>NW_024609884.1:81027621-81627621 GCF_016920785.2 Ixodes scapularis
CCCCGTCGTTCTTGCTCTTTCTCTCCCCACGAAGTGCTTGGAGAATGGAGCATTATTTTGATTCCCTCGATCGTGAGTCAGGCCCATAAACCTGCCCGCGAGAAGTGGCTGTCGTCCGCCGCATATGTCACGTGGCTTACATCCGGCTCCAGCTCTACCTTCTCCCTTTGCGCGAAGACGGTGTTTTCCAACTCGCTCGAGTTCATTTGCATCGCGATCTGGGCAACGCCAGTCGGAGCGAACAACTCTCGAATTCGTTAAACTGACGTTTGGTCAATTTTTGTTATAAATAGTAGACGTGGCGTAATCATAATTCTATAGAATTATTAATATTATTAGCTTGCTTTGTGTGTTTAGGGAACACCACTGGGAATTACGAAAGCCTGAGTACAGCCTCCTCTACCTCCGCGTAATGTCATCACACTGGAGTGCAGTGCTGTACTCGTTACCGAAAAAAAAAAAAAAAGTAACGAAATAGCTTTACTCGTTAGCTTCATCAAACGTAACGAACGTTACTTTTGCATTACTTGGGATTCCGGTATTATTTGGAAGCAATAGGCAGAGGATACGAACAATTAAACTTCTACAGGGTGATTTCCTTTTGTTTTATATTTGTTTAACATATTTTACAATATATATATTTTATAATTTTGACTGCATAGACTATTGCTCTTCTTTTTTTCTTTTTTTTTTTCTTTCGCGGATAATCCACTGATATCCATGCGCGACCATTGGCTATGAAATAAGCGTTATGTGTGAATAAAACGGTTTCAGCAAAGACGGCAGCGTGCGTTGGCAGATTGTCTCCTGTTCGGAACGAATCTTGAGAATCTATTCAGTACGGCCTTATTACCTCTGTTTCACGGGCAGTTCAAACGCCTTCAGAGGGAACTCCTTTAAAGTATCAGCGACCCAGCACACGCCGATGTGCACGCTCAGTCTAAATCGCGAGCTGATTTGCCGATTTTCGACTCGAGTTGTCGTTCTGAAGACCTTTTAAATACCCGTAAAACAGGGGTGGTAGACTTGTGCCACGACGAATTTATGAGTGTTAAGAAATTTATTGGAACCCCCGTCAGGAAACGGAAAATTACTTAAAAGGACTGAATAAGTAGGTTTGTTCTTAGGGTTGCGCCAAATGCGGCGTAAATGCATTTTGTTTGTCCCTCGGAAGCAAATGGTGGCGCAGCAGTGAAGTGAGCGGCTCTTGAAAGCAAACGGCGTCGGAGCACTCACTCGTGGCGTTAACTGAACGCGAGAGAAGATATTAATCAAAATTAACGAGTAACGTAACGCGATGGACGGTACCGTAAAATAATACCGAAAACACGTTACTCCATTTAAAGATCTAACGAGTACGTTAGTGCGTTACTGAAAACACACACGCGTTAAGCCGGAGTGCGACAAGCTGATGAACTCTGACCCTGAGGCGTCCTGAGACCGGCATTCCGAAGTGGCCCGGAGCTTCAAGAACGCGCCGTCGCTCACGTTGCGAATTCGCTAGCGCTGCCTCGACCGTCTACGGCGCCTATTTTTCTTCCTGAATGTGCCACTCCGACGTGCAGCTGCGCGAACGGTGCGTCGTGATTCGGCTGTGCGGGAAGGCGGCAGCTGCATGGTGCTCGGGTCAGGCACCTCTCAGGGGAAGCCAGCGTTCGGCGCGGTCTCCGGCGCTCCTTTTTCAGGCACGACAGGCTTCCAGTTTAGCCCCCCCCCCCCTCCGCCCCCCCCCCGCCCCCCCCCCCCCCCCCCCGCGTGTGAACCGAACTTGTGACTTGTGGGAAGGTGGCGTTGCATGCTGCGCGCACACACAACCAACGCACAACACGGAGGGCCTCGCGGAGCCGGAGCACTGAGTCAACGTGGGATCATGTTGAACGACTACGCGCATTAGTGGTGAGAGGATGGATGGCACTATCATTTGCTGTGGTTTAATCACTACGGGTTCACGTTAGCCAGATCTACCGTCGCAAAAACTTTTTTTTCCTTTTTTCTCTTTTTTTTTTTTTCGGGCACGCGCGCTCGTCGTCAGGTGTTCATTTGTTTCGAATCTCTATACTTCCACTTAGTCCTCGGTTGTGCGTGTCGTATCAAAAAGACGGTTATATGAGAAGTAAATGGGGATTGAATACGGAAATAATTTGGTGCAACATGGCGCCTTCAGGCCCCTTGCTGCTGTGGAAGGAGGTTCCGCAGCAAAGAGCTCGCGTTTCTGCAATAGCCGACTTGGAGGAACACTGGGCGTGACTCTTTATGTTCTTGCTTCGTGACCGGCTCTTCGGCGTTGCTATGGGCCGATGCCGCAGTCTGATTGGTTGCGGAGCGATCGTAAGATGCTCTTCTTAAGCTCTCAGTGACAGACGCCTTTCCACGCTTCTGGCCCAGACGAAATGTGCCAAGTCACCGGGTCGGGCACGCACTCTCTGCTTACGATAGTTCGCGGAAGAGAGCTGAGGCTGTATTGCGAGATCCTTCACTTCTGGCGAAGCTGGTTCTTGCGTACGCCTAGTGTGAACAAAGAGCGCTTGTTTCCAGACAGCGCCTCCTAAAAAAGTAAACTTTGCGGTGTGGATTCATTAAGTGAACCGTTGATGCCGTGATGAGTGAGTTTTCCCTGCATGCCTTGGCGTTTGATGTCTTCGCTGTAGAGGAGCATCTGGCCAGTGAACCCCGGAAAATCTGTGGGGTGCACCGAGTGAATTTCGCGCATGAATGCACACCTGTGTACAGTCCCCGCCCATATCGGAACCGGCAGGATGACTTGCGGCGCAAGCTTTTGCTCCGCGTGCAGCCGCTACCTCGCAACGAATTCCCGCCCGTTGGCTAAAACGATCGCTCGCTTGTCCGAGCGGGCGAGACGCTGGCAGCAACGCCACAACGGCGGAGACCAGTTAATTCTTTGGAAATTAGAAAGAGAGAGAGAGAGAGTGCTGGTTTGGAAGCAGCGAGGTGAACCAGCGCTGTGCCGGCTTGCTAAGCCGTGACTTTGGGAATTGGGTTCTAACATCCTCCTATATACTTGTAAATATAACGAAGTAGGCGAGATAACGAAGTAGGCGAGAAACATAATATATATATATATATATATATAAGGGGTCGTGCTCTTATTTGCCTCTGAACATTGTACCTCATCAAAATGTAATAAAATGCTGAATCTGCCCATTTTTGTTAGAATCTTCTTGCCGTGGAGTGGAAGATGGCGCTGCGTCACGCTTACAAATAACACTCATCTCGCTTGAATCGCGGGGACTACTCGCCTGCACGATCGTCATCAGCTCCCCTTCTAGCCCACCGTACCGCCGCCCCCTGGCCTCGCTTATTTGTACAAAAGCAGGCAGTATTTGACACGAGGCACTCGAGGCGCTGCTTCTGCGCTCGAAGCCTTCGCTCGCACACACGCCACTGTTGGCGGAAGAAAGCGGGCGACGGCGCTAATGACTTCGCGGCAGCGCCGATGTGTTCGAACGTTTGTCTTCGATTCGAAATCGATACGGGGCTGCCTTGCGTGTGTCGACATGCACGTGTGCCGGCGCACGTTATTTTTGTCCTGCGCAGATTTGGGCTTCTGATTCCTCCTTAAAGGGATGGTGAACCGTAATTTGGATTTCAAAAAAACAATGCTGGAGATGTAGGCGGGACGCTGCAATGCCTACAACACTACTAGTAAGGCGATATCTCAAATGGACGGCCGTATTTTTGGAAAAAGAAGTCGAGATTGAACCAGGCCGACGAGGCGCGTGATTGTGGAGATACCTAGTTTCCTCCTCTCTTCGCTTCGCTCCCTCAAGGCCGCGAGGCGGTGAAGACGCGAGGCCGTTCCCTCTCCTTCTCGGAGAAACATGACGTCAACATTCCTGCCAAATGCGCCTTTTTTTTTTAATACGGTCATCTGTTCGAGACATCGCAGTATGAGTGATGTTTTGGTGTTTGTAGCACCCCGCTGCACGCTTTTGCCGCGTGTTTTGGGGAATCCAGATTTCGGTTCAGCATCCTTTTAAGCCCGTATTGTGAGCGTGGTCGCCTTGGCTGTCTGACCTCGGTGGGCTCTTGACTGCTAGTTGGGGGTTTTGGGGCGTCGTTTGTAACAGAAAACGAGTGCACAACGAAGGCGGTCGGGCGTTTTTTTATTAGTTCTCCTCGTCGGTTTCCCGTACGCGAACTTCCTTAAGAATGCGCTCGTGAATACCGATTTCTCAACTTCTTATGTTGTGCGTAACTTACCAAGTTCTTAGATAGCCTTAGAATGATTCGTGAATCTAGCCTCGGGTGTGGGCACTGGGCGTGCGCCGTGCCGTCGGCGGCGTCACCCCTAAGGCTGCGCACAGCACACGTAGACCATAGGAAGTATTGCATAAGCATGTCTTAGTCATAATTAAGCATATATATATATAGGTATATGTAGTTAATCGTAATGAGAGATTTGCTAGGCGGCGCAGCGGGAATCGAACGCGGACTTTGCGATCTGCAGCCCCACGCCTTTGCACAGCACCACGAGAAGGAGGCGAACGGAAGTGCCAGCAGCTGGCCTAACAATGGTTGTTTTTTTTCGTAGATAGCTTTTGCCGTCCCACAACGCTCTCCGCAACCCACTAAGATACCCGGAACTCTACAGCCGAGGCCATAGGGAGTTTTCGTAGACCGCGTTTCCCTCTCCGCTAAACCCTCCGCAACGAAGCTGCTACTGCGCCTGCGCGCCCATGGCCTTGACTGGAGAGTTCCGGGTATCGTTGCGGAGAGCGTTGCGGGACGGCGGCGACCGTGAGAATAGGGAGTTGTAGCAGATCGTTTTTCTCCCCCGCTACGTTATCCCCGAAGAAAACGCCGCAGCTGCGCATGCTCGCCGCCAGCCTTCTCTGCATAGTTCAAGGTCTTGTGGCGGATTACAGAGCGCTATCCGGGGGCTTAGCGGGCTGCGGGAACGGTCTACTACAATTCCCTTATGACTCAGGGTCGTTTGCTACCGCTCCCCAATGACGAAGCCCACGTGACCTCACGATGTCGCGAGCCCTGTCTCTGAGACGTGTTTGCGTTTGCTTCGTTCTGTCGTGAACCCCAGTCTTGGGTAAAGCCACCATGTTTAACCTTCCACCAGTTTACTTGCACACTCGTTTCTTCGTTCGCTAAAATTGTCTCGATAATTTGATACACCCAGAGAGCAGATCTGCGTCGTGCGTACGACGCACGGAAAATCAAAGCTCCCCGTAACCTAGCGTATCGATTCAAATCACAACATACGTGTACAGAACGACACATTGTCCCTTATCGGAATGATCGAGACCTCTTTTTCGTCGTCCGAGAGCGGTCTTCATGCCTCTGCGTCACTATCACCTCGGTGTCATTATGAAGGCACCGCGATAACAGCACTCCACGAACGCCACCTAGCGCTAAGGCCGCAGCGCTCCGACGTCACCAACGTCACGCTAAGGGGTTATCAGACAGTTCCCGGGCAGCGGCGCCGAGGAGCGTTTTTTTTTTTTTCATTGCGCTATTGTTACAGTCTGTAAAATAAATGATAAAATACGTTCCAAATATGCATTTTAAATGCCATAATTTGTATGATTTAGTGTTTCTATAACAATAACATAGCTCTCCCCCTCAGCGAAGGGGGCGTCGCCATAGTGGTAGATAATGTATTACTTTTTTTTAATTATAGAAACACTACAATTGTTTTTATTATAGAACCACAAAATTAGTTGTATTGCAAAAATGTGCAAACGCAAGCACTGTGCGTTTGCATTTGCGTTGCGTGGTTTACACTGCACGTGTAGGGAGCCCATAGAGGTTTTATAATGTAGGCTAGAGATTCACCTAACGCTAGTGCGACTTCCGGGATGCAAATTGCAACAGGGAGCAACTAGAGTAACTGTATAGGCTCTGCTAGCTCCGCAAGCGGAGCATATACAGTTACTCTTGGAGCAACCAGCCTACTTCTGCGGTGCTCCTGTGCATTCCTATGGGAAAACGCGCGTGCACTTTGTCTTCGCGGGAGGATAACAGGAATCACCTGTGTTACTTGGGTCGTAGCGAAGAGTAGGTAACTTTATTAACATTATAAAGGTGTAATTGTTTTAGTTGCAGTATTTTTTTTGTCATCAGTGTGTAAAAACAAGCGATGATTCTAAGCAAATTAACAATCCAAAGAAATATAGAGCGTGTTCAAGGTTCTCGAGCATTCCGATGACGCTTATATATTGCTATTATTACGGCTTGCGAATAGCTGAGTCAACAGCGTGCTTGACTCCCACGCCGCTGGCTGGGGTTTGATCCCCGCCAGGGCTTGTCTTTTTTATCTTTCTTTTGTTTGCATGACTGGAATGTTCCAGATGAGTAGAGAATCTTGTTGTTCTTTCGAGCTCGGAAACTTCTAGATACTCACGCGCTTACAAAAGGAGCTTCGCATAGCTGCTTGAGTCAGTCGTCTTTCCGTCGCATTCAAAGACCCGGACTTTGTTAATTTAGGTTTCTCGGCGCAAGTTCGCTGCATTAAACATTCATTTCTAGTTCTATTAATCAAGTTTGTTTTTATTCGCTACAATGTGCCAGTTCTGTCACTATATAAAAACGACCGCGTCGTGCATCTTTACAATCGAGCGGTGTTTCTTTTATTTATCGGGCACCTGTGCTCTGGCTTCTAACTATTTTTAAAGATTTCAAGCGTGCGGGTGATGTTTTGAACGCAGAACAATCATCCTCGTTCATATGCATGAGCAGAGAGAATAAAACCACCTATTTATAGCTTGCAAGGCGGACTATATTACTTGGCCTTCACTTTATGTTGATCGTCTATATGCACAGGGAGTTACTGATACAGTGTTACTAGTTCTTGCCGTCTTTCTTGGTTTTCCAGACGTCCTTCGTTCGTTTGGCACGCAGATCCCCCATACAGAAAAGCGCCGATGCCGTGTTCGCGCAAACCGTGTCCGACAGTGCACACAAATGCATATATGTAGCTGTTTTAGCAGTCTGTTTAATGCAATGAATTTGCAAGTAAAACATTGTAACCGACCAATATTTTCATTTACATGATAGAAAAATGTTCCGCGCTATATTTATACTGCGTTTCACGATACCTTGGCGAACTGTGGAGGTTACGGCTCCCGCCACCCAATGAGAGCATCGGAGCGAGGCACGTGGCACTTACGTCACGGGAGCATTCGTGTCATGCGCCGAATGCGAGGCCCGGAGGAACCGGCTGTCGCCTGCTGGCCGTCTGCTGCGTCGTCTGCTGCGAATCCAACCAACTTCGGATTTTCATTCACCGGCGCAACATTGCCGTCCGCTAGAGTACTAAGCTCTTCGGGAACAGTTCGTGAGAGAAACATATGCTTAATTTACCCGTGAATCTGTGGCGGATGCTAACACCAGGGCCAGTGCAATGTTTTGAGCGGAATCGGTGGATTACACGGCTGCAATCGTTCAAACATAGTTCAAAAGCCATGTTGTGCTCGGAAAAGGGTTGATCCGTATGAAGTATCGTCGAAAAGTAACTTGTCTTCGTCTTTCTTCCATGTCGTGTAGTGTGGCGGTCAGAAGAGTCTTACCGCAACACTACTGAACTAAAAAGAATTACTACTTTTTGTCGCGGACGGCGCTGTTGCTCTGGCGGTATAGGCCTCGGTGGCTCCTCGACCATGGAGTGTTGTCAGGTGCCTTGCTCCGACTAGGGTGCCTTCATGTGCGCTTTGCATAGAGTGATGCCAACTGCCTGTTTCCCTTTCCCACACCCTCTTCCACCGCCATTTTGTTTCTCATTGTTTCCCCGTGCGCCGGAAAGTGGCTTTTGTGTCCATCGGTCCTCACATCCGGGGTGGGGGTGGGGGATGCTAATTCTCCCTCCGTGGGCTCCACAACGCTGCTCCGAACTTGTGAGATAAGGTGCTTGTTTCCGGGAGGTTTATAAGCCCCACGAATTAACGCCGAGACCAAAATGGCTGCGGGTTTGTCGGCGAGTGCTATTACAAAGGGTGGCGTCACCCTAGCAAAGCGCACATAAAGGCTCCCTAGCTCCGACGCTCTTATTGGGTCGCGGGGGCCGCAGCCTCCACAGTTCGCCAGGTTATCGTGAAACGGAGTAGAGTATACGTACGAATTATTCGTGATATTTGCTCTTATAATCAAGCGCAGAGATAATATGCATTCACTTTTTTTTCCCCCATAGAAATGCATTACCCGAAGCCAAATTACAACTGGTTGCTGTGTGCTCCACTTTACAACAGCACACTATAGCACCAGCTGAAACCTCAAGCGTACATTCTAATAACTCTATGGCGGAGCCCAAACTGCGCCTTGAACTGGCGCATGGCGATGACGCGCATGCGCAGCGTGGAGCACGCAACGCAAACGCGGAGCACTCGCGTTTGAGTTGCTCCCTTGCTTTCCAGATCCTAAGTGAAGTTGCTGGGAGAAATTTCCTTGTCTGAAGCTGGCCTCAGGTTCACAATTGCGCGTCTGTGACACCGACGCCGCTAAGCTAACAGGGTGGTGGGGGAAGCTTCGCCCGCGCGAACGTCCCCCCACCATATATCGTCAGTGCTTCACGTTGATGTCACGTGACCCGCTATTCTTTTGAACCGCTCGCACAACAAACACTGTTTGCGGGCAGCCGTTGCCGACTGTTCGTTGACGTGAAAGTGCACGCTCTGTTGCAGTTCGTAGCCGGTCTCGCCGTCTCGTCTCTGCGCCTGGGAACGTCCCGACCTTGACGATTTGCCCATTATATCAAAGACAGTCTAGATGCGACGGAGCGCGGCATTATGGGTCGCGCACGGCCGTGAATCCCTTGTGGTGGTAATATTTGCGCCTTGACGCATACACTTGGCGCCGCTTGATTGTCACACCTTCGAGTGCAGTGTGCGTGCGGCTGTGAAATGAGTCACATCTTCTTTCGGTACAATGAATAAACCGGTGTATTGAACACCGGAGGTGACAAGAAGGTTGTTGTTCGGCCGAGACTGTTCCCAAAGCCTTTCTTGGCGTCCGCTTGAACGGAAGAGTCTGACCGCTTGAGCTCTCTCTGGTGTCGGCCATCTTGAAGCCGGGACAAAAACGATTCCCGGTCCCTTGCCATGTCCCACAGATGAGCTGCGGCGACAGCCGAGGCGCTGCACAGTACCACTGTACACTAACCATGACGTCACATGACTACGGAAAATTTTTCCGCTACATTTAGCGGATACATTTTCAATGACGTCGCTTCGCGTGACACTGTGACATCATGCCACCACCTACACGACACACACCCTACGTGCGGGATCCGCTGCGAAACCTCGGCAATGATGACGACTGTCGACGTAAAAGAAAACTGAACTGTCTATGCAAGACATTGACGCGGGAGGTCTGTACGGCGGATGAATTACGACTACAAGCTGTGTGCACCAGGAACCTGGCCATTAATGTTTCCTCCCTTTCTAATATATATATATATTTCTAGGGCGCCCCGTGTATGCCGCGTAATTTTTGTTTCAAAATCTTCCACAAAAACGTCAAGAAAAAAAAAAAAAAAAAAGAGATTGCAGCGCGCGCAACAATTGCTAAAAAGGACACATGGACGGCGGAATCGTCCGATCCGACAGTCCGAACGCCGCTCCGAATCGCCGCACGCGACAATTTGAGACACACGCTTCCGACCTTGCATGCGACACGAAGATCCGTTCGGCTCCGCCCAGAAGATGCAAGCACTCCAGCGGAGGTCCGCGTTCATAGATCTCTGGTCCCAGATTGACGGTTTAGCTCGCACGAGCGAAATTCTCGCTCGTTCTCGCTAGCGCGTGCATGTTTTGTCAGGGCCATCTTTTTCGAATGGGTCAGCGGGATCCACGCGTCCGGCTTCTCGTCGCCCGTCCCGTTTTCTTATTCGTCCCGCCAGACCCAGTACGTCATCATTACGTTCGCGCTAGCTGTGCTGTCATTGGCTGGACGCATCCGACAATACGACCGCCTTGCGAAACTGTCTGGCGCGTTGGACGCACGTCGGATCGCCGATCCGACGTCTGAAGCGACCAAATTTTTCGGATCAGGCAGTCGTATTGCCGGATCGGACGTCGGATCGGATGGATTTTTCGCGCATGTGTCTCGCGCTGTACTGAGAACCCGACAGAGTGTGTCGACGTGAGGAACGCGTCGTACTACTCGAGCGATTGTTTATTGAGCCTTCGCTATCACGTGGTTTTCAAATATGTGCCACCATTTGTGGTGGCGGCCGTATGGGGTTCGAGTTAGTTTTTCAACCAAATTTACGTTTCAGGGATACATAATGCATTGCTCGTCGAGACACCGAGGTCTCCATGAGCTTCGGGACAAGACGCATTAATAATAATAATAATAATAATGGTTGCTGTTACTTCGTTTCACCTGTTTCACCTTAAGTCCAGTCGCTACGAGCTGATGGAAGCAATTAAACAGCGTCAAAGAGGCACCATCATGTTGTTTGTCATGTGTTTGTACGTGTTTTATCATTGCGGAACCAATCATAAACGGAAAAGGCCTGGTGACTTGCGCTCTTGGCGCTGCCTGATTTGTCCCATTACCGATAGCGTCGGCTGCGTCTGCACTCAAACGAAGTGTATACTAGTATTGGATAAGTTCGCGCGTTAACAGCATTTAAAAAAAAAAAAAAAAAAAAAATCCCTCCCGTCTACTTTTCCACAGAGCATTCGGAAATCCGAGATATGACGCATCAGCGTCTTGACGTCTCAGACGCTACACGTCATGCTGAGTGTCACATTGCGGTCTTGTCTTTTGGGATTCGACCCTCTGGGCGCTCTGTGTGAACGTAGACGCGCCGGCAAGTGTTTTATCGCTCGTCATTTCGAGTGTCGAAAACGTTTTCACACTCGTGTGTTCCGCGTGCTCGCACGGTCCACAGATTCCAGATATCGCGTTGCCCCCCCCCCCCCCCCCCCCCCCTTCCCGCATTTCCGGTTCTTGATTGCTTCAGCCCGCGCCCGGACATGCAGGCGCAAGGTGCACCGCGAGCGGAATGCCGGGGCGTATTCCCCGTGGCCTGATTGGATCCATCGGCTCCGTGAGGTCTTCCCTGATTCTCCCGAAGCACGCGACGACGGGACCCCCCCGGAAAGCCCTCGCGGTCGAGTCGATAGATAGACACCGGTAGATATACGCCTCGTCCAAAAAGCAAAAACAAGTCGCTCGAAGCTTGATTACCATACTGCTTCATTATTTATTCGCGCCGTTTTTTTTTTTTTTTTTACTGTGTGCATTTTTTTATTTACTCTTACATCTCTATGGGGACGACGCTTGTACATTTTGGTTGAAATGCCTGGACGGCATCGTTGTTAATTGAGAATAGAGGCAAATAGTGACGTTGAGGCTACGCACCAATCTGTGGCTCATCCCTTCGAATCGGGCGGTGCCGTAGTGTGTGAGACCATATGCGCAGCGAAAGTTCGGCTGCTCCTTGCGCAGGGGTTGCGGGGACGTCAGAACGCCGTGTTCTGATTGGCTCCGATTGGAAGGATAGTGGGTAGACCTCAATGCTAGCTGCCTTGAGGTCTACCCACTATCCTTCGATCAGAGCCGATCAGAACTCGGTGCTTTGACGTCAGTGCGACCCCTGCGCAAAGAGCAGACGAACTTTCGCTCCGCAAATTTCGTCTGCTCCTTGCGCACCTCGTGCGTTTTACTCCCCAAATGCACCCACGTGCGTTTTACTCCCCAAATGCACCCACGTGCGTTTTACTCCCCAAATGCACCCACACGCGTTTGTTTTTTCCCCCGACCTCAGCCAATGATGGCGCGAACTTAGCTGTCTCCTCATCGCGCGTTCCCTCCGCCTTCTGGATGTTGCCTCTTCATTGGCGTGTCCCTCTTTGTGTTCCGATACGCCAAGGTCGCATTTTCATTTTAGAACACTTGCTCGCCGTATACACCTTTCCATCGCTTATCGCCCAGCCGAAAAATGCCGAGTCACTAGGCTGTGCAGGCGTACGCAGCATTCCGCGGAAGAGAGCTACAGCGCTTGCTCAGAACGCGTCGCACAGCCCCAAAGACATGGCAGCTCGTGAAAATAGCCCGTGTCTTCGACTTTCAGGCAATGTTGTACCGCTGCGAAAAAAAAAAAAAAAGTGTAACGATATATGTTACTCGTTACATCAACATGAAAGAAACGCTTACCGATAAAAAGTAACTCACGTTACTTTTCATTTATGAATTAAAGCGTTTTACTCTTTCGACGTTACAGGTGCGCCACATAATGTGCAGGCAGAAACTTAACAAAATTACCTTATCTTTTTAACGGTTCCACCTGAATGCTCACGAGAAGAAAAGCGAAGAAAAACGCAAAAGTTCATATAAAAAAACTTGAAGCGCAATATTTTCAGGTCTAAACGAAACCGTAACGAGTAACGCAATTACGTTACACGTTACTCTAAACAAGTAACGTAAGTACGTACGTTAAATATGCTATTGTATTGAGAACAAAAAGTAACATACGTTACAAAGTGCCGCGTTACCGGTGAGGTCGTTCGTTACTTGTAGCTATAGACCTTTCCAAAAATCGCCTTCTGTCCTCTACCAGCTTTGTCTGCTGGGCTGTGGAAGGCATTCTGAGCTTGCGCAGTAATTCCACGAGATACGAGACGCCACTGACTCAGCATTTCTTGCCATGGTGATAAGCGCTGGAAAAGTCGATAGTCCCTCAACAGTGAGCCGTAAACAAGTTTGGCTTTTGCGTTACAACTTGCTTCGGTACCAGCACCAAAAATCGCTCCTTATGTTCGACCCTATAGCTAACGTCAATTTGAAAATACGCTATTCTACCTCTACTAGAGCGAGAGTCGTAAATATTAACGTTATTATTCTGACTCGAAGAGAAAGAACGGAGAAAGCCGAGGGGGGTATACGCTGCTCTTGATTACTTTTCCAACTTTTGTGAGCAAGACCCTCCTGCTAACTTTCGGGCAGACTAATCGGCCAATCAGAACGCGCGTATCATTGCGATCTACTTAATGAGCCTCCCGTATCATGGTAGTGACCAGACGGCTTTGGGCCAACACATCCATCGTGCCATTACATCCGTCGAGCAGATAAGTCCAATTTCGTGCCATTACATCCATTGTGCCCGTACATCCATAGAACCAGCACATCCATCATGCCATTACATCCATTTTTTGTCAGTTAATCCAACGTGCCATTACATCCATCATGCCGTTACATCCATCGTGCCATGACATCCAGCGCGCCATCACATCCATCGAGCCACTTCATCCAAAAGCGTGTCATTGCATCTATCGTGCCGTTACATCCATCGTGTCATCACATCCATCTTTTCATAACATCCAACGAGCAGCTTCTTCTAAAAACGTGCCTTTACATCCATCAATCACTCAGGTTTATTTCTTTAACTATGCTGTATAATACTGTATTTCACAATATTTTGAAGAGTTATGCGCTAAATTGAATGTACTAAAGCGAGTGAAAGGACCCTCTGTGCGGCATGCACTTTCTGCGGCCCTCGGCGTCTCCAAAGTCGAACATGCATCGTCGGCTCGATTTTCGTTGTTTTCACAGTGATCACACTTTAGTTGCTGCTTTTTTCACCCTCAAGTATAAATAAATATAAACTTTATTATATTATTAGGACGGTACACAGAATTAACCTTTTATTTTGCTTTGAAAAAAAAAATCTGAATGTGTTAAAGAATTTAAGTGTGGTACACTAATGTTCTGAGGCTTACCGTTTGTTATGTCCCTGTGGCTCCCGAACCAATGCGGAGAGCAAGTTCGTCTGCTTCTTGCGCAGGGGTCGCGGTGACGTGATAAAGACGCCGAGCTTTGATTGGCTCTGAATGAACGATAGTGGATAGACCCTGCCTTCAGCTCTAACCAGTATCGTTCAATCAGAGCTCCATTCAGAGCTCGGCATCTCTATGACGTCACCGCGACCCCTGCGCAAGAAGCAGACGAACTTGCGCTCTCCATAAGAATGCGAATAACGCAAAAAGCCCCATGGCGGCCATCTTGGCTTCTATGGATGCGGTAGCACGATGGATGTAATGGCACGCTAGGCGTCGTAACATAGGATGAGCAATTACATCCATCGAGCAACAACATTTAACGAGCAACTACATTCAACGAGCAACTACATCCATCGAGCAGCTACATCCATACACGTGTCAACACATCCAACGAGCTAGTATATCCACCGTGCCATTACATCCATCGATGGATGTAATGGCTCGGTGGATGTACTGGCTCGATGGATGTGTTAACACGTAATCTGACCAGACCCGGTAGTGATTGTTCCGGGAACTGGGCTCAGTGCCAGAGCCCGGGCATGTGGAACGTCATTGTCGCAGCGCAAGTAGCATTTGCGCGCGCGATAATGTTATCTCTCCTCTTCATTCCCTATGGCCCTTTCGTAGATCGCAGTGATCGGCTCTAAGCACGCGATCTGCGGAAAGAATAGACACGCGGTTCCGTAACCAGTGCGCGAAGTATTGGAGCGTAGACGAAGCCTTATCAGTGTTATTCTGTGCTGCAGCGATGTGTCAGAAAGCTAACTCTGGGCAGTGTTGTTGGCGTTACCGAAAAAAAGCAACAAAATACATTACTCGTTACTTGCAAATAAAAGTAACGCGTTACGGTCCTGCGCGTTACCGTTACCGATAAGAAATAACGGACGTTACGTTTGCGTTACTTTTTTTAATTATGAATAAACACGTTTTACTTTTTGTCGTTACAGGCAGACTTGTGCCCGTTACTTCAAAAATGTAATGCAATGCAATTACAAATTACCGTGCCTCAAATGTAATGGATAATCGTTACAAATTACTTTAGCTGAAAAGTAACGGATTTCTTTACTCGTTACGTTACAAATTACTTTCACGTTACTTTTCCCGTACACTTATCAAGAAAACAATAGAAACAAACTTGACGTTTTCACAAATGTTTTTCAGTACTACTTTCCATTTCTCATACTCGGGAGAAGAAGAAAAAAACACGATGGAAGGCGATGGGAAGAGGCAGAGCCTACTGGGCGTTGTCTTCTTGATCTTTGTTTTTCGCATATTTGTAGAGGCCTTGCACATTCTTCTAGTGGTTCTTGTGACTGGTCATGCAAAAAATCGTGTTTTCTTTTCGGTTATTCTCCTCCTCACGATGTTTTTAATGCGCAAGCATTAGCTGGTCCCATGGAGCGAGCCGACGTCATCAGCTTTGAAGCCGCGCCAAACGGCACCTTAAATCCTTTCTCCAGGTGGAGCCGGCTCCCAGCTATGATATCACGCGAAAAGCCTAGCCAAACGGCACCTATTATAGTTTCCCCGATCCCAAAGGAGAGGAGTAAAGCTGATGGATTTCGGTTTCGGTCCCATTGGCTGGCGCGCGTCGACGAGGCTCCCATTGGACGAGGCTCCCATTGGACGAGGCTCCCATTTATAGTTTCCCCGATCCCAGTTTCAACGACAGCCACCCCATGGCGCTGCGTGTCCATCAGCTCGCCGGTAACAAAAAACGCCCAAGGTCAGAGCGGCGAGGAGGGGGCGCGCTCTGCCGTCCACGCAAATACGCTGCAGACGAAATAAGGGAACGGAAGAATGACGTGCTTGCTTTCGCATTCACAACTCATAAGAAGTGCTTAGGTATACCTCGAGCCTTTTTTTTTTTAACTTGCTATGCTAGTTTTATGCTGCTTAATTGCCTGCTCATATTGCTCCATTTTCTGTATTGTTCATATTTTTAAAAAGTAACGAGTATTTGATGTAATCCGTTACCAATAATTGTAATGACGTTACATTACAAATTACGGCCGCAGAAAAGTAATGTAACAATAAAAAAATTACTTGAAAAAGTAACGGATCGCTTCCCAAGTCTGGCTTACATGCATAAGCGCCATATTTCAAGAACCATATGTCCACGCAGAAACTGAACATAATTACTTAACATTTTTTTTTGCGGTTCTACCTAAATACTAAAAAAAAAAAACGCAAAAGAAAAAAAAAAGAAAAAAAGAGCGTAACTTTGGCGCCTAGAAACACGAAAAAAATTGAAGTGTAACTTTTTTTAAGTTTGGGGAAGCAAAAGTAACGCGTAACGTAACTCCGTTACACGTTACTCGAAATAGGTAACTTAAGTATGTTACCCATTACTGTTCTGCAAATGTAACAAGTATTTTACACGTTACCGAAAAAAAGTAACGCTGTTACATGTAACGCGTTACCGCTTGCACACTGACTATCTGGGTGAGAAGGGCGTGAAAAGGACCGGATGGGCAATTTTTTTTTTCGCGTTTTAAATTGTTGGGAGAACTCTTAAAATATATCTGTGCGTCTGCTTTCCTGAATTCTCGTTCGTGAGTTACTGAAATGTGTGGAGGAAAATTGGCGAATGACAGAGCAAAAAAAAAAAAATCGACTTAAAAATGTTTGCGTTATGGCACTGGGCATGATGTGAGCGTGAGCGTGAAAACGTCATGCTATCACAACGCAGATTTCATTTTTGAGTAAACACTCTTTTCTTTTAGCCTTTTTTTTTCCCCTTCTTTTTTCTCGAGCTCCTTCTGTAGGTTGCAGTGGCCGCACCGACATTTCTTAGCGTGAAAAATTTTTCCATGTATTTGACTTTCGTGTGGGTTCTTTTAGGCATGTTACAACTGGATTTAGTGCAGCACTATACTTCGTTTCACCTTACGTTCGAGCGCGGCCGATGTTATGAGCCGAAGGGCCAATCAAACAGCGCAAAAAGCGCAACGTCATGGCGTGCTCTCTGCGCTTGATAGGACTAGCTGGCGGAGGAGCACGCACAGAGAGACGGCGAATACCGGCTAGTCCTATCAACTGCCGAAAGCACGCCGTGACGTTGTGCCTCTTTCGCTGTTTGATTGGCCCTTCGGATTATAACATCGGCCGCGCTCGGACTTAAGCTGAAACGAAGTATAGTGCCAGGGTGCCGACGCCCCGTGAAGGGCATTGTCAGCCGACAACGACGTAACTTTCTTTGTTTCCCGCGCTCTCACGGTGGCCAAGAGAGCCCGCCTCTTGACGTGTCGGGCGGGCGACGTGTGCGCAGGGGCGAAGACCAATGGCCGCCGATCATGTCTCATGAACAGCCGCACCAGGAGCTGGTGAAATGCGTCGTGGTCGGGGACACCGGCGTGGGCAAGACGCGGCTCATCTGCGCCAAGGCCTGCAACACCAAGGTCTCCCTGCCGCAGCTCATGACCACCCACATCCCAACCGTCTGGGCCATCGACCAGTACCGCATCTACAAGGACGTAAGCATGTTTTCGATCGTGCATGCGGCGACGCCCTTTCGCCCCTGCTGGGCTAACAGGGCGGGTGTCCTAGGGAGCCCACATGAAGGCACCCTAGAGATGTCAACTTCCCGGACGCGTATTCGGAAAAGCTTGCGGTTATAAGTCAACGGGCCAATTTCGGCACTCTGATTGGCGCGTTTTCATTGACGTCACATCGCCTGGTCTACGTGGGAAGGAGAGGAGGAGGAAGAAAAGGGGGGGGGGGGGGGAGATTAGGTAGACGCATATTGATGCACGCGCAAGAAGCCTGCAACCGGTTTCCAGATTTTCTTACGTTTATTCGGGAAAGCAAATCTGGGAGTCGGCTAAAGGCTAGCGCGAGAAGTCTGCCTGCAAACGGCGTCGTATGTATCGCTGTAGAAGGGTATAATTTGACCAGGGCAGCAGGGCACGCTGTGACGCTAACTAGTACGGTTGCATGCCGGTGCAACATCTCTCCATGACGAAACCGGCGGAAATGAACTCGTGACGTCCGTCTGCAACGTGATCCGCCTTCCGCCACATTGCCTAAATCAGGGGTCTCCAGACGTTTTTGCTAGGGGGCCGAGTTGGGGACGTTGAAGTCTCAGGGGCCGGGATTCAGAAAAGAAAATATAAACGAGGAAAATAAAAACCCTAAATAAGCATTTACACACAAACAATTAATTTAAAGAAAAATTAAAGAAAAAAACTGGCAAATTAATTGTGCATTAAACCAATGGCGGTTCAACACGAAAGAAATGGTGCACCTTTTTTATTGCGTGAACTGTTCGAGTTAAGGCTGGTTCACAGAGTTTTGTTTGATTGTGGTCGACTGCCCTGCAACCATCTGTGACCGCTTACGACCAGAAGCACCAGCCATCGGGTAGCCCTGCGTATATTTCCTCGTTTTTGACGCATCAACGGGTGGTCGGTGGCTGCAGAACCAAGAGATCCTGGTTTCGATCCCCACCCCTGCCCGTTTCGATCTGGATGGGACGTTTTCACAAATACTGGGAAAACGACATTAGGCTTAGGTGGATGTCAGCTCACAGAAAAATTTCGTTTTTCTCACTTATCTCTTGATCCAGATAACGTCGTATGTTCTCAAACTTTTGCGTTCTATCCCAACCGCCACATTCTCACGGAGTTTGAGCTTTTTGCGATGCATAGTTTATTCACATGGCCGAAAAACGCGTTTTTTTTTTTTTCTTGGGAACTCCCTGTACATTTCGTGAACGCTGAGCGAAACGCATGTCCCGCCCCAATCCCGGCGCTCCCCAAGGCGGCTTTCCCGCAAGTGCGAAAGTAAAATTTGCCGAATGTGGACCCCTTCTCCGCCATTGATTTGGCGACGAAAGGAAAAGGGAGGCAATACCCTGACTCCGCCACTTGCCACTTCCCCCGTCGTAAGAACGCAGTCGATCAGACTCCAACGCAAATCAGTGTTGGGAATTACTTTTAAGTACAATATTTCAAGGAGGTTTAGAATACTTGGACTTTAGTTGAAGTACATTCTCTGAATATTTACTTGTACTTTACTTAAAGTATTTTTTCTGGTAGTTTCTGAGGAATGTAGAACTTCTTACTTTAAATTTAAAGTACATTCCACAAATTTGGTCTTAAATTTGTATCGCAAAATGATGCTGTGTCAACTCTCATGCCACTTGACTTTATCCAATATTCGCCGCCATTTCCAAATATAACTGATGCACCCCCGATTACCCCTGGGCAACGCGTGCCAGTTAACAAAAAACAAAACAACAACAACACTGTATAGGGGAATGAAAGGGCATCATGAAAAATAGTGTTAAAAGTACTTAGTGGACGAAGGGCGTGTTGGTTCGGGTCAAGATTAAAGAAAGAATAAACATGTTGACGACACAACCACATCTTTCATGAAGGATGTGGTTATGTCGTCTTCTTCTTACATGTTTATTCTTTGTTTAAAAGTACTTGTGCTTTGATTTGAAAGTACATTGTATTTATGGTACTTTACTTCAAGTATATATATACGTACATTGCACATTGTGTACTTACTACTTTACTTGAAGTACATAACCTCTGATTTACTTTGTACTTCAAGTAATTTCGAGACGTACTTTACCCAACAATGAGGCAAATGCGTGAAGCAGCCTTTGCCCTCGGTGCCGCGGCCCCTCGGAGGTCATCGGCGGGTGCGCGCTTTCCTGCGCAAGGCGTGTTGTGATTGCTGCGCGTTGTTCCGCGTGTCCGATACGGGGCCTCGCCAAGGGGTCGCCGCTTGCTCGGTCTCGTCAGAGGTCTCGTGCGCGATCCAACCTTGGGCACACGTGTTGCACGCGTGCGGAGTCCCCTATTGTTTACTGTCGCGGACTCTGTAGTGCCCGAGTCGTGTGCTGTCGTGCGAGTTGCTAGGTGAACTTGCCGAGAATGCGCGATAGCGCATGGATAAGCCTCTCTGGGCACTTTCCGGACTTTCTCCCGATAGCCGCCGATAAGGATGGACGCGAGCTGACTCTTCGGGTTATCGGTTCTTGAACGCTTTGGAAGTGGACGAAAGCAGTTTACCTGCTGTCCTGGCTGAACTCTGCCAAGCACGTTCAGGCAACCGAAGCTTTTCTGAGCAGTTCAAGAGCTCGCCCTAAATTGCCGCGCTTAGTTGAAACAAAACGAGGCTAGTCCTCAAAACGTCAATCCAGTGCAGGGGAGGTCACGGGTACACACAAAATTATGTTTGAACTCTGTGTCTAGTATGTCTGCCTGTGCTTCTAGCTTCTCACATTGTGGGAAAAAGAGTGCCGAGACACTGAGCGTAGCGTTCGAGCGAGTCTGCACCAACTCGTCCATCTTGCTCACTGTGGCCCGGTTCACTGGGTATTCCTGCATTTCAGTGGAATCGCGGAAATAACATTTTTTTTTTTTTTTTTTTTTAATTTTATAAGGTCGAGAACTGAATGACAGGAAACTTACTCTCGTGAATGAAGCCAGCGAAGTAGACCATGCGGCCTCGTACTACGCGCGTACGTCCTAGCGGCTGGAGGAACCACTCCCACTGAGCTAACCGAGAGAGCAGGCCGGTTACGAGAGTAGCGCAACTAGTCGACTTTGTTTAGAATTGCACGGTAAAATAGCTGTCAATGATTGGACGGTAAACTAGCTGTCATTAATTGCTCGGTCAAATAACTGTCAAGGCCGCCGCTCCGTGGAAGTGGTTCCTTTTGCCACTGGCATGATGTTCCTGCGTCTTCATTGGCTTTGTACCGGCGATCTAATTCTTTCTTAGGAATGTTGAAGACAGGCAGTAATTATAGTAGCTCAAATGTTGAGGCGCTCTTACGCGACGACGCACCTCTTGAATCATCGTTGCATTTTTTGCAACGATGATTCATGTATTCTCCGACTTTCTTCCAGGTCCTAGAACGTTCGTGGGAGGTTGTCGACTCCGTGAGCGTTTCACTGCGGCTTTGGGACACCTTCGGGGACCACGACAAGGACCGGCGATTTGCGTACGGACGGTAAGGGACGCGATCCGGTCTCCCTTTCCCGTCGCGGATCCCGGGGCCTCGTGCTCATTGGCCTGGGGTCCTCGCAGGTCGGACGTGGTGCTGCTGTGCTTCTCGATCGCCAACGAGGCCTCGCTGACCCACTGCAAGACGGTCTGGTACCCCGAGATCCGGCGCTTCTGCCCGGACACGCCCATCATCTTGGTCGGCTGCAAGAACGACCTGCGCCACATGTACAGGGACGAGGAGTTCCTCTCGCTCTGCCGGGACCGCAGCCCCTTCTTTAGGTAGGCATCACATTCGAGACTCCGCTTGTCTCGGCACCGCGTGCTTTGAGGCCATTTTTAATGTTAAAAAAAAAAAAAAAGAAAAGAAAAAGAGGAGGGTTCTTCTTTCTCTGTGTGTGTGTGTTGTGTTCTTTCTAAGCATAGAAACTTTAGCGGAACCCCCTAATCTCGTACATTTGCCCATGGACTTCCCCGCCAAATTTAGCGGGGAAATTGACGCCATGGCGGCCACGTGAAGTCATGGCACCACGTGACTCCGCGACTTGTCACCTCTTGTCACCGTCACGTCACGTGACGTTAATTTTCCCCCTAAATTTAGAGAGAAAATGATGAAACACTGATGTCCGTGTGCACTCCCCGAAACGACCGTTTAATACGTCGTCTAAGCCAATTTAATTGCTGGCTTAAATACTGCATTCCATGTATTTGAGGTCTTCGGTGGTAAATGTCGCGGCTAATTTATAACTTTTATACGTTTTACGTGAAATGGCTTCTGCCGAGGCATTTATGATCCTTAGATTTTGTATAGAAACGTGATCCACAGAGGTCCGAATATATATATATATATATATATATATATATATATATATATATATATATATATATATATATATATATATATATATATATATATATATATATATATATATATATATATATATATATACTTTTTTTTTTACGCGAAAATTGTTAGAGAACGCGAAAAATGCAATGCCTCGGTGTTTGTCGCCGTAATTGTTGTGTGTCTTCTATGATCGGTTCAACCAATCATGCGGAGTAAATGCAGCGCAACCTTTCGCTTTTAGTAAGCAGGGAGCCCATGAGCGATGAAAACGGGTGCTGCGCGGCACTATCGATAGCGACCGGTGCTGGCGTCCCCTGCGTCACTTCCTGGCGGCGCCGCGTCGCTCGCTGAGAACCGGCCGCCTCAAAGCTCCCCCACCCATCTCTTCCTCTGTCGCGTGCGATGACGACACAGAACTTTGAATATTTGACAAGTAATGAGTCGTTCGGGGCACGTCTTCATTAATACAAATGACCCTATCAACTGCCGGCAACATATTTGAGCCTGCGATGCCACAACCCTCCACCCTGGTCGTCTTGTTTCGGTTTGACTTTCTTTTTTCTCGGCAAAAACGCAACTTTGGCGCAAAAATATTTTTGGGTGGTGTCTCGACACCTTGCCTCTAAAAAATCGCAAAAATAAAAATAAATATATTTTTTTTTTACGTTTTTCTAATCTGCGAAACGGAAGGGGCGAGTCCGCGCTACCACCTTGGCAGCAGCCCAGCGCCAAAGCGTGCTGCTTCCGCGGTGAATGTTTTTCTTTTTCTGCTTTTGTAAACAAGCGCATTCACGTGACATACTTCCGAACTTCGCCTGGCCGTGACTGTTCTGATGCCACGCGCAGAGCGAACTTCGCCGCTTCTTTCGCTGCCTGCCTGCATGCCAGAGTCGTTCGCTCGGCACTAGTAGTCACCGTGCCAGTGGCTTGTTGCAATTCTTGAGTGACGGTACATTTATTCTCGATGTTTCCAAGTCGACGCTTTCACCCCGGGAGGGCGGCGGAAATGAACGAACAATTAGAAATTGATTGATTGATTGATTGGGGTTTCATGGCGCAAGGGCTACTTAGGCCAAAATGCGCCAAAATTAGAAATCACGGCCCCATCCGGCGGTTACTCCTTGCGAACGGCGTGGGCTCCTTGCGAACGGCTCAGTTTCCGTCTTTGGTGAAACGCTAAAAACTAGGGCTGGGCAATTGATCGATTGACCTATCGATTAATGCTTTTATCGCGATTAATATTTTAACCCGTTAATCAGTAAAATTTTTACGAACCAAAAGAAAGTAAAAATTAAACGCCTTCACCATGCAGGCATGGACGAGTAGACCTATATATGACGGGCTCACTTTAGGTAAAATTTCAATCTAAAGTAAACTGTAAGGCAATATTTGTAACTCCGGACAAATGCAGAGGTTACACGTGTCCCGGGCACTTCGATGCCGTCCGAGTTCAGTAGAGATTGTGGACAATCAAACAACGTAGCGCCGGATATCACATATTCAACGGAACAAAAAAACAAAACAAAAAAACATTGTGACTTTTTAAAAATTATATGTATGCAAAAGAACGAAACCAATTAATCGATTATTTAATCGATCAAAAGGGTGGCGATTAATAGGGTAAAAAATTTTAATCGACGCCCAGCCCTGCTGAAAATGCGCCCGTTTTTTGCTGCAAATACGAGGCTTTTTTTTTTTTTTTTTGCTCGTTTGATGAGAAAGCAATCATTATCAGTTTCTGAAGGCTCCCTCCCGTCTTGACCTCGTAAAATCGTGTTAACTTCCGCATATCCGCTTGAATTCACGACATCGCAGCCAGCTCGCCTTCAACTGGTAGAACGCAACAGAGGAAGTGAAAGCGGAAATGCTTTTATTATATTCATTATCTTCTTTCGGCTGTATTTACTATAGATAAACGTGACTGGCCAATGATCACCCAGTTAATTAAATTGTAAGTAGCGTTCCATATTTTGGGGATTTATCTCTTTTTTCCTAATTCGGGAATGCCTTGAGGAATGGTTGGGGGGGCGGGGGGGTATTTTTTTTCCCCAGAGATTCATGGTCTTTATCAATTGTTTTGTTTCGAAGAAAAGAACATTGGGGTTTATCGGTGGGGCTTATGTTGAAGAAAATAGGGCACGAACACGAAATTCCCCAACCTCCAAGGGACATACGCGACAATAATAGAAGGAAACGACATCGGGTGGTTCCGAGGAAGAAAAAAGCAGCCTCGCGGATAGTTCAGTGGGCGTAGAAAAATTTATTTCCGCAAAGCTTGGATTTTTTTTTCCCCCTTCAAGGACAGTTTAAATTCGCCCCCCCCCCCCCCCCCCCCCCCCCCCCCCCCCCCACACACACACACCGATTTGAATAAAAACCGACTCGGAGGTTAATTTCCGGCGTTTATCGACAATTATAGAAAACACGGAACCCTAGTTACAAGGTACTAAGACCCCATGGTTTCAATATTGTCAATGCATGAGGTATTGTTTGTGCATGAAGCACCATTGCTCTCATTTATACTACTATGGCAAAGTTAGAGATGACAAAGGAAGCCGTGAAGCGTTAAAAAAAAAAGTTATTCCTAGGGCCCCTTGAGTTCTTATGCGCAAGCAGGGAGCGACAAGTATAATCTCCCTCTTCATCTAATGCATTTGTCCAGATGTGAGATACAGACAGTATAATGATGGCTCTTCCTAAGCAAGAAATCTGCACTCAATATAGACCGTTCCATTAGGGTCATAGTAGAGAGGGTAATAGAGAGAAAGAATGCCGTCCCCCTCTCACCCCGCATGACGTCTGCTCCGCCGAGTGGCCTGTACCTAGCATCCGGCTGGCGTGCAAACTCGGTTTAAAATCACGTCATTTTGGAAATTCCAAGCGCAGATGCGCAGATTTTGGTATGCCAGTTATTGTGTAATGCTATGCTAGATAAAAAAAAATTAACAGGGTCCAATTGCGCTGTTACCTGCGTTCAAATAAAAAAAAAAAGGAAAACTGTGTCAGATTGGCCGGTCCCTCCGGCGAAAAGTAAATCCGGTTGCTGTACCTTTTTTGCTATACAAAGTTCTTAGTGGTGTAGGCCTTTAGCGACCGTGAGTAGAAGTCTGAAATAATAAATAAGATTGTGCTCTCCTGCCGCAATACACGCAGTAGTTGAGGGTAGTACTGCCGGCTGACTCAACTGCTGTTTAAGTAACGCAAAAAAGATATGCTAATTGATCATTTACCGAAATAGAACAACAGAGAGCTCTAGGCTGATTTTGGAGTAGCCATAGCTATTCTAAGAACGCGAACCACTTCACAACGGCAGCCACGAGCGAGAGTTCGATGCTCCGTACAGCCCGCCGCTACAGCCCAAAGACGGAAAATGGCAACCTCACGGTTTGTCGTCTGCTAGCGGAGTCGGGCGCGTGTCGTCTCCCTCGTTTTACCCACGACCTCCTCTATAAAGGAGGTCGTGGGTAAAAGAGGAGGAGGTCGTGGTTTTACCCCGCCGAACCCGCAGAATTTCCCGGATGTACGGAGAGGGCGCTGCTGTCGAACAAAATGTTGCCGTCTAGAGGAGAAAGTGGCCGAGTGGGCTAACGCGTCTCAGCTCGGAGCGTGGAGCGAAAGCTTGCGCTGGGAACCTCCTGGGTTCGATCCCCGCCGCCCCCGCCCGTTTCGATCTGGATGAGTTTCGTACCGGCACGCGTTCGTGTGATCATTACTGCGTGATGCACGTTAAAAATCCCAGGTTAGCGGTTGTACTGCACTGGCTAAATTTCTCATCTACAGCTAAGAGACCGATTACCCGTTGAGGCGCATCTCCATCAAGGCTGTATAAACATAAAGAGCAAGCCAATTTTTTTTTTTTTGAGCGCTAAATGGAATGGGCATTCGACATATCCACTCCAAGAACCTAATTATTTTTGTTTTTTGTTTTTTTGAGAGCAGTACTTTATTTGCGGCAAATCATTGAGGCATTTAGCTCAAAAATAAACATAATCACAATGTGAGTTTGCGTTTGCATCGTTATATTTTTGCAGATACAAATGTCTACCCTTCCGTTCGTGTACGTCGGGGCGACGGAGTCTCCGATGCTCTTTTGCTGACATACACAATTCAGTTTTACTTTTCGGGGCGAAATTGAATTTCCGTAACTTGTGCAAAGACGGCCAAATTTTGTGCGTGCGCACGAATCCGTTTTGGACGGGTGCCTTTCCCTCCGCATTCTCCCGCGCTGGGGGAAAGAAGCGCCTGCGACAGCGCCGTCCCGAGGCTCGCTTCACCGCACCGCACTCGTGCATCGGGGAAAACGAGCTTAACGGAGCTACACAGCTGAACGAGCGATCCAATTTTTTTTTTAATAGTTTATTTTTATTTATTTATTGCAGCTGAGAGGTTGTCATTAAAGATACTAGTTGTAAAGTGTGTTATTCAATGCAACATTTTTCTTGTAAAATGAGAAAATGTGCAGATGTGTTCAGTTGCACAAATAGCCTATAGTAAATTAGAAAGTAATAACAATTGTTCTAAAAGTTTAAAATATAATAAACAGTACCCTTACACGAAGAAAACTTGTTTTTGAACCTTATTGAAAGTGACACTTTTTTCTAATACAGGCTTTACTATTATAAATGTGAATAGACTTTATTCAGATGGTGTATGTGTACTTTGATATTTGAACCTATATTTGATAGTTTTTAACATTTGTACATGTCTCAAAATAAGTTACATCTTTTGGATAGTAACAGCACACTAATTAGTTGCACTGTGAGACACCAAGAAATGTTTTTTTAGGCCCGAGCCTCAAGAAGTGCATATTGTGCACTGCTACACAACCCCACTAGGACATAAAGATAACGATGAAGAAACTCAAAATCTGCAGCGAAATAATAATAATAAAAAAAAAATTAAAGCAGCCTTTTTCTTTTTTTTGTCTTTCACACAATATCTGGACTTTATTGGGAAGGTTCTGGAAATCCAGATGGTGATGCTCTCGGTCCACGACAGTTAAATGCGGCTCACAGATTAGACACGAGCGCTGCATCATCGTTGTCTCGGACATACTTGTCTGTGTGTCGGCAGATGTTCGGGTTCATGACTAATCCAAGCAATGATAGAAATCGCCAAACTGTGACACACGTTTAGGGCACAGCATACACACTAAGTATTGTCAACCCTCGCATATGGCTGGGGCAAACATTGCTAGCACAAACCGGCGATGGGGATCGCTACTGTTTATTCCGGTCAGAATCATTAGGAAACTTCTCTAGCAAGATAATTATGTCGAGCTCCCTATAACGGCTGTCTCAACAACTTGCCTGTGATAATAGTTCTTTAAAAGGTATGTATGGGCTGGTTAGTTGATGAGCATCTTGGTTTAAAACAGCGTGACAAAACAAGGACAAGACAGAAGACTGTGCCGGCTATTAACTGAAAGTTTATCTCCACCGCTTCCTCTATATATACACATGGGCAACTGCCAAATAAACAGAGTGCAAAAGAAAAAAACTCAAAAATACATAAAGTCTCAGCATCTTATTAGTTAAATTTAGAGGGGTGCAAATATTGAAATTTTCAAATATGAATCAAAAAAGAATATTTGAAAAAATAGCTTTGAATGTTGAATATGTTTCAAATATGTATGTACCATTTAGAAGTAACAAAAAAAAAGATGCAAATACTTTTTATATTACCTTCTAAACCGAAAATGATAATGAATTCAAATAAATACAACTACCGAACTAGGCAACATATAAACAATGCAATTGGTAACACAGCTATTATACCTTGAATAGTATTCACATGTCAAGTGTACATGAAAGCAGGCAAAAAGGTGCAGCTCATAAGTTATACAAACTGACAAAATTAAGAGTGTACAAAACTGCACTTGTCTAGATAGCATGTAAAAATGCAACCTCTAATATTGTCACACAAACAAACCATAGTGACCGTTTTTAAGAAAATAACTGAAATTGCCTTGACTAGCCAGCAAGTTAGATATCAGCTGAATTATTGCAAATCATTGTGCAAGAAAATTAATTGTTCCAGATGCTTTGTACATAAGTGCTTCCTTTTTGCTATGACAACGGCTCCTGCAGCAGAAACTACCCTGTCTAAATCGTGTCACCACTGCATGTCGAATAGCCTCTTAAAACAAGTGTACAGACTTGAAAATGCCGGCCACCCACAGAAGATTATAACTTAAGTGACAGAAAAATTGCTGAAAAACTTGAAAAAGCAGCCAACAAGTGACGAATGGCCAAGAACCCGTAGCAAAAAAGTGTCCATCATTCCACGCTTGCACAAGATTTCCCACGATTTAGAGAGAATAGGAAAAAGAGCAGAATAAGTTCTTTCTGCTCCAGAGCATTTGTTTGCCCTGTGCACGAAAGTGAACAAGATCGGGGAAAAGAGGAAACATTTCACGAAAAAACACAGACCGCCTTTCGTTAACTGTCGAGAATATGTCGTGTATTCTATTCCTCTGCCGTGTGACAGGTTCTACATTGGACACACCGGAAGGTGCATTAATGATTGATTTAGGGAACGTCAGTATAATGTAGCAAAACAAATCTCCGGTCATTTGGTAATTCATTGCCGTGGCTGTGGATGCACCCCCCCCCCCCACCAAAAAAGCAAAATGCTCAAAAGGGCACGGTGACAAACTAACTCAAAAGATAATAGAAGCTTACAAAATAAATAAACTCAAAGACAAAATTCTTAGCATGCCCTCCGTTTGTCTGTCCAATAAAGAAATTTGTTTTTTTACTGATGCATGTTATGGACCAACTATGACACAGCACTGTTAACTAATAAGATGCTGAGACTGCGTATTTCTGTGATTTTTCTTTCACGCTCTATTTATTTGGCTGTTTCCCATGTGTATATTATATTGGGAGCGGTGGAAATAAACTTTCAACTGATAGTCAGCGCTGTTATTTGTCTCGTCTTTACTCTGTTCTTGTTTCGTCGCGCTGTTTTAAACCAAGATGAGAATAGCTCACAAAGGCAACAACCAGGGCTCCATACTCTGCCTTGTTTGTGGCCTTGCATGCTACAGGCATGGAACCCCAGTAGCAAAGCTCCACAAATTCACTGTTCACTCCACAAATTCATAATTCACTCAAGAGTCTGTCCTTCCGAATCGTGTTTGTGTGGCTGTTTTTCCTCATTAGTCACACCATGACGCTATTGTTTGAGAATGTGATTATTTTTGCAGTTTATACTTTACAATAATATTTGAGTCAACAGAATGGCCTGCTGACTTCGAAATCTAGTCTTTGATAATATTTCTGAATGTAACAAATGCCAGACCATGCAGGCAGTGAATGATCCATTAAAGTATTTGCAAAATTTATAGGCTGAATGCTATGAGTGAAATGATTGTGTATAAACAAGTCTAAATGTTTAATGAAGGGCAACAGGGTGTTTATGATGCATTGCGGAGTACCCGGCCATCTCCAGAGGCTCACGGACAATTCATTGGAGGAAGCGAATGAAAAAGTGCTTGACAACTGACACTTTACAACTTCTGATCGTGCAACACATGTGCTTGAAATTTAGAAATTAAGATTGTGCAAATATTTTAATTTTCGAATTGTAGTTTCAAATCGTACGCTATTCGATATTTGCTTCGTGATGAACTGCAATATTCATACTTTTTGAAGTGTTGATCACGGCGAGTTAGCCCCGTTGAGCGCGCTTCTTACCGAGCACTGCTGCACTGCAGAGAAGCAACACCCGCGAAAGCGAGCTTTGCAGGTGTTGCTTCTCTACAGAGCAATGGTGCTCGGTACAAAGTGAACTCAACGGGGCTAGCTTGCCGCGATCAACACTTCAAAAAGTATGAATATCACGGTCGCGTGCTTAGGAGAAAAGCACACTTTTAAAACAGAATGGTGCACGTGCGTGCCTGGTGTAGTTAAAAAGAAACTGAAAATTTTTAAATGTTGATTTCTACATTGCAGTAAAATTTTCAAAATTAAACTGTGGCTATTATGCGAGAGTATAGCACAGTCGGAGATGTCCTGGCAACCTGCCTTCATCATTCCTGATTTCTTTTGCCTATTCGAGATTGAAGAAAGGATATTTGCATATAGCAAGAAGATTTATAAATCCCCTCGATTAAGTATAGCTGGGCATCTCTATAGATTTAATTTAATGCCAAATATGTCATTTACTGGCCCTTCCAATGTAAGAATTTATCTTTCTGAGGCCATAGTTTATAAATATAGTTATATTAAAATTAGCTTAGAAATGAGCAAGTGAAGCTTGGGATTGACAATCACGAGTTCAGCTGGGATGTCGTTTAATAAGCATAATGCAACAGTAGTGAAAGGTTTGGGAGGAACTATTCAGTATGCAATTTAGAAATATTCGGCCAAAACCTCTATTTACTTTGAATTCAAAATGGATTATATTCATACATGCCTATTCAAAATAGTTTCTTCATGAAATGGGCATAAAGTACTTTACTAATACAGATTGTTCTCACGATGGATTCCAAAGATTTTGGCCCAAGGCTCAAACAACAGACATCTGGCAGGATGGTGTCCATAAACTTATGCCAAAATATGACGAATGTCTTAACATATAAGAATATTGTATCGTAAGGTTGGTGGTGGTATGAGAATTCATAAAAATTCGTTAAGCACTTTACAAGTAATGTGTCTGAAGTTCCTTATTTCGAAATGGAACTTACGTATTGGATGCACATAATGAAATCCACCCTATCTTTCCTCGAGGTTCACCCACACTTCAATTTGTCTTCATGAAATTACACTTTTGGTTTGAATACCCTACCGAGTAATCTGACGAGCATGTGCGCACAATGCATAACTGTAGCCTAATATTTTTACACTAGCAGATGTGGGTTCGTATACAAATAACCGGGTTCTCGGTAAAGTCTTGTATCAGGAAGAATGCAGACCTGACTCGTCACCGCATGCAGTTCACCGAACTCGTGCGTCTAACCCGTTCTTCTCGGCTGTCCTTGAAACTCGCAAGCGTGCGGCCTTGGCAGCATGTCTTTCCAAAAAGTGGCGGTGCATGTCTTTATAGTGTCACTTCTCTGACCCCGGAAATCTGTGTGGCTTCTCCTCACTGAAAACAATTTTTTTCCTCCCGACAGCGGCATTCCCGCAGTTTCCCCAACTTCTCTCTTCTGTCCTGGGGCTTTGTGTGCTGTGCTCGGCTGGAGTAACTTGTGGTTGTTTTCTTGTTTTTTTTTTTTCGTCTGTCCCCCTCCCGTGTTTTCCAGGGGGAACCATCCCTGCGCCTCGTGCAGGTTTCCAGAATTCGGAAGGTACTCTCTCAGTTCCGATATCCTAGTGGTCGTAGGCAGTTCCTTTTTTTTTCTCTCACGGGGGTTGGGCCTGCTCACTCTCTTACTCCCTGTGCATGTGGCGGCCTCTGGGAATCCCCTCGGCCCAAGCCAACCTTTTTTTTTTGTCACGCGCTTTTTTGCACCCTTGGGTTCAGCCTGTTTTTCTGTCTGTATGCGCAAACGTTTCAGGACTGCTGCCCTTTTTAATGGTGTTTTCTGTGGTGTGGGGCTGTCTGGTGCGTGCTCTGCTCGTTTTTTGGCATGCATATTGCAAACTCGAAATCGGTCATTTTCTTTTTTATGACTGCTACTTATACTTGTCTATTCTGTTGCTGAATGCTTGCAGCTTTTTTGGTGACTTCCGTTCGCTTGTTTTCACGTTTGTTTGTGCACAGTGTCTGCATAAAATTTAGGATTTATGCTGTTTCTCTGTTTGGCTCAAAATGTTTGCCCATTATAGGGGTGTTCTCGAACTTCCCATAGCTCTCTTTCCAAAAGTAGATATTGAAAGCATGAAGGTCTTGTTGATATTGTGATATTGTTCTTAAATGTATTTTGCTATAAGTTGTTCTTATTAATTAATGTGGTAGGTGTATTATAGCCATGTCATTTTTCTTTGAATTTGGTGGCATTATCACTTCTCATACTAATTCAAGTTACGCAAAAGATTTGTAGTGTTTCATAAAAAAAAAAATAGAATCGAGTAAGCCAGATTTAACTACTGAATTACTTTTCAGAATAGTGTAATAAATTGATTCTATTAGAGTACATGAAAGCCTGCATGTATGAAGAAATTTAACATACTGAGAGTCTAAATATCTTAAACACAATTTCAAGACAGTGGTGATAAATGACAGTGCAAGGGCTGTAATGAATGTCTGCATGTTTATTTGTTCATTGAGTTGCCTAGTCTGTATCGTAGGATCTGTTGCTTGTCCTTGAAAGAAGTGTCTGGATTTTCAACATTTTTCTTTCCTGCTTGAGATTAGCCTACGTTTCTGACATTTGTTATTTGAGTTAATTGCCCATTTCTTGATCTGTTAATCCCCGGCAGTTCTTTAAGATTTCGACTACAATTGGCAATGTTTGTGCATATTTTTATTTAAAAAGAAAGAGCTGTATTTATTGTGTTAAAGTAAGTTTTTAGCAATAAGTTAATAATGAGATATTGATTTTATATGACTGAGACACCTCAAAAAAAGATTGGCAGGTTCACACAAACCACTTGCTTTTATCAACTGATTTTTTTGAGTGTCACATTTTCAAAGGGTTATATGCTAAAATGCAAGCATAAGCCATTAGCAACAGGGGCGGATTTAGAGGGGGGGTCCGGATGTCCTGACCCCACTCTTGATTTCTGCATGTGTAAAATTTAGGGCGTGAAACGAGGGAGAGGGGGAGGGGGTTCCTAAACATAATGGTACGCTGACCAACACCTGACCCCCCCTCAGGAAATTCCTGCATCCGCCCCTGATTAGCAAGCATGTGCGTTAATCTCCCAACATAAAAAAAAAAGAAACAAAAAAACAAACAAACCTAAAAGCATAATTTTAAGGCATTTTGAATTTGGAAGTGCCTTCTTCCCATAAGCTATGCTTGAAATTGCATCGAAAGCACTTCACAGCAGTGCCGGTCTAAACTTAGCAATAATTCAGAATAGAAGCCATGGAAAAAGAATGAGGGAGAACCCAGCTGCCTAGAGTGGCCCCCGGTCCCACAAAACACCGCCAGAGAACCTTGATACATTAAGCTGCAGATTTCTGCAAGGGTTGGCCACCCAATAAGCCAGGAGAGTCAGATAACCGGCGAGTTGATGTGTGCAGTCAATGTGTGTGACAGTACTGCCAACCTTAAGGATTTTCTCCTAGATCTAGGGATTTTGGACATTGTTTAGGGGAAAAAAGGAAATCTATTCAAATCTGGGGCTATTTTGTTTTATCTGGGGAGGTGTTATTTTGTTTGTAAAAATTTGTGCAAAATGCAAACAATTTTTTTGTGACATATCACAAGAAGTTTCTAGAGCTGTATATATATATATATATATATTCAGGAAGTTTAAAGGAATGATTGGAGCACCAAGGTGGCATGCTGGAGTTGAGTACACATGCTTTCTGCCTGTAGAAAATTTTTTTTTTTTGCATAAAATGCTTTTTTTTTAGATTTTTGCATGAAAAAGTTATTGCTCTATACTCTATCTCACGAGTTCTCTTCAGTACTACTTCAGTTCTTATGAAAGTGGTGGATTTCCAACTCTCCCAGCATAACCGGCTCACAAGTTACAATGCCAACATCTATTTTTAAGCTAAAACATAACAATAATTTCAGCATTTGCGTCAACAAAGGCATTTTGCAGAAAGCTAGGGAATGTTCGGATAAAACTTGGGGAGAAAGTGGCCTCAGAGGTTGGCAGCACTAGTGTGCTCGCGCTGTGCAGCCGTGCGTTCCCGAACGCACCTGAGCGATGACTAATGGCAGAGCGCTGCACCCTGAATGCAGGTTGCTGTCTTTGTGTGGCAGGCCTCTCCGAGTCTTCGACATTCTGCCGCCAGAGAAAGGTCGGGCTGTGGCATTTGAAATTGGTGCGTGCTACTATGAGACGAGCGTGCTGACGCTGTACGGGGTGAGCGAGCTGTTTGAGAATGTTATCCGGGCGGCCCTGGTGTCGAGGAAGCAACACCACTTTTGGATGACCAACCTCAAGCATGTTCTCAGCCCACAACTGCAGGTAGGTGGTATTGTGATTACGTCTGCAGAAATTTGCCTTGAGTTTCATCAGGGCTCAGCTGCTAGCCATATACTAGACATTACACCTAGTTTTGGGGTGGGGGGAAATTTTGTCTCTAAAAAAATAAAGAAATATTGGTCTAACTTTGTTTTTGGTACCTTCAGTTAAAAAGAATAATTAGCGACATAAATTAATGCTTTGGTTGTGTAACTCTGTCATTGAACGCGAGATTCACAAACAATTGAACCATGAAGATTCATAGTGATGTACTGTGCACATTTCTTGGGGATGATTAAAGGCCCGACCACACTAGCGTGAACGGCGCCCGGCACGCCGTCCGGCGTCCCAACGCGAGGAGTCCACATTGGCCTCCGTTTTGCAGGCGTCACGTGACAGCACTGGATCCCGCGATCACGCCTCCCGTCGGTTTTCCCGGTTTTCCCGCTCTTTCGTCGTCTGCTCTTCGTTAGATTCTTCCGTTCCGCACTCGCTGTCTAGACGGTAGGAGTTCATAATGACCTGGTGATCAGCGTGAATGTGATTATCCTAGCCTGCTCGTTGATCTTGCGACGTCGCCGCGCTCTGAAGGGAAGGAGGCGCAGGTTTTGGGTCCGGCCGAGTTGGTTCTACCGAAACACCGAAGGACAGGACAGGTCTGGCGCGCCGCCGGGGCTTTGCTGCCCCGGCGGCGCGCCAGAGATGAAGGCTACTCTCGAAAGTGTCACCAACTCAACACGACATCCGTCACAACAGAGACGACATGCAACAAGTGCCACGGAGAAACTCACTTGTAATTCTGAATTCCTCTCCTATAATTTCCCAGCGGTTAGTTTCAAGGAACCGCTCCGTCGGGGAAGGCATTGGGGGGAAATAGGGGGAGCAGACGACACGAAACACGTCCTTCGCTTCGAGACGCGCCGAGGACCGGCTTGAGCGTTGCCATGGCATCGCGACGTCACTATCTACGCCACCTCCCATTGGCTCCTCTCTTCTGCGGCGTGCGGCGCTGAGCTCAGAACCGCGCACGGAGCGGTTGGGTGTGCGGCGCCGCACGTCGTGACGTTGAAGCCGAAAACTGGTTTCCGCCGGCAACCGGCAGCGACGACCGTCGCGCCGCAGGCCTCCGAAACGCCAATGTGGTCGTGCCTTAAGGAGACACAAGTGCACCCAAAATAATCTGAGTTCTGTATCTTTTCTGCATCTCCTCATTGTTGTACCCTTGCAAAAGAATCCTACGATAGCACGATTGTGGATTGTAGGGGCATGTGCACAAAGTTTTGAGATGGTTTCATCTCAAAACTTCTGAACTAACTGTATGCACACGCATATTGTTGGTTTCATTGTGAGAGGAAATTTCTAAACTCAAAGCCTCAGACTTTTGATGAGTATGGATATTGTGAGATAGAGTGTAGAATGCGAACAAAATTACACTAAAAAGAGATTAGTTGGGCAAAAAGTAGGCTGGGTGACACCAAAACTTTTAGGTCAAACAGTTTTTTGTGACAAAGCAAATGAAGTGAGTTTTTTACTCGTACCATTTACATAAAAAAAAGCCGAATCGTGGAAGCCACCGTTGCATACAGAAATTACTGTTAGTCATTAAAACTGGTTACACTTTTTTTTTTTCATGAGAGCCTATCTACAGAAGGGAACAAAGCATGGCACATGCGTTTTTATATGCTTCAATGTCTGTTGCTGGATAGTGCCTGTTTGAAGAACTCATTAATTAATCCCCTCTCTTGCACATCAAACACATTTTGATTGACTGCAACTGCCAACATGATAATTCATTGACTCGTAGCTGAGGCCACTATTGATAAATGATCAATGTTCTTATCAGTGACCGACACCTGCTGCCCATTTAATCTTGTGCGTATTATACGTTGTATACCATATTTACTCGTATAATAGCTGCACTAGCATTTATGAACAAGGCCCTTGCGTCGACTTTCCCGCAAAGCACATTTACAGCCAATCATTGTGTTGCGCATAAATGACATAGCGAATAACTAGATAAAGAACACGAATCTCCATACAAATGCAATCTTCTCAGAATGTATCTTCGCGCGAAGACATTATCTCTGTCCTGTAAACCGCTGGAATCATGCTGTCGATTGCAGTGATTGGCAATCCGCGTGCTTCGTGGAAAAGCAAACCCTCAGGTTTTCTTCATAAACAGTGCGGCTATTACTCAAGTGAATGCGGTAGTCAAATTTTCTGTCCACCAGCTTTTTGTTTCCAGCCAAGTCCATGCTCTATCCTTTGTCTCTTTTTTCAAGGGTTTTTGCCTTGTGGTGACTTCCCAGTATAGGATTCGCTGATAGAAAAAGAGTCCATCTAGCCGCCCCCTTAAAGTTTTTGGACAACCATGCAGTCTGACCGCCACTGGGCTCTGCTTACTTCGGCGCATGTACAGTCAAACGCCATGGGGAGCATGCAGAGTATTACAGAGATGAGATGCATAGCCTCGAGGCCAGGCAGCCGAATCTACAATGTCGGAGTTACTAAATCAGTGAATGGCAAAAAGTGTTTGGCAATGTAATGTATCATTTGTTACATTTTTCTCAGGCCCATGGGGAGAAATTGTGCAGGTATATCGGTCTTGAGCAAAAGCTTATGCTGGCTGTGAAGTTACAGCTGCGACGTGCACTTGAATTTATAAGGTAGCAGACAACCAGTGCCCCTCCGTTGTAACCTTGCATGATGCGCGCATCACCTACAGCCAGTGCTGCACTATAGACACAGCTATTTAGTTAATGCATGATGGGTGCTCTGGCAATACGGTACACTTTTTTTACTTGCTTCTTTTTACCTCGAGATCTGAAGGCCCTGGGTAGTGGATGACTTGCGGATGGCTTTGGTTTCTTGTGGTGTTTGGTTTCGTCAGGCTGAAGTGACTTCCAGAAAATCCCACTGCCCGTTCTTCATGCAGGCTCCCTTCTGCCCCCCCATGCCGGAGCTGGGGGAACTGGTTGTGCCCCCGAGTCAGTTCGAGGAGCACATGGAGGTGCTGTTCAATGCCCAGGCGTACACTGACGCCATCTTTGTCTCGGAAGGAGTAGGCATCCCCGCACACCGCTGGCTGCTGGCAGCCATGTGCAGTGCCTTCCAGCAACTCTTCACCTGCGACATCGAAAACCAGTCACTAGAGGAGGCAGAGAGCATCAGCGATGCGAGCATGGCAAGTGGCGAGGATTTCACTTGCACGTCTGAAGATTCTCGTATAGTCTAAATTATTTCTCAATTCTTCGCTGAGGCATGCCAAGTGCCCTACGTTGGTTTGGCACATTTACCTCAAAAATTTACTTTTTGTTTAAACCGTTGTTGCACTGTTATTTAAGCTTGTGTAGAAAGTTGCTTTAAACTCCTTTCTTTTCCTACAATTAGGAAAATGCACGGTCTACACCCCACTGAATTTTGCAAATTTATATAAACTTCTATGGCTTTCTACTCTTGGGAAAAGCAGTACCGTGGTATCAGGAGACAACCTTTATACCAGGGGTGGCCAGGCTGACCCGGCCTAAGAGCCGCAAACAAAACCACGAAACTTCCAAGAGCCGCGGAGGAGGGGGGGGGGGGGCAAACTTTTACTGAGAGCAATAAATGAAACTCAAACTACTTTCAATCTATCCGAGTCAAAAAGCAGTTCAACTGTACGTAAGATAGTAGTAGCACAAGACTACCAAACCGCACCCTCTCTTTCGATTTAAAACGCATTTCATTTCTCTTTTTGGGAAAGTGCGCATGTGACCGGGAGGGAAGTGGGGAAGTGTGGGGGGGGGGGGGTGGTTAGGAAGGGAGCCGCGAGCTACACTTTGAGATGCAGAGAGCCGCATGAGGCTCGCGAGCCACAGCTTGGCCACGTCTACTCTATACTCTCTTTCATCATAAGTGTGAATAGAACCAAGGCTATAAGTGCACACATGTTAGCTAAAATGACACTTTAATTGGGCGCGAAAGTCCGTGCTCCGGAGCGCGAAAGTTTGGTGCTCCTTTCACTAAGCAGAAAGGAGTGCCGTCGGAAACCGACACTTGAGCGCACTCTTCGTGCACCGAATATTTCTCGGAGTGTGAGTGACTTCTTTGCGCTCTATAACGTCACATCCACAAACAAGATGGCTGCGCTGTTTTTCGAGACCATCAAGATGAAAGGCGTAGCCGGGCCGCTGCCCCTTTTCAGTGGATTAGTGCTTAATCTAGCAGGTAAAAAAGATTTGATTTGAAAGCCAAGACAGCAATTAGCTCTGGAAAAGGTTTGTTTGTGCATCTCGCCTGAAAACGAATTCATCTATCAAATGGTAGCGTGCCGATGGCACAGCGACAGAAGAGTTGTCGAGATGAGAGACATTTGGACCGCTGCCCCTTTTATAATGCACAGCTCGGCAAATAAAGATATTTCAAGTGAAAAGCCGAAACATCAGTTAGCGTTGAGGAAAAGGTTTGTTCATGCATCTTGCCTGAAAACGAATTCAGCTATTGAACGGTAGCGTGCGGACAGCACAGCAACAGAAAAGTTGTTGAGATGAGAAGACAGTCAGACCGCTGAAGAATGTTTAGCCCAGTGAATCGACATACTTCGATTGGAAAGCCGAAACATCAGTTAGCGTTGCGGAAAAGGTTTGTTCATGCACCTCGCCTGAAAATGAATTGACGTGTTGTCTATTGAATGACGGTTTGCCGGTATCTGCGTAGCACATCGACGGCTTCCGTCATGCGTTCCAAGACGGAACCACGAAATATCTGACAAGTTTGAGGGTTTCCTGCGTCGACAAGCGGGTTTAAGAACGTTGTCTTTAATTTAAATATGAACAGCATGCATGGTCAATAAATAGATTGGCCAAGGTAACTTTCCACATATGTGCTCGAATCGAGTCTTCAAACCTTTCAGGAATATTAAAACATTCATAGAAACTTCAAAACGTCGCCGCCTCTTTTACTTTACATTCTGCTGCTCCACCCAGGCCTAATTATTTTATCTTTGAAATAATTTCGGCTTCTGCCACCTGTATCCACGAGATGCCGGCATAATTGTGCGGTCGAAAGGAGCTCGTGCGGCTCGTCGATAGTTTCCGTGTGTCGTGCTCCTGTACGCCATGCGCCGTCTAGTTGCTGTGCTCGGAGTATGAAATTCGTAGCGTCGGATTAGGAGTAAAGGAGCGCGGACTTAACTTGCCCATTGGCTCAAACTCATGTGCGTGGCATGGCCTACCCAAAGTATGGTGCTCGCTCTTGCATCTCCTGCTTTGCTTGCACATATGGTAAAACGAGGTTTAGTAATTCCTCTTGCTTCTACTTTATTAATCAGCGAGCTAAAGGAAAAGATTAAGTTTCCATAAAATATGACTACTTTAGTGTTGTGTCCAGTGTCTAGTCAAAGAAGAAATTGTAGTTAGTCGAGAGGACACTAGAGGCAGTTGGAGACACCATGATTTTAAAAACCACAGTTGTAGCTAGGGTCTATTAGCCATATAAGGTCCATGGCATTTAGCATGTTCAGATGTCTATCACATACTTGGATTTCAGGGCAAATGCTTCATTAATTAAGCTAGGAATCGGCTCTTACGCATATTGTTTGTGTCTGGATGTTATGAAGGGGGCAAACATATGAGAGACTCTCTGCTCATTATCATGAAATTCTTTTTTTTTTTTAAACATGCTTTCTCGGCGGTTTCAAAGAATCGAATGGAATGCCCGAGCTAGATTGGTTCTTTTGTCCTTGCAGGAAAGCTCTTTGGACTCGTCCCAAGAGAGCGAAAATGGCGACGCAGAACAGGCAATTGCCGAGCGCCAACTACCTCTACATTCTTTATTCCGACTGACGGTACCCTACGGCAGTGACAGCGCGGTGACAAACTGCGTGCCTGTGCGACACCGAGACAGCTGCCAGAGGTACCCAGAAGGAGTGGGACAGGCGTCGGGAAGTCTTGCGGCATGCCCGGCGGTCGTGCAGAACCTGAATTACCTGCCGTTCACGGCTGCCGACGTGGGACAGTGCGAGAGGCTGGGCCATCGAGGTGGACTGGTCGTCGTGCTGGCTACACAGGCTGTAACGTCTGCCGCTCTCCAGGAATGTCTGAGGTGTGTGCTGGAGGGCTGTTGGGGAATGCAAGTAACTGTTAGTTCTTTTAGTGCTCCCGAATTGCAGATTGTGAATGCTTTTATGGCAATAGCTCGGTTTTCCATTTATCGTTCATTATAGAGGTCAAATGATGAGTGACAAATGATATATTGGGCTCATAATCCTAAAAGGCGAAACTGGAAGGCTTATCCAACCAGTCAATCTTACTATTTATTCCAATATCTTCTGTTATGTGCCTGTGTACCTAAATTGCAGTAATGTATGTAGGCCAGTGGAAGCAAGTGGAGGCTTACCGTATTTACTCGAGTAATTGCCGCACTGTTTATGAAGAAAACCTGAGGGTTCGCTTTTCCGTGGAGCCCGCGGATTGCCAATCACCGCGATCGACAGCATGACCTCAGCGGTTTACAGGACAGAGATAACGTCTTCGTGCGAAGATACCATCTGTGAAGATTGCATTTCTATGAAGAATTGTGTTCTCGATCTGGTGATTCGCTATGTTAATTATGCGCAACGTGATGATTGGCTCTATATGTGTTTTGCGGGAAAGTAAAAGCAAGGATCTTGTTCATAAATAGTGCGGCTATTACTTGAGTAAATACGGTAGTCAGCTTGTGTATATTTGGCAGTTTGCTGGTGTATTAGCTCAATCTATATGCAGATGTTGGATTTTTTTTTTTAGGTTTTTGTATACAGGTCGAGTTGACTTGACAGCTTGCCCAGTTGCCGAGATTCAAGAAGCAGCAAGCCTGATCAGTGTACCAGAGTTGATGGTGGGTAACCATTGCCTTGCATATCATTTTATTTTTGTGAATAGGTCGAGTTTCAATGTATGTCTTACACCAGATATCCAGGGTCGGAATTATTCTAAATTAGGCATTTGCGGATAGTGGATTTTGCGTTAGAAGCGAATTCGAAGCGAATAGTGTTTGACCAAATATTTTAATGCGAAACCATTAGCTATCGCATGGAGTGAGCCGATGTCATCAGTTTGAAGTGTGCCAAACGGCATCTTAAATCCTTTCTCCAAGTGAAGCCAGCTCCCAGCTATGAAACCACGTGAAACGTCTAGACAACGGCACCTAGTTTTCCCGATCCCAAAGGAGCAGAGTAAAGCTGATGGATTTCGCCTTCGATCCCATTGGCTGGTGCGCGTTATCGAGGCTCCCATTGGCCGCTGCGCGCGTCAGTTTCAACGACTGCCACCCCATGGCGCTGCGTGCCCGTGCCACGAGCGTGCCTGTAACATGAAGCGTCCAAGGTCAGAGCTGTGAGGAGAGCTGGGAGAGCGCTCGCACGGCAGACGCAAATAAGCCGCTAAAGAAACATGGGAGCGGAAGAACGGCACGCATGCTTTTGCATTCACAACTCATAAGAAGTGCTTAGGTGTACCTCGAGCCTTTTATTTTCTAATCCAATATTGAATAGTTTCTCCAAGCTTTTCACTACTTCACCATGTCTAAACAAAAACCCATCTGAACTTGTAAAGGTTGTTGCCAAGCTTCCACTTATCCATATCTACGCTAATTTTAATCTAGCTATATTTATGAACTGTGACCTCAGAAAGTTGATTGCGCACATGAAAATGGCTAGTAAACGATGCAATTAAACCTATAGAGATGCCCAGCTATACCTAATTAAGTGGATTTATAAATATTCTTGCTATATGAAAATATTCTTTATTAAATCTAGAATTCGAGAAAATAAAAAACGACAATCATGTATGATGAACGTAGGTTGTCAGGACATCTCTGCCTAACATACTCTTCCATAATAGCCATAGTTTAATTTTGAAAATTTGACTAGAGTGTAGACATTCACAAAGTTTCCACTTCTTTTTACACACATCACGCGCGTGCATGCACCATCGTGCTTTGACAGTGGGCTTTCCTCTTCAGAATGTGAGTGCAATATTTGTACTTTTCGAAGTGTTGACCACAGTGGGTTAGTCCCGTTGAGCGCGCTTCTTATTGAGCACTGGTGCACTGCATAGAAGCAAGAGCTCTACAGGTGCTGCTTCTCCGCAGTGCACCGGTGCTCAATAAGAAGCGCACTCAATGGGGCTAGCCCACTGTGGTCCACACTTTGAAAAATATGAATATCAAAGTTCATCTCGAAGCAAATATCGAATAGCGTATTATTCAAAACTACTATTCAAATATTTGCACAAAACTATTCGAAACCAAAGCACCTGGGATGTCTTCAGGAATAACGAGTGAACCTTTTGCTGTATCTAAATTCTATCTGAGAACATTTCCTCTAGTTTACAAGACATTAGGAAACGCAGAGTTAGTGCTCATTGGGCTAGATTGCAGTGGAAGTTCCATTATATTTTGTGGACACATATTTTGTAATGGCACCAGGGGACCCTTCAGATACATTTCAGTAGTTAAAATGGCTGCACTACATACGAGTTCTGATCTCTTGCTCATACTTAGTGCAGGGTAATGTGCAGTAGAGCAGACACTGTACCTGGTTTAAAGGTTGAATTTGGAGACACTGGCTTGAATTAATTGCAAGCACCTGTACTGTTTTCAGGCACATACCAACAACATTCGGATACAGGAGGGCGGTGAAACTCTCAACACGGAACTTGTGGAGAACTTTCTGAAGAAGCGGAGATCAAGGTTGAAAGATGTATGCCTCAACGAGAGCTTGTTTTCCGGTGAGTGAAAAAAGCATGCGTCTTGCCGGGGAGTTCACTTGTTATTGCTGGAAATATTCTCCCGGGACATCAGTTGCCGAGTCTTTTATTAATTTCTTTTTCGGCACGCAGACGTGCTGTTTCAATTGGATGACGGCTTCTGTTCTGCTCATCGGGCTCTGCTGATGGCCCGATGTGACATGATGGCTGCCATGTTCAGGGGAGACTTCCGAGAAAGCTCAGCCAAAGTGGTGAGTGGGCACTAAGACGTTATGCATTACTTTGATGTGGAAATGAATTGAAAACTGCTTTGATGGTAGGGATGAAAAAGGGACTCGGGATTCCGGAATGGTTGTTGTAGGCAAAACAAAGGTCTTATTTATGAAACGGGTAATGAATTAGTGTTGAAGCATTATATAAATTTGAATGTCAAGTTTAGTCATAAGGGATCCTACTCACAAGCTCTCGCACTGGCAATGTGACTGCAGCCTTGTGGATGGTCCATGGGCTCATAGATGCTCTAAGAAAGGGCTTGGTGTTGGTGGGGGGTCCTCGGCAGCTTGGTTGGTGGCCAACACGGACCGTCAGACGTGCGTCCGAGGCTTTACTTGGCTGTCGGGACCACGGGTGTTGAGCCATTCCTTTTCACCAAGCCGCCTTCTGTCTCGTGTCGCGAGCGTGCATGTGCCGTCGCGTCGGCTGCGGTGTCTTCTCTTCTTTTTCAAACAGCTGCTTGTCAGGAAATATATCAGATTGCTTTGGCCTTTCAAATAGGATGCTGCAGAAAGTATCACTGTCTTTCTTGGGTGTGTTTTGTGCCTTGCTCATGTTAAACTGAATTCTGAATGAGGCAGTAGCGTGTTCCTTTCAATGGAAGGAAGGAGATCTTCCAGTGGTACTGTATCTCGTAATGGTAGTGGTACTGTATCTCATTGTGTTCGTGTGACTCTCGGTCAAACGGCTGGTTTCTTGTTCTACTAAAAAAGCACATGAAACTATGATGTCACGTGACGCTGTGATGTCATAGTGCCATGTGACATCATGGTATCACATTGTCATGTGGCATCACAGTGTCACGTGGCATCGCCGTGTCATGTGATGTCATAATGTCGCATGATGGGATGTGACACTGTGATGTCGTCGAGGCTACATACCACGGACACAAGATCCCTGAGGCTGGCCCTATAAATGTTATGCATTTAATATTGCAGCCCACTACTTATTACCCCCATACCCGAACCCAATGTGTCCAAATGCCTCCAAGGGCAAGCTTGACCTGCCGAGCCCTTTTCTAATTTTTGTGCAGTTTGCTCCTCAGCTTACCTGCTATCTGAAACCAAACACACATAGAGGAAACCAAGTGGAAAACACTTTTTGAAGTCTGATCATTTTTCTTTTGTTTTGAAATACTGTATTTTCGTGCATATTACCCGCCCCTGCATATAACCCGCACCACCAACTTGCTACTCTCGAAAGGGAAAAAAAAAACAAAAAAACAAAAAACACCTTGCATATTATTTGCAGTAACCATGCAAAGGAATGTCCAGGTCTCGCTAGAAAGAAACCCTACCTTTCATTTCAATACACTCGTCGCTGCAGTCACTGTAGATATCTGAGGTGAATTTATTGTCACTGGCAGCGTCGTAATCCTTGCCGTCAAGGTGATTACTGATGCAGCACTTTTTGAAACTGTTCCGCACCTTCTCGTCTGGAAAGGATGTTGTCACACCTGATCTCTGTCGATACGATGTGACCACGACCTCTTCTCTCCTCGGCAAACTTTGTTAGTGCTTTTTAAAGCTCGGGGTATGCACCAGTCTTCGAACTGCAGAACAATCTTCAGTCATAGCTTGCAGTATGCAGGCCGTCCTTCCTTCATTCTCATGAGCACGACTTGTGGACATCGTAGCGGCCATAGTTCTGGTCTGCCACTCGGTTTACGGTTTCTTTGGCAACGGATCGGACGACAGTCGGATCCTTTGCCATAAAGATTGGAAACCGCGAAAATCGTTGCCGTCAACAGCAACACGTGTTTGACGGCAACGACACTTTGCGCGTTCCCACCTAATTGATGGCTTTGCTCAGCTGCTCAGTCTGCAAAAATAATGCAAAGGTGGCTACCCAAAAAAGGATAAGGTGGGAAAAAAAAAGTCCCTAGGAGAGACCGGAGAAGAGGGACTCCGGGGAACCTATCCCTACAGCTTCATGTGGATTGCTGTGATGCTGCACTGCCTGCCGAAATTTGCGTATAACTTGCACCCCTACTTTACCTTTGATTCCATATAAATTTTGATGCTGGTTATATGTGAGAAAATATGGTATCTTGTTTGTCAAAGGCTTATGCCCATTCTAGTGGAAGTTCCCAAGGTTTAACACAAAAATACATTGACTTCCATCTGATCTCACTCTTCCAATGGTTACGATCAAGAACCAAGACTGGTGCCGACTCTTAACATCCGTTGGCCCTGCTGACAACTAGCTTGTGGTTAGCTCAGTTGGTAGAGCGCTCTGCTAGCCTTCAACAGGTCCTGGGATTGTATTCTGAACCAGGCAGATTTTATCGACGGCCACCAATTGCAGGCTTGAGTTGCGCTCCATTTCAGGTGGAAGTCGATTTATTTTTGTGTCAAAGGGCTAAACGGTTCCCTTCTGTTGAAATATGCCGAGCAACTCTTTTTGATCAAGATCCCACTCGCGCAGGTGCACTTTCCGGGTGCTCGGAGGGAGTGCTTTGAGCGGCTTCTGACATACCTGTACACGGACAGTGTGTCGGACATCATGAGCACCAACGAATGCCTGGACCTGATTGAGCTGGCCAACAGACTGTGCCTGCCACGACTCATCTGCCTGATGGAGCAGAAGGTGATCTCGGAGCTGACTGCCCTGAGCAGCAAGGACGCAGATGCCGCCCATGTGCTGGCACTCACTCTGCTCGAGCCTAGCCAGGTGACTCGCTTGGACACCTCTGCGTCATCGGTGGTTGGAAGCAGTCAGTCTTTGTGAGGCTAGGTAGAGCTGGGATTGGTCGGACAAGTGACCTTCAATATTGAGAGGAGACGGAGATAGAGGGGTGATATTTTGATGAAATGTAGCTCCTAAAATCATCTATTCACTGGTTGGCTGATTCTTTGTGGGATATGCTTATGGCACATTTTAGAGAAAAACAGAAGAATGTGGGATATACCATAAAAGCCCGCTTATAATACAAAATTTTTTTTTTCCAGATTTTCGCTTGTATAATTTGGGCTCGTGTTATATGCGATTTCATCAATTCCATGAATGCGTGGGTTCACATTTTTTTCATTTCATTTAATTTTATTTCCTTCAAGACCCCCGGAGGGTATTACATAAGGGGTAGATGCCAAAAAGATTTTAAAGCTAGTTTTGGTTTCCAAGTGATATGGCGTCAAATCACTCATCGTCGTCATCATTATCTGAAGGTGCACACTTGCGTCCCCACCAAAACTTGACACCATGCAGTCGCCAATTTGTCTTTGTTTCTTCGTGTCCCGCCGCCCCCGGTTCCCCCACACATCCCACCAAGTTATGTGATGGTACCATCATGTAGGAAAAGAAAGGTTATCTAAGTGGCTGGGAGTGTCGGCAAGAGTGCAGCAGGACGAAAGTGTATGGTGATTGAAGACTGCATTCGTGGATGGAGGAGACACAAACAAGCCCTTTTCGTCAGCACAGACCCAAGATATTTCTGTCGGCCGAAAAAAGTTTGCCAGGATCAAAGTGAACCTGACTCGGTTCATGAAGGAACAATGTGCTTTGCACTTCGCGGTAAACATTTAGCTACTGCAGGCAGAGACTATGGAACTGAGTGTTCCTAGGCTATACGAGGATAAATCTTTTTGCTCGCAGTACTCAAGTTGTATTTTGTAATATATGCGGGCTTGTATTATACATGGATTTACACAATAGGTTCATGGCTGACAGCATCACCTATCAAATGAACCTTTCACTAGGGCTTGCATCAGTGGTGCTTGGTGGACGTCAAGAACATTTACTTGCATCGTTAACCTTTCGACACTCATTGCCGTACATGTACGGCAGTGATTACACATTTTAAAGTGAACGCCTAAACGCAAAACTGTGCACACCGCGGGAGGTGTTGCTATTTGTTATGTCTTTTGTAAACTGTAAACGTCATATTCAGACGTTGTTTCGCATTGCTGAGCTATTTATAGTTTTCAAATTGGACACTATGTGCACACAATGCTCACTTCGCATACCGGCTGCTTTGGCGGTAGTGCCCATGGGAGCACTGGTTCTTCCGATTCAGATTTCCAAAGCTTTTAGGAATTTAATTTAGAGGATGAGAGCTCATCATCCAATGGAGAATTCTGTAAGGTACCTCTGGTTAGGAATCTGAAGCCGCTGGAATGTCGCGGAAATGAATTTGCCCAAATGAAACCAAGTATGATAGAAATATGACAACTTTTCGCCTTTAATACTTTAAATTTATGCTTCTAAACCTAACCAGCTTGCAAGCACTGTACGTACCCCCGCTAGATAATTAGGAAAAAATCTGTGCATTGACCCTTTCTTTATACTACTGTTGAACCTTGATCTAGCGAATCCCGACCTAACGAAATTCGCAATTTCACAATATTTTTTTCGTCTCCCTATCTTGCTTCCGTTGAAGACAATGTATTTTATCTCTCGATTTAGCGAAGTAACTTCCCGCGCCGCAGTTTCGATTTAACGAAGCCTTTGGAAATCGCATATACACATATATCAACAACCTCTGCGAGAAAAAAAAAAATTTAACAATCAAATTTTATTGTTGAAAACTAAGCATAGAAATGTGCAATCATTATCTTTTTCACAAAATAAAAAAAAAAGTACACACCGGTGGTGGTGGTGATGATGATGAGTAGCCTCGTAGCCTCTGCCTCTCGTAAAAAAAAAAAATGTCCGCCATTACACGACCCTACGCCCAACAAACTAGAGCTCTTACCCGTCTGTAAGAACAAAAATTGTTTCGTGCCTCGCGTGTTCTGTTCTGGGAACAATTACTGGTACACCGCGCAAAAGGAGAGTTCTGTCGCTCAACATCAAGGCGAAAAAATTCGCTGAAGTGACGAATGGCGAAAAGAAAAAGATGGTTGCTGAGAAGTATGAAATATCGCAGAGTTCGCTTTTGATGATTTCGGATAAGGAAATTGTCTATGTTTAAGTGAGAAATCAAGTTACTATAAATCACACATTCCATAATCTTGCAGCATATGCACATTAAAGAGATTGGCCTGTAATTTTCCGCACAGTTTTTCGATCCTGATTTATGCTGTGGTACCACATTTGCTATCTTCCAATAGGATGGCAGTTTTTGTCTCTTAAGGATTTGTTAGAGAGCGCACACAAATAGTTTGCCAGTTCTCGGGAACAGTTTTTCAATATAAACGGTGAAATATTATCTGGCCCAGTTAACTTTTGTACATCAAGTTCTCATAATAATAAGGCTATTCCGTTATACATAATCTCAATGGGTTACATCACATGTTCCATGGCTGTTCGCACACTTGGATAACAACTTGAGTTGGTAGGTTCAGAAAAAACTGATTCGAAGTATTTGTTTAGGCACATAGCTTTGCCCTTTTGATCTATGATGTCCAATTCTTAGCTAAGTTAATTTTCATCTAACTAGTATATTTATCGACTATGGCCTCGAACGTCCGATGTCTCGGTACATTGGGATGGCAAGTGAACGACACATTTGGCATAAAATTAAACCTATAGGATTTCCAGCTATGCCTAATCGATGGAATTTATAAATATTCTTGTTTTATGCCAATATCTTTTCTTCAGTCACAAATGGTTAACATTGGTTGCCAGGGCATCTCTCTATAACATATGCTCATGCATAATGTTCAGTTAAATTTTGGAAATTTCATTGCAATAAACAGTCGCAAAGTTTCCGTTTTTTTCTAAATACACCAGGCACGCTCATGCACCATCTGCTTTGGTAGCATGATTTCCTCCTAAGCATGTGGCTGCAATATTTTTACTTCTGGAAATAATAATCGCGGCGGGTTTGCCCTGTCGAGTGCACTTTATACCGAGCACCGGTGCACTGCGGAGAAGAAACACCCACAGAAGCAAGCTCCGCAAGTATTGCTTCCCCTCAATGTACTGGTGCTGGGTATGAAGTGCGCTCAACAAGGCTAACTTGCCGCAATCAACACTGAAAAATATAATATCACAGTTAATCTCTAAGTGAATATCGAATAGTGTATTATTCGAAACTATTATTAGAAAATTAGAATATTCACACAATCCTACTAATGACCCCAACAAACCGCTGTAATGTTGCAACGTTTCGTTGAGATATCAATAGGTGAGATTTCGTCTTGTTGAGATATCGATAGGTGAGATATTGATGGAGTTTCCAGGCCAAAGGCATCGAAGGACTATGGTAATTACTGATGATGGATCCCGACAGGTCACTCTGAGAGAATGCCGCACTGAATGGCTTTCAGAAGTTAAAAATAATGAAACTCGTGTTGTTAATTGTAGTACATAATTGGGTGATTAAGTGCAAATTTACTTACAATAATATCTGCATTTCTCATCAGCATCCAGACTCATGAAAGCTCTACATTTCAGATCCACAACGCAGACCAGCTGGCAGACTGGTGCCTGCACCACATCGCCATCAATCACGAATACATCAAGCAGCAACACAAGGCACTGTTGAGGAGCTTGCATCCAGAGAACCAGGCTTATCTGAACCAAAACCAGTGGCCTCCTACCTGGTATGTTTTCCAACTGACATACTTTAGTACCATTGAACATCAATATAATAAAGCCATATTTTGGGCCGGAGTCTTGGTTAAAATGGGAATTCCGTTAGATGGAGGTTTCTATATTTTAGCACTACAATCATTTTCCCAGGTACCAAAAACCCTCCTATTGCTTCACATCTTGTAAATGTATATTTACAAATAAAATTCCACTGCAAACTGCAGCAATGATTTGGGGAATGCAATGTGTATCAACCGTCATTCTTGATCAGTGGTTCTCAGATGGGGTTCCGTGGACCTGTTGGGGTCTGTGAAGCCATTTGTGGGGTCTGCAAAGCCGTCACCATTTTGTGAAAACATAACCACCATTTTATGTTAGCTTCTAAGAGTTAAGGCCCGTTTACACACTTGCAACTTTGTAAGACTGTGTGTGTTGAAAGCTTTTTTAAATCTCTTGCGACGACAGAACAGACTGGCACCACCTATTGGGTAGCCATGGAACATTTGGTGCTCCTGTATATTTCCTATTTTTTAGAGTGCAGCTCTTAAGCGCCCGTTTCCGGCTTGAGCGGCGTCGGCGTCACCGTCGGCGTAACCAAGGTCACCCCAAGGTCACGTGACCCTCAAGGTCACCCCAAGGTCACGCGACCCCTCCCGAGGTTACCCCAAGACCCCCGAGGTCACTTGACCCCTCCCAAGGTCACTTGACCCCTCCCAAGGTCACTTGACCCCCCAAGGTAACTTGACCTCCCAAGGTCACCTGACCCCCAGATCACGGACCCCCCAAGGTCACGTGACCCCCGAGGTTACGTGACCCCTCCAAAGTCAGGTCACCCCAAGGTCCCGTGACCCCTCCCAAGGTCACGTTACCCCAAGGTCACGTGACCCCTTCCAAGGGCACCTCAAGGTCATGTGACCCCAAGGTGGCCCCCACGTGACCCCCAAGGTTACGTGACCCCCCAAGGTCACGTGACCCCCCAAGGTCACGTGGCCCCCTCCTGAAAGTCACGTGACCCCCCCCCTCCAAAGTCACGTGACACCCCCCTCCCCCCCGAGGTCACGTGACCCCTTCCCCCCGAGGTTAGGTGACCCCCTGGAGCATATTAAAGAATGAGGGGAGGAGGAGGAGGAGGAGGGGTCTACCCTCCCCTCAGTACCCTTCCCTCCTCCTCCTCAAGAGCTGCGCTCCAATTTGGCGTTACAGGGAGTCGTAAACGGCTTTCACTTTTTAGAGCGCAGCTCTTAGGCGCCCGTTTCCGGCTTGAGTGGCGTCGCCGTCGGCGTAACCGAGGTCACCCCAAGGTCACGTGACCCCCAAGTCACGTGACCCCCACCGGTCACGTGACCCCCAAGGTCACGTGACCCCCAAGGTCACGTGACCCCCCGAGATCACGTGACCTCCCTCCCCCCCCCCCCCCCCCCCCGAGGTTACGTGACGCCCTCCCCCCGAGGTCAGGTGACCCCCCCCAGAGCATATTAAAGAATGAGAGGAGGAGGAGGAGGAGGAGGAGGAGGAGGAGGAGGAGGAGGGGTCTACCCTCCCCTCAGTACCCTCCCCTCCTCCTCCTCAAGAGCTGCGCTCTAATTCGGCGTTACAGGGAATTGTAAACGGCTTTCACTTTTTTTTTAGTGCATCCTTCTTTCTTTCTTGTCTCGAAAAACTTTTGCCAATATTCTGAACGACCATTTCTCGTGTAGTACATACATTTGACCTCGCAAATACCGCAAAACCTTTGCTCTAAGGAAATGCAGTTCCAGGATCTCCACATAGATAGCATCAGTGTGTTCTCTCATCGTATGAGAGGTTTTAGGGCACTCTGGTCCTAAGGAGTTTTAAGTATGTGAACGGGCCTTAAGCAGTTAAATATATATGTTCCAGTTGAGTTCTTTTTTCTTTTTTTGCTTCTTATTGAGACTAATGATATGTGCATACAATGTGCGAACGCCTCAATGAATTAAAACTGCGGCACAAAATTATTTTTGCTAAATTATGAAATTTACACTGGCTTGATCATGCTGACAGAAACCGGGGAGCACAGAATCTGTAGTGAATGAGCCGGGCACATGTGATGTATGTGTCTGATGTCATGAGGTCATGTGATGTCATGATATCACATGATAGCATGAAATTAGTCACATGACCTTGCAACGTCATGGTGTCGCACGAGGTCATGAGGTTACATGATGTCACATGATCTCATGATGTCATGAGATCATGTGAGGTTGTGACATCATGAGATCATGTGACGTCATGGTATCATGAGACAACACATGATTTTTTTTTTAAATGCCTGGGACGTGACCATCGCCTTGTCCCCCCTCTTCCAATGTCACTTGCTTGTGGGGTGTGCAATCCAACTGAAACCTCACAAAGCTCCCTGCAGCCAACCATAGCACATCCCAACGTACGCATAAAGCACGCACAGCACATTCTGTTCTCCCCGAGTTCATCAAAATGATTGAGACTTGTTTAAATTTTTTGAAGCACCTGTTTTATCTTTACAGTGTCCTGATGTTTTGATTGCTCAATCCCTTCTCAGGTACAACAAAGAGATGCAAGTCTATGAGAGATTTTCCAGGGTGAACCGGTACAAGACCAAAGCAAAGAAACTCAGCTTCTGCCCATTTTCCTTCAGGAGTTCCAAAGCCCCGAAACAACTACCCTGAATGTGGTGCGTAGGTTTCAGAACTATCATTGAGTTAGGGCCCCATGTTTGATGAATGCTGCTACGAGTTTGAAAAAAAATATATTGTGCAAAGATGGAAGAAAATGGCAGGTGTAATATTTTGTACCTGGAGGTACAGTAGAGCCTTGTTTATATGTTTTATCAGCTGTTAGGTTCATGAATGCCGGTCCTGTTGGACACCCATCAGGATGTGTGTATTAAATTCCTGCTTGTTGCATTTTCCTTTTCGGCTGTTACATCCAGACACTGCCGTCCAACACGGCCGACACGCCGCATTGGGTCACCCTCTTCTTTTTCCTCCGCTCCCCTTTTTTTTCACCTGTTTGCCTCTCTGGGCCACACTTCTGCCTGTTCTTGCCCGGGCAGGCGTTACCTTGAACTCGGATATGATAGAGGCTTTCAGAACAGTCCATTTATCTTTCCCTCACTTTCTCCACTGCGTATGTTTCTGCCGTGCTCAGTGGAATCTTTCTCCCAGTTCCACTAGTTTTATTTGGTGTGGAGTTTGAAGCTCATTGTTGAGCACTGCACGTGCATTGGGCTTCACCTTTTCCCACCGGTACACCTGTCGACCTTCACTGCTTTGCACCGGTGTGCTAGGTGCTCGGTACTTTTGTGGACTCTTGTATGTCGAGATTTTTTGGTTGTAATTATATAATTTTATATAGCAGTTTTAGGAAAAAGTAGACCTGTGTTTGAATAAGTATGGTATTCTTAACAAATGTAAAGGTCTACAATATAAATTGCTGCGTCAGAGTTCTTCGTGTCTTGTCTATATGTGCCTGAAAGCAGTTGTTACAATATCCTGGGCCATACATTTTTTTTTTATTGCAGTCCCCTAAGAAGTGTATGAACGAGGTTTTACTTCATAGTAATATTTGATTGGTGAAGAACCCTATAAAAAATATTTATAATATAGTAGTTAGTTGCATTTCTGCTCTTGTTTACCCATATAACAGGCACCTCGGTCAATGCTTCAACTGCAGAATGTATTGTATGTACTCGAAAGTAGGCAGGTCGACCTTTTCGCAAATGGAGTTTGCCAGTACACTTTGCTACATAGCATCCGGAGGTCAATCATTGGAAATCCTGGAAACTCAAGAAATGTTTCTCCGATCAACTTCCATTAATTGCCCCTCGTGCCTGCTGTACAAAACAAATACTGGCAAACTTTGTTGATGAGGTCGGCATATTTTCAAATAAATGTACACTGGCTTAAATCAAGCACTGCAGCTTTGCTGCAGTGCTTGGTTCAAAGACTCCCAACTTTCTGTTCGTCACCTTATAATGCCATGCCCTCTCACATTAAGTCCAGTTTTTGTTTGGTAGCTCGGAAATACCAGTGATCAAAGCATCGAGTTTCTGCGGAAATTGCTAGCATTCCAGCCAACGCTCCTACACTCTGTTTCACCTTATGTTGTACCGCAGCGAAGGCTAGAAGCGCGAGCTCATAGCATTGGCAGCTGCTCTTAATGCATGAGAGCTTGTGCCGCCAAGATCTGCCCCAGAGCAAGGAGCTCGCGCTTGTAGCCTTTTGTGCGGTACATCATCAGGTGAAATAGAGTATAGTATGTGGCTTTCATCAGTTTACAGCTGAACAAAGGTTTCTTGCTTCGGTTGTATAGTCACTGATAGAATGAGAACGGCAGGGCATGTCTTTGAAACGCCTGGCCTCCAGCTTTTGCGGTTCATGCGTTTCGCTCAAGGTGCATAAGACATTGAAACGTTGTTGAAGGTGGGAAGCTTGTGCTGGAGGCGGGACAGCTGGAACTCCCTGCTGTTCTCACCTTGTCAGCGACTATAGTACCGTATTTACTTGCACAATGAACGCACTCGCGTAATGAACGCACCCCCCAAGTCGGCTCTCAAAATTTCGACTTTTTTTTTCACTCGCGTATAAACGCACCCCCAACTACCCCCAACTCGGAAGTCAAAATTTTGACCCCCTCCCCCCACGCGCGCGAAATGAGACACTTTTTTATCCTGGTGCAGCGAGGTCGCGAATGCATGGGCAGCGTGGGCGAACAAAACGCCTTGCAAAAGGCATTAAAAAAATTCGCAAAGATCCAACGGAACCAAGGAAAAAAAAACATGGAGAAGACCTTTTTTTTTGTTTTGCACAGCGCAGTCTGGACTTTGGGTTCGCGCGCCGCCACGCGCATGGAGGTACGAAAGAGAAGCGGAGAAGCGCTCTAAGCGAACAAAACAGCTTGCGAAAGGCGGCCAAAAAAAAAAAAACAAAAAAAAAAACGCACGGAACTAAGAGAAAACAAAAACAAAGACATTTTTTTTTTTTTTTTTTTTTTTTTTTTGCACAGCGCAGTTTGGTTACGGGGGTCGCGCGCGCCGCGCGCAAGGAGGTAAGAAAGAGGAGCGGAGAAGCCCTCTAAGCAAACGAAACAGCTTGCGATAGGCGGCAAAAAGAAAAAAAAAGAAAAAACCCACGGAACTGAGAAAAAAACAAGAAAAAGAGGAGCTTTTTTTCTCTTTTTTTTTTTTTTTTGCACAGTGCAGTTTGGTTACGGGGGATCGTGCGTCGCGCGCCGCGCGCAAGGAGATAAGAAAGGTAAGCGGAGAGCCCTGGCCTAAGCAAACAAAAGAGCTTGCGAAAGGCGGCAACAAAACAAAACAAGGAGCTAAGAGAAAAAGAAAACAAAGAGGAGTTTTTTGTTGTTGTTTTTTTGCACAGCTTAGGTTACCGGGTCCGGCGCCACGCGCAAAGAGATAAGAAGTTACTTCGATTTTTCAAGATAAAAGGTCCGTTCATTATGCGAGTAAATACCCACGCAAAAATTTTACTTCGCGTAATGAACGCCCCCCCCAACTTTGCATCGATTTTTCGGAAAAAAAAGTGCGTTCATTCTGCGAGTAAATATGGTATGTGCTGGTGCCAACAATATGGGTACCGGTTACTGGCTGTCGTTTGACTGAATGCCCTCTTGGGCGGTACAGGTTCGATGCTTGGAGCTGCCATCTCGGCGACCGCTCGGCACAGCGATGCCACCGAGCAGAAAGGGAGCGGTTGATCCACCCCCACAGAAGAGGCAACCTGGCTTCCTTCCTCACCGCCGCATCTAATGAACCGTCGAGCCTTGCGCGGCGACTGTAACAAAAATGCCCGGCCTCTGCAGGGGCAGCGTTGAAATGTGTCCCAGTGCCCGTCGCGCACGCCTGATTCATGTTTCCCCAGGTATGCACTAGTCGAGGTGGTGGGAGCCGATACGCTCGCACTTTGGGGTTTGTACCGCGCCGTTGCATGTTTGCTTTTTTTTTTTTCTTTTACCGCGACACTTAACATTGTCGAATGGGTGCCTTTTTTTAAGGGAGCGGCGCAGGTTTCGTCGCTCTTCGAGGTTGTGTAATTTGTGTGACACGGGGTAGGGGGCGAGTCCCGCCTCTCCAGCGTACTCCAACTCGAGCGGGAAGGGGCGCAGAGTCGCGTCTTCTCTTAGAATGGCTGGCCATGATTGATGCGAAAGATCGTCATATCCGTGCCTTGGTTCTTGCTCGCATTGGCGCGAGCGAGGGCACCACCTCAGCACTTCGAAAGTCAGTCACTCAGACCCCACCGCCGTGCTTTTGTGCCTGTGTATATCGAGTATTTGTGATCGAATGGTTTTGTCTCTTTTTTTTAATTTTATTTGCTACACATAACTGCGCAGTGATGGTTGGTACCTCAGCATGCTGCAAACTAATGTATGCGAGCTTATTTAATTGAGCACAGTGATGTGGAAATTCCAATGTTGGGTGCACGAGCGAGAATGATCACGAGACTTCCCCGCCTTTGAGAGTTCGCCGTCTGTTCCAGGTTGACCGAGTGTTTGATTCCTTAGAAGGTCGTTTATTTGCCAAGCTCACATCTGTCTCCATGTTGCTGTGACCAATGAGCCTGAATCCCCGGTATTGATAAGAAACTGTACCGTGTGTTCAAAATTAAGTTTCACAAATTTAAAGCAAAAAAAACTCCGACGTACACGACATGTGCTTTTGCACCTTGTGGTGGTGACACTATCACAAGGTGCAGTTTTATTTTAGTTTGTGGAACTTGGTTTTGAATACCTGGTATAATAATTAAAGAACAGCAGCCTTTGTTTTGCCTTATTATTTTATGGAGTCTTCAAACTTGCTGCTGATTTGCTTCTGTCTCTTGTTTAGAGATTTTTTCAGGGCTTTCTTTGGTTGGAAATGTAGCAAGGCTTTCTTTGCCTCTTTTGTGTCTGAGACGTAAATGAATTTGCTTATTTTCCAATTGAGATCATGCCATAAATTGGTCTAGTTTGGTGGGTGTTTTATTGTGGCACACACTTGCAGAAAATCTTTGCGAGTTTCAAACATCTAGCATACTCCTCAGTTACCTAAAAGTATGATCAAACTGATTTCCTCTTGAAGAATAACCAACAGCAATAGTGCTGCAGAGGAGAATGAACATGCTGTTTTCAACTTATATTTCGGAGGAACTTCATAAGTAGTAGTAGCCGCACTGATGAAGAAAACCTGAGGGTTCGCTTTTCCGCGGAGCACGCGGATTGCCAATCGCCGCGATCGGCAGCATGATTTCAGCAGTTTACAGGGCAGAGATAACGTCTTCACGCAAAGACACCATCTGTGAAGATTGCATTTGTATGGAGACTCATGTTCTTGATCTAGTTATTTGCTATGTTATTTATGGGCAATGCCATGATTGGTTGTATATGTGCTTTGCGGGAAAGTAGACTCAAGGGCCTTGTTCATAAATGGTGTGGCTATTATTTGAGTAAATACGGTAAATTTAGCAGGGTCTCTAAACCAGTTTGATGATCCCGTTGTCACCTAATGGCAAAATTTTGATTTCGCAAGCTATTCCCAATACTAATGGCATTTCAGAAAATTTGTGAAATATTGAGCCCACAAATGTGCCAAACTCTGACCCAAATTCTGGCCTAAACGAGTTCTTAAGAGAATAGATTGGCTGGTTGATTTATAATGCGAGTAGCGAGTAAGGTAGTAGTGTCGCTACCACAATGACAGTATAGGTGAATGACAGGTACAGATTTTAAGTGTTTTCAGGATACACTGCATGTTCTACGCCTGTGTTGCATTGCTCCTACACGCGACTTTATCTGAAGCACCACCATACACATGCTGCTCATTCCCTTTAATATACTGGCCGCATTGCACCATTTGGGATAAAATTCCGATAACTGCCAATAGATTTGTATGTGCACCTAGGTTGGTAAGAACAGTGTTTGCCAGATGAGATGAAAAGACTCTAGTACTCCCGTCCCACGGCTCATCGAAACATGGGCCGCATGCCTTTAATGAGCTGGTGCACATTTTTGTGCAATGTGCGGGGGATTTTTACCACTCCGACAGCGATTGTTCCAGAACCACGAATGATCTGAAGTTGGGCGTCTTCGAGACAGGCGTGTGGTGTGGCTTTTGTAGCTGCTTGCCATTTGCCTTGGCTTGTGTGCAAAGTGGCCGTTTGTTCAGACTTGCAACTGCACATTTAGGTAAAGAATTGCAGCACATGGTAACCAGGAGTGTGCAGGTGGTGATCCTGGAGTTGAATTCAATCAGGATTGTGTACTGGAACTGGAATACAAACCAAATGGAGTTTATGCTAGTGATGTGGTGTGCACAGCTGTTACTGAAAAGCTTGGGCGTTTCTTGCAGCGAGAGCTGCACAAGTCGGTTATTGCAGCCCAATGCGTTTACCTTCCACTGAACATATATATATATATATATATATATATATATATATATATATATATATATATATATATATATATATATATATATATATATATTTTTTTTTTATTCTAGAATCCATTTGTATAGAGGGTAAAAAAAAACAAAAAAAAAAACATGTGAAATTTTTTTTTATTATTATTTTTGAGCATTTGTTTTGTTGCTAACCAGCCAGCTTACGAAGCACACATGGCAATTTGAATGAAGTAGGATCAAGCCTTCCCCCCCCCCCCCCCCCCCCCCCCCCCCCCCCGAGATAATTACTGTTCAGTCGGCGGTGGAAGTGTCTGCTTTGCAGTAGAAAAAGAAGTCAAAACTGATATTTATAATCCTGGTGTCATTGTGATGAGTGTTTAACATGCAAGTGCTAATTTCCACTTTTCTCTGCATCTATGATGGACCATCAACATGTTATGTATTGCAATCATAAATGTCTAGCTGAACTCAAGATTTTGTTAGCTACACTTCCTAGTACAAAGCAGGGTCTGCCGTTTTTTTTTTTTTGTTTTGACAAAACTGGGATGACTCACAAACCATTTTACAGTTTGTAGTATTTACCTTGTAGCACTTTTTCTGTGGGCATCGGTTTTGTTATGTGCCGACCCCGATGAAGCTCCTAATTAAATCACTGTCCACGATGCATGCACCTCAATGCGTTCAATTGCAAGTTCAAATCCTTCTGGGTTGCCAGTGAACTATAAAAGTGTGGAGTTTGTCATATATTTGGCAGAACAATCAAAGAAAAAATAAATTAGAAGAGGGCAGCATGGTCTGTGTTCAACTATGTGCTGAACCACCAGTGCAAGGAAGCATTACTATAGCAGGGTCAGCTTTTTAAGTGGAGGCACGCAGAAGCCCACTAGGTCAAAAATAATGGACTGAAGGACACACTGAAGATCACCTGTACAAAAATGACTGAATTTTTCTTGGCAGGCATTATTAAACTGGTAGAGTGCAGTACCCGTTTGTGCATGTTCAAAGGCACCCTAGATAATAAACTGGTTGTCAAATGTCTTGTGTTCGTGTGGCACAGTGTCGGTGCTCTCGGCATTCCCCTGGCAATATTGCTTTGCTCAAGGGATTTTAAGCCACCAATTGTTCCGCCGCAATGGCTCAAAGTGCAGGTCATGAATGGCGTAAAGGAGGAACAATAGTTGCTGAAGGGTACATACTGAGCGCTGGAACTTGGTCGTGTACTTTGTTAAGCCGAATGCAAGTGCATAGCTGAAAATCAAATGGAGGTATGTTCAGACAATACAGGGACAAGCACTCGATGCCCAGAGCCAACCAATAGCCAACAAGCAAAAGGGGCTAGTGGTTGCAGATCTGCCTCGCAAACAGCTGTCTTGCTCCTTCGCCCCACGAACCAGACCATAGAAAGAGAATAGATTTATCTGTCTTGTAGGGACAAGTGGTTCGTCACTTTTTGTGTTTGCCTTTACGTCACTCCTGCAATGAAATGACTGCTGCAGTTGCACGTGCTCATAGTGGCTCCAATGAGAAAGGTATATGTCTCGTTTGACTTGGAAATGTCATCTGAATGTTGTGCTGGCTTCACTGGAATAAATTGTGTACTACATAAATTTTGTCCCGATTTATGAGCAAGGACTATACTCTTAAGCCGAGACTATGGTGGGAGCCACATGCCCACCGTACCAATTGTCCACCTCCCTCTTGTCACCTGACCCAGCTCTCCACACATGGGTATGGGCGGGAGCGTGATGACGTGGCGAAAGTGAGGCATGGTCCAAGGAGGACATAGCTTCCACTGCAGTCTTGGCTTAGGGGTCAACGGAGTACAGCTGTGTGCTCCAGCGTTTGCAGGGTGCGCCACGGAGACATTCCCGTAAAGCTCTCATGGGGGTGGGTTCCTTTTGTACAATGTGCAGGACGGTTGGCTGCGAATTATTCCGAGGATGTTTGTAGATTCTAGTAATGACAAGTTGGCTCGCGTAGCGGGGAAGCACATTTTGGCTAAAATTAATTTGGTCCAGTTCCTGGAATGTCCGGAGAAAAAAGGTAAGATTGCGGAAATTTACAGTACATTTTCAGGCTGTAACAACCATGTCAGTTGATGCCAGTAACGAGATGAAGGATGTTTTCCCATCAGTCTGGCCATACAGAATTGTCTCGAACCCGAGAAGCATGTCCCTTCAAATTTAAAGCTGATCCACATTTGTCAACACATTCTTCCTCAGATACTTTGTGAGGTAAGATTATGAGCTCCACAACATGAGCATGCAAATTAATACAATTTGTTGCTGCAGCTGCAAACTTTGTGGTTCTTTGAAAGTTCTACACCATGTGTAACCGGGAAAAACTACCTCCATTTACGGACAAACTTTATTGTTTTTGTAAATTTGGACGCTAAAGTGCTTGCGAGGACAACAATGACCATGAGCGACGGATCTGTTGGAGAAGATTTCGGATCCCTAGGCAGCTACTGACTAAATGCTACCAGGTCTTCTTGACATGCGGGAAGTTGTGTCGCTCATGGTAAGGCTCGTAGGGGTCGTCAACGTAGTACTTGGGTTTCTTCCAGTAGGCTGTGACCATCTTGTCCAGCATCTTGCACTGAGTTTTGTTGCAGAACACATGCCTACGCAGGTACTGCAGCTGTTCTTCCGATTTCTTCCAAAGTTTCTTGGCTCTGCCCGACCTTGGCCGTATCCAGAGACCGCAGTTGAGGCGGAAGAACCTACGAATGACTGCCTTACAGGTCTTCCTTGTGCCTCGCCTGAGTGAAAACTTCGTGATGCAACGGACTTGCTGGCTCAGGGTCGGTACCGCAGGTTCAAGGCGCAGGAGGCTGGACTGGCCGGACTCCCTGCATGTCGTCAAGCAGTGGTTATGCAGGGTGGTGCATTCGGAAATGAGTTTCGACAAATTGCAAGTCACTCTGACTGCGGGGAAAGCTGTGAAGGTGTAGTGGTTGCTACAGTGCAACCCACTTACAACGATACCACATATAACGATGAACCGCTTATAACAATTGGTTTCTAGACTGGAAATTATCGGTTTCTAGTCCAGATACAACAATAATCGGTTATAGCAATTGAAATTTCGGGTTTTCTCATCGTTATAAGTGGGTCGCACTGTGCTACAAATCTAAGTTTGTGAGATCGGCATATGGGCACGAACCCCGAGAAACAAAAACAATTTCGGGTTTATGAAGCGTTAACGAAAACCACCTTGGACATAGTAACACGGCAGTGCAAGGGTGGTGCTAGGGCTTGTTCATCGTGATATGGAGTGACTTGATTCTGAGTATTCTCAATGAAATGAACATAGTAATGAAACTGCTTCGAAGGTTACCGTTCAGTGGTACAGTGTTTTTCCAAACTTTCTACACTTTTTTCCCCCCATTTACAACGAATTAATGAGGCCTTTGGAAATGCGCGTCGTATGCATAGATTTCATGTGACGTCATTCGCGGCCATGCCAGCACTTTATGCTCCTTGAGCGTTCGGTTCGCCGTGTTAGTTTCACACCGCAGGAGTTGTAGTTCGAAGAAACCAGCAAGTAGAAATAACCGTCAGTACCCAGCAATGGCGACACTTGCAAGCTATGTATAGTCGTGCGAGTGGTCTCTAAGAGCGTCGAAAATGAGTTACTGTACTACTTAGCGCTGATACAAAGGAACATGCTTCACGGAAAACTTTCAAGCAGCAGTGTTGGAGGCACGGGTGCAAGCGCGTGGCTTTAAAAATGGTCTCTTAGCGCGAGTGGTCGGGCAAGCCAATCTTTTCGAATTTACGCCTGTCTGGTGACGCTTCAAAATTTTTGAGTATCCTTTATTTATTCTTCATTTAACCCTGGGGGGTCAAGTAACCACAGATAATCCCGGACAAAAACTGAGGCCTACTTGGTGCCATGACACTTACCGGCCTACAGGCAAATTGTGAAGCGAAAGCGTAGACCTGATGCTCGAGAACTGCGCTCTAGAGTGGCAAATGCAGCTGGAAACTGGTGTTGTTAGCCCACGATACACCAAAGGGAGGAACCGCGACGAGACCGGGCTGCTTGCATTGCTTGTTGTGGACAGCGCACGAGATGTGGCCACTCTCGTAACGTTGCCTGAAAAGGATATTTTGTTGTCAGCACTGCCCGAACTCTGTAATTCATTCTTGTACTCGCAAATGCAGCTAAGATCGAGCCATGCAGAAAAAGACTTACCCAGCAGCCTGGAAAAAGCACGAAGAGCCGCCATGCTTCGTAAGTTTTAACGATGTGTTGATTAGGCCGCCACTTCCTACGACATAAAACTGTAACAAAACATTAAACTATTTTTTAAACAATTTTGTTTTAGTTCGCTTGCTCTAATTAAACATTTTACGAATAAATCTTTGTATATAAAGGTATAGTTATGTTGTACTTTTAGCTACAACCTCCATTCGTTCATACGCGACTGCTGTGTGCGGACTCAGCCTCTACCCTTCCTGGCGACCCGGGACCGGTACCAAAATGTGGCGATCAACGCGGAAAGTGTACTCGCGCTATTCCCTGTTGGTAAGAAACTGATTTATGTAATATTGACATGAATCGTTTACGATGCCTTTCTGTTGGGTCTGGAGCTTGGTTCGGTGCCCTGTTCCGCTAGTCTCGACGCATGACAGCCGGAATACCACCGGTAACCCTAATGCTCGGCATCACAAGCAGTCAAGGTTACCTGGGTGTGAAGGGCAGTCTTCGTGAGGTCTACTAGAAAAACAAGTGCAACAGAGGAGGTTTCTAGGTTGTCAATAAGGCACACAACGTCTAGTGCCACGGAGATAGTTATAGCTCCCCCAGAAAGGCCAGTAAGCTAATTTGCAGAATCGGGTAGGGTAGTTGAGCTAGCAAAATTGTATCGGGTATTTTTTTTAATATATTTTCACAGGGACCGCGAACCCGCATCAAAACATTCGTGCTGTGCGCGGCTCTCAGCTTTGAAAAAGTGCGCGTTCAGCTTTCCAAAGATACGGAACGTCCAATTTATTGGTGAGGTTCTCTGAGAGAGTCTCGGGATGTCACATCGCGTTCACACGAAGGCAGACATGTACACGTTGCCCCCAAAAAGTAACTAAATACCGTTACTCGTTACTCGCTCACAAAGTAACTACATACGTCACCCGTTACTGATTCTCAAAAGGAACGCGTAAGTTACCTCAAAAGTAACGAGTTACTTTTCACGTTACTTTGACGACCAAATACACAACTGTCTGTTTCATGGTTTATTGTTTTCTTTTTAGTAGTCGTTTCACTTAAGCAGTAGCTACCTGTCCAAGTTTGTATCGGTCATGTTTCCCCGCTTCTTTGAGAATACATCCCCGGCGACGCTGAAGAGTCGTTCTACCGACACGCTCGAAGGAACGGCAGTGTTGTGCTTCAGCAAGAGCTGGTGGATCTGGGATTCCCCTCTCTCTTGTGTTCTCCCTACTTCTAAAGTTCAAAGTTGACAGTGGATTATGTGCCTTCCCGCGTTGACAACCTCCGGGTTTACATGCGGTCCGTACTCGGTTCGAAAAAGTTCAACCAACGAACCCTATTGTGTTCGATGGATGAAGGACATTCCCAGCTGTAGAGTTACAGCAACGTTTGTCGCTGGACACGTCAGTCGAGCTGTTCGACTGACTTGTTCAGCGATAACCGTTGCTGTACTTTCATACCGTTTAGTCGTTTTTCGGATTGCCTATCTGCCTTTGTCGCAATAGAAGCATACTCTGGTTACAATTACAACGAGGCTGTTTAAACATTGTACACGTTACTCCTCAAAAGTAACGAGATACCGTTACTCGTTACTGGGCCTTAAAAGTAACTAAATACGTTACTCGTTACCGAAAATAGTAACTAGGTAGAAGTAACTCGTTACTTGTAACGCGTTACGTACATGTCTGCACGAAGGCATACACAATGGATACATACTTGATTAAATATATTGTGTAGAAGCAAGGGGCAGCTCAATGGAAATGAACACTTGTATTCTCGTTTGGCCTGTTTTGTTATTTTGTGAGATCCTCCGCTTTATTCTACGAGCTTGGTGCAGTGGTGTTCAAACATGTTTACCTTCCTTAATGCTTTATACATACTTTTTTTTTTATCGGGGTGAGCTCTCGCTTTGGGCCATCATTGGAGATGTTTCTGTGGTGCCTGCAGAATCGTGTTACTTTCCTGCTACTTCAAATATGGTAAATTGGCATAATGTGAAACTTCCGTAACCCATCATACTGCATGATTCAGCGTGAGGGAGCACATATTCCACCTCGTCTTCATTGTTTTGGGGGGGGGGGGGGGGGGGGGGGGGGAAGGGGATGCCTTTGTCATTGTGTTCTGTCTAATACAATCCAACATAACTCGAGCTCCAAACTGAATTAGAGTATTTCGTCATAGCTTTATTCTTGGTTAGGCACTCGGTAATGCTCAGTATGCAACTTTTGATTGGATATAACGCCTACCTTGAGTTGCTACTCTTTTACGACGGTTGAAGGTATGCTGGCAGAAATGAGTGCTACGCGCAGTTTTTGCATTTGCCAGAATATGTGGGGTAAGCATATTTTTGCATTTAGCACTTGGACAGATTGGTGGAGCTCCGGCCCGCTCCCCCACTCAACAGGCCCTATGCAGCACGCTTGCCCTTTGACCCTGTTCTCCAATATGAAACGCAACTTGCGAATTTGTTCTAGAAGATGGGAAAGGCTACAGAATTGTTACAAAATTCATCTGTAAATGACACCAGCTGCACTTGGATATGGCTTCTTTCCCCCCCCGAGTCATTTTTTTTGTGTTATCAGACTGGTATATGTCATGTCCCATTTTTTATCATTTGGCAGTGGTTAATTATGCTGGTTCAAAGTTCGTCTAGACTTCTTGTCACCAGTGGTTAGAGATTGAGGCTGGTTCACACCCTCGTGTTTGCTTAAGGCCCGTTCACACTCTTGCAATTGAGTACGAACGAGAGAGACAAGACCGGTTTTTAAGGCTCTTGCAACGTCTTAGGACTGGATGCACTGCTGCGGAGCTGGTTCTAAGACGTCGTAAGAGACTTAAAAACCAGTCTAGTCTCTCTCGGTCGTACTCGGTTGCAAGAGTGTGAAACGGGCCTTTTGGACCGAGTGCCTTGAGACCTCTTGGGATCTCTTACGAGAAGAGAGCAGACTGGTGCCCTCTATTGGGTAGTTGTGGAACATTTGGCATTTCACTATATTTCCTATTTTTTCCGTTTGTCATTCTTTCACTATTGGTTTGAAAAACTGTTGTCAATGTAATAAACGACCATTTCTCGTGAATAGTATGTATATTTGATCTCGGAAATACTGAAAAACCTTCGTTCTAGTAAAGTGCAGTTCCAGGGTCACCCCGTAGATGACGCCAGCCTGCCGGTGTGTTCTTTCGTCGTTAAAGGGGGGGTGCAACGATTTCCGGACTTTGGTCAAAAATTTGTGGAAGTTGCCCTCTGACACCTCTGAAGTAAAGAGCAGAAAACTGATTTTGCTTGCGTGTCCTAGTTGTTGTGTAAAAAAAAAAAAGAAATAATGGCATTTCTTGCACCCTTCAACTTGCTCGAGTTTTCGGGGTCACACTTGGTCGCGCAGCTAGTGACGTAATTCGGGGTGCCGTTTAGGTTCCCGTGTGCTTTCTCGGAGGAAGCTTCCTCTCCCTCTCTTTGCTGACATTAGTGGGCTTTATGCTGCTGCTTAGAGCCGAGTGAGGTCCTGTAAGCTTCTCGCCGTAGTTCCTTCGGCTGCCACTCGCTGCTGCAGGTGGGGGGAAAAGCTTGACTTTTGCTTTGCGATTATGCAGGGGAATCGCGGCATTTTTTAATCGAGGAGATATTTTTTCTATTCTCTGGGACACGATAAACAACGTAAAAATGACGAGATACAAATTCTTTTAATCTTAAAATCGTTGCACCCCCCCCCCCTTTAAAGATAGCGAGAACTCGGTCGTAAGCAAACGCAACTTTCCAAACGGGCCTCTAGATGAAGTCAATGTGAAACAGCATTTCTGCAGATTCGAGTATTGCTCCTTCCTCATTCTGGAGCTTGTGCTTTAATCCAATTGGGTCAAGTTGATACTCTTTGAATTTTACGCTTTTTGTCTGTAAAATAGTTAAAGGGACCCACAGTCAATTTAGCCCTTCTTATACCTTTGGCCGCTAATGTTTATAAAACTGCATACAGCCAAAAAAAAAATAGCCTCTTTTTTTTTAGAGCAGTTACTGTTGCAGGTGTGTAGTGTAGCCAATGATGCCATTGGACAATAGCTAAGACAAAAAGCAGGTGACAGAAACACAACTAACATGTGAGCCCCAATGTCTATTCTTTGTCAATGTCCCTCTTAGTTTTCCTAAATGCGCAAAGCAACTTTGAAAGACCCGCCAAGTAGCTAAGTCGCTGATAATTGGTCGGTCACTGTGCTCTCACCATTAGCTGCTCAAATACGCAGCAAAATTGTAGTGCGTTTTTTTTTTTTTTTTCTCCCTCTTTTGGGGAGAACAGTATTACTCCCCATATGATGTGAATTTTGGGGTAATCAAAAATAATTGCAGAGTCCCTTAAAATTCCATTGTTTGCTGCAAGCTTTGTTCATCACAGTGGTGCACCTCTAATATGAGTTGTAATGTGCTTGATGCAGTTTTGTCAGGTGGTACTCGATGAGACATGGTTGAGTTAACCGTTGCACAATTGCTGTTTACTTGAATCTTTCAGTTGTCGGGGAACAAGCAGAAAAGCCCCTCCACGGTTCAGAGCCGTCGCCAGTCAACGAGTTCGTCTGGAGGGTTTGTCTTCCGATTTTTCTTGCAGAGTTGTCTTCTAAGAGTGTGCACCTTTGTCTTAGATAAAGCATTTGTGTATATCCCCTAACAACGTGAGGCAAGCGTATAGCCACCAACGATAAAAAAAAAAGCTAGAATTAGCCAATACCTTGCTTGGTGGTTCCACCTGCCTGTGACTGCATGTTGCAGAAGTGCAATCATGCAGAAGTGCATGATTGCACTTCTGCAATCATGCAAAGATGTCCAAAGACCCCGTGGGGGTCTTCAAGGAAATAAAGTGATTGTGATTAATTGTGATTGGACATGTCGCCTAGCTGCTTTGATGTGATTGACAAAGCAAAGTTTGTGTACTCTAGCTCTTTTCATAAACAACTCTAGAGGAGGGGTTACGAAAAAGGTGCGTGCTAGTCTTATGCTGCACATGCATTGCAGCTCGGGCAAGGCAGTTGCTGTGACAGCAGGCGTAGCGGTTGTTGGTGTGGGCGCAACGCTCGCCTATGCCAAGTTTGACCCAGACTTCCGGCAAAAGGCCCAGAGCAGTGTGCCGTATGGAGAGGCCTTCTTCAATAGCATCCTTGGACCTGCCGAACCATCTGCGTAAGTTTCTTCTTGCACTGGTGCCTTCCTCTTTAGTGACTGTTGATACAGTTTTGTTCCAAGACGTAATTTGTCATGAGAAAAATGACCTGCTTTTGAATTCATTTTTCAGTTTATAAAAAATTAGGTCACAAAAGGGCCCCTTTTTACTTGGTAGCTGTGGAAAATTTTTTGTAGTCTCACTTGCAACATGTATCTGGAAGTTGTGACAGTTCCACATCTTTCACCGACTTATCAATCAAGTTCAAGAATGAATCCTTGGGGCAACCACTTGCTGTTTCGTTTTTAATCTTTTGTTTTTTTTTTCCTTCCATTTGACCAAACTGGGCTTGTTTTTTTTTGCTGTTAATGTGTGTTTCTATGTCAGCTACACCATATTTACTCTTCAAAACACTGCGTGTATGTTTGCCATTATCTGAGCAGCCCCTTTTTTGGAGGGCATAACTACTTCATTTTTCTTGATAGGCTGTTTCTTCCATAATCCAGGACATCTTCAAAACAGCAGGGGCGCACAGCACAACTACCACCCGTGGACAAAATCAAGGAGAAGGCTCTTGAATCGAGTCTGCTTCGCAAGAAGCCACCAATAGAATCTTCGCAGGTAGGTTTAATTATTATTTTGCCCTGTTGTGTCGCTTTGGAGACTTAATTGGGTTTCTGATGTCTCCCTGATTTCCTTTTGATTGACTCTGCAGCAGGACACCAAGTCTGTTCTTCCACCACCTCCTCCGATAACCGCTCCACCATCTTCTCCTAAAGGTGATGGCCCCATGTTTTGTTTGTTTAACGTTGTGTTTAACGTTGAAAGAATCAAGGTTGCAGCTAATGTTTCGATAATGCTGTGGAAGCATAGTGGTGTTTGGTGACGGCAGCCTTGTTAAAAAAAATCAGTACTATCGAGACGCACAGGTATTTATTTGTGTACCCTCAAAGCTTCTAGACATGTATCTAGCTGCAGAGTATGAACTAACAAAATCAAGCACAAAAAGGGTGCATGTCACGGACGAAACATAGAGCAGTTCCTAGATGCAGAGTAGGGAAGGAAACCTCAGTGACATGTATCATCATTATGTACAACTTGGAAGATCATACTGCTTACTCATTGATTGCCTTTCGGATTATGATGTAGGACTGAAGATGAGAGAAGCCATAGTGAATGTTGTCCAGTTTAAAGGGAAGATGGGGCACTTCTACATTTGACAAAAAACGCTTGAATTGCGTTCATTTGGCCTTCAGAATAACAGATATTAAAATTGTATTTCAATGCGACGCGCCGGAGAGCCATACGAGCAATTTCAAAATAGGACTGAAGCCCCGCCTCCCTAGCCTTGGGCAGCCAAAAGAGCCGTCGATGACGTCACGGACAGCGACTGTCTTTCGCGTTTTTCTCGCGTTTAACAATACTTACGCAGCAAATGGTTTGGGTATTCGGATTCACGGGTTAAAAATACACTAGAATTCACTTCTAACTCATTTTTTCCAAGAAGCTCCGTAGCTTCCCTTTAAGGCCGACCTACAGAATCATCATCTGCCAGGCAGAAAACCTTTCAGTCTATTTTTCCCCTCTCCTGAAAGGAGTGGGTCTCTGAGCTACTCCCTGCAGAAAGGAGGCTGGTTTCAATCTTTTTCTAATGGAAAGGAGAAATCAAGGGGCGGTTTCCTTCTTTCTGGCAGCTCCTTGCCTTTGAATAAACTTGCCTATGCTACTAATATTAGGGAAATTAGGGTTGCAGTACACTTCATTGCATTAGACTCGTTTCAGTAATCTAGAGGCTATTTTCAGAACTGACGCTTCGATTTTCTTTTGTGAAAATTCCCTACTGAAAAATGTTTTCTAATGTTCATTGTTCCAGAATTTTTGCTCCAATTCAGTTCTCACTTGTAAAGCCCAAACCACATGGGGTGTTTTGTCATCGCGCGTTGGCGTCGGTGCGCGTCGCTTGAGGTCACTCACAACAAAGCAACGCACGGGCCGGCGCCGAGATCTGACCGGAACAGATATATGCACGAAGAGACGTATGCCGACTCGAGGTGATGCTGATTCGGGCGAAGTGTGTGAAAATTGTCCCATGTGGTTGGGCCTTAAGGAGACATTATTTCCGCTTTTTGTTTTTCTGACTCTCTGGGCACCAACCCTAGTCCACATATTGTCTTTCACGGTGCTTGCAGAGAAGACGCCCAGTCCTCGAGACCTGGAACTCGAGGCCCAGAAGCAACTGCGCGATATTCGAGAGAAGACTGAACGACAAAATTTTGGTGAGTGATGGGGGTGTTTTGTGGCACGAGGCCCCTACGGCATGACACCCGAGTGCGTCTGTTGGATGCAGCCTTGGAGCAGTCCCTTCGAGAAGCTCAGGCAGAGGCCGAGAAGTACACGCAGGATGCCGTCGTGTCCCAGCTTGCGGCGAAGGAGGCGATGCAGCTGTACGTGCAGAAGCTGTACAGGGCCCTCGACGATGCTCGGGTTCGTACCTTTGGGCTGTCCACTGTAACATTCGGAGCTATTAGGCCTCCGTGTAAAGCGTGAAATAAGTGTGAGCAAAAATCGTGTTGCACCCTGGAGCGGCGTAACTATAGTAACAATCGCTGGCACTGTGATGTGGCTGGATGCCTTGTTGCCACCGTTGCAGTGTCGGCGACGGTCACTATGCTCGCATCAGTGGGCAGCGTGACGCAACACAGTTTTTGGCCACATGTGTTTCACGCCTCGGTGTTCTTCACGTGACATGTACAAGTTCCGAGAACAATCGAGGTGCAAGATAGGGCTATGTCGCAGTTGGTACAGTCCGCTCTCTGCTCTGTTTTACATCGTTAAGAATATCCAGCTTAGGCTCCTTGCAAAGGTGTTATTCTTGCACCTGTTGCCTTCATTGTACACTAGGTTTTAGGTGAGGTGGTGAAGCAAAGCATGGAACACACAAACTTAACATGATTTTGTCTACAGACCATTAATGAGAATGGGTTGCTGTCAGGGACTCCGTACTGCCTGCAAATTTTATGATTTCATTTGTTAGGTGTCGTACAAAAAGGGAGACTATAAAGTCCGTGACGGATTTACTTAACCTCTGGGGGAGCACTAGATGAAATTGGGCCGTGTTCTTGCAGGATAGCGAAGACCAGTTCATGTGGGACGAGGCGCTGAAAGCCAAGGAGAGCAAACTGGCTGCTGTGGAAAAGGCTAACATCAAGGCAGCACAAGCCTGGTGAGGTTTCCTCATTGGGAGGTTGTGTCTGGCTGGTGGCAATGCCTTGACACGGTGTTCACTTTTGGATTACAGGAAGGCCGTGGAGAACCTGCAGTCAGTCATCAGGAAGGGACAAGAGAACAAGGAGACGCAAGCAAACCTGTCATTGGGTCCCGCCGAGCACGTTGCCAATATTGCCAGGGACCAACTTCGAAATGCCGAATCTGAGGTGAAGCCACCGTTGCTCTTCTCTGTCACTTTGGCGCGTTGCTCGATGCCAGCTGACCAATATTAATATTGACATACCTCATAGAAACTATGTTAGGGAAGTTCACTCCTGTCATGTTTACAGTCACAGTCTGCCAAGGAGGCGACAAAAATTGCCACCGACTACAAGGACATGATAGAGAAAGCCCGAAAACACTTCCAGGAGGAGATCGAAGCTCTGCTTCCAGATGCAAAGTTTGGCGAGCAAGGTGAGCTGGCGTGGCCTGCGTAGGTGGCTGGCATTTGGGAACTTTCACTTCGCTACCACATTCTGTCTCGTTTGTAAACTGAAAGGATGGACGAAGTTATGTGGGCGTAATAATGTACTTTGTCTGGTGCTGTGTTGGCATGATTGCTCTCTTACGGTCTTTCATCTATGAGATGGAGCATGACACTGAACTGAAAAGTAGTTGGTAGCCGAAGCGGCTTAAGGTGATCCATTTCTGCTTGCAATGACGCAGGTCAGAAACTTTCCGAAGATGAGTTGAACCTCCTGGTGGCCCATGCGCATCGCCGGGTGGAGCTGCTGACCAAGGCACTAGCGAAAATGCAGGTGACTCTTTAGCACTGGGTGACCTTGGTGGGGTGTCAAAGGGACCCGGGCTCAGCGTCTATAATCTCTCGCACAGGTGACCGAGCAAGAGCGGGCACAGATGTTCCAGAGGCAGCAAGAGAGGGCCAACAGGGACTTGGAGAGGCAGAGGGCGGAGATTGACGCCACCCTAGAAGTGAAGGTGGGCCGCTTGGGTGCAGGCAACCTGTGGGTCGATCATGCGTGCACCGCGTTCAACACTACAGAAGTTCTTGTGAGAGCTCGGGAGTTGCCGGGAGTTGTGCCTGCATACTATGTATATGCAAAGCTAGTGCCATGCCTGTTTCAGTAACCTCGCCACACATGGATGAGCACGATAATATATTTGTTTGATGCCTAGGGCACTCATGGTCTGGAGGCACTTGACTGGTAGTCAGTGGTAAAATGCCAAGATGGTACAGTGGCCGCCCAGTTAGAGGGATTGGAAAAGAGGATTTTGATTGGGGAGAATGGTTTTGTTGGAGGGTTAGAATTTTGTTTAAAGGGCAACTCCGCTCAGTTCCGAAGATTTCGGGAGAATTAGTGATTTCGCATTGAAAAGCCCTAGGAAAAGACACTATGTTGTTTGCTTCGTGAAAAATGGGATATATATTTTTAAATCTAATTTTAAACACGAGTGGAAATCGAAACCGAAACTTCGGCTCCCTCCGGCAACATTGGCCTTGGGCCACCAAAAAAGGGCCATCACGTGGTATGAGATGTCATGTGATCTTCTACGCAACGATGGGAGGGTTTGGGGCAGGCGTGTGCCAGGCGCAAGTGTCGTCTGCACCGCACTCTTTGCTGCGTTTTAGTGTTTACGACATTCAACGACGTCTGCACAACTGCGGCATAAGTCTGCGCACGTGGTGTCCATAGTGTGGACGAAACTCCGAGAGACAATAAATACAAACGGTGAGATGACGACGGTGGTTGTGACGCGGGAGACGGTGGTAACGCGTGACTACGGCGGGGGGGGGGGGGGGGGGCCAGACGGCTCCCAAGAAGCGCACCGCAGAGGCGCATTACGACAATCACGTGGACACCGCTGAATGCTGAGAGGAAATGTTGCTGATGTCATCCGCTACGCTCGCCCGGAGAAGTAAAAACAAGCAGAAGGGGGCAATGGTGATGACGTTTAGTTCAATGTTGGCTATGCCCATGCCGTAGCCTTGACTGCGCTGTTGGTTAGGCCTGAATTTGCCCGCTTGAGTCTGCCGATTTCGGCAACTTGGCGAGTTACAAAGTTTGCCGGACTGTTTAAGAAATATTTAGACGGAAATGCTTCGTAATATTTCACGTGTGGTCTTCCTAGGTGATGCTGAAGAGGACTGCATTGTTTTTTCAAAACCAAAAATGAAGCGGAGTTGCCTTTTAAGTAAGAGTAATGCTATATTTCTGTATTATGTTTTTTTTTATTCAGGCTTGCCTGCTATTCAAACATACACCTTGTTTGAGGGAGAGTTGTTAGGAGCAGCAAAGTTGGGAATCTCTATTAAACTTGTGATTGTGCTGAATGTAGGTTTGAATTCTGCAAGTGACGTTTCTAATTTTCGAGACATTCACTCGTTTTGCAAAACGTATCCCACTCTAAGGCTGTTTCACATGGTGCTGTTTTTCGGAGAAACCACTTGTTTGTGTTCGGAATGATTATAGGCCACAGAAGCCAATCTTTCCAACACCGATGAGGATGATGCCTCTGGCATTGCGTGCACATTTTTCGAAGAATCACTCCATAGGAATCGGCTTTACTAGACCAGAGGTACTCAAACAGGGAGTCCCCCACCTTGAAGTGCCAAGGTCATCATAGACATCTTGGGTGTTGGAGGTCGACAAAAAGCATTTCCCACTCAAAGTTCTTAATTTTTTTCACTGCTTTAAATGTTTTCCCTCTGAAACATTTTGTTTAAAGACCCAGAATGAATATGGACTGCTGTCATGCATGAGTCTTGTGGGGGGGTCTTGCCTTTTTTCTTCAGTTTTAATGTTGCACTTATCACAATAAGAAAAAAAAAATGCAAAAGCATTCCAAAAAAAAAAAAAGAAAGCCAGCCACCACAGTGATGTGAATGTTTATATAGTCGGTCGAAATATTCAGGCCCTCTTCCTTGGTTTTTTTTTTAAAGGGCAACTGCTGTCGAAAATGACACCAAAATAAATGACTGGTATTGCTTTAGTGGCATGAAATAAGATCACAGCCAAAAAATTAGGTCAAAGTGAAGCCGCATACTCCACTAAAACCGATTTTAATGATGCGACCAGCTGCTCTTTAGTGGATGGCAAGCGGGTTAGCTTTTAGTCAAGGAACACTGGCGCAGCTCCCTTGTGACGTCCCGTCGTAGTGGAGCTGAGGTTGATTGGTTGTGCTGCGTACCACGGCACCACGATGATGTCATGTCACGACTGTACGGTGATGATCAGTGTTGCCATCCTTTTAGCAGATAGTTTCGGTTTTGCCGTAGTCGCCCGAAACCAAATTTTGAGCCGTGATATTTATGAAACTGCACACAATATCGAGAAAAAAAAAGTATTATCTTGTAATTCAGAGACACTGCCTTAGCTAAAAGCACTCGTAATCCCAAATTAAAAAATATTGACCAAAGTTGCCCTTTAACTAACACTTCCTAAAACATTTTTAAAATTGTTTCCAGGCAATTTATTTTGGTGTCAGAAGACTACCCAGTAAATATTTTGCTACAGCATCACATATATTTTTAATAAAGCAAAAAAATGCTACTGCTCGAAACCGAAACTGGATGGGGGAGTACAAAGAAATGTATAGGAGGAGAGGCTTGTGGAAGTTACGTGACTACAGCCGACCACACTTTTGTTTTTCCCATTCTTTCTTTTTTTTATTCCTTTGGCAGTGCAATGCAGACGAAAAACGCGCACGTTGCACTTTGCATAAAAAAGAGAAAAGTCAAGCACTTCGTGCTTGATGTTTATGTATTTTTCAAGCTCTTAGCAATTTGTGTTCGTAAGGCGAGCAATGTCTTCAGCCAAGAGAAGGGGCGATGACTTGGCAATGTCTTCATGCATATGAGCTTGGTGGTTGGGCGTGTTGTACGGAACAATCTGTGTTGGTGGTCGTTAATGAAACAGAGTACTCTTGGTAGCCTCCTATCTTAACGCCATCTTCCTTATTCTATTTCCTCATCGTCATCTTCTACCCAAGTCCATAACAGCACATCTTCCCCTTTTAAAACTGAAGTCTATTTGCAGGTTTCACAACTCTCTCACTTTTTGTTTTGTAAGTACCCTGGCCAATGTCTGCCACAGAACTCTCTTTGGTGAGATCGGCCCCAGGCACTGGTTTTAGGTGGAATCTATTTCGGCGAAGGGTTTCTGTGTCGGTGTCCACGAGGTATGATCTCGGCGACTCCTCTGCAGATTGCACTATGCCTTGTTTTTGCTCATCGGTGATCCAGACGATATCACCTCTTCTCAGTGGTTCCCGTTGTTGTGCAGCACGTCGTCTGTCATAGTTACTTTTGCTGAGTTCTTCTTTCCCACTTTTCGAGTTCTTGGGTGTTCACAAGTTTCGGTTCCAAAGTGGAAGGAGCAGATGGTAGGGATGGTTCTCAGCTTGCGGCCCATAATCAGCTCGGCGGGACTATATCCATTGCCCAATGGTGTTGCACGGTAGGACTGTAATGCGATGTAGCTGTCGAATGTCCTTTTGAGGCTTTTCTTAATAATTCCGACAGCGCCTTCAACAAATCCATTGCTCTGGGGATATCTTGGACTAGAAGTCCTGTGTTCGAAGCCCCTCTCTCGGGCGAACCGATGGAACTCGCTTCCAGCCACACGTTGTAATTATGGTCCGTTGTCGCTGAACACCACTTCAGGTGTTCCATGTCGTGCAAAAATTGACTTAAAGTGTGTTATTACACAGCTCAAAGTAATAGAGTTCAAAAGTTCCATCTCTGGATACCTCGAGTAACAGTCGTCACTAAAAGGTAGTTCCTTCCTGACAGATAAAATAGATCCATCGCGACCTTCCGCCATGGTCGTTCTGGAAACAGATGGCATCAAAGGCTCGTGTCGGTTGGACTATTTTTTGATGCATGCTGAGCAACTGCGTACCATGTTCACAATCGGCGTTGAGATGCCGGGCCACCATAGAGTCTTTCGCTCAAGCTCTGCATTTGGTGATCCCTTCATATCCCTGGTGGATTTTCTGGAGGATGTCAGTGCACATGGCTTATGGGATAATGAGTCTGCATCCTCTCATGAGTAGTCCATCTTGAAGTGCAATTTCTGACCGATGTTGCCAGTACTCTTTACAGTTGACAGAAACTTCTTTCCAACTGGGCCACCCTTTTTCACTGTACCCTGCAAGCTGTTTGCATGTAGTGTCCTTGGTCTGTCTTTCTTTGATTTCTTGAAGTCTCCTTCTCCATCGCAGGAAGGTCTGCGGTCACTCCCTTGATATAGGCAGCCACTTCTTGTTCCAGGTCGGGGTCTCCTGTTTCCTTTAGAGGCTGGCGGGACAATGTTTCTGCGGCAATCAGCGCTTTTCCTGGAATGTGTTTTATCACATGAGAATCTCATCATTCCCATCTTCATTCTTTGAAGTCGAACCATGATGTCCGCTAGGTTCTTCGACGTAAAAATGGGCACTAGCGGCTTGTGGTCAGTTTCAATCTCAATGTGAAGACCAGTCACAAAATCTTGAAACCTTTCACATGTCCAAACTACTGCCAGGCCCTCCTTCTCAACCTGTGTATACCTTCTTTCTGTCTCAGTGAGTGTTCTTGACGCGTATGCAACTGGTTAGTAGGATCCATCTGTCTGAAGCTGACGAAGCACAGCTCCCAAGCCGTATGATGAAGCATCGGCAGAGATCACTGTGTGTTTTCCTGGGTCAAAGAGCTTCAGCGCGGGACTCGTGGTCAGCGCGCGCTTGAATTCATCGTAGCTTCTCTGCTGTTCCGAATCTCAAACCCAGTGGCTCTTGGGGCTCAATAACGAATTAAGCGGGTAGGCGATGTGTGACATGTTCGGTATCAACTTTGTCAAATAATTCACCATGCCTAGAAAACTTCTCAGCTTATGAACAGATGAAGGAGGCTTCAAGTCCACAATGCCCTAACTTGGCACTGTCTGGACGTATTCCTTCACAGTCGATAACGTGACCCAAGAACTTTACTCTTCGCACGCTGAATTCGCACTTGTCCAGATTGAGGCTCATTCCTTGAGCCTGAAGACGTTCTAGGACACGCTGCAGTCTGTCATCATGCTTTTGTTGAGAGTCGGCATAGATGAGCACATCGTTTATGTTGCGTACCACACCTTCGAGACTACTGAGGATTGCGACATCTTCTTTTGGAAAAATTCTGGAGCAGATGATATTCCAAGAGGCAGTCTCATAAACTTGAATCTTTCGAAGTGTGTGAGGAACGTGGTTAAAGCTTGATACCCCTTGGTAAGCTCAAACTGCCAAAATCCAGAATTGGCATCAATTTTCGAAAAATAGCGTGTTCCAGCAAGCTGTTCGAAAACGTGTTCTCCTACAGGAAGTGGGTGAACTCCTCTTTCTACGTATTTGGTCAGTTCAGTCAGGTCTGCGCATATTCGAATGTCTCCGTTGCCTTTTCTTACTATCACCATTCCAGAGCCCCGTTCAGTTGGCTCTTCTACGGGCTTAATTATTCCCATCTTGACCATTTCCTCGAGTTTCGTTTTGATCTTATGGAGAAGTGGAATGGCCACTCTTCGAGGTGTCATCAGTGCCACTGGTTTAGAATCAGGTCTCAGTTTGATCCTGTATGGAATCTTGACGTGGCCCAACCCAGAAAATAACTTCGGGTATTCTCTTTTTGGGTCCACAGTGTTGCCCCCTGAGGCACCAACTTGATCAAGACGCTGAACGATGCCCAGTTGTTCACTTGCATCCCTCGGTAGAAGTGGCTGTTCTAGCTCTTCTACGACATAAATGTCGGTCTTGAAGGTCTTTTCTTTGTAGTGAAGAGTCTTATTCAATACACCAAGAAAGTCCTTTCAGGACTTTCTTGAAAAAGTCTTGGTGCATCCTGTCAGGAATGACGGTGACATCAGCACTGGTGTCAACTTTGAACGTTACGGGAATGTCTCGGATGTCAACCGCGACTTTCCATCCCTGTCCATCTAACGATGCCATGGAGCCAAGAAATGCCGCTTCTGACGTTGTTACTTCCCTGAGGGCACCAGAACTCCTGCAAACTAGTGAGTAGTGCCCAAGTTTCCTGCATTTGTTACAGGTTGCTTTTCGTGCGGGGCACTTATCTTTTTAATGGTGTGTATAGCCACACTTTGGGCAGATTTTGTCATGAGTTGATAAACCAGTCCGAGATAGTCGCTTCTTCATTTCGTGTCTTCCCCTTCCGTTGACTTGCCTCCTTTTTGAAGACTCTGTCAATGTTTTCACTTGGGGAATTGTGGAGAGCAACTTGCTGTTTCTCGACAGCTTTGGATTGTCAAGCCAGGTTGGTAGCCTTATCTAGTGTCAGTCCTGCATCCAGTTGCATTTTCTCCGACAGCTGATGGTTGAGGACTCCAACGACAATTCGGTCTCGAATCATCTCCTCGTGCAGAGCTCCGAAGTCGCAAGTCTTGGCGAGGCTGTGAAGAATTGTTATAAATTCTTCTAGCCTTCGTCTTCTCGCTGAAAGGCCGAAAGCACTTCCGCATACTCCGCCACTTTGGCTTCCGATAAGTTCAGTGAGAGGAGAATGTCGTCTTTGTTGCCCCTGAAGTATATTAGAGCGTTGACCTGTTCTGACTCAGGTTTTGTGGGAAGGCCACTGATGATCTGAAAGCGTTCGAACCGGCGCTTCCAATGGGGCCAGTCATCTAGTTTTGAGAAATCCAATTCCACAGGCGGTTGGCCCTGGAATGAGTTGGTGGCTGCAATCGACGGCGAAGCCATCGCTCACCGTTCCTGGTCGATCCTGGGTCCTTGTACTTCTGACCATGCGTTGGTGGTCGTTAATGAAACAGAGTACTCCCGGAAGCCTCCTATCTTAACGCCATCTTCTTTATTTTATTTCCTCATGGTTGTCTTCTACCCAAGCCCATAACAGCACACAATCCTAATTGTGTTGATCGGTAAAAGATTTCTTTTTCGAAGCTAGACAGATTTGCTGGCATCGCAAACAACAGTTCTGAAGTGGAGGTCCCATGCCCGTCGTCCGTCACCTTCGCTTCGTTTAGCCGTCCAGCCTGCAAGACCTGCAATACGACGCCATGTTGAGAATTAAGCAGAGAATGCACAGAGTGCTACCGGTTGTCTGTGCAACTTTTAATGCAAAAGCATTAACTGGTCTCATGGAGCCAGCTGACGTCATCAGCTTTGAAACCGTGCCAAAGGGCTCTTAAATCCTTCTCTCCAGCTCCCAGCTATGAAACCATGCGCAAAACTAGCCAACGGCACCTTTAACACTTCGGTCCCATTGGCCGGCGCACGTCGACAAGGCTCCCAATGGCCGGTTGATGAAACTACCAACCGCTGACAGGTTGGCGCACGCTCGGTGGCTTCTGCTCGTCTCGTCGCCGACGAACATGCCGCCGCCTCCAGCATCCACATCTTCGGCTGTGCTATGGTGCCTGGAGTGCGTCTCCGACTGGTGTGTTTAGCGTCCTATCCCACCCATACATCAAAAGTGGTCCCAAAGCGGCAACAAATGACGTCACAGAAGCCGGAGTGTCATGCTGTTGCATGTCGTGATCCTGGCGGTTGGTCGTAGAATTGCTGGCGAAAAGCACGAGTGAACACGAGTGTCGCTGTCGTCACGGCGTTCCAGGCGTCCCAACTTCCGGCTGCTTTAGCTTCCGTGGACTGCCGCATTGGAGAGCGACCTGCAGCAGAACAGGCGTCTTCTACATACACCGCAGCTTTTGGGACGCCACCAGGTTTGTGACCGGCGAAAGCATGACACTTGTGACGTCATCAGGCGGAAATCGAGGGACCACTTTTTTGGACCCGGTAAGCACACCAGTCGGAGACGTGTTCCGGCACCGTAGCGGTGCTTCTGCTCGTCTGGACGCTGACGAAATGGCGCCGCCCCGGGCATTTACACGATAAAGGATGCGGACGAGCAGCTTGCATGCTTTTGCATTCACAACTCATAAGAAGTGCTTAAATGTACCTCGAGCTTTTTTTTTTCTTCTTTTCCAATCAACGTATTTGCAGTTTTTTAGAAGCCACAAAAAATGGGTATCATATTTTTTTAAATTTTTATTATTGAGTGTGTGCCTCCGACGACCCACGACTTTGATTATATTTGGTGTGTGTGTCTAAACCATAGAGAACGGCGCATGATCACGAAGAGGAGTGTGAGAACGACTCCATCCGGCCAGTTTTCGGGCGGAAAGAAAACAAATTTCGAGCAACAAATTGTGTTCTGGATAGTTGGGTCCTCATATGTCACGTACAAAAAGAACCCTTGGCAAGAATAACTACCCTGTCAGTGTCCCTTTAAAGGGGAAACTCCAGTCTCTGGGCTTTTTTCTTCATTCTTTTGGCCGAGCCCAATAAAAGAGCAGAAGCTTGTTTAGACTTTTGAACTGATTTCAACTATCTGTTATTTTTTTAATTAGTAGGTTACTTCTCATGAGAATTATAATTAACCATACTTTGTTTCCAATAACAATAGAGAAAAAGAATTTTTTAAAAAAGGATGTTGTAACATAGGTACTACAAATTATGAAGAATGCAATGTTGGAGGCACTTTTTAGATGAACCATTATTAGTGACTTTAAAACATATTAAAGTTCAGTGCTTAAAGGGGCCCTGCAATCATATTTAAGCGTCCACCTTTTTTGGGGTTTCCACGTCTCTTGGGGTTCGCGCAAGCCAGCGGACACGGAGTGTGTAACTAAATATCAGTGCGTCATATTTTAACCGGACGACGCGGAAACCTCCTCTACCGACGAGGGCGACCTGCGGTACCGAAAATGCAAAAAATGTGACGTCCTTGGTCCTGGGCTTACTACTGGTCAGAGCAGCTAAGAGCTTCTTTTTCGTCGAAATACAAAATATAAGTAGCGCAAACCATTTTTCAATTATTTATAAAAGTAGTTTTTGTTCAGTATTTTCGATCAGAAAAGAAACGAATGCAGTTCATAAAGTACGGAAACAAGAAATGACCCGTCGACATACCCGGCACCATGCGGTGGAAAAGGCGACGCATACTAGAGAGGAGTAGTGGGATCAGGCGCCGACACGGAAAGGTCCCAGATGTACGCGGCGGCGCTGCGGTTGTATGGACAGCAGGATCCGACCGGCTCCGAGCGTTCCGAAGGCCTTCGGCGAGAAGCTTTGTGTTGCAGTTTGGCCGTTTCGCGGTATGGCAACGGGAAGTGGCTCCCATTCTGAACTGACCTTTACCCCGTGTTTGCTGTCGTTTGTGGCCAATGAAGTGTCATGCCGAATTAGAGTTTAATCGCCCAGCAAACGCAATGAGAGCCGCTCTGGCCACCCGCTGCATACAGCCTATTTAGAACATGCTTTAGTGGTGCCCTCTCGCGCCGTCGACACGGAGTGCGGCAGGCGTGAGCGCTCGATGAGCTCACTACGCCTCCTCTAGTGCACGGCCACTCAAGCAACCAAGGACGTCATGAGGGAGGTTATTTTTTGCTTGTTTTTGTAATTTTAATTTGCCCATAACTTTTAAAATAAAGCGAATTTCGAGAAAAGAAGTTTCATCAAGTTACTACGTTCAGTGTGCTCAGGTTGGGTGCAAATTAAAAACCAGTAAAAAAGTCCTTGCAGGGCCCCTTTAATGTGTGGCTACCAAGCAATAAAACATTATTTCAGTTAAAAATTTTCCTACACCTATATTGAAAAATTTGCTTCCAACATTGCATGCTTTGCCCATTAAGCTACATGGTGCTAGAAAAGTTCTTTCTTTCTGCCCTAGATGTCAAGATAGCCCTTCAGAAAATTTGTGAGGAGTCCGAAATTTGTGTTTTGACAAGTGTTGTTTTAGCATCAGCTTCAGTGCAATTTCAGCCTATATAGATATTATAAAGTGATATTAATATTAATCTTAAGATGAGAAAATCTCGAATATTAATCTTCAAAATAAGAAACTTGGCAGATAAAAAGAAAAATAGCTGCAAGAGAACCATGCACGTCAACCACTTGACCAACCATGGGCAACGGCTCTTTTATATATAAATGGAGCTCAACACCTGTCCCATAAACCTCTGTAATACGAGACAGGAATAGCAATATGTCGAAAGTCATGTCTAAACTCGTACTAAAACCTTTGTTTCGATGTTTCACTTCTCGGTTTCAACAGATAGGCCGCGTGAGTGGAACTTGGGGAGTAGTCGGAGCTAGATTTGGTGTCCAAAACAAATAAAACGTTGATGAAAAAAAAAAAAATCACTGAAGCAATTGTGAATAACAAATGTGACTGCACCAAATGTCGACTATAGTGCTAAAATGTGCACTATTATTCTCAATATTATTAGCGCTCCTCTTTGGACGCATGTCATAGTGGTCGCAGACAGCCGACTAGAATCTGCGCTTGCCGCTCTTGAAGCTATTCCAACTGGAGAAGGATACTCAACTCTCAGCACACGGCTATAAAGTTTTCCGAGCTTAAGTGTGATTGTTTCACGCGACACTAGTTCTCTCGGCACACAGCTTGTGCAAAAGCACCTTGACCTGGCTGGCCTCCATTGCTGCCACGGAGCACACTTTTTTTCTCCCACGAAAAACAAGGGTAAAAAAAAGAAGCTTTTCCCGGCACTGTTCCTACAATCTACCGTGGAGCACAGATTGCTACCCATTGCAAAGGAACTTTCAACCTTGAAGCTGTGAAATCTCGATCGCTGATGCCCGGAAGGCCACTTCGCTGCTGCCCCGGGTTGCTCGTTCGCCTGCCTGCCGGTGACGTACGCGGGTAGGGAAAAGTAGGGATTTTTCATTGTTGCCAGTAGAGTCGCCTCTTGGAACCCTTGTGGCCGGTGTAACTTGAAAATTCAACTACGGTACTTCATGGAAAATCTTTTTTTTTTTTTTTCAGAAAATATTTTGGCTATTAGTTGAGAAAGGGTTATTGATGCGGTGTGCCCATTTCCAGCCAAATTAGAGACTATAAAAAAAATGGTGGAATTCCCCTCAAAGGTTGACCAATGAGCAGAAAGGAGAAAACTCCCTCAATTCCTCCTTTCCATTTGAGGAAGAGGGAGACCCTCCTTTTTGCAGGGAATAGCTCAGAGACTCGCTCCTGTGGGGGAGAGGAGAGAAAAGTGTGAGGAAATGGAGAGGAGGAAACGGAACCGGTTTTCTTCCCAGCAGAAGACTAGTCTATTCGCGACTCCAGCAAAACGGACGCCGCCAAGCGGGAAAACCGGGAACCAGCCGGTCCAGGTCGCTCCGCGCCCCGCCGCGTCTGTGATGGCTTTCGCGGACGCGTGCTGTCGGCGCGGCGGCGAGCAATGTAATTTGACGAAGGTCCGAAAATTTCATAAGTTTGCCTGAGCGTTCATTAGTGTGGTGGAGCCTCAGTAGATTGTTTCTTACCATCACGTGTTTGAAAGCCCGTTTATTCCACAACACACGATCGCGTGCTTTCAATTTTTTGGATGGGGAGGAATCACGGAAAAACGTTTTGATTTCTCGTCTATCTCTAATCACGATCAAAGTGACGACTGCTTGGTAACTGATAAGCGGTTTCTTTATAAGGATGTAGAACAGTAGACTGAGGTCGACAGACGAAGTGTTTCACTGGAGGGGACACCAATGTTGCAGTCAAGTGAATGGGAAGGTTGGATAGCTGCTTTCCTTGAGTTTGGTTGTGCTCGACTAGCTTCAGGTTAATTTGGGCCACTAACGCCGGCCGGTGCGTTGGCTATTCATCTTGGCGGCTTTTCGCCGAAAAAGACCGCATTGAAGGAGTTGGGCTAATTTCGCAATTACTTGATTGATTAATGAGGGAAATTATCTGCTTTCAAAAGGTCGGGGACGCGTCTCGCAAAGATAGAAGCTGTCACGTCATTGGGATCTATCGCGCCTCCAATACGTATAACCCCTGTCAAATCCAGCAGCAATATACGTCTACATTGCTCAAGTTGACCGGCCACAAAAAAAAAAAAAAAATAATAATACTAATTTTATTCGTTGAGGATTCGAAGTCAAGTTCAATGCAGAGAGGTGTGAGTGAATCTCCGATGAAGACTCTCCTCACCTTGTCCGCATTCGTCTCCGTTCTACCGGCTAGAACCATTTGGCTAAGTTTAAGTAGTATCTCTCTGTCTGTTAAATATACTTTTATTCAGCAGTTCACCCTAATAGTTAGTCAACTAAGTTCATATTTCAACCCGAAGAACATCCTAATATCGCTTTAGTGGGACCATAGTACGTAATATAATACATAACCGCATATTCATCAAAATGACTTCTCGATTGCTACTAAAACCTGAATTGAAATACGAGTATCAGCTGCTTAGTGAAGTGCCAGCGAGTTGACATGCTCCTTGGCTCAAGAAGCGCTTGCTTAATTTTCGTAATTTTCCTGCAGCCTGTGTTCTTGACCGAGCACACGACTGCAGCTGTTTCTTGAAACGCGGACAGGCACAAAAGCTCAATTTCGCGGACAGGCAAGTCGCATGATCGAGGCATGCGAGTTAGCTGAACATTACTTTTGGTGGAACAATTTCGTAGCCCTCGCCGCTTTCCTTAGATGATCAAAACTAATTAGAGTCTATCACCGTTTCTCCGGAGCCCATAGTTTCGGTTTTGATCGAAGTCTCCGCAGCGAAAGTTTGACATGAAAAGAACAAAAAACACCGGCAAAACAAAACTATGCTCGGCAAGTTTATGCGCACCGGCTAAACTTAACTGTCTCAGTTCAAATACCCATAAAATTTGGCATTCAACAAAAGAATAATTGTTAAATTGAATGCGCCACCCATTCAGGCGGCCTGGCCGAGCCGACGCGACCTGGACTCAGCCGCCATGTTTGTTTGGTGGTGGCGCCCCCTATAGGTCGCTGGAGTCGCGAATAGGTCGGCCTTTAGGACGGGAGTTGAGACTGTCATTTTTAAACTGTCTGATGGGGTGTCTGTGTTTGTTAGCAGAATATGGTTTCGTTGCTGTGGTTGGTGAGCTGAAAAAGTGTGCAGATCTTTGTACTAGACTATGAACTCGTTGTAAGGACACTTGAAAATGTTTAAGGATATTTGGCAGTTCAGCCTCCCTCGGCTCTTGGCTGTTGTATATTTCCCCGTTGAAGCATTGACATCTGAGGGGAACGATCCATTATCCAAACATTCTTGATGAAAAACCTCATCCTAGAGTCTCGGCAGTAGTATCGGCAGCATTGCCAAGGCTAGCGAAGATCACGGTTTTTCACTTTCTCCTCGTGTGCCAGTTTAGATAGTGCTTTTATTGCGGCTGCCTGATTTTTGCTAATTTTATCGCAAAGCGGGTCGGTCCCGGGCAGAGTTTTCGATCGGATTACCTTGGGCAATTTTGGTTTCTTGTGGATCTCATGAAAAAGAGGCTTCTCATGGGGCGGTTATGTTTCGGTTCTCTTCAAAAGAGGTTGGATTAAAAGGCATTGCTTCCTTGTGCATCTTGCTCGCAGTTGGAGAACCAGAAGGAAGCCTTCGAGCAAGAACTGCAGCAGCAATTGCGTAGACAGGTGGCAGCCCACACGGAGCACCTCAAGGAGGCCTTGGAAGACCAGCGGCACGACCTAGACCGTGCCTTTGGGCAGGCAATAGAACGCAAGATCATTGAGGAACGGAGCCGTCACAATGCGGCACTGGCTGCTTCGGTCGCTAAGCTCCAGGGCATGGAGGGCTACCTCAAGGGTGAATATTCTGCTTTTTTCGTTTGGACTTGTGCTGTTTGCTGTGTCACGGGAGTTCGCCTTGTTTCACGAGCCATGGCTGTCTTTTAAATTGTTTGAGCTTTCTGTAGCCTTGCTGGATAAATTATACAAAGTTTCTTATGACAAAAATAAAATTTCATTTGCAGCTTGATCACCTTGGAAATTTTAAACCAGCTTAATGATTCCGAGTAATTATTTTTCCCGATACAGAAGTACCTTTCCTTCATGCCAGTTAAAAATCACAACTTTTCCCTCTTCGTCGTTAGTACAGTCTGAAAGTTTGGGAAGGAAAACCCAACTTTTACCAGGTATTTGGCAAATTTTAGAAATCTAAAAACAAAGAGCCCTTCATAAACAACTTTTTTGGGGGAAAGTTTTTCGAATTGATATAGAGTGCATGAATGTAAACTTTACAAACATGCTTATAGCTACGGTATTTGGCAAAATTCAGAAATCTAAAAACAAGGAGCCCTTTATAAACAACTTTTTTGGGGAAAAGTTAATTGAAGAGAGGTAGAGTGCATGAACGTAAACTTTACAAACTTGCTTATTGCTGCACAAGACCAGAGAGGCACGGCATTCGTGTCTTGCCTTGAATAACTTGTGCACTGTTTATGAACAAGGCGCACGGAACTGCTTTCCTACGGAGGTCGTGTATAGCCTGTCTGGAGAAGGAGCTTAATATTTAGAGAAGTAGGAGGAAAGGAAAATGGTACAAAAACGTTCAGCCTTTCCACTCTTGTGAAGAAGGAAGAGCAGCGGAGCAGGTACTCGATACACTGCCGCAACGCGCACGCGCCCGTTTCCCGCTTCTTCTTGTTTGACACGCCAACCAATCATGGATACGTCTCCGGTGAACCAGAGTCGGTCGCACACAGCGCACGTGACGCCAACAGGTAATCCACGAACTCCCTCCGAAACCTCACAGTCGTGCCCGGGATTTGTTCAGCCGGCGTGGAGTGCTGTCGTCGCTGGGCCTCGCGCTTACGCTTGGCGTCCGTGGCACGATCATCGTCCATGGCGTTGGCCCGCCGGTGCCCTTTACATCGCTAATTCTGTTCTCGGCGGAGGCTCTCCAGGCGAGCGATGTGCTCTTTGGCAAGGGACTCTGAAGCGTTCGACGCAGTGGAAGTCGGGGCGAGAGCGGCTTTGCGGCGGTTGCGGACCCATTTGCGCTGCTGCGTGCGTCGCCGCTCCTTGCTCAGCCAGTCTTCTTTCCCCGAAAGGGCGTGCGGCCGACCCATCCCAAGTCCAATCTGAAACTGATAAGAGTGTAGGAAACACCGCGCAAAACAGACGAGGACGAAGTAACACTCGTGACGAGCGCTGCGCTCGTTACGTGTCGTCTGTTTTTCGCGCTGTTTCCTACAATGAATTCCCACCAACGTGCCCAACTATCCATTCTTCTATGTTAGCTGGAAAGGTTGGCGCCATCTACAAGCGACGGCGGCAACCAGACTGGTTGTGTGCTTGCCGCCATCACTTTTAGATGGCGGTAGCTGTCCAGGTAGGTTTGTGTCGACATACCGGACACAATCCTGGGGAACCTAGCCCCTAACAGCTCCGCTGTAATATGTGTTTCAGAGCGTCTTTACTCGCCTTATAGTTTGTTTTATCTTAGGTTGTACTACAGTCGAAGGCTCGAACGCATACAACCACAAAGACATACTAAAAGCACAAGTCATGGTACATTCACTGCCCTTGATTCTTTTAGTCGATGAAGGACCACACAGGAAGATGGATGAATGCTATGATGTTGCACTTTGACGCTGGTTGGTCCCATTGGCTCGTAGCAGTGGCTGCACTTTAAATTAAGATGAAACGAAGTGTTATTGCTCATCAACTGCGCTGGTTGGTTGATGCTCTGGCGGATTGATCGCCGACATCGTCTGAATTTTCAGACCATGTCGGCGATGTGAAGACCTAAAAGTTGCGAGAAAACATTGCCAAATTGTAGGATGGCGGCTCCTGTGATAAGGCAGAACCAGGGTCTTGTACTCCTTATGAAATCACTTAATTACAGTCAAGCCCGGTTATATTGCACTCGGGTATTTCGAATTATTGTTTATATCGAACAGTCCAAACATCCCCTTGAAAATCACATGTAACGGTATAGCAGCGTTGTTTGTCTGTATCAAACTCCCATGTTGGGGATACTTGATATAGCAAACTAAAACGGCCGCCCGCCGTCGGATTGCGCAGGCAGCGAACACATAGCTCGCGTTGCGGGGCTGGCAGACCGCCAAGCCAGCATACGCGCATGGGGGTACGCCGCAAAAGAGCAGTTGTAAAAGAAAGAAAAAAAAAAGAGGAACCGTAAAAAAAATAAAAGAAAAGAAGAAGAAAGTGGAGGATGGGCAAAAGCAAGGGGAAGGGCACGCGCACACGTAGGGAGGGCAGGGAGTGCCTGCTGTTGGAACAATAGCGTGCGCTCTTTCCCCAAACACCGCTGTCGGTGTGGGACTCCTAGCCCCAAAATAAAATGAGCAAAAAAAAAAAAAAAAAAAACGAACAACTTCGTCAAGTTGAGTGTGTCGATAACACCGGTTCAGCAATCACACTTTGAACGCCTTATCTTTGTTTACCTTTTTCTTTCTCCAGTATTGCTTTGTCCGTCTTTTTCTTTTTTTGCCTGTTCATTGAGTTTGGTAGGTTCATAAAACTTGGGGGATACAACTTTGTCGATAGACGAGCTAGGCTTCTGCAGGCATTTTACAGAACTTATATACACAGGGTAAAGGAACTACTGACTGTGAAAGTGTGAGGGAAGAGAAGCTTTATCACAACTGAAGTGTTGTGCTGTGATTAATTTTTCATCAATTGTTTAGTACCTACGCATTGAAATGGAACCTTCTCCGACTAGAGCCTTATTTCTAAAAAGAATGCCCGGTGTTCCTTTGGTACCCCATCGATTCTTATTACAGAAGATAAGTAATATGCTCCAGTATCAAAGAGAAATCCTCTGTCATTATCAAAGATGAACCCATTTAGCGATGCAATCACTTTTTCATTTTCAAGTGATGTGTTAGCAGATGTTGGCATCTGCTCCGAAAGGATCAGTGACTGCTCCGAACCAAAGTTTTGTTTGCTACAGAACCTGCTACGAAAGGCCAAATGCCGCTTCCATTACTGTCATTTTCGAGAACAAACACTTTCTGCGCCTCTTCATTTCGTTTTATCTTTTCGTACGTCGCAACTGTTGGCTGCTTGCATCCTACGAGGGAAAGTAGACGCGCGGGCATTGTTCATAATCGCCAGTTTGTGGAACCCGACATAGGCTGATAGTTTGTGCGCCCTCGATCCGACAGCCCGTGACGAGCTGGACCGAGTGTCGCAGCAGGCCAAGGGCCTGTGGCTGGCGTGCCAGGGGCTGAAGCAGACGCTGGTGTACGGCCACACGAGCCGGGAGGGCCCCCAGCCACTGGCTCAGGACGTGCAGCCCGTGCGGGAGGCGGCCCCCATGAGCCCGTACGTCCCGCTCGTGTTGGCCAGCATCCCCGAGGAGGCCCTCAGCCGCGGGGTCTACCCGGAGGTGGCCCTCAAGGAGCGCTTTGCCCACGTCGAGCAGGTCTGCCGCCGCGTGGCGCTGGTCGACGAGCGAGGCGGCAGCCTCTTCCGCTATCTGGCGTCGTACCTCCAGTCCTTGTTCATCGTTTACCCCAAGGTGAGCTGTGCGCTTAGCATTCAAGTAGCAAAGCTGGAGGAAAAGGTCCGCCATCTTCTTGTGTGTTTGGGTTGCGTCGGAGTGGCAAGGCATAGACGCGGACACTGATGGTCCCGGTGGGCCCAGATTGCTGACGAGGCTTTGTTAAACAGAAAGAAGCTAACTGTCCCTTGCCAAGCCAGTGCCTAGAGTCTCTGACAGGATGAGAATGACAGGGCGTGTCTTTTGAATGCCTAGCCTCCAGCACGTGCTCGTTGCCTCTCATTTGGCTTTGTCGACGCCTGCTTGCTCAAAGCTCACAAGACTCCAAAGTGTTACTGAAGGTGGGAAGCTCACGCTGGTGTTGGCTCTTTTAGCTTTATTCTGCGAGAAGAGTTGACGAGCAAGTGAACATGTTCGACGCATTGTGGTAAAGTCAACGCACCTAACCTTTAATTTGCTTCTTTTTTTTCCACCTTTCTGTCTGTTTTGTTCTTTCTCTCAGGACCATTGATGTCGGTGCTTACAATTTGCCACTCTCCGCTCTTGTCTTTACCCCCCGGTTGTGCGAATCTCGACTGCCTATCACTGACGGGAGGGTGGCTGTGGGAAACAGCTCCGCTTGGAACGCAAACACTGAAGACACTTCCACAAAAATTAGATGATAGTGATTAGACACATGTTCGATCTCGATATGCTGCCTAATTTTGTTTGGAATTTTCGTACGCATATCTTCTTACAAGTGCAACGTTCAAAATATAATAATGAAAATCGTTGAAACTGAAATGTCAGAATCTGAAAGTGAGACAGAGAGAGGTGACATAATCAGTATCTGCGGACACAGCTGCGGGGGTCTATACACCAACTGAACTCTGTTACATTACGCGATTGTGGTGCTGCATCGGGCACACACTCGATCTGGGGCTGTGGGCAGAAGTCGCCATAAGGGACAGTCATTCCCGTGTCGTTTGGAAAGAAATCATACTAAAACCTGCCTTCTCGTCAAAATGCCACGACTGGGGCTGTATTAAAACAGCCAGGAAAGGTTTGAAGATCAGTTTTCATGTGTATTCTGTGTGCTCAGTTCGTCCGAGAATGTGTATAGGTGCTGTGAAAATGGAAACCAGATATTGTTGGACCATGATTGCTTGTGCGGAAGGCACTTTGGGTTGAATTCACGGATGCTTGTGGTCGTCAGATTTATTTGTTTTGTTCCAATACGAACGCGGAAAAACTGCGTCCGGATCACCTCCGGACCACGTTCATTGCGTCTTCACGTTCAAACGGCCGTCCCATTGTTCAAACTGTCGTCTGATAGTTCAAACTGTCGTCTGCTCTTTCAAACTCATTCAAACGACAGCCGCCAGTAGACCAAACATTGTGATAGGAGGAAGGGCAGGCCTCAGAAGACTTAAGTTTGAAGGTTGTTTGGGTTAAATAGGCTCAATGTAAACAGTAGATAGTACAAGGAGATGTTGATAATTGCTCCCAGTAGTCATCACTGACTTTTTATGCGTGATTCGCTTGATTCGATTCTGCTTGTGATTTTTCAGTGGAGCTGTTAAAGGGATACTTCAACGAAATTTGAAATATTCCCGTCGTGTTCAAAAATAGGTTGAATATGATCCACATTATCCGTAAATGACAATCGCACGTTTGTATTTTGAGCCTGGTGGCTGTATTTTTCGTTATAAACGGCCCACTCTGGCAAGCGCTCGGAGAAGGCCCAGCGGAGACCACGTGACATCCAACGCAATCGTGACGTATGTCGTCTCAAGACGAGCAAAGCCACGGCGAGGTTGACGTCGAGAGGATGGCCTAGTCGTTCCAGCCACCGAAGCGGCTGCTTTTGTACAAATTTTGAGTGACGGGTTAATCTTCTATAATCTTGTAGGGGGACAATAGCGACTTCTGCGACACACAAAAGGCATTCTCGGGAAGAGGGGAGTTCCTCCTGCCCCTCTTCTCTCGTCGTGGCCGGATTCGAGACAACCTCCGTCACTAGCTGCCAAGGTTGCTAGACGGGCATTACAAGCGAGGCGTTAGCGACATCCACCAGGTGCTCTTTGCTAATCGTTTAATTTGTTTTAAAATTCCTTTTCGTGACTTTTTTAACGAGATATTGGTATGTTCGATTTGATGGTGCTTTTTTGAACACATATAGACCAAAAAATGAGCGCCGAAATTTCGTTGTAGTATCCCTTTAAGGGGGAACACCGGTCTTGGAGCTTTTTTCTTATGGTCAAACCCATTGAAACTGCACAATCTTATTCAGCTTTTTGTGCTGATTTCAAATATCTGGTCATTTTCTCAGTCAGTAGAATTGTCATCAAGATAATTAAAACTCAACTGTCTTTCTTTGGAGGAACAATAGGGAAAAACTACTCAACAAAATATCCTCTTTAATGAATGGTTAGGTACCACGAGGTGTAGAGAACACAATGTTGGAAGCACTTTCAAGATTAACCCATTTTTAGTGATTTTATCACACATTGATGTTAAGTGCTCAATGTGCAGCTTAAAAGACATCCGTAAAGCGACAAAAAAGTTCCATAGCCGCATTCCTTATTAAATTTCAGTGAGGAAAAGGGAAGAATGAGCCTTCCCCGTTTTGCCATTATCAAACGATAGATTGACTAAAATGGAATTTATACCAAAAAGTGGAACAGAGAAAAATGTGTTCAAAGTGCTCTAAACCCTACCTTTTCTTCAGCTCTGGTGGACAGAAAATAATTTATAAAAAATTAACTATGCAGTGTAAATTAATTAAACTTTTTGGGAATACTCTCTAGATGTTGGTGGATGTAAATATCATTTTTCAAAATCAACCTTTTTTGCAAAACAATTTTTTTTTTTTTTTTGGGCAGTGTTTTCCCTTAAAGGAGCTGTGCGACAATTTCAGGGCTTTGCTTAAATTATTGTCGAAGTTGGTGCCTGACACTTCTGAAATGAACTATAGAAAACAGATTTTGCCTGGACACCCTAGTTTTTATTGTAAAAAACGAAGTCATGTAGCCAACAGTATCTATTTTTATTTATTTCTGTGCCAGTTTTGTTTGCCACCATATTTTTATGAAAGAAATGTCATAAAAAGTAAAAAACGAATGAGGCTTGTGCACCCTCACTTGGTTACCGTGAATAAATGCTGCCACAGCGACAGTAATTGAGGCTAATTATTTTGAAGAGACGCATCTCCAAAGTCCTGGACTAAACTGATGTTGGAAGTAACATCCAAGAACCACAGCGACTTCTGATTAGACACTGGAGGAAGGCAGGATCCACGAGATAACAGGTTTGACAAACATCTATGGGGGAGGAGTTTTGAAAACAATTGCCGCCGCTAGTGTGGAGACATTCAATGACCGTTGTTTACTGGTTTTAATCTGGGCGAAAATATTCAACCACCAGTGCTTTTTGGTTTTGACTGATTTTGTATTTTTGTCACCGACGGATGTTTATCGGTGTTTTTCAGTTAAAACCAGAAAGTGTACAGCCTAGTTATATGGCCATGAAGACATGATTTAGGGGGATAATCATCACGATAAGTCGAATAATGAACTAAAATTTGTTAAATAACTTTTCAATTGGTCAAAAACAACATATGGCTCCAATTAGAAACTTGCTGAGCGTCATCGAAAGCAACTATTTCAGTTATTTTTAGAACGATTGAGTGCATCGGAAGTTCAGTAGTGTGCTAAATTTACCACTCGTACAACAGACATAAGGCTAGCGGTGAGAAAACGCAGACGAGTAGACGGAAAAACCGCACGGGCGTGTTATCGCACCAGTAGCCTTGCTCTGCTGCACGAGTTGTAACTTTAACGCTCCGCCATGCTCCCCAATGATTTAGTGGATTTCCATGACGCTCGGCAAGTTTCTAATAGGAAACATATGTTTATATTCACTAAGTAAAAAGTTGGTGACCCTACTTCGATACAGCACGGCTGCATCGAAGTAGGGTCACCAACTGGTCAATTTTCGGGTTTCAAGCTTGAGTTCAGAGACAATTTACCAGATTAATAATGTCTTCAACTACGTCTGCGAATGAAAAAAAAGTTTTACTTATATGAAATGGCTTGCGAGCCGTCAAAGTTCGTTGGTTCTGTTAAATACTCTTTTAGAGAAAAGCCTAATAAAATGCCTACCGTAAAGTTCCGAAAACACGCCCACCCAAAATGAAGAGATAAGTGGTGAAAAACATAGTCTTTGGGGATGCCACAGCAAAACTTTAGCAAAAATTAATGATAAACACCCTGGCACCGGCTACAAACCACTTGATGCAGGTACTGATACCGCAGATCGCAGACACCGCAGTTTCGCTTTTCACGATGCGATAAACATGCGGGAATTCGCTACGAACACCTGTGTCACGGGAGAAAATGTCGCAGGTTACGGATGCAGCAGATGCGTGTTTCATGGTGCGAAGAACCTGCCGAGAAATCGCATCTCGCAGGAATGGATATCGAGGACTCAGCAGATTCAAGTTTTATGGTGCAATAAGCACGCGGACAAAAACACGGGAATCCGCTACAAATTCGTATGTCACGGGAACAGATACCGCAGCTCACGAACGCAGCAGAATCGCGTATGTCACGTTGCAATATATCCGCGGTATCAACTTGCGTGGAATCGAGATCACGCGCGCAGATCGCGGACAAAAACGCGGGAATCTGCTACAAATTTTGTCACGGAACGGATACCGCAGATTGCAGACGCAGCAGATTCGCATTTCACTGGGCAACACATGCAGGAACAACTCGCGTGTTACCGGAGCCGATATCGCGTTTGCAGATCGCGGGAACCCGCTATGAACTCACTTGTCAGACGTGCTGGTAACGGCAAATTGCGCGGTTGATGCGATTCCTGTCGGACATCGCGTGACGTCCGGCGGGAATCGGGGGCAACGTTTCGAAATTTTTATGTTACAGATATTTAGCCAGAAAAACGGGATGGGTGATCTCTCGGGGGCGGGCATTCTTTGCGAACTTTACGGTAGTAGTTTCTGTTCTTCCCGGTTTATTACAAAATTACTTTCTAATTATAGTTATTTTCTCACTGACATTTATACAGCTTTTTTTTTTTTTTTTTTTCATGGTATGTGACCTTACAGTGTTTCTTTTTACAAATACGTGAAACACGGAACTTACTGCATTTCTTTTTTTTTTTCGGACGTCATTGGAAGGCACTTACGAAAAAGCCTGTGAACCGTGGGTGGTGTATGTTTACCAACTGCTGGACAATTCGGTAATAATTAAAAGGCGGTTAGTTCATATAGGCATGAAAGTTCCATGTCTTTATTTCACAGGGTCGATATTAGTGAAACAATTTGCACAGCTGTAGACAAAAGCAATTGGACCAGATAGGAACAACCGAGTTCTTTGTCGCAAAAATATCTTTTCAAGGTACTCAATGCCTCTGGGTAAATTCCTAGATGTACGGTAGTTCAACTAATAAAACCGAGCAAGTGCATCACACGGACACACGCACACTCAGTAGCATTTTTAGCGAAAACCACGAACGCACGCCAGCATCCGCTGCTGTTGAGAATAAATCATGGGCATAGTCACGGTGTCGTCACTGATGCCGTTGCCGCAGGTGCACCACGCGGACACATACACACTGTCGGTAGCACGCATAGCGAAAACCACGAACGTGCAAAAGGAGCATCCGTCGCCGTTGAGAAATCACGGGCACATTCACGGCGTCTCCAGCGTCTTTTTTGCTCACTGGATGCTTCTGAAGCTGGACGGACAAAGATTTTTATCCGCACACCCAGCTGCTCTGGAAGATACAGGTCACAGACATGGAACATTGAGCATCCGCTCGGGGCCGCTGCTCACTGACGGAGAAAGAAACCGGTTTTCTTCAAAGGAGCAAAAAGGCCTCCTTACATTTTCCCCAAAAACCCAATGAGAGAGAGGGTGCGTGGGGACCCATCCTTGGTGTGTTCTAGGCACCATAATTACACACCCAGTCCCCGGCTTGTCTCGGCTTCCCCCTTCCCTCGCGTGGACTTCCAGTGAAGTTCGGTAAACGGGAAACGAGTCACTCGTTTCTGGTAACATTTCCACCAAACCAGGGTAGTCTGGTAAACGAAAGCGGCTGCCGGTGACATTCCAGCGAAATCTGGAAACCCGCTGCTGGTGAAGTTTCAGTGAAATCTGTTTGCCGGCAAATATTCCAGCAAAGACTGGTAAACTACGCTGGTTTCAGATGAAAACGGGTGAAACTTGACCAGTTTTCACCGGATGTCACAGGAAGTTTTTGCCGGATTTTTCAATAGGGATGCTGATTAGCATTTACCACCTCTGAGGTGCACAGAGAGTGCTGAATCAAGTTTTCAAAAGTCCATCAAGCAACATTGGCTGTTGACATTTCTTGGGCGTGTGACTCCTCGCCAAACGCAAACGCAGCGCTCGTTTTCGGTACGACCTGCAGCCGAGTTCATGCCAACCACTGATGCAGCTGGACTCGGATTATAGACCATTCTGGAAATATGCAGTGCCTCCCGTCGTCTTTTCGACGTGCTACAGCATTCCCATGTACAGTTTGTGAAGGCGTGCCCATAAATAGAAGAAACGGTTCTGTTGACTTAGCATTTCGCGATTTCAGAACGCAAAGAAAGCAGAACGATAACAGAATGGTGCGTATCGACTTTGCCATGTGTTCACTCTTTTTTCTTTGTGTTCTGAACTCGCAGTGGTAAGAGGGAAGGAGTGGACCTTTCTGGAGACGCCAGCGCCACCAGTGAGCGCTCTGGGGCATTATGGAAACTGTAAGAGTGTCGTGCCCTTTAGCCAAGCCAAGTCTAGCCTAGTGGAGGTTTTGCATGCTAGGTGGCGCTCGCTACTGCCCGAACTGCAGTACCATTCTTAATTCATTCATGAATCCAGGCGAGCTAATGGTCTTCAAACGTTTTTAAGACAAGCCACTTTTTTTTTTTTTTGGCAAAAGAAAATAAAATGTACCAACTAGCTCAACTGAGTCCCGTAACAAAAACAAACACAAATAAAGAAATGTTGGATGCGTGAGTGATACCTCGCTCTTTTGACGATGATCCATTCAAAAAAGAATGGTGACCCATCCAGAACGATGGCCCATTAAAAAAAGTGCAATGGACAGACATGCTGCGTGTCCAGGTGCGACCACGTCACCCTGAAAGATCGTCACCTGTCATGGCATGTTTCCAAAGGACGTGGGCGATTTTCCTTGCTACGAGAATTCATTATCGTAGCGTATTCGAAAAGACGTTCTTGTATTCTCGCATCAATCGACAAGGGCCCAGTGGGCAATTTTCGCGCTTCGTGTACAGCGTGTACAGCGCTGCAAAGATTGCAGTCTGCTGTACACAGGAACGCAACACGAACATAGACAACGTGGTTCTCGCAGGCGGTATGGCGGTAGCAGCAGACGACGGAGCAGCAGCCCTCATTGTTCACATAATGCCTCACGCACACCGCTTGACGGCACACGCTACTTTCCAGAAAGGTCCTAGGCCTCGAGATGCAATGTGGGATTGGCGAGAGGCCTTGTGGGATTTTCCGGAATGGTCTATTGGTGCTGCAGCTACTATACTCTGTTTCACCTTGTGTTGTACCACAGGAAAGGGCTACAAGTGCGAGCTCCTTGTTCTAGGGCACATCTCGGCGGCACAAGCTTTCGTGCACCAAGGGCAGCTGCCAACGCTATGAGCTCGCGCTTCTAGCCTTCGCTGCGGTACCACATGAGGTGAAACGGAGTATAGATGGCGCGCACTATTGAAAAAGGACCTATTGCATGCAATAAAAGTTGTTCATGTTGGGTTTACTACAGTTGATCGAACGCCATTTCATCGAAACTCGTTTCAGAGAACGGGCACGTTTTATCGAAGCTCGGTTTCGAGAAGGCGGAGCCGCAATTGAGAGAGATGCCGTTTATAGAAAAGAAACGCTATTACTTCTCACGTGTATCACTGGGGCGCGTGTTAACCCCCGTGTTCACGCCGCTTTGCGGCGACAGTCTACGGCGGCTCATTACAAAAATGTTAACCCACCTGACCCATCCGTACACACTGTTTCGCAGCAGCCGAATTCGCAAAAGGAGGCTCGTCGCCATTTTCTCTTAGCTGGGTTCCTCTATAAAGGGATTTGATTAACTGGTCGGTTAAAAGGCGTTCGCTAAAACAAGCTTCTCTAAACCGCATGCCTCCGGTTTATATGCTAGAGCTGTCACTTTGGAGGCGCCAGTTGCATGATTTGACCACCCTGTGGCCTCCTTGCAGGAGCTGCCAGAAGAGGAGCTCCTGAACGAGCAGCGCGTCAATCCTGAAATGTGGGACACGTTCGATGTGCTTTCGCGCGTGCGCTACTGGCTGCTCCACGAAGATCTCGAGCAGGCTCTCCGGTACGCCACGCAACTGCGCGGCGAGCCTCGCCAAGTAGCACGCGACTGGATCCGCGAAGTGCGGCTGCATCTGGAAGCGAAACAGGCGGCAACAGCACTCATGGCTTTTGCTGCTGCCACCATCGCTGAAGATGTGCAGTAACGCTTGTGATGCACATGTGCGCCTCTCTGCTGCGAGGTTTGAGCTGCGGGGTGTGCTGGGAGGTTTGCCTACCTGCCGCCCTCCGGTCTTTAGTGGTGGTCGCTGTTCGGAAAAGGCTTGCCTCAGTTTGGCTGGCAGGCTGCTGTCAGCAGAGCAGTGATTCCTTGAGGGCCGTGCTGGTTTGGAGTGTGCTGAACTTCGGTTTCTGTATATGTGCATAGGGCTGTGGTGGCACCTGTGAAAAGGATGTGGCCGGCGTTGTATGACTGCTAGTTAATTGCCTCGAGTTAAGGAAGTAAAATGTTTAGTTACTGGGATTCCTCGTTGCCCAACTTGTGGTATAGTTTGTTGGTTTATTGTGAAATGTGTGATCTAACGAGGTAGAAGGTTACACTTTATCTCTGGGAGGACGCTTTTAACTGCCATAAATGAGCTTGCGTCTCGGGGACGTTACATTGCCAGACAGACGTGACAGCCAAACTGCAGCAAGCATCTTTCATGTCAGGACCAAACTTTCTGGAAGTTAGGCGCATTGCTCAGAAAGCATCCTCATATGCCACATCGGCTGCTGAGTAGGTTGAACCATTTTCTCTTTAGAAGGGAGCACACAATTTACTAATTGGTCTCTAGACCCACCATCAGTTTGGCAGGCCAAATTATTGGAACATGGAATATTTTGGAACTTTCTCTGGCTTCTAAGCAAAAAGCTAGTGCACTTTTTTTTTTATTTTTTTTAGTGGGTTGCTGTGGTTCTATTGCCTTTATTTTTGTTAAACGTGATATCTTACTGCATTACAATATTTAATTTGAATTTTGAATTCTTCCTTCTGTTGACTACGTTCCTGGCGACTCCGAGCGGTTCAACTCGCCACGTGAGTGATTTGTAGCAGTACCATCTAGAAGACAAGGCGTGCACATTTCCTCCTACGTCAACACTAGTGACAACTCTCGTTATCGCGAGCGCGTCCCCGATGCGTCGGTGGCGTTTTTCAACGAGCTTGGTGCTGGCGCGCAGTGAAGCTTCGTTGCATCGAGCTTCAACGCGTCGGCTTCCTGGGGCGGATCGGGAATCCACCAGCGTTTTGGATCCACTAACGAAGTAGTGGGCATTGCAAACCTCGTCTTCTAGATGGTATGTAGAGCCTCGAAGGTCTTGTTTATATAGACAATTCGTCTGTCTCATTATTAAAATGAAAACAGCTTTGCAACTATTCAATTCTAGACTTGCTCGTGAAATTCAGCCTTCAAGAAATGATAAAAGTAGTGCACTACTTGATCAGGATTCACCACCTGTATTTTCATGTGCAACCCACGAGCCCTCCGAAATATAGTTTGTTCAAATTATCCCTCGCGTGGCCTTTCGAATGTTCGTTTCTATTCGCTATACTGACTCCAACATTACACTCTCTGCTTTCACACACATCCTCTTGAAGTTGTTTTATACACCCTACAATCCCGCGTTCTTCTCGAGAGGCGCGTTGTCTGCTAGTATCAGGTGCATATCGACAAAAATTAAGAGTACCCGGTACGATCATCTGATCATTCGCACGAAGTTCTTGAGCAGGCCCTCCGCGCTGAGGTCTGCGTAGCGTATAGTGCCCGCCATGACGCTGCGAAGCACGTTTTCGACGACATAACGCACACACCGTTCAGCGTGACGTTTCAGCACGTAGGTAAAGAGGTTCGCGATGGAGCCCCCGTAAATGTCCATTTCATCGATGGAAGCATTCAGGCCGATGATCTTTTTTGAGCGAGAGCGCGTGCAAGCGGCCCTTGCCGCTCTCGAAATCCGTGCCGGCCGAGAAGTTCATACTGACGGCTTTCACGTCGAAGGAAAACTGTCGTCGGTTGTGGTATAGAGGCGAGCTGACGAAGGGGCTGCCGACGACGCGGGCCGGGGTCAGGACTACGGTGAGGGCGCCGTGGAGGGGCCCCATCTCGAGCATGGAGTGCACGTCCACGGTGCTGGTGAAGCGCATCACCACGGCGTCGCTGCGGTGCAGGGTGCGGATGCCCGTGACGCGGCCGTTGAGCTCCCGCAGCAAGCCGGCCCAGTCATCTTCGAGGACCATCGGCTGCACGAAGATTGGGTTCAGGAACGACAGCTTGGCCACGCTCTTCACGAACTCGTCCACTTTGGTCTGGTTGGATGGAGCGTCTGCGCGAATAGTTTTAGTAGATCGTTGCGATGACTCCGATACCCGATACTCCACCGCCGCCTTTGCGTATGCGTCGTATCGTTGTCAGGGATATCTGAGGTATTGGAACGATCTACTAAACCTCTAATACTGATGCTGTGGTTGCGAAAGGTTGCATTCCTTACCTGTGTTTGTGGTGGCCGTCAAGGAGTAGGCCATGGCGGTCAGAGTGAGCACGCACTGGTTCGCCAGAAGTCCCGTGCATAGGGTGCTGGACCTGGCCATCGGACGAGAGCACGCATCTCCTCACAGCCGTCATGGTTTACGCGTCCATCCTGGATGGACTTGTGTTTCTCTCTACAGCGAGCCGCCTGGTGCGGTGTGGCGGTGCCCTGCTGACGTAGCTTCGCGAGCTTTGTGGGTTTTATGCTGCCTTCTTTTCTTCGCCATGGTGTACGCTAGACGCGTCTATCGTAAAAGAAAATGCCCTTGTTTGCCCGTCCCGTCCACGCGCCACGAGCGGGTTTTCATGTTGTACAGCGTACATATAACTACGGAGGCAGTGAAAAAATCGCAGGAGGACGCATAAGCTTCGGATTTAAGAGTGGAACGCGATAGCTAAACATAAACCCCTGCTCGTCCGCAAGCGTGTCTATGAGGACTGCGTACCGTAATGTAAGGCAGGCTTAGGGCAGGATGTTTTGAGTTGGAGTTTAAAAAAATGCCACCGTCACCCTTTTATAAGAAAACAACAACTTTTTTCTTTAAGTTACGAAAACTCTTCCCGTAAAAACTTGAATTGAGCAGAGAAAGATAGTTGTCTCATTAGGCACTGCTTGCTTTCTCTGCAAAAATCCTGAATCTTTAGAACATCTTTTTAGATTGCTGGGACGCCCTGCCGTCCTGTGACGTTCCCCAGAGGGCTATCAAAATATCTTTCTTTAACTCCATACACACTAAAAAGAAGAAAGAAAAAAAAAGGGGGTATATTCTTACACCACTTGTCACATACACGACACCCCTAAACTTCAGTTGAACGTGCAGCGCACTGACGTTGAACCGACGCTACCAAATTTCACGAGAGGCTTGATAGCCGAGTCGTACAACTCATTAAAAAAAAGCTAATGTTCGTGTAACTGACTGAAGAAAAAAAAAAAGGGGGGGGGGGGGGGTTCTTGGCTTTACCAGCCCTACTGCAAAACCTGTTTTTTTTTTTTTGTTTTTTTTTCTAGACATACATATTTTAGCTGCTTTATATGTTGCATCGCACCGTCATCAACCCTCGAAAAAGTTGGGGAGGTCCGTTCGACGTCAATGCGCTGTACATCCAACTGAAGTTATGGGGTGTCATATATGTAGGATTCCGTGTTTTCCGACCTCATTTTTCGTCAGATTCGGAGGATGTTTTTGGGAGTTTTTTTTATTTTTCCAAAAATTCGGAGTTTATTTTTGTTTGTCCAAAATCTCCGAAATTCGGAGCTTAATTTCGCAGTGTTTCCTATGAAAAGTAAATAATATCCGGGTGTAAACGTATGTTAAAGAAAAATGCGCTTATATGAATTAATATTTCTTAAGCTGGATCTGGTGTCGGTGCCGTTGCATTGGCAATACTAATTGTACCCACGGCAAAAGTTGCACACATCTGTGGCCTCGATAAACGTCCATACCTTAAAAAATAAACTCCCGAGATAGTCGCTGGGAAGCAGGTATTCATCCCATCCTATTCCATACTACGCGGCCGCGCGAGATGGAGTGGTAAAGGATATAACAAATTTCAACTGGCCCTCTTCCAATTTTATGCAATCTGTATCGTCCATTGCTTTAACTGTTAAAAAAACACAACCTCTCCTTCCTCTTAAAACACAAATAGTACGGCCCAAACTGGAAACCAATACAGAAGCTTTTGTCGTGACCCAAAAGCACAATGACATGTCGTCCTGAACCTTGACGAGATAGCGGCAAGACCCCTTTTGTCAATGATCCGAGATTTGAAAGATAACTGTGGTGGCATTTTCCCGTGACCATTGACCCTGTGCGCTGATCAAACTTAACTGTAAAATACCGTCTTTATTTAGTTCATTTGGGGAAAGAGGAAAAAGGGGGGGGGGGGGGGGGGGGCATTGACGCATTAAAATTTGGAGTTGATCGGATAAATCAGAATTGACCAGAATTTTACCGGCGGACGTTTTTCGGAGTTCTTCGGATTTATCCGAAAACACGGAACCCTGCATGTATGTGACAAAGGGAGTAATGGCTACACCCTTCTTGTTTTAGAGTGTTTGGCATTGTATTAGGTTTCTCCTTGTTGAAAAAAAAAAAAAAGAATTGTTGACGTAGTTCAACAGGGAATTCTCTCTTGAACTACGTGGGCCTGCATAGAATATGGCGATGCAGATTGGCGGTACTACAGTGGCCTAAAATGGGGTAGTGGGCTCACCGCGCCCGCTTGCTAAGGTGGTTCATGTCTAAATTGAGAGTTGGCGCGCCGGTCGACTCCTCCTGAAGCTTTCCCGCGCGTCTCTGCGATCGCGTGCGCATCAGCGCTTCTGTGTAGGGATGCCGCGAACCACCCTAGGTTCGAATTCGCAAGGTTTCGATATTTTCGAACCGAACTGATGTTCGATTTCGACAAGTTTCGATATTTTCGACCGCAGGGAGGTTCGAATTCGAAAAATTCGCAACTTTCCAAAATCGTGGGGTTTCGAATTCGAAAAGTTCGAAGCTTTCACGGTTTCTAAAAGTTCGGGTTCGATTATTTCGAATATTTGTTTACTTGAGGTTTGATAAATTCGAAGATTTCGAACTTCCCTAGTTTGAAATTTGAGAGATTCGAATGTTTCGAATTTCTTTGGATCTAAAATTCGAACGTTTCGAATTTTTAAATACATAAAGTTCGATAAATTTGAAGATTTCGAATTTATTTCTACATAAAGTTCGAAGGTTTCGATTTTCTTTATTGCTAAATTCGAGAAAAAAAAAAAAAAAAAAAAAAACTTCGAAGGTTTTCGATTTCTTTTAAGTCTAAGTGCGCAAACTTCGAAGTCCGGTTTTCATGTTCCGCCACAGTTTCCGTTTCAAATAACGTTTTCACACCTCACTGGTTTTCACGAAATCAGGTTTAGAAAAGTTCGGGTGTGATATTTAGACTGCGCGAAGTTGGTCAGGCAATTAAATGAGACGAGAGTGCCCCGGATGTGCTGGAATATTTGCCAGTGCAGTGACGTGTAACAATAGATCAGTAATTGTGACCGCCAGCCCGGGGTGGTCATTAACGTGCATTACGAAGTAGTGATCCTACGAACGCACTGTTTAACGATACACATCCAGTTCGAAACGGCCAGGGGCAGGCAGGTGTTTGAGGTTCAGAAAAACCTTGAAGTGATCTGGCAAACTGCCACCCTACCCCCTTGCACGCTGGTAGTAATCCGATCGAACGCCGCCCGAGTGACGCTGGCATGTAGTAAGTTTAGTTTGTACATGATGCAAGATCCTGAGACTGGGAATGAAATTTGAAAGAAAAAGTAAGAAGACAGAAAAAAGGGGACAGGACAACGTCTCAAACTCAGCTCAGGACAACGTCTCAAACTCAACTCAGCTGAAAACTCGGCTCAGGAGTAACGTCTCAAACTTAACTCAAGTGAGTTTGAGACTTTGCCCTGTCCCTTTTTTTCTTTCTTCTTACACTATTTCTTTCGAATTTCATTCCCAGTCTCGGGATTTTGCATCATGATCAACATACACCAACTCGCCTGCACCTTGACAATTTTTTTGTTTGTAATTGCTTTGGAGGTTTATTTTCTGAGGCGGAAGAAACGCCGAGCAAAAAGCACAGAAGCTGACGCAACTTGAGGTCGAGGAGCGTTTTACCATACCAGCAGCGTCAGAAGAGGAAAAACGGGAGGGAAAGGGGGGGGGGGGGGGGGGGACGAAGGGAAAGGGAGGAGCTCCAGTCTCTTCCGCGCCCTCTTCCCAGATATTTCGGACCTTAAAGAGAACAATACGGGGAAAGAGGGCATGGTCGAGCTTATTTTAATCTGAAATTATTTATGCATATGTAGAGCAACTGTCGCTCTTCACTGCATAAAAGATCGCGTAGATGGTCATTGTTAAGGCTGCGGTCCCACGGCAGCCATCTTGAACAAGGCGTTAGTTCAACCAATAGATGGCGACACGCACCCGTGGGGTGGCCGAAACATTGGTTCACAGTGGGATGGCTCGAGCACCATCACGTTCCCCTCGTTGCCTTGCTCGCGCCGCTGCCAGCTGTGCTCAGCTAGCTCAAGTAGCGTGGCCCAGCAAACGGATGTATGCGAGAATGTCAGGCTGGGTATAAATTGTTTTCTGATATAGGGAGATGCGGTTCCGCGGTTGTAACGGGCTTTCGCAATAAACCTTACCAAGAAGGAATCAAATGTTGAGTGACGTGTCAATATTCTATCAATAAAACTTTCTTCTGCAGGAATGCGCGCTCAGTAGACTAAATCTTCCAAGAAACCAGTGGAAGCGGACGTCAAGTAAACTGCTTCGCGATTTACGGTACTTATCTCACCATTGTATTGAAGACTAAAATAACGTCACGAAATATTCTGTTTCACGGGGTCCGGAAGATGTTGTAAAGGTTGTTACATTATAGGTTCCCAGAAAACAAACGCCGTTGCAATATTTTCGGAAGTACCGACACACATAATGTTGTAAGTACAGCTTAGGAAGAATATGGTGAAAACCATCAGAAGAAATAGGAAGACGTTTATTTGCAGTGAAGACGCTATGAATGAACGGCGTTTAGCGACGGCAAGTTATGAGCGTTCGGGAATTTATAAGTTCACGTGATTGCTAACTATGGACATGCGGACAATAAAGACCAGTTTTGTCGGGAGATGGTGTTGCGGTGATGACCTGATATCGGACGACACGTGGCAGACGAACAAGCAAGTTTCTTCTCAGCGAATCAGTGTCCACTGTCAAGCACAACACGTGGCTACCGACTTTGTCGACGTTTCGAACACTTACCGCTTTCGACAAAAGTCCTGGCACGTGGGCTAACTTTCTGGAAAGACTCGAAGTCTTCCTTGAGTCCAACGCCATCATGAACAGTAACTGAAAACGATCCACTATTCAGTCGGTGGGTGGCGAAACGTATCCAAATATGCGGAGTCATGGTCGATGCGTACTCTAAGTGGCTGGAAGTTTACACGATGCCTGCCACGACGTCCAAACACGTCATTGACGTTCTACGGTCTCTTTTACCTACGTTTGCCCTACCGAAAATACTTTTCTTTGAAAACGCGCCAAATCTTGCTTCAAATAAAATAAACGAGTTTTTGAAGAAAAAAAAAAAAAAAAAAAAACCGGCATCAGGCATCACATTAGTGCACCATAGCATCCTGCAACTAACGGGCAAGCAGAACAGATAGTGTGCGAAACGAAAAAAAGCCCCTTTGAAGCTTACGGAAGGAGCAGTTCAGTGAAGAATCGCCAGGTTCTTGTTCCAGCAGCACGCGACGGTCTCATCTTACACAGTAAAAACACCCGCCGAAGCAATATTCGGCGGACGAAGAGCCACACCACTCGATCTCATGATACTATGGCAGTAGTGTTGACGATTGGGCTAGTTGGTCATTCATATTAGCGGAAAACAAACTGCGCAAGGACAAGGACAGAGTAGAAGGCGGTAGACAGACACAGCGCTGTCTTACAACTGAGCTTTATTGGCACTGACAACCTGTATAAATACACAATTTGCCCGGCCCAAAAGCCAAGAAAAGAAACACAAGAGGAGGACTACACGTGTTCCTCGAGTCATCTGCAGGGGTCGTTGCTCTCCGATCTGAGTAGAAAAATACACTACTTTTCCGTCAAGGCTAGTGACGGGGCACTAACACACTCAGAGCCCGATTGTCCAATGGCGCGGGCTTCTATAATCTCACGTGTCAGTTTATCTTTTTGTTTTCTGATGACCGTGCATCGTTCAAAAAACGGAGTACATCCGCAATCGCGGCAATGCACCCCAAGGTGCCCCGACACAACCTGAGACACATTATAACGATGCTCTCTTAAACGCTCATTAAGACAACGTCCTGTCTGCCCTATGTATCTCCGGCCACAGGACAGGGGAATCGAGTATATATATACAACACCCGCAACGCATGTAACAAACTGGCTTTGGTGTTTCTTGGTGCACACCTGTCTCTCTATTACATGAGAGTTCACTCTTTTGCACATCATAGATAGCTTGCCTGGAGCCGAAAAGACCACGTGAACACCAACTCGACGTCCCACTTTTTTCAGATTATGGGATATTTTGTGTAGGTACGGTAGTACTGTGATGTTCCTGTTTTTCCTGTTAACTTGTTCAGCATTCTCAATCCGTCTTCTCTTTAGTAGAGTTTCTGCCACTGCCGTTAAGAGGCGCAACGGGTAGCCCGCGGCCATGAGCCTACGCCGTGAGCCTACGCGTTATAGTATCGGAAATTGGAACGTGGCAGAAGTCGTTGGCCATGTTTTTACAAACGAAATTGAACATTTTAGTTATTGACGATCCCTTTCAGGTAAAAAACTCGGAGCAGATAATAGACTTCCTTAAACAATGCCCTGACCAATGCCTCTCAGCATGTTCCGTAGACATTAAGGACTTATACTACTCGATTCCACACACGGAGCTTTTAATGTGCGTCGAAGAGTGTATTGACAACCACGGGTGTGTAGCGTTTCAAAATGAATGTGGTCTGTGTTGTGACCGTGGGCGTCCGAGTGCGACCACATGGTCGCCAGGCAGAAGGAAACACAACCACCCCGTGTGACAGCTCGCCAAAAAGTGTCTTTAATCTTAAATCAACAACCGGAAGAAGCTCCGCTTCCGGTAATCCCGCAGCACAACAGATGTGGTGCCATCTATTGCCAGATGTCCTCACTACATCTCCCCTTCCAGCTCGAGGAAACTTTCCTCGTGCTTTCACAAGTTCAGTCTTTGAGGAGGCTTGACTTGCCGCCCCGAACGTGTGACGCGTATACCCGGTGGGGGAGACTGCCGTGTAGAACTGTGCACCACCGCTGAATCGCCTGTTGGTCTTTCGGCAACAGGAACTGGCCCGTCTGAAGTTGCAGGCTGGGTACAAACTAAGTCGCTTGGCTGGCTGGGAGTACTGGGCGTAAACGGCACCAAGTGGCGACGGTTGCGCTGGACAACACCCCTTGGCGTCTCGACCACGTAGGAGCGCGGCCGCTTTGCCGGGCTCAACACCCTAGCAGCACATGGTATATCTTGTACCCACACGTCTTCCCCTGTTTCCAGAGGGCGCAGTGACTGGGCGGCGTGACGCCTGTTGAAGTCCTTGCGTTGATGGCTCTTCACGCTCTGGTCCCTGCTCTTGACGAGCTTTGGCGACGGCCACTTCGGCATCAGCGATGCAGGTAACCCTGGCAGCCTGGTCTGGAGGCGACGACCCATGAGCAGCTCCGAAGGGCTTTAGCCGGTCACTCCAGGTGTGTCCCGGTACACCAGTAACGCCATGTGCGGATCCTCTGCCTTCACGAAGAGCTCCTTCAGTGTTCGAACCATGCGCTCTGCCTCGCCATTTGCTTGCGGGTATCTCGGGCTGCTCGTACGGTGGGCGAACCCATACAAGGCTGCGAAAGAGGCAAATTCCGTTGACGAAAACTGCGGACCGTTATCCGCCACAGTCTCCGGAATCCCAAAGCGGGCAAAGGAACTCTTCATAGCCGCGATGACGGAGCTTTATGTTGTGGTCGCAAGACTGACCACCTCGGGGAAACCGGAATAGTAGTCAACCATGACCACATAGTTGCGTCCTTGTAGCTCAAAGAGGTCAACCCAGATACGTTACCAGGGGCGATAGGGTGTAGGAGTACCGAGAAGCGGCTCGCAGCGCTGAATTCTTGTTTGGGCACAACGCTCGCACGTCCCCACCAGTTGCTCCAGCTCGCTGTTTAAGGTTGGCCACCACACTGAGTCGCGAGCCCTTGCCTTGCATCTTCCCACGCCTTGGTGGCCCTCGTGGAGTAATGTTAGCATCTCCTTCTGAAGGGTCTGAGGAACCACGATGCGACAGTCCTTCAGCAACAGGCCCTCGAAGGCTGTGATGTTGCCTCGCTCCTTCCAGAAAGCCCTAAGATGAACTGGAACGTTGGACACCTTCTTGGGCCACCCATCCTTGCAGAATCTGAGTAGGCCGGCACAGACTCCATCCTCTGCTTGGTGCTGGCGAAGGCGATCGAGGCGAGTGGATGCAAGACTTTCGATGTCCTTGAGCAGTGACCCAACGAAGAGCTCGACGGTGTCTACTTTGTTGTCGGCAGCCTGTACAGGAGCTCGGGAAAGGGTGTCTGCTGTCGCCAGGAGCTTCCCCGGTACATAGAGAACGTTATACTGGTAGGCCATAAGCCGCATCCTCAGGCGCTGAATGCGAGGAGGGATAGCGTCCAGTTCCGCAGATCCCAACAGAATGACGAGGGGTCGATGATCTGTTTCGACATCAAACCTGATGCCACGGACGAACTGGTCGAATCTTTCAACGGCCCATGTGACGGCCAGAGCCTCTTTCTCCGTCTGGCTATACCGGGTTTCTGTCGGTGTAAGAGGTCGCGAAGCGTAGGCAACGGCACGACGCTCTCCCGATGGTTGGTCCTGTAGCAGAACGGCTCCCAGTCCATACGAACTTGCATCAGCCGACACTGTGGTATGGTACGAAGGGTCGTACCTGGCCATGCAGACCTTGGAGCTCGACATGCCCTTAAGACGATCAAAGGCAGACTGCTGACTGGGCCCCCAACACCATGCACTGTTCTTTTGGAGAAGAGCACGAATCGGCGTAGTCACGTCGGACAGGTGAGGAAGAAAACGGCCTACGTGATTAGCCATGCCGAGAAGTCTCCTGACACCACTGACGTCCGCTGGGGCCTCCAAGTTGACCAGAGCCTGGACCTTGTCTGGATCGGGGCTGATACCGTCTGCACTGACTGTGACTCCCAAGAACCTAACAGTGGACGCTGAAAAGACGCACTTGGCCCTGTTCAGTTTCACTCCGGCACTGCTCAGGCGACCCAACACTGTTGCAAGACGCCGGTCATGTTCCTCTTGGGTGCGTCCGAAAACCAAAATGTCATCGATCATGTGGACTACTCCGTCGAGACCCTCCAGGATCCTCCCCATTTGACGTTGGAAATACTCCGGAGCGGAGCAAATTCCATAAGGAAGGCGACAGAAACAGTATCTGCCGAACGGGGTGATGAAGGTCGTGAGGAGCTGGCTTTCGGCAGATAGCTTGATCTGGTGCAAACTGGCTGTAGCGTCGAGCTTGGAAAAGATCCGTGCAGGACCCAGACGTCCCAGGATGTGCTCCACCGATGGGAGGACGTGACGCTCCCGCTGGACCACCTGGTTAAGGCGTGTGAGATCGACACAGATCCGGTAACCTCCAGAGGACTTGGGGACGACAACGATACCAGAACACCAGTCCGTCGGATCGTCGACTTTACGGATCACACCGTCAGCTTCTAGCTTATCCAGTTCTTCGCGGACAATGTTATGAAGGGGGATCGGAATGCGGCGAGGAACGCTGAGGGAGAACGGCTGTGCTCCTGGCTGGAGTCGAATCACATACTCGTCCTTCAGCTCACCCAACCCTTCGAAGATGTCGCTGTGAAGAGGGCTCTGCTGGTTGAGACTGGAGAGGGCGTCAACGAACTTCACGACACCCAGCTTCTGAATGGCAGGAAACCCCAAAAGAGGCGGGTCTTGCGACGGCAGGACGTAAACCCGCTCCACTACCGACTTGCCTTTCCAAGTCAATGTGGCTTGGAAGGTACCGAGAACTGTCAATGGGTGATTGCCCGGTCCAGTGAGTTGCCCTTCAGGCTCTTGGAGACTGCGAGGTGCTCCGGGAAACGTGCTTGGCACCACCGTGACTTCGGCTCCGGAGTCCACTTTGAAGTCGACGTCGTACACTCTAAGAAAAAAGGGAGGAGAAAGGTAGCAAAAGCGACTGTTCCTCCTTGTGGCGGACAAGTTGCCCAGAGAAGGGAGGAACGGCAGTTCAGATGAACGGAGGAGGGCGAGTTCCTCCTTGTTCAGTTGGCGCAGGGGTAGAACATCGCGCTACTGACCAAGTGGTCAACGGTTCGATCCCAAGGAAAGTGGGTTTTTTTTTGTTTGTTTTTTGTAAAGTTTTTTGTTTTATTTTTGTTTACCAAAACACACATAAACAAACCCAGACCGATGAAAGGAAAATTAAAGTCATTATTCTCCGAGACGTTTTCCTCCTCCAGGCAGACCGGAGAAAGCTTTCGCCCTCCCGACTCATCTTCTTTCGGTTTCGTTTTTCGAGCACATCGCGCACGTTGTTTAATAAATTAATGTTGAGTTGATTGAGCTTCGGCGGCAGCGAAGGCCGCCTGTAATTCCGTCTTCTAGTCCAAACGTGCAGAACATTTCGGTTGCATTGACGTTTTTACCACTAATTTTATCAAATGAGCTGCCGCTAGAAATAGCGAAGTTCCGGAGCAGTGCCAGCAGTGCTACATACACTGGGTAAGACGGCCGTCTCCAATTTGCGGGACACACGCGGAACTACAGCAGCGAAACCACGAGGAACTGTGTCGACGTTTTCGACGTTATGGAAATCGCGGGAACTGCGTCCAAGGAAGGCAGGTTTTCCTGCCGGCTGCCTGGGTGCCTTCCGTGCTGAGTTCGGTTCCGTTGTCCCGTGCCGAGTGCCAACCGTCGTTCAACGTGATTCTTCTGCGTGTCAGCAACATCGTCAACGTGGTTCTGTATTTCTTCGTGTCAGCGACATCGTGATGGCAGTGTTGTGGGTTGTGAACAGAAGACTGGAATTATCGCCGATGTGACCGTGTGTTCGCGTATCAGTGGTGTAACAACAAGATGAGATGACGTAAACTGTCGGGCATTGATGCCGCTAGTCCGGCCGTTATCGGAGGGGCCGGGGTGTCGCAGGATGACATTCCGCTTTACATTAAAGAGTTTAAAACCACTTGAGGGATTAGGTGCAGTCGATCGACGTGTGGATAGTCATGTTGGAACGCTGGTCTGAACGGTAAGCTCCTATCGTACAGTGGCCAATGTGACTGTCGGTCCCCGAGAGCGATTGCGCTCTGGGGAAAAGACAACACTACGAAAGTATGACGGAAACTACGTATATTTATAATGGAAGTTTAGCATAAAAAAAAAAAAGACAGGCAAAATCGAAAAAAAAAAAACGCTATCCTTTATTTTACTGTTTAAATATATTACGGTTCCTGTAGAAACTGCCCTCTAAGTGGCGCGCTGGGATGAGCGCTAGAAGTTTTCGAGCTCGCAACGGCGCAGCTCCGTACACTTAACAGTTGTCGGAAGTCGCGGCTTTGACTGCATTCAAGTTGATCGAAAAGCGATTTCCGTGCCCGTGAAGCATCACTTCCAGCTGAGTGGATATCCGATCTACAGAGATTAATTCTAGACGGCAATTGCAGCTTTGCGCGAACAGCACAAAAAGAAAAACGAACACTACAATATAAATACTAGCTACGAAGGGCCATGCGGGAAAACAAACTCATGGCTTGCAACCACATTGGAGCGGCTCGATTTATTGGCTTTCAAATAATTATGGCATGATCGAGCGTCTTCTTTTTAATAAGAGATTCATCCCCTGAGCCATTAAAAATAGCCTCAGATGTATGACATTGCTGGAAAAAAATGAACATGTTCGGAATATTTTTTTTTTTGCTTAGGGAGTCACCGAAAAATTCCGTACGTTCAAAACCAAGGAGGTTATAAACAACTTCTATAGAACCTCCTTGTTCAAAACGACCACTATAAAAGACGGAAACGCAGGGCTCGGTAGTAGTGATCGGGGTAGTGTGCTGTTGTATTGATGTCTGTATGTGCGATGCCTGTGTATGCGTTCAATATATGTTGACCTGATGTTTGTACTGTGCGCAACGTGTCTACATGTGTTAGAGATTCCGAAGAAAAGGAAACGCAATTGTAGCGTAAGAAAATAAAAATATTTTTTTGTAAAACATGAATTGGGCGGTACCTAGCGCCACCTAGCCTAGCTACGTGCGATTACTCTGCTTGACCCTGCCATCTGGTGGCAAGCGATTTAACATCCTTTTACGCTACGCGGCTACGCCATAATTTCGTGTTACCGTGCTGAGATAAGCGAAGAGGTTGCTTCGGATTTGCTTTTTTTTGAGAGCGGCTTTTGGTTTTGCGGGCGAATGATTTTCACTCCTCCGTGATGTGCGGTTGACGCTACGGTTGACGAAGGAATTGTGGCTCGAGGAATAGCAAAGGTAGGACATAAAGTGCGCGAACTGAGTGCCGGTTGTCTCCGTTGAACATCGCAGTGCTGACGATGAGAAGACTGAGTGACTGCATGCTTTCGAAACGTAAGTTTCTTTACCTGCAGGGGTAAAGAAACTTCGGAAATAAATACAGTTCGCGGAAAGCTCGTGTTACGTTTTTATTTCCTGCTCCTCTCGCTTCGTGCAATAGACTTAGTGTTCTCGTTAAGCCTTACCGAGCTCGATTTGCTCGATTCGTGGCCGCCATAATGAGATGCAGTCGACGGAGGAACTTTTCCTCCCCTGCTTAAGGGACGAAAGTTTCTCCCTTTCTGAAGGAACATATGTGTCAAGGGCGTTCCTCCCTTTAGGGAGGACTATACTGACCCTTTTTTCTAAGAGTGTACCCGTTGACGGCGACTGTTGTGTCATCATGTCCGAATCGAATGTCATGTGTCGGTTAACTGTGACGTCACTCTTTAACCTATAGATAGCGCGGCTGCTATCAGTATAAAAGCAGCCATGAGTGTGCCTACGGGTTTGTTGTATTCTTGGCATCATCGAATAAACATGCAAGCTGCAGAAACTGAGTACTTCCCTAGAGGCTAAAACAGTGGCGACGAGGATGAGATAGCCGAGAAGACAGAAGCCAGCACTGTCATCGGCAAAAACCCAAGCGCCTTGACCGAGGACCACGGGATGGCTTCGTGCGGCGGCCGGTTCGAGCAGTTCATCGAAGATGGGGAGGAAGACTTCGAGTCGTACGTCGAGCGGATGGAACACTATCTTCGAGCAACGAAGGTGAGCGACGACTTGAAAGTCTCGGTCTTCGTAACGGCCATCGGGAAGCAAGCGTACCGCACGTTGAAGACGCTGTTAACACCAGTGAAGCCAGAACAAAAGGACTATGCGCATCTGGTCGCGGTCCTCAGGGAGCATTACGCTCCGAAGCCGATGGTAATCGCCGAGCGATTCAGATTCAACCGGAGGGCCCAGCTCGAGAAGGAAACGGTGGCGACATACACGGTTGAGTTAAAAAGGCTCGCGGCCACCTGCGAGTTCGGGCAGTTCCTGGATGAAGCACTCCGGGACCGTTTTGTCGCGGGGCTAAAGGACCAGGCAGCCCAAGCAGAGCTTCTAAAAAAGAAAACTCTAACTTTTTCGGCGGCATGCGACATTGCCAGAAGCATTGAGCTCGCACGAGCAGAGACCAAGATATTTCAGCCAGCAGCCTCTGAACAACTAGAGGTGAACGCCGTCCAACGTCTAGGCCCAGACAGGAACGTCGGAGCGGCTACCAGGAAGGCGACGATGGAAGTCAACACTGAGAGGCCCGAGGCGTCAGGCTGTTTCCGCTGCGGAGCACCCCATCACGAGTCAAGTTGCCCGTTTCGGAAGTACAAGTGCCGAGCGTGTAGACGAGTGGGACACTTGGCAAGGGCCTGCAAAGCAACGTCCCGTTTGGTGCAAGCCGTGGACGACAGTAGTGGTGAGGAAAAAGTTTGGCTGTACAACATTGGCTCCTGCAGTGCTAGAAAAGGGGGTTACACTACTGAAGTTCGAGTGGCGGGAACAATGGTGACAATGCAAGTTGATACAGGAGCCTCGGTTTCCATTGTGCCTGAAGAGGTGTATAAGCAGTACTGGCCTGGATTGTCTCTCTCAAACTGCCGCCTAAAGTTGAAAACTTATGGGGGCGTGCCTTTGGAGGTAATTGGCAAGTTGATTGTACCTGTGGAGCACAATGGGCAGACCATGACGTTGTCGCTTGTAGTGGTTCGCACGCCGCAGAAATGTGAGACTGTGTTAATGGGCCGCGATTGGCTAGAAGCGTTGAGGCTAGACTGGATGAGCGTGTATGGGGTTAGTCTAGACCAAGTGGCAGGTCTGGTTGACCGATTCTCGCAGGTGTTTGAGCCTGAGCTGGGATTAATCGCGGGCAGTCAAGTTAAATTAGTATTGAAGGACGACACGACCCCAGTCTTTTGTAAACATAGAACTGTACCATTCGCTTTAAGAGAGTCAGTAGAACAAGAGTTGCATGCGCTCGTGAAAACGGGGGTCCTGGTCCCTGTTCAGCAGAGTGAGTGGGCAACACCGTTGGTCGTTGTCCCTAAGCCGAACAACAAAGTGAGGTTGTGCGGCGACTATAAAGTGACGCTGAACCCGAATCTCAGAACAGACCACTATCCCTTGCCGGTAATGGAAGACGTGTTTGCAACGCTACACGGGTGCAAATATTTCACGGTACTTGATCTTTCTACAGCGTACCAGCAGCTGCAACTGCACCCGGATTCGCAGTCTCTTGTAACTGTGAACACGCATATGGGCTTGTTTAAGTATACACGCCTTCCATACGGCATCACGAGTGCACCGTCTATTTTTCAGGCTGTAATGGACGAAATATTGAAGGGCCTTGACAGAGTATCATGCTATCTTGACGATGTGTTGATAGCCGGAGAAACTTCGGAAGAATGTTATCGAAAAGTGGAAAGCGTGCTGACAAGGTTCAAGGAGCACGGTATCAAAGTAAAAAAAGAAAAATGCAAGTTTCTTCAGACGTCGGTGGCTTACTTGGGCCACGTAATTGATAAACATGGGATTCGGCCTTCCGAGGAAAACCTACGCGCAATCAAAGAGGCGCCAAAACCCCAGAACAAACAAGAGCTGCGAGCGTACCTGGGGCTGCTAAATTTCTACGGGAAATTTGTTCCGAACATGTCAGCAGAGCTGAAGCCACTTCACCAGTTACTAAGTGACAGCACCAGTTGGGATTGGACCGTAGTGGAGGAAAAAGTGTTTCAAGAAACAAAACGGTGGCTGACGCACGAACGAGTGTTGACTTACTACGATCCTGAAAAGGACCTCGGTCTTGTATGTGACGCGTCGGCATACGGCGTCGGCGCGATACTCTTTCATAAAGTTGGTACTGAGGAGAGGCCCATCGCTTTCGCGTCTAGGACGCTCTGCAAGGCGGAGCAAGGCTACGCGCACATTGAAAAAGAGGCGCTTGCAGTGGTTTTTGGTTTAAAAAAATTTCACAAGTTCCTCTTCGGCCGAAAATTTTGCATCTACTCTGACCATCAACCACTGGTGGGAATTCTGGGGCATGGTAAGCCGATTCCTGCAATGTCAGCAGCACGCGTGCAGCGCTGGGCCTTACTGCTTGCCGCTTATAACTATGTTTGGGTGTATCGAAAATCCAGTGATATAGGAAATGCCGACGCGCTTTCACGGCTACCGCTTCCAAACAAAGATGAGTCAGAGTGCGTGCAGTTCTTTTCGGCGCTAGACGAAGCTCCGCTATCTGCAAAAGAGATAAGACGGGAAACGCGAAGGGATCAGTTGTTGTCGAAAGTGCTGTTCTACACACAAAACGGCTGGCCTTCGAAAGTTACAGACGATTTGCTAGCGCCTTACTATGTTCGACGTAACGAACTGTCAGTCGATCAAGATTGTGCAACTTGGGGTAATCGCGTAGTGGTTCCGTTGTCACTCAGAAGTAGCGTCTTGACGATGCTGCACGAAGGTCATCCGGGGATGACGCGAATGAAAATGTTGTCCAGGTGCCACGTTTGGTGGCCTCGTCTAACACAAGATGTAGAGCAAACAGTGAAACAGTGCGTCACGTGTCAGCTGTCGCAAAACGCTGCGCCCAAGGTACCCTTGTTGTCGTGGGGTTGGCCTAAGCGTAGATGGGAGAGAGTGCATATAGACTATGCGTATCGCGATCAGCAATGGTTTCTTGTGCTGGTGGACGCCCATTCTAAATGGATTGAAGTGTTTGTGATGAACAGTACTAGTAGTGAGAAGACCGTGGAAAAACTGCGCAGTGTGTTTGCGGCATACGGGCTACCGGAAGAGGTAGTGACCGATAATGGGCCTCAATTCACATCAGCAGATTTCGAACTCTTTTTGAGTAGGAATGGCGTCCTACACAGCAAGTCTCCGCCCTACCATCCCGCCTCCAATGGCAGCGCGGAACGCTGCGTACAAACCGTGAAAAAGGCTTTGTTTAAACAAGTGCTGGACGAGCAGAGAAGCGGCCATGCGAACCCTAGTAGCACCATATGTTGCCATAACGTTACTGGAATGTCACAAATGTAAAGTAACGTTGGGGCACATTTGGGTATGTTACAGCAACGTTAGAAAACTAACGTAACAGGTACGTTCACCTGTAACATTGTTTCACTGTCACTGAACGTCGTGCAACGTGTCATTACATAGGCAAACGTTCCAGGAATGTTAGAGAAGCAACATTGGAGTAACGTTTAGAAATAACCTCTTGGTAACATTTCTACCCTGACATAAGGGCAATGTTTTGCAGCGACGTTGGCCTTATGTGACGAAATGTGACACATCACCACATCACACAAAGACTGGTGAAGGATACACGAAGACACTAAACTTTGAATAGTTCAATAGATTTTCTTGGTCAAACATTTTTATTTTTATACAAACAGAAAGACCACCCTAATGCTTGTGAATGGCGTATTTGAAACAAGTGTTCAAAATGTACTCTAAACAAATTGCAGAAAACTAAAAGAAAATCTGTCCAAAAGGTTTATAATAAAATTGAATTCATTTGTGTGTGTGGCATTTGCTTGCACAATTTACAATCAAGTTTAATATAATGGGCTAAGTGGTAATGCAAGGCTGGCAAACTTATAATGAACATGGCTTACATTTCGTTGCCATAGGATTGTTCAGTGAGCCTCAACTCGAGGATGAAGGTGAACAAAATGGTTTGTTGTAGCCACACTAAAGCAGATGCAAACACACTAAGGCACCCTACTGTGGTTTTTGTCATACTATGAACAAAACACACACCAACAGAGGCCTTGTCGAGAAGTCTGTTGAGACTTGCCTGTTTGAGCTGGCTTCCTTCCTGCCCCTTAACCTGTCTCGCCCTTACAAAAATTATCAATGAGTTTCTATTGAGTTTGCGCATTCTATAAGAACACATTAGGACTTCAATTGAAACTCATTTATCATTTTTGTAAGGGCGAGTTGGCGAGTCTGCTCAATATTCACAAGCTAACATGCACCCTTATCATTGCTTCTTAGGTTAGGATCATTCGGATGCCCAGCGTCTGGAACGCATGCTAAAGATAACAAGAGAGTGAAGTCATAGGGCGTTATTGTGTTATCGAAGGCGGAAAACTCATGCTAGTGACGTGACGACCCAAAGACCTCCCAAACATGTATAGGATGGCACGCGAGTGATAGCCTGTAAATTAAACTGGAACCTGAGCTAGCTGAAATTATCACCAAAGGTGTACTTTAGTGGTGTGCTCTATTACGTTAACTTTTGAAGCGTAGCTCTGTTTCTGTAAAAAATATTAACATGATTACCCTACTACCAAGTCGCAGAGAGTTCTTGAGGTCGACTGAATGCTCTATCCGACCCGAGCTTCCTGCGAAAATATTTCTACTATTTAAAATAGAAGCAAGGAATAATTTCGCAATGGACTCGACTCAAATCGAGCGATTGGGTGGTTCTTACTCTCGCCGTCTTGGTTGTCTGCGTCAGTGCTTGCCATAGAGATTAAGAGAAATCTTGGAGCATGCAGTATAAAATACACCCTGGTTGAAAATTTGAAATAGTTACATGCGGAAGCTCATTTTTCAGTCCAATTTATAGGCCACCGCTCTGTTTCTTCGGAAAACTAAAAAAGTGGCGGCTCATTGCAACATATACTGCAAGTGAGATGACCGGTGGTAGCCATCGTCTCATAGACAGAGGAGGGGAAAAGGGAGACGGTCCAGAGGGAAGGTGAGCGAGGAGATGGGAAGAAAGAGGTCAAGTATGAAGGTCGAAGGCCAAAAGCACATGCTCACACAAGGAAGAGAAGAGGCGGAAGGGAGAGGGGACTGAGGATGAAATGGCTGAGGGAGCATGAAGGGAGAGAAAGATGAAGAGAAGTTGGGCAGGGAGGAGCGAGATCGGACGGAGTAGAGAGGCAAGAGGGGAGGAAGAGCACACAGAGGGAAGATGAGACCAATGGGGGAGAGGAAGGAGTGGAGGGAATGAGGAGATGGGGAAGGGGTGGGGCCAGATAAAAGAGCGAGCAAGAAGGGGTGGTCCAGTAGCTTGTGGTACAAAGTCGAAGGTCATAGGCCACGGTTGCACGGACACAAGATCATACTTCCCCGACCACTTAAAATGAAGAGCTATATCCAGCGACCACCATAAAAGCAAAGATCAAAGGCCATGAACACAGAATCACTCAAGCGAGAGAGAAGGGGGAAGAGGGGAGGAAAGGTGAGGTGGATGGATAGCGGGAAAAAAGAGAAAGATGGACGGGAGGGTGGAGGAAGAGGGGAGGGAGGGAAGAGGAGACCGAGGAGATAGATAGAAGGAGAGATGGCGAGGAGCAGCACCCAAGGGTCCAAAGTCGAAATCAAAGGTCAGAAGCTACGAACATATAATTCTATGGAGGTAGGGGAGGGGGAGCGAGGGGGAGCGAGAAAGTGAGGGGGGAAAGAAAAGGAAAGGCAACATAGGAGAGATGGTACGAGATGAAAGAAAAGTGGAGTGAGGATAAGGCCAGGTAGGAAGAAGATCCAGCGTCAAGGGCCACGGATACACGGACGCACTCCGCATCCCACTCAAAATCAAGGGCCGGAAGGGCCATGAACGGTTACTGCCGTAAAAGACGAAAAGAAGCGAGGCGCGTGGACGAGTGAGTGAGTGATGATAGCGCATACTACTGTTGCTGAACGAGATTTCCAGTGCACGGGTGGCTGTCCGTCACTCGTGTGCTTCTGCTTCGCTAGCAATTAAAATAAAAGGAGTAAAATCGCTGCGTCACTCGTGTGCTTCTGCTTCGCTCGCAATAAAAATTAAACGAGTATAATCTCGCACATATTTAGTCCTTGTTCACTTCTCGCCAAAGAGCAGTCGACAGAAGTGGTCAGAACAAAACCAAGCTCGCTCTGCGTGGACCACATTTTGTGCTACTTGGGAAGTCTCTGCAACATCGCGTCGATCAGTTCCTATTTAGTTACAGGAACACACCCACCGGGACAACCGATGAAACTCCGGCCCAGCTGTTCCTGTCCTGGAGGCCCAGAACAAGACTGAGTCTGCTGCACCCCGACATAGAGCAACGAATGAAAAAGAGACTCGAGCGAACCAAAGAATACGCAGACCAGCACCGGGGGTCCTGGAGAGAGTTCTCTGAGGGTGACCAAGTTATGATAAAAGGCTTACGGGCCGGAGATTCCAAATGGCTGACGGGCACAATAAGCAAGCGTGTGAGCCCAGCTACGTATCTGGTTTGGGTTGGGGGGGAAGAGCGGTACATTCATGCTGACAACCTGCGGCCAAGATCATTTCAGGCTGACCTGAGGACACCTAACAGACTGGAGCAGTTTTCGGACATCGAGACCGATACGGCTACAACTGACAATGAATCACCTGACGACCATGACCCGGCACAAGCAGAGAACGGAGCCGCGACACCACGGGCACCTGACCCAGGCCGCAGCATGCCCAGTGCTGTGACTGTTGGTCCCAATGCCCCACCATCGGACAACCGGGCCTCCAGACTGGAAGCTCCGCCGGCTTCTCCACTCTTGCCTCGGCGCAGCACACGGCCAAGCCGACCCCCAGAGCGCTACAAGCCGTAGACTCCACAAACTTTCTAAAGGGGAAGGAATGTTGTGTCATCATGTCCGAATCGAATGTCATGTGTCGGTTAACTGTGACGTCACTCTTTAACCTATAGATAGCGCGGCTGCTATCAGTATAAAAGCAGCCATGAGTGTGCCTACGGGTTTGTTGTATTCTTGGCATCATCGAATAAACATGCAAGCTGCAGAAACTGAGTACTTCCCTGGCTGGAGTCGAATCACATACTCGTCCTTCAGCTCACCCAACCCTTCGAAGATGTCGCTGTGAAGAGGGCTCTGCTGGTTGAGACTGGAGAGGGCGTCAACGAACTTCACGACACCCAGCTTCTGAATGGCAGGAAACCCCAAAAGAGGCGGGTCTTGCGACGGCAGGACGTAAACCCGCTCCACTACCGACTTGCCTTTCCAAGTCAATGTGGCTTGGAAGGTACCGAGAACTGTCAATGGGTGATTGCCCGGTCCAGTGAGTTGCCCTTCAGGCTCTTGGAGACTGCGAGGTGCTCCGGGAAACGTGTTTGGCACCACCGTGACTTCGGCTCCGGAGTCCATTTTGAAGTCGACGTCGTACCCGTTGACGGCGACCTTGACAAACTTCGCTCGGCCCGCGGTCGAAACGGCATGTAGATGAACAGTGCTCAAACTTCGTTTTCGCTTCTCGCAGACATCTTCGAAGTGACCCAGGCGTCGACAGTAGTGACACTTGGCTTGTCTAGCCGGGCACTCGTGGCGGGGGTGCGCTTGACGGCCGCAGAATCTGCAGTTCTTGCTGCCTTCTCTCTGCGACGACGCCGAGTCTCGCTTGGGAGACGTCTTGGGGGCCGGTTTCCTTCCTTTCTTCACACGTGCTTCATCCAGCTTGAGCTGCTCAGGTGCGACGGCAGCTGTCTCGTCACGAAAAACGGTCGCCCGCGCCTTGACGGCGTCTTCGTGGATGCGTGCTTGTAGCCGGGCCTCGGCCATGGTGAGGGTCGGACAGCGGCACAGCTTGTCAGAGAGTCTCGAGTCGAGAAGTCCTACGACGAAGCGGTCTCTAACGAGCCTGTCTTCGACCTCTGTGGACGGATAGTTCCACTTGCGGACGAGTGCTCGAAGGGCCGTGTAAAAACTGTCGACGGTTCCCCCTCGTTCCTGGACCCGCCGGTGAAAAAGCACGCTCTCGTACGCTTCGTTCGGTGGATGCACGAAGTGCGCCTTGAACTTGTCTGTTACCGCAGCGAAGGACCGCCATTCCTCTGCGGTGAGGCCTAACGTCTCAAGAACACGCCGCGCCTCTTCGGATCCCATAGTGTACAGTAACGTCCGCACCTGAACTTCGTCCGACGCTTGGTAGAGGCCTGACGCAAAGCTGAAGTCTTCGAATTGTAGAAGCCATTGCGGCCACTTGTCGGGGTTTGCGAAGTCGAATTTGGGCGGTGGAACCAAGCTCGGGAGTGAGACGACGGGGGCGGTGGCGGCGGCAGCTTCCGTTATTCTCTCCTGCGACATGACGAGGAACGCAGCGACGGTGACGAGAAGACGGAAAGCGTAGCAGCGTGCGACGCGGAGACGACGAGAGGCAGGGCTGGCTGTGAGGATAGCAGTGATAGCAGCAGCAGGAGGAGGACGTCAGACCGGGAGGCCGGCCACTTCTGACACCATGTTGTGACCGTGGGCGTCCGAGTGCGACCACATGGTCGCCAGGCAGAAGGAAACAGAATTAACCAACCCGTGTGACAGCTCGCCAAAAAGTGTCTTTAATCTTAAATCAACAACCGGAAGAAGCTCCGCTTCCGGTAATCCCGCAGCACAACACATGTGGTGCCATCTATTGCCAGATGTCCTCACTACAGTCTGGGGGTAAGAGACTTCTTGGAGCTTTTAACCTTTTACCTCAAGTCGACGTTTACAACTTAAAATGGAGAAACTTTTATTCAGAAAAACGGCATATGCATCGGTTCCTGTTTAGCTCCCGTGTTGAGCAACATTTATCTGGCATTTTTTGACAAAATTTTATCTAATAAACTTGAAGGCTCTAGGGTAAAAAAGGTTTTTAGGTTTGTAGATGACTACTTAGTGCTTGTTGACTGTGACTCAGACCACTTTGCTGGCGAAATTTCTGAGGTTTTGGCCACTTTTAGTAAATGCTTAGAACCACTGGTTATCACGCACGAATTACCAGTAAACGGTTCCATAAGATTTTTAGACCTTAGGCTGCAGTGTCTCCCCACACACACCTGCTGGCTTTATGAACCAAGGAGTAATAAACCCCTCCTGTCGTTTTCGTCTGCCCACTCTAAACTGATAAAAAGGGGAATCATCAACATTTGCTTTAAGAACGCCCTTAATAAATCCTGCTTTCACTTAGTCAAGGATAGCTTTAAGAATCAAGCAGCGAGGCTCACGGCCGCGGGCTACCCGTTGCGCCTCTTAACGGCAGTGGCAGAAACTCTACTAAAGAGAAGACGGATTGAGAATGCTGAACAAGTTAACAGGAAAAACAGGAACATCACAGTACTACCGTACCTACACAAAATATCCCATAATCTGAAAAAAGTGGGACGTCGAGCTGGTGTTCACGTGGTCTTTTCGGCTCCAGACAAGCTATCTATGATGTGCATAAGAGTGAACTCTCATGTAATAGAGAGACAGGTGTGCACCAAGAAACACCAAAGCCAGTTTGTTACATGCGTTGCGGGTGTTGTATACTCGATTCCCCTGTCCTGCGGCCGGAGATACATAGGGCAGACAGGACGTTGTCTTAATGAGCGTTTAAGAGAGCATCGTTATAATGTGTCTCAGGTTGTGTCGGGGCACCTTGGGGTGCATTGCCGCGATTGCGGATGTACTCCGTTTTTTGAACGATGCGCGGTCATCAGAAAACAAAAAGATAAACTGACACGTGAGATTATAGAAGCCCGCGCCATTGGACAATCGGGCTCTGAGTGTGTTAGTGCCCCGTCACTTGCCTTGACGGTAAAGGAGTGTATTTTTCTACTCAGATCGGAGAGCATCGGCGCCTGCAGATGACTCGAGGAACACGTGTAGTCCTCCTCTTGTGTTTCTTTTCTTGGCTTTTGGGCCGGGCAAATTGTGTATTTATACAGGTTGTCAGTGCCAATAAAGCTCAGTTGTAAGACAGCGCTGTGTCTGTCTACCGCCTTCTACTCTGTCCTTGTCCTTGCGCTGTTTGTTTTCCGCTGATACTATGAGCCTACGAACGAAGATCGAGAGATTCCCAGTTCGGGAGTAATGGCAGTTTATTCGGTCGGACAACTCGTCTACGTGAGGAATTTCTGCGGAAGTCGGGCCTTCCATGTAAAACTTGAGTGGAAAAGGCTCAATGTCGGTTGACCAAAAGGTCTCATCCCTCTGAATACAATGGATATCAATGCCCTTGAGTGTAAATATAACTAAATCACAAAACTCTCTTTGTGTATTGTGTAACTGCCCTTGTATTTGATATTAGAAGCAATGGTGGTGATTTGGACCTTTCACACCAGGCTCCTTTTTCTTATTTTTCGCCTCATACTCCTTTGCGGTTTAAGTATGCTTCAAGAATCTTTTGGAACGGGGACACTTTACGTCAACGAGGCCATTTGTTCCAAGTAGTCAATCAGGGAGTGCTGCTAGAAATCCGTCCCCCATATTAACGAATAAGTCGCACTTCTGCACAGTGCAGTTTTCCTGTTCCACGTACAGCTGTAAAGCAGCATCCTCATTGATTCTACCGTATTCTGTTGCGGGTGAGGAAAGTCTTTGGGTACACGATACTTGAAACAAGTCTGGCACTGTACGTTGTGGTTCGACACCCACTAATGTTGTCGTCCTTATAGAGCCTCATCATTTAATTGTTACCTCGTCACCTCATATTGCTCTTCATCAACAGTAAGTACATAAGGCTACCGCCATATTACTGTCCAAGAATTGAAAAATTCAGTCGTTCAGTCCTTCAACAAGTTTATTATTTATATAATGTTATTACGTTACATTACCTCGAGACGATCGACGTCCATCGTGTATCTTCAAATACTTATACCTGTATATAAATTAGACGCACAAGGGGGGGGGGGGGGGGGGTCGGTGACCGAGTGCATGGTCTAGCGCACACCAGCTTGGAGCACGTGGAGCGAAACCCCGCGCTGCAGAACCCACCCCGCCCCTGCCCGTTTCGATCTGGAAGAGCATCGTACCGGCGTGCGGTCGTGTATCACTACTGCGTGGTGCACGTTAAAGACCCCAGGTTTGCGGTTTTACCGCACTGGCTAAATTGCTCCTCTACAGCTAAGACACCATGACGCCCACTAAGGCAGACTAACTTACGGCTGTATAAACATACGATACACACAACAGTTTGCAATTAGACGCATAATAACAAAGAACACAACGTGCAACCTCTTTTCTTTGGATGCCTTTTTTTTAAACCAGCGCAAGCTCGCGCGTTCTCTCTTTTGAGACGGTTAGAACGGTCGCACATAAAACCCGCGTTTCTCCTACCCGGCCGCTTCCTCCTCTCATTATATGTAGTTGGTTATAACTAAATAAGTTATAATAAGGCTGTATTATTCATATTTACTTTCAGTTTCAGTCAGGGAAAAGGAGTTTCGCGGGAACTAGAGCCAATAATTGAGCTGCGCTTGGAGTATCGGCACTCTCTTCCCCGACAGTAGAGAGTTTTAGTAGATCGTTCCGATACCTCCGATAGCCCCGATAACGATACTATGCATGCTCAAGGGAGGCGGTGGCGGAGTATCGGGTATCGTTATCGGAGGTATCGGAACGATCTACTAAAACTCTCTAGTGTTGTTAACGCCGCCATTTTGGTGCTTGTGCAGAGCAGGCGCAACTGCCGATCGTCATGATTCAAAAGTGCGGCATCCTCAGCATTAGATTCGGTGTTAGGAAGCCCATGTAATGTTGCTTTGCTTTATTGCAAACTGTTTAAAGTGCGTTTCTTGTGATTTCAGATAAGGCTTCAAATAACTGGCAACCATGACTTTAAGCCACAATATTGCCAAGTGTCGCTACTCTGAAGCGTAGCTTATTTAATGACTCTATTCATGCTCTTGTTCAAGAGGCTTGAAATACCTGTAGGGGCCATGAGGTAAGCCCCGTGGATTCCACAAGCCACTACCTTTTGACACCTGCCTCTTCCTCATTGTTCCCGCTTGTGCCAGTAAATAAGCTACGGTTCAGAGTAACGACACTTGGCCATATTGCGGCTTAAAATCATGGCAGCCAGTTATCTGAAGCTTTATCTAAAATCACAGGAAACGCTTTTCCGTTCCCCACAAATGTTTAAACAACCCGCGACAGAGCATTGCAATAGTGCATCAGCTTCCTAGCACCGCATCTAATGCTGAGGAAGTCGTACTTTTGGATAATGACGATCGGCAGTTGCGTTTCCTCTGAACAAGACCCAAAATGGCGGCGCCCAAAACAATTTTGGGAACGGAGTGCCGATACTCTAGGCATGAAGTGAACTCGGGTGTATTCTTTTCCTCTTCGTCTTCATTGTTTATTGATTTCAACCATATCGAATAAGGAACACATTATATCACGCTACGCTTGTGTAATTATTTGTCTTAGATTTATTAACCTGACCAAGTACTTAAACCATTCATTTATCGATAGTAAATCTTTCAATATATTTTTTTTAAATGTGAAGGTAAAAAGACATGGAGATTGATGATGATACAGACGCCAACGCCGCCCTCGGAAATTTTTTGAACATTAGAAATCAGCAGTTTGTCTGCCATCCGCCAGGTAGCGCAACAAAACACCCAAACAGTTTTTAATTGTTTTTAAAATTAGCTAAGCTCTACACCTATTAAGAAACCAAAGCAAGATCATTGTGAAAATGTAATACATCGCAATGTATATCTATTCCAGCCAATAAATGTCATTAGATGCCAATAAATCTGTTTGATGTCCAAAAAAGATATGCGTCAAAAACAGGTAAGTTTGAAGGGCTCCTGGAGCGTTATGACTCTGAAAATGAAAAAAAAAAGCCATCGTCCACCTCTTGGGCAACCATTGTAGCTCTAAATGTTATAAAAGATTTTATCATAGTTTAATTATTTCCTCAGCGGCATTTGAAGTACCATGACTCGAAGCACAAAAAAGTGCTACGTTGGATATAAAATATCTAAACAAACAAATTTTACACAACATTAAATTTTTTTCTGCATATTACCAATTATAAGCACTACATCTGTAGCTAATTTCATTACCCTAGCGCTTGTCATTAAAAACATATTTGTGCTGTAAAATGTCAATTTTAGGGCAATATTTGGAGGGATGAAAAAAACAAAGTAGTGCAAATACCAAAAAAGTGTATCGTTACATTCTGCTCCGACATCATCTTAACAAAACTGCTATATTGGAACTGTGTTACCTTTAATTGATCGTTCATAAAGCATGAACTAGCGGAGCAAGTGAGGGTCCGCGCCATCATATTTGCAACGCTACAAATGCGCATGTACAGTAAAAACCAACACATACATAATATCAAATGAAAGAGGATTGCATTGCCTTTCGAATGACATGAATTCCACAAAACAGTATTTAAAAGGAGATGAATAATGACCTGCCAAAAAGTACCTAAACTGCCACATTCAGTGGGACCGTGGCCTTAAGGCCGGTTCTCACGTGCAACGAAGCGCTGATGTAACGCTGCTCACGTGCCGTCAGGTACTTATCGTATGCCATGAGCAACAGTTTTGACGGTGCGATACAAAGCTGATGAACGCTCCCGTCGGCACGTGCTTAGCACGAGGTCAGCGCTATGCTTGTAGCGCTCCGCTGCATGTGTGAACAAGCCTTTAGAAACTCGTTTTTAGGAGGCACTACTCGTCACATGCTCGGTGGCTCGAAAGTTCAAAGCTATGTCTTTTCGACCTAAATAACTGCGCCATTAGTAAAAAATAATAAATAAACATAACAATAAATGCAAAAATAAATAGCTGGAGAAAAAAACAAAAGAAAAACTATCAAGAACCCGCCGGAAGTGTTGTATCCTTTCATATTCAGAGGCCCTGAACTATGAAACAAGTTTCTCCTAACAAAATGTGTACAGGCCAAAAGAAATACGTCCCAAGAACGTAAAATGAGAAAAAAAAATTATGACGCGCTGAACTTGAACAATTTTAGAAATCTTCTTCCATGAGTTAATTTATTCCTCAACGTGAAAAAAAAAAAACAAATATATTATTTTGTATTCTGCAGATGGTAATGATATATACTGTCTCTGGTAATTTAAATCCGACACCCAAACAATGTAGGGGAAAAAAAGTACCAAGTTTAGGGCATAATTGTCCGTAGGCACATGTTTGGATATTTATTCGAAACTCGTCTTGAACAACAATAATTATATCTTGAGACGACACTCACCTAGGCTATATCTAGATAATTCTTAAAAAGTTTAACATCTCAACCATAAACAGCTTCGGCTATAGCGCGCTTCAAATATGGCACAAACGACAATTGTAAAAAAATCCTCGCTCGTTCGGGAATCTATTTTTCTAAAACCAAGCATGCCAGATGATTGAAATACACGGCATTGTCTTTCGCAAGGAATGTGGCACCCCATGTACAATTGCGAAAAAAAAAAAAATTACGAATGTACCTCACTGCTCGAATCCAAATGAAACCGCACGCCGGTCTTTCGAAGTTCGACGAACTTCGAACTTTTACCCTAAAAGGTCGAAGTTCGTCGAACTTTTCACTTCAGGAATCGAGAGCTCGACAATTTTCGAATTTTTCAGATTCATAAGGTCGGAAGTTCGAAAATTATCGAATTTCTTAGCGTAGGAAGCTCGAAAGTTCGAAAAGCTTCGAACTTGTTAGTGCAAGAAGTTCGAAAGTTCGAAAATCATCGTATTTTTTAGTCTATCAAGGTCGAAAGTTCGACAAGCATCGAATTTCGCAGCGTAATAAGGTCGAAAATTCCAAAAGCGTCGAACTTCTTAATTTAATAGGTTCGAAAATTCGACGTCCGTCGAATTTCTCGATATGGAAAGTTCGAAAATTCGAAATCTTTCGTACCGCTTGAATCGATCATCGAAACTTCGATTCGAAAAAAGTTCGCGGCATCCCTACTTCTGTGTGTCGGTGTTTTCTTCGTCACATAGCTGGGAAGATTCGAAGAAATCGTAGGAACTGCGGCGGCCGAAAGCGTTGATTTCCCGCACTAAACGCGTACCTCTTCACCGTTGATGATGCACACGTAATCTTTAATTGCGTACTGTGGTTCAAAATGTAATTCGCACACAGCAGAGGTCTCATCCAACGTCTTGTCTGCTCGTTGCAAGTTCTTATCCCACAGTTTTCGCCGCTCCTCGGCTTCGGGTATATACCCTTGGCGCTTCCTTCGCGCGAGTGTCTCCTTTCCTACCGCCAGGCGCAAAACAGTCGTTTCGCCGGCGATTAGGCATTCTTGCATTTGAGTCGAAGAACAAAGGCGCAAGACAACAGTAATCACAGTGATCACACAGCAAAGGCACGCAGACGAGAACACGAACTGCAGTCACTCGATCCGAACACCGAAGTTGAACGCAAACATGCGACCGGGCGTAGCCGGGATGGGGGCATGCTGATGTGAACACTTTATAGAAACTGACCGCGCGCTGAATAGAGTATTCGCAACTCCCAGCTCGACGCTCGCCCTCCCGCGGCGGAAACGGGAAGCGCTCTAGTGAGGGTCCCCCGATTCTCCTGCTCAGCGGGCATGGCGGAACTGCTCGCGATCATGGCTCGCGGAATGTCGTTTCCGAATGCAAACAACACTCTTCACTGTCCCAACATAGTGCTGCAGCCGGTATGGGATTGTACCTTACTGGAGAGTTTTAGTATTACGTATAGAAGCAAACGCTAGCGGTGTGCGTTTGCGTTAGAGTTGCGTGCCCCACGTTGTGCGTGCGCCTCATCGCGATGCGCCATCCAAGACCGCGATTTCGGGCTCCGCGCACGCGCAGTGTGGAACGCGCAAAGCTAACGCAAACACACAGCGCTTGAGTTCTCTCGTATACGCAATATTAAAACTCACTACTGTTTCACCGGCTTCCAACGCCAACGAAACGTGCTGCAGTGAGCAGACGTGCAAGCAGGTAGGCGTTCCTTGGAACTGGAAAGGCTGAGATTGGCAAAACGACGGCGAGCAAATACAAAAGTAAATAAATGTTATGAAAAACAAATCTAGTAATTAAAACAAAGCTTTTTTTTTTTTTTTTACTTTTGGGCATTTGGTCTGGAAGTATATTGGCGGCGACTTTGGCCGTTTCGCCGATTGTCAAAAGTCGCGACTTTGATAGCACAATATACTTTACCCACAATTTATGTAATTTTACATGGATTTCTCACATTAGCTAGAATGTTTTAATTGATTTTAGACTATTTTTATTTTATTTGTAATTAAAATGCAGCAATTGGAACCAGTGATGATAATTAGCACAGTTTTCATTGTCATATTTATTCGCGCGTTTGAAATTAGATCATAAGCAACAAATTATATTAGAGCTTGAAGAATTACTTATTGATATATGTGAATTTTAATATTATTATTAATACAAATCGCGGCAATGTATGTCTCTAATTAACGCCAAGATCACGAGAACACTCTATTTAACCCTAATAGTCTTTCCAGAAAGGTATAATTCTGTTTTCTTTTTAGCATATGAAAAACTCTGACATAGTTATCAAGATAGACAAACAGTTAAACGCTGGATGTAATATGAAGTCCTACGCGTCACGCGGTGCTATAAAAACACACACGCACACACTTCAGCTGTCTGACTCGGATTCTGTCTTGGGTTGTTTCAGTGAGAGCATCGTTTATTAATTTATGCGTTTCGTGGACATATTGCAAAAATTGGAAATAATTCTCTTATTCTTGTGCTGGGATAATTGTAATTATTTCCCATGACAATTATCTGAGCGAGAAAAAGGCAGCGAGAACGCACAGATATCAGCACCGATTTTTTCAACAACTACGGATATCAGCCTGGATCGAATAGTATGTCACAAAGTAAAGTTTCCGCGAACAACTTATCTAAGTAAATAATTACGATGTGAGACACATCTTGAGTCATGAAAGAATCCGAAATTAAGACCTCTGTCGAGAAATTAAATCCAAAATAGGTGTAAGTTTCGGTTTCGCTCCAGAATTAAAACGCGTATCCTTCCGTAATTAATACGCTAAACACCGTTCTTGTTTTCAGGTTAAAGAGGTGACCTGCGCTCATAAAACATTAGCTTCCTCGTATTACCAGAAATATTTTATGACGCTCAGTGAAGCCAGCACACTAGACAGGCTCAACAGCGGCACGCATCTTTGACCCTCACTAAACCCGCCATCTTGGAAAATGAGTGGCGCCACCTATAGTTAATTGGAGTCGCGAATAGAGGGCGCGCTGCTCAGGCAAAATGGCGGACGAAAGGAGGTCGTTTTCGTCGTTCAGCACGCGGACCACCACAAATTCCTGCACTGCAGCATAAAATCATTGTTAATTTGAAAGAAAAGCAATTTTTCGACGGTAGAAACCTTCTACTCAGTGCGTAGGAATGACAGTGGAATCATAAAAAACAATTACTGGAGACGATGTCTGTTTCTATGCTGCCCACGAGCATACATGGGTAAATTACTTTCAAAATGCAATTTAATTACAATTACCTGGCTTCAGAAGTAGTTTAACTACAATTACTACTACGTGAAAAGTAATTACAATTACAAATTACTTTTCAAAAGTAATGAAATTACTTTACAATTACTTGTTTCTGAGAGCGACCCGACTTGGACGATATAACTTTAAACGAGCTGTATAGAATGCATGGTATTTGTTCATTCCTTGCCCCAATGTTTGAGGAGGCTTAAGCATCGCTGCATAAATTTCACATATTGTACTTTCCTTTTATGAATTTTGTTAAATTCATGATAGAAATTGACAGTTTGAGGCAATGATGTGCTACGTTCTAATATTTTTAATAAATAATAATATATTCGTTTTTATTCTGGAAGACGCCAGACGGCTAACAAAAAAATTGGCTTGACAGACTTGTTAGCTCGGCAAATAAAAATGCGACAATTAGTCATATATGAATATTTTACAAGTATTAATCCACACGCGCTAATACGACTGCATTTACATACAAACATCATGGTATTGTAAATTATTCATATTGAGTTGAAATTATAATGGCTCAGAAATCTATAAGAACCGAATCCAGGCTTCCGGATCATTGGTGGCAATATTCTCAGCTGCTTGGTCAGTCTCCAAAATGCAGGGTGTCGAACCGGAACCGAACCGAACCGAAAACCGGAACCGAACCGGTATTTTTTCCGGAACTGAACCTGAACCCGAACCGTTATATTGTTATCGCGATGAACCCGAACCGGAACTGAACCGGAAAAAAAAAATAATGGTTGCCGGCTCATGTCAAAACGGTTCGGCCACGCGCTGTTGACAATGAATGTGCTATCAATGCCATTTGTTTTTTAAGTGCCGTCAACTGACACACACCTCGCTTACATATTTTTCTTCTCCACTCAGTCTTAGGAATATAAACGCTGCATCCATGAATCTTGACAAACGCTGCATCCATGAATCTTGACATAGGAACCAGTATTGCGCTGGTCGCGGCTTGCACGGAAGAAAGAGAATTAAAAGGCTGTGCAAAAAAAAAAAAGAAAAGAAAAATCGCGTCGCGGGATTTCATTTTCCTACAATCTCGTAAATCCTAAATGCTGCTGTGTGCTCATTTCATAACACGTTTCTAGAACGCGCGAGTTCTTGAAGCTCAATTGCTTCCATCGGAATGAGAAAAGAAAAGGCTGTGGAGTTTGACAATAATGCATCCGGTTTCGTATAGGCACTTAGAAGCTAACATATTTGTGAGACAGCGAACTCTTCTATTTTAATATTTATCCTATTACGTCTTTCTGGCGTTGCGTTCGGTGAAGTGTTTTTCATACTCCGTATCTTGTTTAATGAAAATTTATTTAAGGGTATAATTTGAGTTACCGAAGGCTAGTTCAAATAAAGAAAGCTGTATTTTCTCCCCACTGTTCCTTCAATTGCTTACACGCCGAGGTGGCGGGATAGTTAGCGAGTTCTACTTGTAAGTGGGTTTGTAAGGAGGTCGCGGATTTTACAGCTACTGCGTCGGACCCAATTAGATGAAGTCCGAATGCGTAAACGTCGGTGAGGTAACCTTTGAGTGTACATAAAGAAACCATTCCTGGTAGAAATCCCTGAGCCTTACACTACGATGTATCCCGTTTCGTATGTGCTGATTTCAGATGTTTTATTTGTAATTAATTTTGATGTTGGAATTTGTCACTTATAATTTCCGAACCGGTTCGCGAACCGGTTCAGCGCCCCGAACCGGTTCGCGAACCGGTTCGCGGGTCGAATTAATCGAACCGGAACTGAACCGGAACAAAATAAATTTACCTGAGCCTGAACCGTAACCGAACCCGTATTTTTTTCGGTTCAATACACTGCCAAAATGCTTATGCAAATATAATATCTGAAGTAAAACCATTAGGAAATAAACTTGAAAATAACACAAAGATACAAATGTGCGACAGCACTGGAAGAAAAACGTATAAAACTGTCAGAAAAAAAAAGAACAAAGACAATTAAAATTTTTAAGCTTAACTAAAAGCTGAAACTCAATTCTTTTTTTTTTTTTTTCAGTTTTTTTTTGGCATGTTTACGCTATTGTTTTTTGCTCGCTCCGCAGACGGCGCCACACGGGGCCGTTGAGGTAGACTCCAAAGAGGATTGTCTCTCAGCCCGCAGTGTAAGCAACAAAACAACGAACAACGCGATACTATTTTTGTTGTGCGTGTATGTGCATGCGTGTCTATGTGTGCGAGTGTGTCACCGAGCGCTAGGCCGCTTTTGCGAGCGCTGAGGCTTTCAGAGACGTTCCGTAGGCTCAACAAAGTCTTGTACAAGTAATTGTAATTGTGCCTGAAATTTCGCAATTATTGACTCGAGAAAGTAATTAAATTACAATTCTTTTTAGCCGAAAATAATTAAAAAGAAAAATAATTAAATTACAGTAATTCAATTACTGTAATTGAATTACAACCCAAGTATGCCTACGAGAACCAAGCAGTTATAGCAAACGACAGAGTCGAAACGACCTTTTCTCCTGAGCTTCTCGGCGCTGCCGCTACGCGGCGTCGATTTCGCTGGAGTCGCGAATATGCAGCGATATCGTGTGCCAAACAAAAACAAAAACAAAAAAAAAAAAAAACGGTATATGCAACGCTACAGTGCCCGCCTGAATGGGTATCGACCTTAAAAGTTATTGTGAACCTGATGGAATTTTAAACATCACGCATGCGTATCATGCGTCGCGCATATGATTTTAATATTGTGACTGTTAAAAAGTGTCTGGCTCGCAACCGAAGGGTTGTGGGTTCGAATCCCGCCTCCGCCTAAAATTCTTCGAATTTTTTCTTTAAGGCAAATTAATTACTTTATAAAGGGAAATCATTTAGGATATACGATTACCTCTAATTCGCATTACATACATCATGTTTTAATCACTTTCATTCCACGCGTGACGTCACGTGAACGTGAGTGTTGTGGAGCCGCCTCGGTGGCTCCGAGGCGAGAGCGTCGGCCTACGGATCCTCATGTGGCGGGTTCGAATCCTGGCTGAGGTGCCCGCAATCTGACGGAGGCTTATTGCGGAGAAGACGCCGTGTAACCGAGCTTTCGGTTGCACGTCAAACTATCCCCAGGTGGTCCAAATTAATTTTCAGTCCTCCGCTGGGGCGTGCCAGATGCCCGCTGTTGGTTTGGCACGTAAAGCCCCTAAATTTGACTTTTTTTGTGAGTGTTGTGGGTTGTTTGAAATTCCCGCTCAAGGTCATGTGCCTGTGACGTCACGACCCTATCGACCAATCAGAATTTTCTCGTCCCAGGGAGGAGGAAGCAGACGGCATGTTGGAGAGGAGAGGAGAACACCTCCTCTCGCCAGCATTTTGTCTGCTTCCTCCTCCTCAGCCAGAAAACATTTCTACCTTCTAGAAACTAAGGCCGTAGCGCTCTTCTCGTGACGTCGCCAAGGAAGGCCATCGGGGGCGCGCGTCGAACCGAAGGCAACGCGCGTGGATCGACCGTCGTAACGTGGTTTTAGTCACATACGCGTGTCTTATTAGCTAAAATGAAAGCTGCACGTAGCAACGGATTTAGAAAATATTTTATTACACGGGCAAAATTACACCGCTAAATAATCGGTACGAAATGGCACGAGGTATGCGTATAAGACGTCTATAGAAAAGTGTGATTGTTTTAACACGAAAACATTGAGTCGCGCGATTATTGCTGTAGGAACGTATATTTTATACAGAACTACTTCGACAAAATGGCGAGACACGCAGTGATTGGACACAAAAAAAAACAGTTCACAATTAGAAATCAGGTAGACGTAGTCAACGCGGACCAGGCTAGACAAGTATCACTTACGATCATGTAAGCAATGCTATCGCGTGCAGGCACTGAATTCTTGCATTAAACCCCGGCCACATGGCAAAATTAATGCAATTTCGATCGAACGAAATTATGGGGTCGACAAACCAGCTTGCGACGCTCGTATAATCCCTCAAGACCGCGAGCTGATTCAATCCCATATCATTTAATGAAAATATATTAACTTTTCCGTGTGGCAGGGGACTCAACTTCCGATTTAGATTCAATTAATTTACTTCTCCCTATGGGCTCGAGCTGCCTTAGAACACAATATAACTTATTTTGCATACAATAATACTATTACCTTAATAGAGTTAAGATTCCAGTATAAACGCGGTAAAGCCATTAAAATAACATTAATATAAATAAACATATAAGCACAAACAACGTACTTTCAATAATCACACAAACCTTTTATTCACCTTCCAGTAAAAACTAGAATATTGCCACGCATATTTACAAATGTCGACACAACAGCACACGGATAACGACGAAGAACAAGATTCCATTCTATCACAAGATTGAAAAAAAATATCGACTGGAGAATTTTACTCGCGTTCTACACCACCAGAAAGCCCGTAAGTAAGTTGTTTCTAAAAAAAAAAAAAAAAGGAAAAATTACCCGAGACCGTGGTGACGACCGAAAAACGACGGGAAGAAGAAAATAAGTCTCAAAAGAACCACACGAGGGCAGCGGCAGCATTGTGGGACGAGAGGCTTAACGTTGTCAACCCATCTCTTGTTGGTATGTGCTCCCTGCGGCGATGACTGGATTTTTTTCGGTTTCCTTCCTTTCTGAAATGTCTCAGCGTTCCTTTTCAGGCAGTCAGCAGCTCACACACAACGTAAATTTACCGGAATCGGAGCCTGTATGAGGGAAGAAAATGTCACACTCGAACCGGTTCATTCGAAAAGTCTGGGGAGCTGCGGGACTACACGTTGTCCCGCGGTTACGGGGATAATCATAAATATAAGTTTGGCACTTTCAACCTTTCAACTTTCACCGTTGTATATTACCTTTATATTATATATAATAAATTATACAAGAATGCGCTGTAAAACGTATATTAATGTCGGATAAACGCGCACGAACACCACCAGGCTGCTCGACAAGCAACATTTTTCAAGTCGATACCAGATATTTTCTCACGTAGTTGCGCCATGGCCTTCCTTCTCCGACATTGTGACGTAACCGCTCGGAACGCTACGGCCTTCTTTCTAGGAGGTGTTGATAGAGCGCTCCACTGGAAATGGAGAGATTCCTGGTTCGATACGAGGACCATGCGGATTTTTTCAGAGCGTACTTGTCACCTAGCTGAGTTTGGAGACTTGTGTTTGTCCTTGGTCCCCCTTGTCCCCTTTCTCCATAAATTATTATCGTTTATTCCATCCAGCTCGCCTGCACCTTTGCATTAATATCCGGCGTATTGCTTCAAAATGGGTAGCGTCGTATTGGAGGTATTCACGGACGGCCACAGCTGAGTGCATATCTTCTCAGTGCTTGAACCAGTGAACTCGAATATCGCGTGCGGTGAAAACCTTTCGGTTTCTGCCTAACAGCCTGTGCAGAAAAAAATAGTGTTCTCGAGAAATAGTATGTGAATTATTATTGAACAATTATCTTTTAAAGGAGTTAGGACACTCCACAAATAAAATATGAGATAACTATACTGCCAGGACACGTTGTATGTTCCGATATTTTTGTTAAATTTGTTTTGTAAATGGCGTGATTGTTTTGTGGTATATCGACTTATTCGCGGGACCTTCGGATCCAACCAACGTTATCCACCCCATTCGGGAAGGCCGCCATGGTTGGTGGGTCGGCGACGTCACTCGGCCAATACGCGGCGTCCACTTGCATGCACTCACAGACTTGGCTACGGTGGCTTGAAGGGGAGGTGTCAGAATCGCGCAGCTTGCTCCGTGTGCGGCGGCACGGCCGGACTGGATACGCGCTCTCTGTCTTATGGCCTGTCTGAGGCATTATAACACCTATGTTTCCGAAGCGGCACTGGCACCTAGTTTAGCACCTAGTAGGCTCTAAGCGCCACTGGGCGGCCGGGAGCTGCGCCACAGCGCGCGCTTGAGCGCTGATCAAAGTTGTGCACGCGTACTCCCCTCCCCCTCCCTCCCTCCCTCCCTTCCTCCCTCCCTCCCCCCAGAAATGCCAGAGAAAAATGTCCACGAGTATAAACTCTGGTCAAAGCAAACTGGAGAAGCCGACAAAGAAGCGAACGCGTAAATCGTTTGGAAACTATCGCGGAGCCACGTTGTACTGGAAATGTGACATGCACGTAAGGTGCTGCTATTTTCGGTGACTGGCGGTGAATGGTAATTCTGAGTATAAACTCTGAGAATCACTAGAAAAAGCACAACTACAGCGCTGGTTTAAGACAATGCTGACTTTCCCCAAAGTAATGCCACGGCAAAAAAAATCGCAGGGCATGAGCATTCTCTCGTTTATTCATTTGTTTGTCATCAAAGCAGTAATCTGCTAAATGCTTCACTAAGGGAATAGAGGACCCTACTCACACACCGTAGGTGGGTACTTGTTGACAACAAGGTTCTTTCTTAGTATCTTCTTTTTCCACATGGTGCTTATAAGGATTCATCGCTGGGCAGCTGCAGGTGGAAAAACACGCCAGAAGTATTCCCCAATGGTGACGGGCAATTCGGGACACAACAATACACCACTGGGACACGAGAAACAGACCCCTTTGAGCAGCAGGGTTAGCAGGGTGGAATAGCGAGAATAATAGGGTGCCAGCGGCCCCACGCAGAAAGATCTATCTCTTGTGACGGAAAAGGCCGTATGAAAAAGAAGCTCGCGAATCCAGTCCGGCCGTGGCGGCGGCGCGCTACTGTATCATGACGATAGGTGGCGCGCTCATCGACTCTGAGACAGGACTCCAAGAACCTGAAACGAAAAATAACGCGATTGTAGCTGGTAAACAACGAGCAGTGTCGCGGCTAACACTCTATAATCTCCAGCCACGCCAACTGATCGGTTCTCAAAATGAAACCGAGCCCGGCAACATTCTATCTAGCGGAGACCTCAACCTGACCCGGAGTCAGATTGACATGGCTAGTGCTGCATCAATTCATGCTCACTTGTCCGAAGATAACACTACCGGGTTCGGCCAGTCGACAGCTGAAGCCTCCATCGGTCCCATAAAGCAGACTTCAAGAGGCAGTGCGCACCGAGAAAACCCAGCCGAACAAATCTGACCTGTCACCGGGGATACACCGGGAGGTTATTGCCGCCGGAGACAGCAATGTGGCCCATTTTGCGCGAGCTCTTTCTGAGCAAGTTGGAGACTACCAGAGTCTGGAGATAATATTCAAATCGGAGGCCACGCTAGAGCAGATTCACCAACTGATCGACGTATATAAGAACGGGCAAGGCCTGTACGTCCTCCATGTGGCCGTGAATGATATTCTTGAGGGGGATCAACCAATGCGATTATAGAACGATTGAGACCAGCGGACAGAACGCAAATCTGCACTAACCATGTGCTCAGTTCCAGAGCTTCGCGGCAAGGAGCTGCAAGCTGAGACCATGCTGCTTAATGCCAAATTAAACCACCTCTGCAAAATCATAAAAGCCCGGTTTATAGACTTCACTCGAGACTTAGGACACAAAACTGCTTTCATTATCGACACCTTGCAAAGCAAAGGGTAACAAACCGCCTGGGGATCGTGGCAAGCCGTTTTTCAGGCCTCCGGCGACGAGAGTGTTCAAGACAAGGAAGAGCAAAGAACAACAAACAGAACGAGAAACATGCAACGAACGCCCAGAATTTCGGACTCAAACATTCCACGCCCAGTGTCACGATCTCGAAGTTCTTCAACAGCTCCTCGACGTTAGTTGTGAGACAAGCCGCATGGAGGACGTCTCCGAACTACTTGAAGTGCCCTCAGCTGACTTCGGGGCTCAGAACAGATGAAAGCCGAGTACAAGGTGGTTCTTCGACCAGATGCGAAGCCCTTTGCTCTTACGTATCCATGGCGGGTGTTACTGATGATGCTTCCACCTGTGAAGAATGAGCTTTCTAAGATGCTAAAACTCCGTGTTATGGAGCGCGACACTGAGGCCACACTGTGGTGTGCTCCAATGGTCGTCGCAGAAAAAGCAAATAGCGAACTGCGCCTTTGCGTAGACTACACCGAGCTCGTCAGAGAGCGGGCAATCATGCCCACCGTAGACGAGTGTGTGGCAAAGCTCTCCGGTGGCAGTCTTAAGCAAACTCGACGCTCGATCTGGATATTGGCAAGTACCTCTAGCGGAAGAATCGCAGAAATACACGACATTTTTGACGCCGTTCGGCCGCTTCAAATTGCTTCGGCTTCCCTTCGTAATCTCGACCGCACCAGTTTTTTCAGTGCGAAATGCTGAGGGTCTTCTAGGGAGTGGACGGCCAAGCTTGCTTGCAAGACGATATCATCGTCTGTGGGAAAACAAGGGCCGAACACGACGCGAACATGGTTAAAGTGTCCGAGCGACTCAACAAAGCCGGCATTACGCTCAACATCGACAAGTGCGCTTTCCTGCAGCAGACGGTCAAGTTCCTGTGAACACATTGTTTCCGGCAAAGGTGTGAAGCCTGATCTTGAAGAAGTCGATGCGATCACACAGATGACACCATCATCAGATGTGAAAGAACTAGGATCGTTTTTAGGGATTGCAAACCACCTTGCCAAGTTTTTGCCACACCTGGCAGGCACACACAACGAAGCCAATGCGGGAGCTCCTCTGCGCCGACGCTGCGTGCTCTGGGGACCCGACCAGCAGCAAAGCTTCGAAGCAGTGAAAGAAGCTCTAGCCAAAGCGCCAGTTCTGACGCACTACAATATGAAGAAGCCTGCCACAGTCTCAGCGGACGCATCAGCTTACGGAATTGGTGCCGTCTTACTATACAAGAAACCGACGGGCAAGCGGCTGCCCATTGCCTATGCATCGCGCTCCCTGACAGGCGGAGCAACGCTACTCTCAAATCGAGAAAAGCGCTCATCTTAGTATTGAAGTTTCACATTGAAACATACCGCAAACCGCTGATTCCCCTCATGACAACAACAGTTTCAAATTGAGACCTTTTTTTCTAACGGCCTTGTAGCGGGAAATTGAACAGTGTGAGCACTACGTGGTGCTTTTTGACGAGTCTTCGAACGACTATTTGCACCGCAAACAAATGGATGTGTACTTAAGGTGTTGGGACTCATCTCACAAGGTGACATCAAGGTGCTACAACTCGGTGTTTATGTATGTTTATACAAGGAAAGCTGTTAAGTGCACTCGAACCTTTGCCCTTCGAGAAGATTCTTCAGATATAGATGAATGGTACCAATGCTAACTTGAAGTTCTTTAAGAGCTTTCAAGTGCATCTGCAACAAACGAACCAAGTTCTGTGTGTGGACATTGGCACCTGTGGCCTCCACACAATGCAGAGCGTCTACAGGCCAGGCGTTACAGCAAGTAGGTGGGGACTAGATTGCTTACTGTCTAGTCTGAGCGCACTGTCTGAGAGCTCTCCAGCAAGGAGGGAAGACTTTACAACAGTTACTGGGCAGGAAACATCTTCCCTAAAGTTTGTCCCTCACCGCTGGGCAGAGGTTGTCCCCGTAATTGAGAGAGCCTTGGTGTGGTGCGACATCAAAAAGTTCGTCGAGGCTGCAAGAAGCAAAGGTGGAAACCTGCCGAAATGTGGATCTTTTCAGAACTTGGCTGAGTTCTGCAGCGACACTTTGCTGCCGGCAAAGCTTAACTTTGCACTGGGTGTTGCCATGGCACTTAAGCCCTCCGTGACGGAGTACCAAACAGACAAACCGATGGTCTTCTTTCTTGCAAGAGATCTGGAAACTATTGTCCGGAAAATGCTAACAAGTTTTTTTAAGCGCTCAGTCTTGTCTTCGTCAAAAGGACTCACCAGCCTCCTGAGGGTAGACATTGAGAACCCAGACAATCATACTCCAATTGAAAAGGTGGATATAGGCCATACAGCTGAGCAGATCGCCAAGAAAGTCAAAGCCAGTTCGAAGGACGTGTTTCAATTCCTGATGGAATGTAAACAGTTCCTGATCGCCGTGACAAAGAACGTCCTAGAGAGAAGCCCCTTAAAATTACCAGTGTTTAGGGGTCTGTCCTCATTGGACTCACGATAGATGTGTTCAAGGCCAGATGAGTGCCTTGCTGGTTTTAGAAAAGTGTTGGACGTCCTCATCACCGCAGGGAGAATGACTGATTACCAACGAGACACGGTACGGGCACAGCACACCGAGTTCTTGCAGGAACAGAAACATCCCCTGCGACTATTTGAAAAGAGCTTGAACAGACTAGACGACTATTTCACTGAGCTCATGAAGTTTAATTCATCGTATACAGAGCTGTAGAAAGTAGTAAAACTCTTGCTTGCCCTAAGCCATGGAGAGGCAACTGTGGGGTGAGGGTTTAGTGTAATCCCTCACTGAGAATCTGAAAAACCTTTCCTATGTCTCTCAACGGATTGTGTGCGTTGCAATGGAAAAGGCAGGTGTTGTCCTCAACATCCCACTCACGAAAGAACTGAGGACCGCTGTGTCCGCTTCGAGACAGCAGTATAGTGCATATTAGGAAGCAGAAAAAAAGAAGCAGCATGAAGATGAAAAGCAGGCAAAAAAGCGCTGCATTGATGAAGAGATTGACACCATGAAAACAGAAAAGATGAAACTTGAAGCAACTACAGTTAATCTCACAGCCTCAGCAGATGCCTACGCAGAACAAGCAGAAAAAAACAAATGACCTTACATACATTGTCAAATTAAATAATCTAAGGAAAACTGCCAAAAGCAAGGCCGAGGAGCTGCTCAGCACCAGCCAGCAAATACAGGAAAAGCTGCAGGATCTCCCCTAAGGTTACCACAAGCGGTTTTGGAAACAATTTTTATTTCAGCTTAGTGCAATGCAAACAGATTTTCAATATAGATTTTTTTTCTTTTTTTACTTAGTGCAATAAAAATTATACCTGCAATCTTTTGACAACAGAGTTTTATTGAAATCTGCTACGTGCGGCATTGAGTTAGGCCCTTGAAAATACTCCCATAAGGCCTTGAAATTTCTTAAATATCTTTCTTTGAATTCTGTACGAACCCTGCGTGTGTGTACAACTTTGATCGACGCTCGAGGTGCGCAAACATGCGAACGCCTGCCCGCAGAGGCTTCTGCAACCTTTGCGAAGGGTGAAAACACTGAACCCGAATCACGTAATGATGTCAAGTTACGGCGATGACATGAAGTGTATCAATGTCGAAGTGGAGGCCAGCATGCGTTTGAAGTTATGACGGCACAGAAGTTGCTCCAGTACACGATCAAACGAACTCCGTAACAGATATAAACCTTCTCGATGTTTTTTCCCAGTTCTTTCGCCATTTCGGGTCTTGCTGAAAATGGAAGAATCAGCAGTGGTTTTGTTACCGTGATGATTACGTGCATGTACGAAACAATCCCATATTGCGACCCTGAAAGAAAATTTGGGGTCTTGAACTGATTACGTCAGAAAGAATAATTGCTTCTTCATTACAATGCACGTCAACTGCAGGAGCAAAAAGAGAGCCTGACGCTGCTTCGATATCATGTACTAAAGAAATGCTCCTCCCGCCGTATCTATAGCAGATCTCCATACGTGTGGTGATTTTCGGCGCACAGTATCCTGCATCGCACGCAAATACAAATCGTTTTTATATACCTGACGAGTTTCTTTGACCTGCCATGTTCCCAATATATACAAGATCGAAATCAGATATTATGCAAAGGATTCAAGTTGTTGCAGACGACATACTTCAATCATTTCGCGTCCGTTCGTTGTCATCTGCAGTCATCTAGAGACGTTTGGGTAACCGCAAGTTGCCGTTGCCAATATTTCAGAAACAGCTGATTCTCAAAAGCTTCTGTCAAGATAAATGTGATGATCGAGGCTCGAGGCTTCTTATATATTTCTTTTATACGTTTAAATCCCACGTCTGAGTTTTGAGCTATCTTTCTTTCGGGGCCAAATCCAATCCCATGTATTCGTGCATAGCAACCCCCCTAGCAACGGTTTCTTTGGAGCAGTGACGTCACACTTACGGGGTCAGATTTTGTTATCCACACACCGGAGAAACAGGCGCACATCATTGCATCGCCAGCACATAAGGCGTCGGTGCTTGACGCCATTAAAAACACAATTTTCCTGTCATTAACTATACAAGAAAATATAATTGTAAGAGACCTGTGGAGATAAGCATGATTGATAAGTTGATTGCATACACAGTGCCAAAAGACGCTTATATTGGCGAGGAACGCTTTCAGTGCGATGGCACTCCATGGCGATCTTGGCGCGACTGGTTCTGAATGACCCTTTCGAAGCTTAATTGGAATATTTGAAAAGATCAAAATGACGATCGTCATGGCAACAGAGACCAATCGCCTCGCGAGGTTATGGTCGTCTGCATGTTAGTATCTGTTTGTGTCCTATTAGCAGGCAGGGAAGGCAATGGTGCTACCAAATACTTTACTAGGGGGAATACAGGACACTCCCTGCGAATACAATGGCCTCGGGAACGACAGGTTTTGCGCACTTTGAATGGGTGGATGTGTCATGGCGTTGCGGTGTTCCTCACTTAGAGGGCGCATAAACGTAGGATAAGCTCTATGTCTACGTTCTGTTATATAAACCGCACGCATGTAGCACGATCAGCGGGTATCGAAATTTTTACGAGCGGTTTTGAAAGCTGCTCTAACAAGTGTGGTTAGTCGTAATCGCATTCAAAGCAGTACGGAGCAACTAATGTAAAGGAACTATGTCGACACGAGAAGCACGTTTAGCAGGCACAGCAGTGTATTGTCATATACTTCACCGCAAAGTATTTGCTACTATGATCATCGCCACAGCGCCCGAGAAGGCACCTTGAGTAAACGACCCTATTTTCGCGAGCTCGGTATGTCGGACATTTTTCGAAGTGCTGGTTTCAAGAATGTCTGGCTGGAGCAAAATTCTGATATCAAAAGTGGTGTTCTGTGTATTATAGAGACGATTTATTCGAGTAATCCATATCTTGCTATTTTCAAAATGCGAATAGGTGGTGCTTTGCAGCAGCCCTAGGCAACAAAAAAAAAAAAAAAATTAAGAAAGTTGGGAATAACCCAAGCAGCACCAGAAAGTGAATTTCGAACGGCCGACGGTTGGCCAGTGTGTGGACAGCTTGGCCACTTTAAGTGCTTGGCCACCGGAGACATAAACAAGGCCGGCAAGGGTCCGGCCACAAACTAGCTGTTTTTAGCTTGTCCGCCGGAGACATAAACACTGCCGGCAAGCGCCTGGCCAGAAGTGCTCATTTTCAGCTTGGACGCCGGAGACATAAACACGGCCGGCAAGTGTTCGGCCAGCAGTGGTGATTTTTAGCTTGGCCGCCGGGGACATAAACACGGTCGGCAAGTGTTTGGCCAGCAGTGGTGATTTTGAGCTTGGCCGCCGGGGACATAAACACGCCCGGCAAGTGTTTGGCCACAAGTGCTGATTTTCAGCTTGGCCGCCGAAGACATAAACACGGCCGGCAAGTGTTTGGCCACTAGTGCTGATTTTCAGCTTGGCCACCGGAAACATAAACACGGCCGGCGAGTGTTTGGCCAGCAGTGCTGATTTTCAGCTTGGCCGCCGGAGACATAAACACGGCCGGCATGTGTTTGGCCAGCAGTGCTGATTTCCACCTTGGCCGCCGGAAACATAAACACGGCCGGCGAGTGTTTGGCCAGAAGTGCTGATTCTCAGCTTGGCCGCCGTGGACATAAACATGGCCGACAAGTGTTCTGCCAAAAGTGCTGATTTTCAGTTTCGCCGCAGGGACACCCATAATCTAAACTTTCATCGCGTTGACGAAACTTTGGCATAACGACGGGCAGCGAGAGAAGCATCACGAGCGACTGGTTGGCAGAATATTAGTGCGTGCATCGCGCGAACACTGTTAGCGCAAGCAAACGATCACCGTTTTATTCAGTTTTTTTTTCGTTAGACTTGAAAGGCTATTGTCTTAACTAGCACTGTCGTGTGATATGTTCATTTGGAACATTATACTAGAAGTGGGAAAATATTGTGCCCGTCGTTGTTCTATGAAAATAAAATACGAAAGCAGCGCCGACGTCATCTTCGCGTTAACTATACCGCTCTGTCGCCGCGCGGCACTCTTAGCGCGAATGCCACATCCGCGATTTTTCGGTTACTGCTCCACATATTTACTTCCCAACTGCACTCGAAGAAAAAAAAGTTGTAGTCGGGTGCATCGGGCGCAGATGCTCCCCTTTCCTGGAAGACGCACCCACCGTCACCCAGCCAGTGTACCTGTATACCGACCATAAGCCCCCTTCTCTACCTTAAAAACCTATAGGTGTATCAATGCACTCAGCTTAGTAAACCGCCACGCTAGCCACGCACCCCGATCAGCTTGTGCTTGAATCGGATAAGATTGGATATTTCAGACTTTGTGTTTTGGAAGAGCCTAAACAAGACGTCTCTCATATATTGATTAAACTTAAGCTAGTCTCAGTAATGTTTTAATTAGGTGCTAGGATACTGATTTCCTGAGCCAAGGAAAGCTAACAGCTTCGGTTAAAACCGCAATGGAAACGTTCAAAATCGAGCCACACGTAAAAGAAAAAGAAAATGAACATCTCGACCTAGATGTGCAGAACGCTGGTTTTGTTGTTAACAACGTGATTGTTGGCGGGTGGTGGGCAACGCCGTGACGCTATCGTGGTGATTGACGCCAGTGATGCTCGGCCGTACTACACAGTAAGAGTTGTTACACCTTTAAGGGTGTAAAAGGGGTGTTGTAGCAACTTACACCCTCGGCTACACCTTTTTAACAACCTAAAACTAGGAATACAACCTCATAATTTTACCGAAAAAGGTGCTGTTTCGTGTTACACCTTACATTTAGTGAGGAATGTGAGAAGGGTGTAGAAGAGGGTGCTAAATAAATAAAGTGAAATGGTTTTGGAAAGCTTATATATGGCTCTGTACATAATGTACAGGTAAGATTTCTGCTTGAAAAGCAACAGTTGTTAGCAGTCTAGTTTCTTATAATGTCAGTTGTAATTCATGCAAATAGCTGATAATTAAGTGCCTCTTTTGCATACAATATTTATGTTTGAAAACAAAATTTTATATATGAGTTCATATTTAATTTTCTTGCAAATCACTCCATGCTCAGAAATCCGAAAGTAGGGTGAAATGCTCTATGCTAGCATTTTTTACAAATATTGATGGATGGAAGTGTACAGTAAGAAAATCAGTTAGTCTCGAGTTTATATCTGGCAACATGAAATCAAAATATTGTGAAAATGTTTGACAAATATTCATGACATGCACAAAAACTCACACACATAAAGAGGCAAATCCCATAATAAACCCAGGGTGTCGAACCGGAACCGAACCGAACCGAAAACCGGAACCGAACCGGTATTTTTTCCGGAACTGAACCCGAACCGTTATATTGTTATCGCGATGAACCCGAACCGGAACTGAACCGGAAAAAAAATAACGGTTACCGGCTCATGTCAAAACGGTTCGGCCACGCGCTGTTGACAATGAATGTGCTATCAATGCCATTTGTTTTTTAAGTGCCGTCAACTCACACACACCTCGCTTACATATTTTTCTTCTATACTCAGTCTTAGGCATATAAACGCTGCATCCATGAATCTTGACAAACGCTGCATCCATGAATCTTGACATAGGAACCCGTATTGCGCTGGTCGCGGCTTGCACGGAAGAAAAAAAATTGGAAAGCTGTGCAAAAAAAAAAAAAAAAATCGCGTCACGGGATTTTATTTTCTTACAATCTCGTAAATCCTAAATGCTGCTGTGTGTTCATTTCATAACACGTTTCTAGAACGCGCGAGTTCTTGAAGCTTGCTTCCATCGGAATGAGAAAAGAAAAGGCTGTGGAGTTTGATAATAATGCATCCGGTTTCGTATAGGCACTTAGAAGCTAACATATTTGTGAGACAGCGAACTCTTCTATTTTAATATTTATTCTATTACGTCCTTCTGGCGTTGCGTTCGGTGAAGTGTTTTTCATATTCCGTATCTTGATTAGCGACAACTTCTTTAAGTGTCTAATTTGAGTTACCGAAGGCTAATTCAAATAAAGAAAGCTGTATTTTCCACCCACTGTTCCTTCAATTGCTTACACGCCGAGGTGGCGGGATAGTTAGCGAGTTCTACTTGTAAGTGGGTTTGTAAGGAGGTCGCGGATTTTACAGCTACTGCGTCGGACCCAATTAGATGAAGTCCGAATGCGTAAACGTCGGTGAGGTACCTTTGAGTGCACATAAAGAAACCATTCCTGGTAAAAATCCCTGAGCCTTACACTACGATGTATCCCGTTTCGTATGTGCTGATTTCAGATGTTTTATTTATAATTTATTTTGATGTTGCAATTTGTCATTTATAATTTCCGAACCGGTTCGCGAACCGGTTCAGCGCCCCGAACCGGTTCGCGGATCGAATTAATCGAACCGGAACTGAACCGGAACAAAATAAATTTACCTGAACCTGAACCGTAACCGAACCCGTATTTTTTTCGGTTCGACACACTGAATAAACCAATCCGAGACATCCCATAAAAAATGGCCTATGGTCGTCTACGGGAAATTCAATGGGAGGCTATCACCCCCTGTAGCTTCGCATGGTCGGCCTTAAAAATTTATAGATACAGCTACAGCCAGCTATAGAAAAGTTTAGGGCCCTGTGTCTAAAGTCTCAGGGCTATGTTTCAATAACAACAACAACAATAATAATAATAATAATAATAATAATAATAATAATAATAATCAATAAGTTAGTGTTTTAACAGTGTCCAGGGACATCCAATTGTTCTTCTTGCGGGCGCAGTGCAATAGAACGAACAAACAGACGCTTGCGCGCTCGCAGGCGCACACATACACGCGCGCATGCACGTACACACGCATGCACACGCGCAAACCCACGCCCGCGCGCAGACGCACACTCACGCACAACCAGAAACGCACACGCGCATGCACGCGGACGCATCCACACGCGTGCGCACAAACACACGCACGCGCATGCACACACGCACACGCAAACAATTACGACGAAGGAAACGTTGCTTGAGTTAGTTTCGGTTTCGGTTTACACAAAAAAGAAACAACCTAAAGTTTAAATAAAACCTAAGATTTACTCACTTTTTGTAATGTTTTACATTATTATTTTAGTGAAATTCTTATTGTTACTAATATAATTTATTTTGCTTAGTATAGTTCTAAAAAAAATAACAATAAATAAAAAGGAAAAGAGACTCTTGAAGACTGCGCAAGACCATCGCTATCGCAATCAGCCTCCGTTGGGCTCGTTTGAATGGTCGTTGAAATTCCAGAAGCTTCGGAAATCTCCTTTTTTTTACGTTTTAGCCGTTTTAGTGGATATTTTAAATATCTTCCTTACGAATACCGTGTTCAAAAATAACAATCGATGACTGAGAGCTGGGAGACGCTGCGTCTTGGCAACGCCCGTAAGTTCAGAACCGCCCATGCACGACTCGTGCAAACGCCGGTTAGCAACTTTCTTTTGTTTCTGCGAAGTGGGCTGCTGTTTCAAACTTTGTCGTGTACCGTGTGCTTGCTAAGCTATGCTTGATTCTAACTATGCTTCTGCCCTGTGTTATTTCGTTATTTGAAAAGAGCGTATCTTCTTCAAAACCTGTGGCTCGCTCCGCAGTGTGAGAAAGATTCCCGTGCGGCGGAACCGTGGGCATGTTCTGGGCGCCGTCGTGCGGCGCTCGTCCGACGACGCTTGTGCGGAGCGTTCAACTGCCGTCTGACGGCAGTTCAAGCATTCAGTCGCCGTCCCAAAGTGTTAATCACAGGTCATGCTAGCTCTGACATCTTGTCCTAACAGCCGCTCGCCACCGATTTGTTTCATAAAGCGGGAGCGAGAAAAACGTTAGAAGAGCGAGCATGCAGCATGTTTTTTGCATAAGCTAATGCCTGTGCGTAGAGACGCGCGGTCGCTTCGTCATTATTCCGAGGGTAAAAGCGCTAAAAACAACGGACAAACAACGCCCTGTGTTTGTTTCTTTTAGTTGTGCGTTGTTTTTAGAGGTTTCACCCTCGGAAATTAGGTCTCTTCGCGTTTACCGAACCGGCACACTTTTTACGTTTACGATTGTGTGATGCAAAAAATAAAAGGAGTTTAGATGTCACGTTTTTAGTAGTGGCGAAAGCCCTTACAAAAATCAGAGCAGCTAGAAAAAGCAAAAACATGAAAAAAGGCGGAAAAAATTAAAGGGGCCCTCCGGAGCTTTCTGCGATCGTCTGTTTATGTTGTTATATTGCATAGTAGGTGCAAGTTAATATGTATACAAAGTTTTAGATTACAAAACCGTTTATTAAGCAGATGGCAGAAGAAATATATCGGGACTATTTCCTCTTGGAAGACGATCCCCCATTCCCTGCCCATCGCTAAAACTTGACCAATGGAAATGCTGCATCTCGCGGTGAATGCGAACGTTATTATTGCAACACTTTTTAAGCTTGTTGTAAATTAGAGTTTGAGAAAAACGTAAACTGATTGTGGTGCGGGGAACATAGTCCGCCATTATCGCTCCAAAACCAGCGAACTATGTTTTCTCCCCGCAAGCTTGTTGCTAGTGGGCGATGCGTCGGCGCGTCGGCTCGTCTGCTTCCCGGGGCGTCTGCAGGCGTGCGTTTGCGGGACACATGTTCCTCCTTCCCGTGGATCCCGACTCCGAAGCCAGCTTTGCGATCCTTCCACGTCAACGAGTCAAACTTTTCCTTGTCATCTGTGGAATGCGACTGCGTATTGCAGTAGCAGCGCGACGGTGCGGTGCGACGAACGACGACTGCCGAGCACAAAGTCCGGGTTCCTTGACGACGGTCCGCGCGTGTTCAAGAGATTCCACCGCGGGTCGGCGGTCGGCCGCGTTTGTGACGCGCAGTGACGCCGGAATCCTTCGCTTGCTATTGGCTGACGCGTAAAGAGATGCCCCTCCCTTTTTCCGGGCTCATCTCAGAAAGGGGGGCGTGCCGTGGACTTTGATAGCAATTTTAATAGGGAAATCCGCCGCGCATGACCGTAATTTTACGATTTTTAGGATCCTTAGGGCCTGTAGATTGAGTTACCGCCATAAATAGATCATCGCATAACGATCCGGAGGGCCCCTTTAACTAATGTCAAACCTGAATATTTGATGGAGTTCAAAGACTACCACCGTACCAACTCGCCCGGTTATTCTTTCTGTCAAAGAATAATAGCCAATAGTAATAAACAAATAAATGCCAACTATTAATTGGTTACAAAGACGTAATTGGTGCAGTGCAGCCCTACGCTACTCTACTCTTTTAATGATATCAGGTAATGTGTAAATGTATAGGGCAGTTCATAGCAACCATTTATGTCCGACCCATTATATTGAGTTTTTTCTTTATATAAAATTTATATGAAAAAAAGTGCTCTTCCTAAATTAAGCCGCACCACTGAATGTACAATAGCGTGTAACGTTTATGTATGTTCTCAGCGAAAGAAAAGGATGCATTAAAAAAAGGCCAATCATTTTGTTTCCTCTCTGTTAGAGCTTCTTTCACGTACACGCAAAATGTGGGTGTCTACGTCTAAAAGAGTGGAATTGACATTTCCTGCAGGGCTGGAAGGCCTGACTCAGTTTGGCTAGCAGCTTGAAACCTATGGGAACCTGGGGAACTGAACCACAAGAGTGAGAGTGACACCCGCCTTGCACTTCCTGAGCGATGGCACCATGAGGAAGGGGGAGCTGCCCTAAAGTGAATGCAATAGCAGATGGGTCGTTCCAGTGAACCCCTATACAGATGATACCAAGCAGAAAATTATTAATAAATGTGTTATTAAAAATATGGAATGTGAATGGCACGGACAAGAAGGAGGAGATCAACACAGCGCTGTGTTGTGTTCAGATCCTCTGTTCCCATATTCTTCATGATTTCTTTTCAATAAATGGCTACTAACTAGTCCAATCATCACCACTAGTCAATAAAAGTATGCTGCTATTTATTAGTATCCATTAACACCGTGCTTGCAGTTGAATCCTACAGTCATTTATTAATGGTCAAAAACAAAAAGGAGGGTGCAAGCTAGCTAAACAGGCTAAACACATAATTTATTAAAGACGGGTTCTCTGAAGGATGACACAAACGCAGAGAAGTATCAAACACAGCTGAGTATTAATGGGCAAAAAATGAATAGGCGACCCAAAAAAGAAAACGCAGGAGAAGACATGAAGTCAGTCTTTACAATTCCTCTTCTGCTTGCCACCACTTTATAAAGGGAATTCCTTCCTGGGCCTTACAGCGTTTTACTGTTCACAACCCCTGACATAGCCAAGGACAGTAAACATAAAAAAGCAACCTACTAACATTTGGGTAAATGTGGTTGGACAAACAACAGGGAATGCCTTGAGCTTTCAACCTAGGAAATAAAAAAATATGCACAACATCAAGATTAAAAAAAAAAAAAACAGACGGACGCATCACACCTGTTTCTAACAAAAATATAGGCCAAGAAACTTCTTCCACTCAATGGCAAAACACAGGGAAGGCACTAATAGATTTCTAGGTTTCATCATTGTTAGTGATTCTTTCAGTATACCCTTGTGGTCACTCTCTTTAGTCAAAAATATTTCATCATCACCATTCATTAAATCATCATCACAGTTGTGTTCTTTAAAGGGGTACGGAAACAAAAAATGAAATATTCAAATTTCGTTTGGAAGTGAATCAAGTATGAGGGATAATAACAGTAAATGATAATCGCACGTTTGTATTTTGAACTACTGGCTATATTTTGCGTTCCAAACGGTGCACTCGAGCAAGCGCTCGAAGAGAAGCGAACGGAGAACGCGATGCGTCATGGGATATCCGGCGCAAACAAAAGCAGAAAAGATTCCCCGCGTTCGTGGAGTAGCAAAAAGGCGTGGTTATCAGCTTCGCCCTTGGTGGCGCTGGCAGCGTTGTGGTGGTGTCAATAGCGTCAGCGCGTTACAACCGAGCCGTTCGAAGTACCCGTGGCGTGACGAGCGTGTGGCTGGCCCACGTGGGCTGGCCCAAGGAGCACGTAGCTTCCACAACACTGTCAGCTTAGGGCTGAACGGGGTGGGGAAAGCAACTTTTGTTCGAGTTTTGAGCGACGGGCTAATCTTCTAGGAGGAGAATGGCTGTTTCCGGTTGCACGAACGAGGGTCCGAGAATGAGGGGAGTCCTTCCTTTCCGTCTTCTTGGACCGTTTGGTACAATGCGCGATTTGTGAGTTGAGCCAGATGCGCGTAGGAGACAAGTGATAAGCGAAGCGTGGGTTGCCTGCAATCCTCTGAGACAAACAAATCATGTCACTTGATCTCCAAACAGGAAAGCTTTACATGCTTCGTTTGTGGCAGACCATGATGTTCACAATGGTTCAGCTGTGCAGTGCGATGCTTGGGGCCACTGCTTGCTCACTTAGAGTTCGAGAAAGGGGGGTGCCGTAGCACTTCCCAATTGCCCACGGGGTTATAATGTGGCTTGCAAGGAGCTCTTTTGTATTACTTCATGAAGTGAGTTGTGTTTAGTGTGACTCATTATTTCTTTATCACATGTGGTGATGTGGCAATCCCTCTAAGTGAAAAAAGTGTAAATGTGTTCAGTAAACATGATAACCTGTAAATCATGTAATGATGATATAAGAATATGCAATACCATATATGATTTTTGTACAATTTACAAGTTGTGATATGTGTATTGGACACATTCCAATGAAATGTTCACTGGGGTCTATACTTCATTTCACCCTTCGTCCGAGCGCGGCGGACGCTACCAGCCAATCCAGCGTCGAGAGAGCGTCATGTGACCTTGAACTCCACATAACCAAAACGTCGCATGATACCCTCCCGGCGCCAGATTGGCTAGGGTGGCCCAGCATCCGCTGGGCCACCCCAGCAGGTGCCCATTTCATGCCAAGCACCCTTTACCAAGGGTGTTAGCAAGCACCCTTTATGAAGGGTGCTTGCCTGAACGCCATAAGGGTGTCAGCCCAGGGACAAACTGATTTACACCCTTAAGTGTGTAAAAACTTTTACTCTGTACTCAAGGCTTCTCTTTGCCATTAGTGCCAGTAAGCTTGTGTAAAGTGAAAAATATTGTAACTGAACAGTAGAGAGTTTTAGTAGATCGCTCCTATGACTCCGATAACGATACCCCTTGCGCATCCATAGTACCGTTATCGGGGCTATCGGAGGTATCGGAACGATCTACTAAAACTCTCTATTGTTGCACTGTCCCTTCGCCTAAAGTTACTTCTTTTTATTTTTTTTACTGCTGCACTACCGGGGGATCTTAATGGTGGGGCAACATACCATCCCTGAACCCACGACGACTGGAATGGTGGTCGCAACCAGCGTCCTAAGACTTAGTACTCAAAAAGTCCAACAAATATTGAGCAGCCTTGCAGCAGCTTCGCGTGTCATTACTATGTAAAAGTTTCTGGGGTTGAGTTCTCAAACTTGACCTCCCGAAACTCTTGACAGTCTTCTGAGGAACACTCAACTTTCCTGCCAGTCTGTGATAAATTATGTAATAAGTGTATAACTACAGCCACTTTCGGCCAGTGACTGGCCGGAAGTCAATGGCTAGTGGCTGGCCAAACGTGAATGGCCAGTGGCTCGCCGAAAGTGACTGGCCAAGGGTGAATGGCAAGTCACTGGCCTAAAGTGAATGGCCAGTCACTGGGCAAATGTGAATGGCCAGTCATGGCCAAAGGTGAATGGCCAGTCTCTGGCCTAAAGTCAATGGCCAGCCACTAGACAAAGGTGAATGGTCAGTCACTGGCCTAAAGTGAATGGCCAGCGACTGGCATAAAGTGAATGGCAAGTCACCAGACGAGGACGAAAACACTGCTATTGCCGAGCACTTTGGCCAAGCTTGGGCCATTGAAAATCTGGTTGGCCATAGTACACTTGCCAGCGATGGCCCATTCACAACGTGCTGCTTGGGAACTTTTCATTACTTCGTGGATAGTCAACATTATTCCTAATAGACCATGCTGGCCTTGAACAAAGTTGGTTTGGATTATTTTAGTATTTCTACAATGATAACTGAAGGTGCGAACTCAGATTCCGCTCATAAATATATTTCGATAATTTTTTTTTTTTGTTGAAGCAATATTTATTGCACATTGAACATATATGTACAGCTTTGCACTCAACAAACACAGATCTCTGTTTACACACACAATAACGCTTTGAACAAACATGTACTATCGTGGACAATATGAGCTGAAACAGCGCTCCGGCCGGCGCGCGGTACTACCTGCGCCGCCTGTCGCCGTGCTCCGCACACACGGCGCACCCTGAGGCCGAGACAAATTATCACTTGCGCTCGCTGCGCCACTGCGCTCTTCCGGCTGTCTGCTAAAGAAAGTATTGTTTGACGGAACGACCAGGGATGCGTGTGCCCTGCAGCCCAATGCTCACGTTTTCAGTGCCACATTTCAGTACTACATTTTTCTAGGAAGCGTGGAATTCTGAGCTTTCCCTATGTATTAGACTCCACCGATATTACTTGCGTTGAGGTCATACGTGATCTGGGCGTTTTTACGGATCCTGCAATTCGTTTCAAACATTATACGACTACAATTGCGAATGCTTCCTTTAAAGTGCTGGGAGCCATTACGCGAGTGACACGCGGTTTTTCTAACCCACTTTGTATTGTGCGTTTGTTTTCTTCATTGGGGCGTAGTGGTGTCGAATATGCCTCAGTTTTCTGGAACTGTATTGGAGTGACATATTCAGGTCTAATTGAGAGTGTTCAATGTAGATTTGTTTGTTTATTGTTTGATCGTTATTTTCAACCGAATTATTTCTATAGTTATGAGAGGATTTGTGAACTCGTAAAGTTAGACTCGTTGCAAAGCAGAAGAACAATTCGTAGACTGACATATTTGTATAAGATTGTAAATGGTATAATTGATTCACCAGAGCTAATCAGTCAGATCTACTTCCTCGTCTTGTAAGCCTTATACTTTGTTTTAGCCTACCGATTCTTACCATGCTGCACCCTTGACACGCCTACAACTGACGTAGAACCATTTAAAACAGATTTGTGGGAATGTTAGTCTTGATATTTTTGATAAAGAGCGTAAATTTCGAAAGTGTGTTGAAACTATTGTTTTGTCCTAACATTTCGCTTTTATCATCTTAAAAATTGTACTACTGATTGACTGATTGATATTTGCACCACCAAGGGGGCGTTAAGCTGTTGGTTTGTCACTCAAAATAAAAACAAAACAGAACAAAACGAAACAAAAAAGCGCCGAAGTGAAAAAAAAAAAGAAAAAAAGGTTGTCACGCTCGCATCTTTGCTCTCCCACTCTGGTAGGTATTTTCAGGACGAATGTTTTATTAAACGCATATTTATTCGCTGCGCGATTGAATGATTGCAACACTTTTTTAATGTAAACAGTTCAGTGGCGCAAGCGGCGGGCGTTTGTGGCGGAAGTGCAGTTTGGAGATCGAATCCTCCATTCTCACTCCCCAAAATATGGGCGCTCCAACCCCCCCCCCCCCCCCCTCTTCCTCCTCGGCCGCCGCGCGTCCGCGCGTGGCGGGGCGCAGCCTTGCCCTGTGTCGGAAAAGGGGGGGCGGGGGGGGGGGGGGGGGAGGTTGGCTGGCAGGCCCCTCCCAAAATATAATCCGGAATACGCCAAGTTCGATTACTGGCGTTTTATAGCGCATTCGCCAACATTCTCTCATGTTAAACGTTCCAGGCGCTGCGTTCTAGATGGCAGAATTAACTATAGTCAGTGACGGGCTAAGAACAAGCGGCGAGGGTAACGAAGGCTGGAGAGGAGGAAGGAGACGGGACGCTGGAGTGGGGAGGGAAACTTTCTCTCCTCTCTTTCGTTCCTTCTGCTTCCTCCTCACCAGCCATGTTACTCTCGCCCTATGTTCTTAGACTGTCACAAACCGCTGGCATGGGGATCTTTACCGCGCATCACACAGCAGTGATTTCCTCCTGTTTACCAGATGATAATCATTCAAATTAACACGGCTAGTGGAGATTAAACGGAGGAGCCCTGGGCTTTTTAGCCCTCGAACGAAGAAGCGTGGCATGACACAGCACAGAGTAATCGCGAAAATGTTTCAAGAGAAGGTCTGTAGAAACCCAACTTTTTTGTGTGCATTTTTTTTTTAGTTATCATTAAATAATCGGTCCAAGATTACGGGGCCCAAGTGCAGATTGCATTTGCTATTCATCCGAGACACATCGCAACATGTCGAGGGTACCGATAGAGGAACGGCGACACATCGTAGAGCTGAGCTTGAGAAAATATTCGCAGAGGGCAATTGCAGACATGACGGCAAGATCGATAGCAATTGTTAATAGAATTATTCAGGCCTATAGAGATGAGCGTCGGCTCGAGGATGCATCACACAGAAGACGTCCTCGAGTTACCACGGAGGAGGAGGACCACCAGCTAGTCGCAGCCATAGCAGCAGGTCCCTTCCAATCGGCTCGGGAGGTTCTCGACACCCTGGGGATCGATGCGTCCTCCCGGACAGCACGCCGTAGATTCGCTGAGGCAGGGCTGTCAAGTCGGAGGGCAGCCCAGAAACCGCTCCTCAGCAAATCAAACATCCGGGATAGGCTTCAATTTGCCAGGGTCCACGAAGACTGGACGGGGGACGACTGGGGAAAGGTCATGTTCTCAGACGAATCAACATTTACGACGCAGTGGGACCAGCGGCTCCGGGTATGGCGGCCAGTAAACTGCCGGTAAGAAATGCCAAATCATGTTTTCAAGTTTTGTTTTCTGTTAAGTGACAGCCATTGCCACAAAACTGACCCATGGACCATGTGCTTTTCTAGCTATGACCCACAGTTCGTCCAGGAGGTCGCCACCAGCGGTCGCACCGCCGTGAACGTCTGGGGCGCCATCTCTCGAGAAGGACTCGGGCCGCTCTTCAGGATTGAGGGCAGCCTGACTTCGGAAAGTTATTGCACGATAATTGACCATGTCATGCAGCCCTACGCCCTGGATGGCCCGTTTCCTGACGGGAACTACGTGTTCCAACATGACCTGTCTCCAGTCCACACGTCCCGCAAGGTCCGGTCTCTCCTGGAGGAGCGCTGCGTGACGGAGCTGCCTTGGCCCCCAAAAGGAGCCGATATGAATATCATCGAACACGTTTGGGGGCGCATCAAGGTAGCCATGTCACGGCATCCCCTCCACCGCGCCTCTGCCGACGAATTGTGGGAAGCGGTGAGAGGTGAATGGGAGAGACTTCGGGGCGAGCCAGGCTTCGTGGCCGTGCTCTATGATTCCTTGCCAAACAGGATGAGAGCCGTGGTCGTGGGTCAGGGGAGAATGACGCGGTATTAACTTCTTTTGTAAGTTTTACTGTGCCTCAGGACCCCCTGAACCGGACTTCTGCCGATTGTAACAAAGCTTGCTGCTACGGTTGCGACAAACCGTTTGACGCCGTTAACCGGCGCATACTTTTGTATGGTGTATCCTTAATCCTTATCTTCTTGTATGGTGCAGTTGATCTTCCACGCCGACTATTAATCTTTTGTGTCTGACATTATCCTCTGCGAATATTCTTTCGATGAAGCTTCAAGCTCCTCCCCCTGGCAAATACAAGACTGTTTGCCTCACTTTGTTAATATAGGAATTTGTAAATAAAACACCGGTGTCTTGTCAGCAACCTGTTTTGTTTGAAAACACGAGGGCCCAGTAATAAAGAAAACATTTTTTTGAACCTTTGTATACATATCAAGGTTGCAAAACCTTCGCAGAAACATGTAGACTTACCTTTCTTTTAAACAGTTGTGCTGAATGAAAAGGAAAAAAAAAAGTAAACACATTGGAGCCGGCCTAAATCGGGATATATATTTTGGCCGATATTTTACGATGTCCTACATTGTGCATGCACTTAAAAAAAAAAACAAAAAAACCTGCAACTTCTTTTGATGTGACTTTCAAAAACGATAATCGCAGCTGCAATTTAAAGGGCAACTCCGGCCAAAACTCAAAATGAATTAAATTACTGGTATCGCTTTAGTGACACAAAATACGACCCCAGCCAAAATTTCACGTCCGTGGGACGCCGCATTCTCAACTAATGCCGATAATAAAAACGCGACCCGCCGCGAGCCGCTGCTCCTTAGCAGGCGGCCAGCGGGTTGCCGATCGCTAAAGCAACATTGGGCCGTGATGTCAACATTGTTCTCTTTCTTTTCTCCGTTCCGGACAGGAGCACGGCGCAGCCGTCGCGCGCGCTTCTTTGTGCCGCTAGCACCGCTAGTTCGGCTTGTAGTTGCGTGTTTAGCCGTTGCTTTTACCTGTAGCCCGTGTAGCTTCGGTATAGCCTTTTGTTTATTTGCTTGTGAGGTCTCCTAGACTCGTTTTAGCGAGCAACTCGGTGCGCCCAAGACTGCCCAGCTGTTCCTCGAAAGATGCCGAGTACAACTTAAAGCGCTGTGGGCTGCTCAAACAAGCCGCTGAGCAACCCGGAGGTGCTTTTTCACAAGTTTCCAACGGATCGGAAATTGGAGAAGGTGTGGGTTAACGCTGTTCGACGAGTGGACTTTGGAAAGCCTTGGACGTCGACCCCCAGATCGAAGCTCTGCTCCGATCATTTTTTCGCCGGAGAGTTACGAACGAAACCTACGGGTGTTGGTTGCTTGTGGCTTGTCAGCGAAGGGGTCGAGGCTTAAAAAGGATGCCGTGCCGTCGCTCTTTGCCCATCGTACATGTACAGAAAAGGTAAACATGATAAAAGTGTCCTGATCAATAAATAAAACAGTCATTGTCAAGTGCAGTGTTGAAGATTGCTAAATTGAACGTCCGTTGAATGGGGAATGGTGGGCATGTAGAGTATAACCACTAACTAGCTCCAAACACTGAAGTTTGTAATGAAAACGAAAACAATGTTCTGCTTTGCGTCACTGCTTGTTTACTACCTCGTGCGTAGTATTCAGGTCCGTAACGACTACTAGCGAACAGCCGGCGCGTGAAGCTCATGCGATATAAACATTCGCCTCCCAATCGTTCCAACCCGTTACGCAGCAGTATTAATTAACATTGCGCTTGTGAATACCACAAGGGACTTTAAAGAAATCGCGAAAGTTCGGATTTGTAAGTTACAACTCTCTAATTTTCCCGAGTTCGGCTGGAGGTAAATATAATATTTAAAAATGAAAAAAAAAAAAAAAAACACTTGCCTTAGTCAAAAGTTACGAAGGAAAACTTAAAATCCTATGTATTCTAATAAAAAAAAAATTGTTGTGGGTAGGGGTGGGAATGCGGAAGGGAAAGAAAGTGTTCTCACCTTGCTAACGTTCTCTGTTTTCCTTTATCACCCACAAAAACTTTTGCTAGCTTTGAGAAGAAAATGACTGCGCAAAGAATTTTTTTTTCTTTTTTTAGTGCGGCAAGTTTTTTTTTTTTATTTGTACACAGATTCATTACCTGGACGAACTTATGTGGTGAATTAGTGTCGTAGCTTACAAATTCGGCTTTTACGCGCCTGAGGAAGAAATAACGAAAAAACAGACGTCTACAGCTTGACACACGTCTGTTCGGTTGTTGCGGAACGCGCCGGAGAGCCTCAAAGCTTCGTGTCTGGGACTGACCCGCCGCGCGAAAGCGCCAGCCGCGCCAGCACTGTACGTCACTGGCAGCGCGGCGTAGAGCAACGCCGCTCCATCCACGGAGCCCCGATGACAATTTAGGCCTAGCGACGAGTGCGGGAGACTGCACGCACGCCGACAGCTGCCGAGTACTGCACCGAACTAGTTCACTCGTTTTCCAGTCGCTAGCTTTTGGGTATAGAAGCGACGAGTACGGTACGGCATAGCGCACGCGCGGCGGCGGCCGCCGAGTACGCCACCGAACGAGTTGACGGGTTTTCCAGTCGCTAGCTTTTGGGTATACGCACTAACTCTTGCTACATATGCTGGATGACTACCACATATACAGAATTAAAACAAAATCAGTTTACCTTCTATCTTTAGACGACTAGCGCAACAGAGGTAGGTGCCGCTAGGACTGCGTACCCGCTGAACGAGAACGATCTTGGCGTCACGTCCACATAGCGGCTGATTATTTCCAGTGTTGCCGGAACCTCGAGCGGCTAGTTTCGGTTTTGTCGGCCGCGCCCCGAACAAAACTTTGAGACGTCGATATCTTTAAAACTACGCACAATAACGAGAAAAAAATTACACCTTGCAACTCAGGGGCGCTAACTGCACTAAAAACAGCCATAATCCCAAAATCGAAAGTATGGACCGGAGTTGCCCTTTAAAGGGGTAGTGAAACGAAATTTTAGCGCCGATCTTGTTGCATAAATATGGGCTAGGGACAGGCACCACCTCGGAAATATAAATATTGCGCTGTAAAACACAGGAGAACTAATTTTAAACACAATTAAACGATTTCAAATTCTCATCTGGTGGATGGGGGGAAGTTCTCGTGACATCACTTGTGCCAAAATAGCAGCGCCGTTCTGCGGCAATACGGCGTGCCGGCAGGATTCGCCTAGGCCTGAACGCGTTTGCAAAGCCTTGGCGGAGAAAGCCAAAGCGTAGTTGGCCACAGTGAGCTCGTTCTCGTTGCGGCTCTTTGCACGACACGACCCGAGCATGCTTCTGGCACGGCCGGTATTAGTTGCTGCGAGTCGCGAGCTGCGAGCCGACGTTAAAAAGGATATGTTTGAACTACGAGGGTGTCAGCAAGAGCCACGCAAATACCTGTTCACACTCGGAGCGGACACGCGCGTTTGATCGAAGTGCTGGATTCGCTCTGTTAGACCGCGTTTCGGTAAGCGCTTCTGGACCGATCTTTTACGATTGCAACTCGATACTGACATGACACTCGGCAAAGAAAGGTTAGACCGACATCGCGTAGCTCCCACGAACTGCTATAGCTCGACAGTGACGTAGCGTCGTGTCAGAATAAAAATGGCATACTAATAACAGAGTGTACATACCGAGTTGCGAAGGTAATCCGTATGGCGTTTATTTGAGCTCTATATCACACAAAACAAGGAGATAGAATCAATGAAAGTCCCTTTTCGACGACAGCGTTCGTCACCGCTGTCTCGGAAAACAAGGAGATCGAGATGACAAGGGGAAAATATTGACCTCTGAAATTTAGTTCAGGGATCAAACTACTCATCCGGTAAGGGTCCAGAAGGGTCGCGCGGGCATATTCCATTCAGCAGGCCAGCCGGTCATGGACAGACGGTCTTGGCCAAGGACCGCCGGAGCAACGGTGCGCCGAGTCGATGTTGCTGCTAGGCCTACTATATTCTGCCGAGCTCGCTCGGTCGGCAGAATCGTGGCCGTTGTAGCTCTTCTCGTGTGTTTGTGGATCCTGCGTTCTTGATCGTCGTGGTCTGTTTTAAGTACTCCTTCCTTTTTTCTTGCTGGTTGAAGTCGGGACGCACGAGAAGAGCACGTAGAAAAATAAATGTCCGTTGGTGGCCGATACCAAGTAAATGAGCGACGCTGTCGGCCTTGTTGATTTGATCGTAAAAAGTGCGTAAGACAGCTTCGGAGCTGTCGTAGGATTCTGTCGTAACCTGCGCAAAGGTTACGACAATTTCGTTTCGAGAGTACGGGTTTTCTCTCAAATTTGTCGTACGCACTTTTTTCGTCGTGAGTTCGCTTTGAGAATCCGGCCTCAGAGCTGGTTTTGTCAGTGCTGCCGTGGTTGCCGACTTGCCGTGGTGCAGCGTGCGTGCAGCCCTTGCACATCTCAAACGGCCACGTTGTCACAGGTGGATGGATGGATGGATGAATACGGCTGAGCCCTTTGGATCGGGCGGTAGCTTGCGCCACCTAGCCATTTTGTTTTACCATTTAAGCTTAGAATATTTAAATGTGAAATCTATATTCACTCCGCAGTGCAAAGAAAGTGAGGCTACGAAACCCCCTTGCCATCAGTGAATAAGAAAATACCTAGTTTTCTCTCGATTTCTGCCACCATTCACTTAATCTTTGCTTGGTAATCTCTACAGTCTTGAAATCCACTCTCCCTTCGCTGTCTCTAAAACCCAATGACTTTATTAAATCTATGTTGTCTTCGGTAGGCATAGGGTGAAGCCCTTTACAGTAGAGTATCAAGTGCTCAGCCGTCTCGTCCTCCTCTCCACAAGCAGTGCACACTGTATCAATTTCCTGGTACTTCACTCTGTATGTTCTGGTTCGCAGAACACCCGTCCTCGTTTAAACAGCAATGAGCTTCCCCTAGAATTGTCACAAATGCTTTCTTTGGCAATAACTCTTTTGTTTAATCTATAGCTTTCCAGAGCCGTCTTTGTCTGCATTCCCTCTAGCCACCGATCTCTTTCTGTGGCCTTAACTTCCTTCTTAACTGAGACTTGCTCTTCCGTATCTTCGCTATAGCCCAAAAACTTTCCTCTTAATTTCCTAGTGCGCTGTCTCCACTTTGTGTCTACACTCCTCATGTATAAATAGCTGAAAACCTTTCGTGCCCATTGCTCCCCGTCCATTTGCCTCAACCTATCCTCAAATTCTACCTTGCTCACCGCTTCCCTGCTCTCAAATGATGCCCATCCCATGTCTCCTTGTACTCCCTGGTTTGGCGTTTTGCAATGTGCCCCCAAAGCCAGTCTACCTACTCCGCGCTGTTTTATTTCTAGTCTCGCATGCACTTCGGATTTCATGCATAGCACTGCGTTTCCAAAAGTCAAGCCAGGCACCATGACCCCTTTCCAAATCTCTCTCACCACCTCGTACCTGTTGTAATTCCAAAGTGCTCTATTTTTCATTACAGCTGCATTTCTGTTGCCCTTGCCTATTATATACTTTTCATGGTCTCTGAGATATTCTGCACCATCACATATCCATACTCCTAGATACTTGTATTTACTAGCTCTCTCAACTGTAATATTCTGTATCTTCAGCCTCTCAACTTCATCCTCGTTAAAAATCATGACTGCCGATTTTTCGCTACTGAATTCTAAACCTAATTCCTCTCCTTCCCTACCACAGATGCTCATTAATTCCTGCAACTCTGTCCTGTTGTTAGCCATTAGTACAATATCATCCGCATACATCAATCCCGGTAAGGATTGCTGAATTTTTTGGCCTAGCTTACTGTAAGAAAGGTTGAATCCAAACCCTCTTCTCTAGTCTATCCTCCAATCCTCTCAGATACAACATAAACAGCAAAGGCGATAATGGGCACCCCTGCCTAAGGCCTCGTCTTATCTCTATTTTCCCTGTCGCCTTTCCTTCCCATGTTATAATCACCTTGTTATCTTTGTAAATGTTCCTTAATAGTGCTGTTAGTCCTTCATCTAGGTTTAAGTTCTCCATTATGTCCCACAGGTCCCTTTGGTTCACATTGTCATAGGCACCCTTGATATCCAGAAATGCCAGCCAGAGCTGTCTGTTTTCTTTTTGCGCTATTTCTATACACTGTGTTAGAGAAAATAAATTGTCCTCCAACCTTCTTTGTTTTCGAAACCCGTTCTGTAACTCGCCCAGTATGCCCTCGCAATCTACCCATTCCTCCAGTCTGTTCTTTATAATCTGCATTACCAACCTGTAAATAACCGGTGTCACGGTTATAGGACGATAATTCCTAATATCAGACTTATCTCCCTTTCCCTTATATATCATACTCATCCTACTAAGCCTCCATTCATCTGGAATATTTCCTTTTGTTATCATGGTACTCACTACCTCCCTTAGTTTTGCCTTAGATTTAGGACCCAAATTCTTCACCAGCTTGATAGGGATACCATCTGTGCCTGTCGACGTGCCACTAGGGACTCTTCGTTCCGCCTTTTCCCATTCTCTTTGTCCAAAATCCGCGATGTCACAAACTGGACTGCTACTTCTTTCGGTTCTGCTATCTTCCACATGTACCCGTTCCCGAAATTTCTCCTCCATCACTGCTCCTATATATTGTATCGCATCATCTCCCTCTAAGTGATCTCCCTGATGCGAGAGTATCAACCTCTGTCTAGCTTGCGTTGTTTCACCGAGTGAGTTCAAGTGCTCCCAAAACTTCTTGGCAGCGTTTCTATCCTTCTTACTTACATTACTCATCCATTCCTCACCCTTTCTCTGAATTTTCGCATTGATCAAACTGGATGCCTCTCGGCGACATGTTATAAAATAGTCCCATTTTCTTTTTACTTCCGTTTCGGACTCCCCACTACGCTTGGAATACCTGTGTTCTCTAGAGGCTTCCTGACGTTTTTGTATCGCTTGCTTCACTTCTTTGTCCCACCAACTTTTTGGTCTATGTCCTTGCTTCCCCTTTCGTTTACTCTTAACTTTGTCTAGTTCTAGAGCAAAAAGCCTAGTTAGGCTCTCATAGGTCCAATCTGTATACCGTTGCCCTGAAACTGCTGCCTCTATTCTTTCAACAACTATTTCCAACTCTTTGTCGCTGCAGAAAGTTTGCTTTGAATTATGTTGTCTAGTTTCAGGATTTACTTCTCTGGCAAAATTCAGCTTAATACGTTTGTGATCACTACCAAGACTTTTGGAACCTTCTTCATCTATTTTCATTACTTGTAACTTACCATATATTTTGTGTGACATGAGTACGTAATCTATAGTTGAATGCAGATTGCCAGTTTCCCAAGTTATGTGCCCGTCACACTTCTGACTGGTATTACATAAAACTAAGTCATGTTTTTCCACCAGTTCTAGTAATATGCTTCCAGTTGAGTCCGTATACCCATCCAGACCCTCAATATGGGCATTCATGTCTCCCATAATAATTATTTCGGAGCCTTCCCCTAGTTCACTAATGTCTCTTGATATGCAATCAATCATTTTTCTGTTTTCCTCTTTAGCACCTGTCCCTGTCCATAAGTAAACCACTCCAAGGACTGTTGATTCCCCAGCGACTTTTCCTTTCAGCCACAAATGTTCGGCGCACTCCTTTCTGATCCTTTGAAAGTTCATATTCTTCTTAATAAATGCTCCAATTCCACCTCCCTTCCTCGTTCCCTCCATTCTGTTGCATTCTTCCCACACATAGTCAGGGTTGCAAGGTGGCTGCTCCATGTCTCTGAGATGTGTTTCCACAAACCCATACACCATTAAATCCTCCTTTCTTAGTTGCTCCTCTACCTCTTCCCATTTTAACCTATTTCTACCACCCTGCATGTTAATATATCCAATGTCTGATTGTGCTGTTTTTTTATACCTGTTCTTACGTTTTCTCCTCTTTTTAACCCTGGGTTCCTCTCCTGACTTCGTTGGGTTTTCAATTACTTCAGTGCCCCCAGGGCCCTCGGTCCCCCTAAAAAAGCAGTCACCGTGCGGCCCATCCTATCCCCCACCCTGTAACCCGTGGCCTCACTGTAGTGAATGCCATCTGCCAAAGGGCGGGAGCCAGCCTCGTACACTTCTCTGTTTACTTCCATTACGTCGTACCGAAGCTGTCGACTCATACCCTTAATTACTCCGTTGGCTTCGACAACCCTCCTCTCCGTTAACCCGGACTGCCCCCGTACTTCTGGAATGGTGCACACAACCACATGCACATTCTCAGACACGTCCCTCAGCTTACGTATTCCCACGTTTAGCTGCTTTCTGAGGTTCTGGCTCCTACCCTTCAGCACATCATTAAGCCCCGCATGAACTATTACTAGGTTCCTTCCCTCCCGGTTATCCCACACCCCCTCACGTGCTGCGGTCATAGCATCCACCATACACTTCCCTGGCTGGACCTCTACGGTTACCCTCTGGTCTCCCTTCACCCTGTTATGTACACCCCTCCTAACCCGTGCTACGTTAGAGCTCCCCACTACCAGTACCCTAGATCCCCCTGGTGCCTGCGCGCCTTTGTCCTGCGACTTATCTCCTGTCACCTGACTGCCCGACGCCTGCTGCTCGAAGGCGCCATTGAGCTGAGGTTCAATCAGCTCTCCAGCGTCGTCGAGCCCGCCTGCCAACAGGCCGGACTCCCGACCACCAGGGACCCCAGCCTGCAGACTGGTGGTTCGTCCCGCTAGAACTGACACTTCCTCCTTTCTTCCCTCGCTACTCTCACTCGCTCGAATTACCCCTTCCAGGCGCTCTACCCTACTGTCACACTCCCTCTTACGCTCCTCTAAACCCGCCTTCAATACTTCCCCCAGCTCTTCCGCCTGCTTCTCGAGGCCGACCCGCTGCTCCCTCTCATGATTAAGCTGCCTAGTCAGCTCCTCTACCTGGGCCTCGAGACCCACCCGCTTCTCTCCTTCTGCCTTAAGCTGGGCCTCAATCTCCCGAACTCTACCCTCCCATTCCCCAGTTACCTGCTGAAGCTTCACACAAAGCCGACACTCGAAACTCACCTCCGCCGCCACCTCCAGGCTCCCGAAACCCGTCTCCTCCAGGTAACACCACCTCCCACACCCCTCGCACTGCACCAACTCGTCCCCACCCTTGTCATGCCGACCCAAATCTAGACCCATGTCTAGACCGGGAACAAACCGTCCCTTCCCGCCAAAACTTCAAACAGAGCCTACTTTGCGAAACTAACGTTAACTGCTGCTGTTCAAACCTAATACTGCTACCGCATAGTCACTTCCAATCAACTCTCAAAAAAAAGAGAGAGAAAAGAAGAAAAACTGGCACTTAGCTTCGGATGCTCGAGGAGAACCAGGAAACACGTCCGCTCACCGCAACTGCTGCCAGCGAATCGTAAATCGTCGACGCGCCACCAAGTGGCAACGTCCGCTCACCGCAACTGCTGTCAGCGGTGGATGGATGGATGAATAAGGCTGAGCCCTTTGGATCGGGCGGTAGCTTACGCCACCTAGCCATTTTGTTTTACCATTTAAGCTTAGAATATTTAAATGTGAAATCTATATTCACTCCGCAGTGCAAAGAAAGTGAGGCTATGAAACCCCCTTGCCATCAGTGAATAAGAAAATACCTAGTTTTCTCTCGATTTCTGCCACCATTCACTTAATCTTTGCTTGGTAACCTCTACAGTCTTGAAATCCACTCTCCCTTCGCTGTCTCTAAAACCCAATGACTTTATTAAATCTATGTTGTCTTCGGTAGGCATAGGGTGAAGCCCTTTACAGTAGAGTATCAAGTGCTCAGCCGTCTCGTCCTCCTCTCCACAAGCAGTGCACACTGTATCAATTTCCTGGTACTTCACTCTGTATGTTCTGGTTCGCAGAACACCCGTTCTTGCCTCAAACAGCAATGAGCTTCCCCTAGAATTGTCATAAATGCTTTCTTTGGCAATAACTCTTTTGTTTAATCTATAGCTTTCCAGAGCCGTCTTTGTCTGCATTCCCTCTAGCCACCGATCTCTTTCTGTGGCCTTAACTTTCTTCTTAACTGAGACTTGCTCTTCCGTATCTTCGCTATAGCCCAAAAACTTTCCTCTTAATTTCCTAGTGCGCTGTCTCCACTTGGTGTCTACACTCCTCATGTATAAATAGCTGAAAACCTTTCGTGCCCATTGCTCCCCGTCCATTAGCCTCAACCTATCCTAGCGGTCGTAAATCGTCGACGCGCCACCAAGTGGCAACGCTCGTAACCACAACATTCACGCCGCAGCCTTTCCCGTCTGGCACAAGTGACGTCACGAATGCGCCCAATATCCCAAGACGCATCGCGCTCTCGGATGGCCGATTTTTGAGCGCGCGCCCAATCGGGCCCATTAGGGTGAAAAATATAACCATCCGTTCAAAATACAAACGCGCGATTATGATTTATGAATATCATTGATCATATTGAACCTATTTCTGACCATAATAGGTGTATTTCAAGTTTCGCTTCAGTATCCCTTTAAGATACCTCAACATTTTTTCTGCAGCAGTCAGCGTTTTTTCTACGTGATTCTACCCGACAGAATAAAGTAAATTAATTGCAAAAAAAAGTAATCCTCTGGTCCTCTGGTCCATCCGTAATCCTCTGGTCCATCCGTCCGTCCCTCCCCCCCCCCCCCCCTCTCTCCTACCACGCACACGCCCGCTGTCGCACACGCTGTCTCGCTAGCAGACGGCCGGCGGGGCGTAGTGGCGCAGCGAGCGCAAGTGATAATTTATCTCGGCCTCAGGGTGCGCCAGCAAACCGACAGGCGGCGCAGGTAGTACCGCGCGCCGGCCGGAGCGCTGTTTCAGCTCATATTGTCCACGATAGTACAGCTCAGCATTCAACAAACTCGGATGACATATATGTTATACACACACATTTTGAATAAGGTCAGCATGAGGAACGAGACGCCGAAGTTGTTTACTTGCGCGATTTGATCTCGAGGGAACCGGAAGAATGACAGGTTTTTGCACTGCAAGGTCCGGTTCTTGCAGTGCAGAACTGAGCACACTGTCCCTCCTGCCATCTTCACTGATTCTTTACAGTGGCGAATGTGTCATATCTGGTGCACTACAAAAGGACACTGTAGCGTGTCATTCGCAGAGAAGGACGCTGGCATCAAAATGCGGTGACAGGTCGCGCAATGGTGGCCGCTGATAGTCGTCGCGCCCGGCCTAGCTTGGTGTCCGCGTGAACACCCGCCGCGTTTGTCATCGTCGGTGACGCATATCGGTCACGTGTTCTTGCGGGAGGAGAAAAGGGGAGAGGAGGGAAGAGAAAATAGGGAGAGGGACACGCCCAAATGAACCTTTTCCGAGAAGCGTTCTGCGCATGCGCGAGCGCCCGATGCCAAGCGGCGGAAGTCGGAACGAAAAATCGAGGAAATTCGGAAGGAGGCTGTATATCAGCGAGTATAACACGTAACTGCAGCATATATATGTGTTACACAAAAAAAGAACGTCGAGGGAAAGGAAAACACAACGTTTGGGTAGACGCCACGGATGCCCCTCTTTAAAGTCACGTTGGGCAGGCGCCGCTGCTCAGAGAGTGAAGAAACTGGTAGCGTAGCCCCCATTATCGATTGGTAGCGCAGGTAGGTCACTTCCTCGATTTTTAGTTTGTGCAGCCACCGCCTGGTGCCGTCGGTATGTGGAAAAGGTCCATTATTCCGCGCCACCAGAGGAGGAATCGGCGCGGCCATCGCTCCGTCTAATGCAAATGAGCTGAGTGTCCTGTTCGTTTCAGCTTCCCTCCGAGCGCAGCCAAAGCTAGGTGTGGCCGGAACCAATCACACGCCGGCAATAGGCCACGCGATCTCGCTGCACTTGTGTATCACTCCGCTGCGCCGTTGGTCGTTCGCGCCGCCCGCGCTCGCCGAGTATTTCGTCTGCTACGGGTGTATCAGCGGTATCGTCTGCTACAGGTTTAAAAAGTGCCCTTTCACGTTCTGAAATTGAGTCACAGGGGATGTCAGTACGTAGGCTGGCCGCTGAAGTCTATGTCCGAGCTTTGCACCTGTTTGGTATTTCGGCATAGTTTCGAGATGTAAGTACACATTGCAAGGTGCCCGATGACCCGACCGTTGATGTTTCCTTGTATTGTCTGGATATACCAGGGCTCGAGGCGCAGTCCTTTCCACCAGCTTTTCGGCGTCCAATGTGATCGGCAGGTAAAGGGGTGCCCTGATTTCGCCGCGTATCAGTGAATTGTAATGGCCCGGACGCTTTTACTCTTTACAACGCATTCGCGGTACGACGCGGCCGGAGTCTCCTGCCGAATTTGAAAGTAGGCATTCATCACGATCTCTCGCGTCTGACGTTCAAACGTAGCTTTGCGAAAGGACTTTTTAAAGCGACTCAGTAAAGAAAGCAGCGAAACACATGATTCGGCCATTACGGGAACGAAATCACAAAGAAAAACTGAGCGCTGCAGCCGTGTTGCCAGTGGATGTACGTGTTTTCACCAAACCACATGCATTTACATATATTAATAAAAAGATGAACTTCAGATATTTAATTCCTTTAGTTGCAAATCATTCTCATCAGTACACATCTGGAATATTGTGCAATGTTTAGGCACAAAACAGTTATTAAAAAAAATAAAAAATACTTTGGCGGACTACTTTATGGTGCGTAGGAATGCTCTTCTCGAAGTTGCGAACCGTCCGTCAGCCTTTGGCTGCGCTCGTTGGTGCTATTTTCCCAGGATCCAGTGACTAGCCACGGGTAGCCACGGGAAGCAGGACCGCTGACACACAGATGCGCTCTTATTAAAACCGAAACTTAAAAATGCTTCCCAATTCAGTATTTTCTCGGAACGCTCGAAAATGCTCTGCGCACGTTATGATTTTGCAAAGTGGGCTGATTTAGTAGTTTTTAATGATGCCGAGAACGTCGCTAAATAAAACCATGCACATAAAAAAAAAAGAAAAAAAGATCGACTTGTCACTATGAAACTAAAGAGAAGCTAAAGAGCTTTTCGAAAAAAACTCGGTTTCACTGTGAAAGCTGAAGGGACGCTAAAAAGCTTTGCGGAATAAAGTACGCGAGTTAATGGTTGATTTTTACGTGCTTGTGCCTGCTGAGTCCAAATATCAAAACCGTTTGACTCAAAATAATCACTAAACGAAAAACAAAGCGAAGAAAACAGAAGACACGCCAGTGGCAGGTCACGTGTGACGTGCCACCACGTCGTAAGAGGACCATCTCGATTCTCGCTTGTTCCGTCGCTTGCGGAAGTAGCTGGGCGCCAAGGCTTCTGCTCTAGTAAATCGGGTTCAGCTTCTGATATTTCGAAGTTTTTCGGTGGATCCGCAAGAGGAACGCGTCCAGAGGACCCTCGACGTGACAAAGTACGCATTCCACCCATTGGCAAAGCAGAAAAATGACACCCCGGAGTAATAAGGGTATTTAAAAAAAAAAAAAAGGGTTGCGTGTATGCTTATACAGCCTAGAACTTGGTCTGCCTCAATGGGCGACGATTCTCCCAGCTGTAGATCACGAGGAGCCGCTTGTGCCGACGCGACATGACCGGCTTCATGCACTGCAAGTTAATGTACACCCTTAAGGGTGTTTTGCAGTGTCTATAACTCACACCCTAACACCCATTGTGTTTCGGACACAATATAAACACCCATGTAGTGGTTGTTCAAGCCAGCATTACACCCTACAAAAGCGTGCAAGGGTGTATTGGTTCACAGATTCATGTTTGACCGTGAACTACTGTGTTACGATCGCTTGTGACTGCTTATGATAGATGCACTGGCGTCATCAGTTGAAAAGCCTTAGAACATTTCCGACCCGCGTATAACCAGACTAGAAGTTTTGTAGTATTTGCAAGATCAAATCTACGAAGGTCTCTTGTGACATTTTCAGATTTATTTTATGGCCATGTTGAAATTAGTAAAGATATGCATATCGGAAGTGAACAAGACTTCTCAATAGATGGCGCCAATGTGTTAGTCTCATTAGAGTTCCTGTATAGGCTCCCTACGGGAGCCAGAGTTGCGCATTTGTTTTCCCCGCGCCGCCACGCCGCTATTCGCCGAGATCCATCACGTGAGGAGCAAAGCATCCGTTGGCGTGCAAGAAAGCCACCTTTACGGTCGCTCCGCCGACGTTTCTCTTGCCCCGGCGTATGTTTCCCTGCTTTCCGCCTCCTTCTCCTCCTCTCCTGTTTTCCATGCGCGGCGGCGCGCGCGGCGCCGCTATTCGCCAAATTTAGTCACGTGAGGAGCAAAGCAACCAGCTCGTGCGGGAAAGCCGGCGCTACGGCCAAGCGCCGAGGCTGAATGCGCAACTCTGCTACCGTAGGTAGCTATACAGGAACTCTAAGTCTCATTAGAGTTCCTGTATAGGCTCCCTACGGGTGCCAGAGTTGCGCATTTGTTTTCCCCGCGCCGCCACGCCGCTATTCGCCGATATCCATCACGTGAGGAGCAAAGCATCCGTTGGCGTGCAAGAAAGCCACCTTTACGGTCGCTCCGCCGACGTTTCTCTTGCCCCGGCGTATGTTTCCCTGCTTTCCGCCTCCTTTTCCTCCTCTCCTGTTTTCCATGCGCGGCGGCGCGCGCGGCGCCGCTATTCGCCAAATTTAGTCACGTGAGGAGCAAAGCATCCAGCTCGTGCGGGAAAGCCGGCGCTACGGCCACGCGCCGAGGCTGAATGCGCAACTCTGCTACCGTAGGTAGCAGAGTTGCGCATTCAGCCTTGGCGCGTCTAAGTCTCATCATAAGCAGTCGTAACGCAGTCGGCCACAATCAACTGAAAATGTGCGAAAGAGTCACGCTTTTCAGTACCGATTGTAATGCATACGGTACCTGCAATAATAATCAGGTGCATCCACTCATGCATAAAACACATAAATGGAGAATAAAGTAGGAACTCGTTTAATTTTTGCTTTTTTCACATACAGCTCTTTGGCTGTGAATGATGCCTTGTATGTTGCAATAAAACGTTCTGCCATAAACTTGGGTCTTGAAATAGTAACACCTAAAAAAAGGTATTCCGATATGTTGCAAACATTAAATGGCATTCCTGTGTACCTTGAGTTAAAGCGTCAATCAGCTGCGTGATAGGCTGTAGCTGCTTCTCCTGAGTCAATGACCCGAAGCAGCCGTCTCGTCCCAACGTGCAAGAGCGTGTCAGTCTCCCTGAAACTGGGTCCCGCGTACATGCCACAAGAAGTGAGAGTTTTTTCTGTCTCCTAGCAGAAAAAGACAATAGAAAACAATATTGTTTTTTTTTTATTGTTTTCAGTCAAACTAGTCTAGAGTCTACTCTAGAGTCAGACTAGAGTCAAGCTCAACAGGGTCTTCTTTCCCCGCTGATTTTTCCAAACCCGTTCCCTTGGCTGTGGTTTCGCTAGATAGTAAATAGGGACATACGTTCAATTGAGACTTAAAGAAATAAGAAAAATGCTGTGTCTCTGGTCCGCTCCCGCGTTAGCATTGCAAACTTAAATCCGATTATCATATAAAAAAAAGGGCTAGGGGCCAAACGAATAATTTTATGGTAAAAACTGATTGTAAGAAGAAAAAAAATAATAATGTTGCGAAACCGCAGCCAAAAGAACAGGCCAGGTCAGCGGGTTTTATTTTGGTTTAAATTGTTGAACCCCCCTCCCTCTTCTTGGTCTAGTTCTTGACGTACAATTGTCTTCGAGGTTGGTTTTGATCTTCGTTCTTGGGTTCTTGTTTGTAGTGGGATGTTTGCTGCTTGATTTGAGTTGATGTTTTCTTCCTTGGTATTTCTGTAATGAGCTGATAGAATGACTAGAATTACCCAACACAATCCTTTTGGATGTCGTCTTGCAGCTCTTTTGGTGTAACTTTTCTTTTCTTCGCTGGAGGTGATGGCAAGCACGCCGGCCGTCCCCTTGGAGCTTTTCCTGACAGCATCAAGCTTTTAGACAGCATTGCAATTAATGTTCTCAGCTTCATTGGCTTTGTGTTAAGCTGTGCACATTGGCACCTGTGGATATTCCATCCATTTACAACACAGATTTAGATGGTATGGTAAAATATGTATAAATACCAGCGCCTAGACCTGATGGTGTATTTGTACAGGGATACTTGGTAGTTGTGCTGGTCAATACCTCCCGTGAAACTGTTGTAAACAGCCACGATATCAGGGCGGGGGACATCAATGTGCACCTTGGCTTTACGGTCATACCTTTTTACATGTCCTACTGGCTCTATCGACACAAAGTTTGACACAAGTGTCACGGCTTTTCTGTCAAACCAACGAACAACAGCAAGGCCTTTCGGATTACCCACTTTATGGTCATGTGCGCCTTGCCCATGCTGTTTCAAAGTTTTTTCATCCAGAAGCTTGCAATCTCCGAGTCTGTTTTGGCGCAACCCTATTTCGGGGTCGAGGTCGCTGAGCCATTCGTCCAGCACAAGGTTAAACAGGACAGGTGAAAGAGGGTCCCCCTGTTTCACCGCAGTAGTGGGCCTCACCAAGAGCGTTCTCCCTCCTTACCGGAGCACCGTCTCCGAAGTACCGTACAAACTTTGCAGATGCCCCGTTGAATCGCCTCCGTAGACACCCGATCGAATGCCTCGGTGAGGTCCACACTGGCAAGAAACTGGGGTCTCCTCGAGGTCTCTGCTCGTCCAGCGCAGTACCCAAAATGGCTATATTTTCCGCACAGCCGTCGACAGGAATAAAAGCCCTCTGCCGGTGATCCAAGTCCACGGCGGAGCCGTCGGCACATTACTTTGTTGAAAAACCTCAGCAGCGTTAGGGCCACAGTGATTGAACGAAAGTCCCTTGCACCCCGTGTACTCTCCTTTTTAAATAGAAAAACCTTAATACAGAATGGGACCTGACAACCCAGCATGATCAAGTTAAGCACCACCCTTAAAAATTAGCATAGGTATACCTTCCGGAGGTCACGCGAAGCGAAACAATCGGGGCCTGGTGCGGAACTCATAGGGGAAAATACTGTTTAATATCCTGCGCACTTATAAGGAAAAAGGGGTCCAAGGCGGCCCCAATAGCACTTAACTCTTCTGGAATGAGAGGCGGGACAAAACCCGCCATGATTGACTCCCACTCTTTGAGGAAGTTCTCCGGGTCTTCAACCTCAGCCGCTGCCTTTCCGTCCAGGATGTGCACGGGCGCACTCTGATTGGCGCTTCGGAACAGCTCCTGTGCCAGAGCGTAGTCCTTTTGCTTCCTGCGACTTAACGGGCGCTGTGGACGACGCTGCCGACGAGGCGGAGCGGGCCGCACATCACGGAAATAGTATTCCCGGATGCAGTTGTTCAAAGGTGCGACCACCTCCACCTCGACCAGAGCCAGCCGCGCCAATATCCATAATTCTGCGCCACCATGTGTCCTCGGCGCCTGCCTACCTGTGAGACTACGAATCTCCTGGAGCAGCCTTAAGCGAGACCGCTCGACTGGCTCGACAGGCTGGTCGAGGACCACCTGTGGCTGTGGTCGTGGTCATGCTGCACTGGAACTTGCTGCTACAGGGTGTGGTTCGCAAGCACCTCACCACTACTGCGTGTAACCATGCGAGAGACCTGCGGAACTTCTTCGTCCCCCGTGACATTCATCACGGACTCCGTGGGTGCAGATCTAACTTCCTGTGGATGGTCTCCAGTCGCAGCCATGCAGCGGCAAACCTCACTCATGAGCAGACTTGGAAGTAATCCGTTACAAGTAACGGGATTACTTGTAATTAATTACTTTTTGAGTAATTTTGTAATTAATCCGTTACTTTTCAAGAAATGTAATTTCTAACGTAATTCCATTACTTTTTTAGTAACAGATTACCACAAGTTACTCGTTACATTCTTTTGTTATTTCGATTTTTTTTTAATATTTGAAGCATAATTGTAACAATATGATTTTTGAGTAGCGCCACCGAGTTGGGGCGGAAAGAGGAGGAGGGGGGGGGGGGCACATAGACTGAACCCAAAAGCTTGTGACGGGATCTCGGTAAAGAAAGAAAGAAGGTGAAAAGAGGGAACCAGAGGGGGGAGTTGACTCTGCTATCCCCTTAGCACGATAACAAGAGGAGGTCCCCGACAAAAGTAGACAAAAAAAGAAAACGGGAGTTTTCACACAGCTAAAGAGGTTTCTTAAGACAACCGAAGGGTCGCTTACACGATGCAAAAACGTCGCGTTTCGGTCGCTTTTTCTCTAAAAGAGAAGCCCCTTCTCAGCCTTGGGCACTTGATTTGGAGTGGGGCGAAAGAAGAATAGAAGAGTAATGGCCCATAAAAATGTCACATGACACGGATCTCCCAAACTGGAATTGTGGGGTGGGTCTGCTGCGTCTGCTGTTTCTTTTTGCTACGATCATTGTCGGGAAGTTTGTACGATCAAGTCCCTGCCCGCGCTCCGATTTCAGAAGCGGAAGGACGTGAGTAAAGACATAAGCAACACCCTGTGAATAAGCTCGAAGTTCAACTAATTGCTTTCCTTCGCGTCTTTTTCTTTAAATAAAAACGTGTAGCCACTACAACTTCGTGTGCACGGGGGACGGTGGGGAGTCAGCCTCCCCTCCTATTTTTGCTTGTTTGCGTTTTGTGCAGGGGAGAAGTCGAAGTCGCCGTAAGTTCCGAGTACGGGGCTTTACGGTACAAAAGGCCAGATGCCGTCCAGTTCCAAGGACGATTTTAGAACTCCAGTGTCTTCTGATGTTTTTACGTGACATTTTTCTTATATTTTCTTCTTACACGCCAAAGAAAGCATGTCGTTTCCTTCCCGTGACGGAGACTCGAGTTTTCCAGCTTTCTGGTCAAGTCGAGACGAACACCAGAGCCCTAGCTCAGCCTACAAGAGAACCTAGTGTCGTCTTGGAGAACGATACTTACAATAGTCACCACATCCGCTGATGAGTTTTCTGCGATTTTTTTCTGTTTCTCTTGCTTAGCTGCTTAGCTTTGTCGTTGTTGTTTTTTTCTTGTTTTTTTTTTTTTTTGCAAGAACCTCCCGTTTTCGTCGTCTTAGTAGGGTGTAGCCCTTGTCAAATCCTGTCTTTCTCTAAACTCTCTTTTTCTCTTCCTACTTATGTAGGAATGTTTTATCTATATGAATTGTTTTTTCTGTTGTTAAATATTTTCTACTGAGGTCCCGCCTTTAGCTCGCTGATCCACGGCTAAAAATATGCGAGAGGTCCGAGCAGTGAGCATTTAGCATATCTCTTGCACTGTCACCATGGCCCTCTTTGGAGGGTCATGTCGACAGCGCAAGAGACATGATGTGACGACAACGCATAATCTGACGACAACGCCACATTATGAACTGAAAGGCACCAAGGGAACTGCGAATTTAGAGTTTCATTGCCTACTCTGCCTCCCCGAAAGAAAGCTTCTTTCATCTGCGAAGTCCACGAATTCGAACCGACTGAAACACGCAAAAATAAGCGCTTTTTATTTTTTTTTTTTGTGGAAACCAGTGATTTAGAAAATAAGAATTTTGTGTAGTTCATAATGTGGCGTTTGCATCCCAAATTTACACTTGCAACATTGCATTTGGTTATTTTTTTCAGCCCTAGTGTATCCGCTGACGTATCACGTAAAGTACGTTTCGAACAGTTTATAAATATATTGATATTTATTTGAGCTCAGGGGAGCCTCGGCGAGTTGCTGATGGAGTTTACGCAAATTGCATTTTTGCATATCGGCAGCTCATATTGTTGCTTTCACGCATACCATTGTGATATGAGCGATATGGGTGTGCGATTTCGTAAAATATTTGATCTTCTAAAACGTACCATACTCGGTTTCCGCTTTAAGTGTGAGCGTAGCAGAAGCTATAAAAGCGAGCTCCGGGCTTTCAGTGTCACTGCCAAGCACGCGCGCTCGTGCAGTCCAATCAGGTTGTTCAGGGCCGTTCATTTTTCCACTTTGTCCCGAAAGAGAGGCAAGATGAACGACCTCAACTTCCAACGCCAACTGCCCTTGATGTGCAATAAATATTAAACACAAAACTTAAACGACTTCTTACATTATTTGCTGCTAGTAATATTTGTCTACGTATAGCTAATAAGTTACCTTATTACCGCATAGAGGGATAATAAGTGAAAAATCGCGTTTTTGCATGTATGTCTTAAAGTAATTGAAAAGTAATCGAGTAAAGTAACGAAGTAATTAATCGATTACATTTTAAAGCCAGTAATTTGTAACGGTAATCCGTTACTTTGATGGCCAAGTAATTGTAATTGTAATTAATTACTTTTTACAAGTAACGGGCACAAGTCTGCTCATGAGGGCCCTCACTCACCCTCACCTTCACAGGTGAGGTGAGGGTGAGTGAGTTTCTGAACCAGAAATATTCATGAGTGTGAGGGTGAGTGAAGGCCGTGAGGGCTGTGAGGACCGTGAGTGCGTGAGGGCCGTGAGGGCGGTGAGTGCGTGAGGGGTGTGAGGGCCATGAGTGGCGTGAGGGCGGCGTGAGGGCCGTGAGGTTCAGTGAGGGTGAGTGAAGGGCTGAAGGTGAGTGTGACTGTAAGGATGAGGGTGAGTGAGGGACTGAAGGTGAGTGTATTCGTGAAAGTGAGGGAGGGGCTTAGGTAAGTGTGACTGTGAGGGTGAGGCTAAGTGAGGGCGACCTAAAATGCCAACCTCTGGTCACAGCCAGGAGTCGGGCCACTATTGCCCAATAGGCCTTCATTTTCCTATGACTCTTGACAGAGTCATAGGTGCAACTTGCACTTTTGTCGGAGTCGTATCTTTGCAAAGCGGAGTGGAGTGCCTGGTTGATGTTTTTAACACCCGACCGAAGTACCCACCTCCATCTTTGCCAGAAGATACGACCCCTCGGGGGTCCATCGTGCCTTAACGCGCTCAACAGAAATTTCAGCGTTATAGGCGGCTTTGTTTTATTTTGGCGATGGACCCCCAACTCAATCTTAGTGGAAAAACACTTTCCACACTCCTGGCATGTGAACTGTGCTGCAGCAGCAGTTCCAGATACAGCTTCCGACCCCTGAGCGGTCAATGCCTGGTGAACACCATCAGCATCAACACACTCAGGCGACCGGTTAACCACAGACGTTTCTCCGGAAGTCCTGAAAGTGCAAGTATTCTCGGGAACGTTAGAGGACCCCGAGACGCCATCGCTGGCACCTCCGTCGCTATCTGTGCCCTCGGCGGCGTCACCCACCGAGAACCTGTATGTCCCTTGTGGACATTAGGACAAAGGGACTTGTCTGGCTTCTGCAGCGTCCGGGAGGAGGTTGAGATTGCCTCACTTGGTCCGGATCATCGTCGGAGCAGAGGAGCCTTGGAACGGTCAGTCCCGCGGCCCCTCCCTCATTGGAATCTCCGTACGCAGGCGACGAGTCTCCACCTGCATGGGATTGACGGTCCCAGCTGACTCGATCGCCTGTAGGCCCTACCGCCCGAGTGTTCAACACTCGGAGTGGGCCGACCAAGGGGTTCTCGGTGCTCCTCGACTCCCCGTAACAGCGGGGGGCGTGTAAGCGGTCTCAAGGCGTTCTCCACATCTTGGCCATTGCCAGGTGGATCCGAAGGGAGAACTCTTTTCTGGCTCTCATCGGCATTTGCGGCAGTTGGTAAGCGGCGGGTGGATCCCCCAGCCGCATTACCTGCCCACTTTGCCTTCGCCATACTTAGTCTCCCTCCGTCCCCCAGCCGTTTTCTCTTGGGAATTCATGTTACCGGAGTCATGACTGTGCGCGACTGACGGGACAAGGTAGGTGCCGGACTGATCGGGCCCCAACCCCGGTATACCTCCACTCCCAGCATGCACATCCGACTCCGGATGTCTGAATCCCAATGGCTGTCAACGTCGCGTCTTCGCAATGGCTCCGGTCCCCACGTACCCTTCCTGTGGGAGCTCGACGTCTGCAGCACCGGGCCCAGCACTACGAGCAACCGCTCCCTCAGTCACGCTTGAACCTTTGCCACTACGGCTATGACGTAGATTTCCCCACGTAGGTGTATTGTGGGGTGTCAAGCGGAACAGGCTCGGACTATACGTGACTTTAGGGCAGCAAAGACGGGCGCCCCAACTAGGGACACGCTGCAATGCGCTCAGGCCCGCCTTTCTCAACCCAAAGGTGATGTGGGAATCTACCTTGTGGGTTAATACAAACTTTGCCTTTTTGTTACTTAAAAAACAAAAAACAAACATTATAGCTTTTGTTCCGTGGCCTTAAAAGGCGCGCGTTCGACAGCGAGGCACACAACGTGGCAACACGCATTGAAAAAGTGGAGTGTACCCAGATGCCAGGGACCTCATAGCCAGGGTGGCCAGTTCCGCTTATTATAGACCGACACGCGGAGCGACTCTGTTTACTAACACGGCCGGAAGGCCGCGCATGCGCGGCAGCTATGTGGGCAAAGCAGCCCGGCTCTCCGTGTTTTCGCCATTGCGTTCTACGGCGTGCGCTCGTTGTTGACGTTGTAGGGACGCTTGTATCTTTATTTGTGCGTCGTATTTCCTCACAACGTATGTCATACGCTATGCCTGAACGGCAGCGGTATTGAAACAAACTGTGCGTGGACGGCGTTGCCTACGAGGATCCGTATGCCGTAAACAATGCCTGCTGGACTTCCGATGTAAAGTTGCTGCCACCGAAGTCGACGGCTCACGTCGTCGTTTATTTAGTTTTTTCGCCAAGCCAGTTCACGACCGACACGGTGTAGGTGTAGAAGTCTCTCGAGGCCTACGATTACTTCGAGTCGGTTTCCGCACTGCCGGCAGGATCAGCAGGTTGTAGGTCTGCGGAAGTGTATTAATTAATTGATTAAATACACACAGCGTCTTCAAGTTGAGGTATGATATTTTTCCTACCCTCACGACCACAAGGCATAACAAGCAGTAACGCATTGTCCGTTCTGCAGTCTTGGCGGTAACACGTTACAAGTAACGGCGTTGTTGGTGACGCGTTCCTTTTTTCAGTAACGTAGTAACCTACTCGTTACGTTTTCGACACAGTAACGAGTAACATACTTACGTTATTATTTCAAGTAACGTAGTTATGTTACTCGTTACTACTTCCCAAGTCTTAAAGAAATTACACTTCAATTTTTTCCGTGTTTTAGGCGTCAAGCCATGTTGTTCTTTGCGTTTTTTCCCGTCAGTATTTAGGTGAAACCGTAAAAAGAGATAAAGTAATCACGTTCAGTTTCTGCACGAACATAATGTTTCTTGATATATGACCTGTATCGTCAAAACCGTAAAATGTGTGAAATCACAATTTAAAAAAAGTAACGCAGAAGTAACGTGCGTTACTTTTTATCGGTAGCGCGTTCCTTTTATTTTTAGGTCACGAAGCTCAGTAACGCGTACCTTTTATTTGCAAGTAACGAGTAACGTATTTCGTTACTTTTTTTCGGTAACGCCTATAGAACACTGCTGTTCTGTCGCCGTTCCCGTTCTGCTGGGTAGCACGGGCGTAGCGAGCCTCCGACGAGCGCTTGGCCGATGCTTTGTGCACGAACACCATGGGAACAAAATCCAGGTGGTCTCGATCAGACAACGGTTTCCCTGCGCATAAGCAAGCCTCGGGACGGAGATTGAAATGGAAGCCGCACTTGCCTTCAAGAAAGTGTTTGCCGCACAAACGGTCGTTCGCGCGAGGCGATCATTCTTTTCGATCCACGGATGTTATCCACCTTCTATGCCTTTCAGAGTCTGCCGGGAACTTGTGGAAACTCACTCCGCTGCTTTTCTTGTACATTTCGGCGCAATTTACGGCAACACAGCTTCACGGCATGCTGAAATGCTATGACGCCCATGCGAAACGTGCGCGCTTTTGCCCACACCCCCCGGCTCCGGTGCGATCGCAGCGCCGCCGCAGCTCCGTGACGTCAAGCCCGCGTGTCGGTCTATAAGCGGATTTGGGCTTCTTTTTTTCACCGAGTCGCTGGTAGATTTTTCCAGTCCCTTGTTGCGTTTTTTGGGCTTCTCGCGTTTTTCCCGCAGATATTGTTATTTTATTGCTCGTCATGCTCATTGACAGCGTGTTTGTCGTCAAAAACGCGAAAAACAGCATGACCGTTTGGCGCCACGGTTAGGTGGCGCAACTGCAAGCTACCGTCCGTCACAAAGTACAAAACAATAGACCGATCTCACCACCCAGTTTGACTACCCCACCGCTGCCGCAATGCATCGAGGGAACTTTAGTCTTTCTAAACGTGCGACAACATCGCTGGAGCTCCGCGGGTGTGGAGCACGAGACAGCACGAGCCCTTTCGTGCATTGCCTTTTGCCTCCTGTAAACTAAAGTTATGGCGGTGCCACGCATGCGCCGAACGCTTGGTGAGATCGGACTATTACTATCCACAAATGTCTTGGCACCTTGCCCATCTTGCCAGTCGGCAGTCGCGATCGCGATCGTCGTGTCTAGTTGCCATTGTATTTTGCGCAAAATGGCTTCGAAGTGGTCGAAGTATGGCAAAAGATATTGTAAAGAGTGGGAAAAGGAAACACAGCTTAACGACTGGCTACGACCAGTCACCGGAGACGATAAAAGAGCAGCGTGCAAGTACTGCAAGTGCGAGATCCGCGCTCATCATGCCTACCTCTTTCAGCACATGGCAACAGAAAAAAACACTTGAGGAACTCTCGGCCACTTTCCATGGTAGTCAAACGTGCACTTTCCAGTGCACGTTTGACTACCATGGGCTTCACCAAGTCGTCGCCTCCAAGAACGATACCAGAACTGGAGCTGAAGCTGAAGCTGAAGCTGAAGCTGGCATGTTACTCAGCGTGCCATGCCACTATCCGGCGGATAGTAGCATGGCACGCTGACTTCGTATTTGAGTGAGTTCGTTTTCGTATTTGAGCCAGTTCTCTTTCTCATTTTATTATTAACAAACTATGTGTACATTTATTGAACTTCCGCTCGTTTTGGGCTTCTTCACGTAGGTCACGCCGCTTTGTTTGGGTACAGTGTTGTTTGGGCATGGTTGGGGACGACTATTTGCTTATTCACTCGGCCGCATCTGGCCACCCTGCTCATAGCAAACCCCAAAGCTCTCCTCGGTATGAGCCACCGTGGTATGAGCCGACAAGCTGCGGGGCAAGCGGCATAGAGCCCCTGGTGTAACTTTAGTTTCACAGACAGACTGGAACCTTACGGCCCAGCATGATCAAGTTAAGCACCACCCTCAAAATCGGCATAGGTGCCTTCCGGAGGTCACGAGAAGTAAAACCACCGGGGCCTGGTGCGGAACTCATAGGGGGAAAATACTTTAATATCCTGCGCACTTATAAGGAAAAAGGGGTCCAAGGCGGCCCCTTTTTCCGCCATGATTGGCTCCCACTCCTTGAGGAAGTTCTTCGGGTCTTCAACTTCAGCCGCTGCCTTTCCGTCCAGGATGTCACGGGCGCACTCTGATTGGCGCTTCGGAACAGCTCCTGCGCCAGAGCGTAGTCCTTTTGCTTCCTGCGACTTAAAGGGCAACTCCGCTTCATTTTTGGTTTTGAAAAAACAATGCAGTCCTCTTCAGTATCGCCTAGGAAGACCACACGTGACATCTTACGACGCAGTTCTGTCTAAATGTTTCTTAAACGGTCCGGAAAACTTTGCAACTCGCCGAGTTGCCGAAATCGGCTGTATTGAGCGGGCGAATTCAGGCGCAACCAACAGCGCAGTCAAGGCTACGGCATGGGCGGAGCCAACATTGAGCTAAACGCCATCTACATGGCCCCCTTTTGCTTGTTTTCACTTCTCCGGGCGAGCGTAGCGCATGACGTCAGCACCGTTGCCTCTCGGCGCTTAGCAGTGTCCACGTGATTGGCGTAACGCGCCTGCGCAGCGCGTGTCTTGGGAGCCGTCCGGCCGCCCGCCGTGGCCCCGCCGTTACCGCCGTCTTCCGCGTCACAACCGCCGTCGTCGTCGTCGTCGTCGTCGTCGTCGTCTCACCGTTTGTGATTATTGTCTCTCGGAGTTTCGTCCACACTACGGACACCACGTGCGCGCACACTTATGCCGCAGTTGTGCAGACGTCGTCGAATGCCGTAGACACCAAAACGTGGCGAAGAGTGCGGTGCAGACGACACTCGCGCCTGCCACACGCCCGCCCCAATCCCGCCCGTCGTTGGGCCGAGGATCACGTGACATCTCGTACCACGTGATGGCCATGTACTTGGCGACCCGAGGCCAATGTTGCCGGGCGGAGCCAAAGTTTTGGTTTCGATTTCCGCTCGTGTTTAAAATCGGATTTAAAAATATATATCCCATTTTTCGCGAAACAAACGACGTAGTGTGTTTTACTAGAGCTTTAATTCGAAATCAATCATTATCCCGAAATATTCGGAATTGAGCGGAGTTGCCCTTTAACGGGCGCTGTGGACGAGCCTGCCGACGAGGTGGAGCCGGCCGCACATCACGGAAAAAGTATTCCCGGATGTAGTTGTTCAAAAGTGCGGCCACCTCCACCTCGTCCAAAGCCAGCCGTGCCAATATCCATAATTCTGCGCCACCATGTGTCCTCGGCGCCTTCCTACCTACCTACCTGTGAGGCTACGAATCTCCTGGAGCAGCCTCAACCGAGACCGCTCGACAGGCTTGTGGGGTGTCAAGCGGAACGGGCTCAGACTACGCGACCTTAGGGCAGCAAAGACGGGCGCCCCAACGGGACACGCTGCAATGCACTCAGGCCCGCCTTTCTCAACCCTAAGGTGATGTGGGAATCTACCTTGTGGGTGGAGCTATAATAAGACTATGAAAGACAGTTTTAGAGGTGCTAGGTATGTAAGAGTTGATTTGAGACTATAATATACGCTGTTAAAGGTGTAAGATAACTGAAGGTACTTCAGAAATAAAGTTTCGTGGGTGAGAGCCCATAATTAGAAATAACAGTTGAGAGAAGCATTGTCTACAACTATTTACATTGGCTGAATCTTTTTTTCAATTCCGTTTTTCGTTTTTCCCCCTATTTACATTCAGCCTTTAAGACCCTCGGAGGGCTATGTGCAAACACACAGCCCTCTGAGGGTTGTATATTTAAAACCCTCAGAGGGGTCGGGTACATGTTTGTCTGTAAACCTATTGATATTGCTGTTAACTACAGATTTTTATTGATGCTTGTTACATACAAAATTGCATCTCTAACACTTGTTCATTGCACAAAATAGGCTCTAACAGTCAAAAACAATAAATGAAAAAAAGAAGAAAAAAAGGAGAGGGAAGATGTGTGGACGTTGATGGTCCTCACTTCTCGACGTGCAATAGTCTCGCTGACTATTAGTCTCTTCAGGGTCCGTACATGTGGTTTGCTGCACAGGTGACGCATGACTCGGTCGTTTGCAGGGTCCCACGACCCTAGCGCCCCCACCACCACGGACTCCACTACCACCCTCTGGAACCGCCGCAGTAGAAGCTGCCGCACGGGCTCGTACTAGGTGACCTTTTGTAGGCGAGCTTCCTCCAGTGCGGCGCGACGGTTCTCGAAGGGGCAGCAGACGTCGATGATGAGGGCCTCTTCACCCCGGACGAGCACCAGGTCAGGTCGCAGGCTTGTGCCGCCGACGGGCTGGTTCTCATGAGTATTGTGATCTTAGCCAATTGGTCTGGTTAGAAAATTTTATCGGTGTCATGTGTTTGTGTAATGATCCGTGATCTGATTTTTGATTGGTTTTGAATAGGAATTAATTGGGCCTATGGTGATGCCAAAAATAACAGTTCTGTTGGTGTTCTGATTCTCGAAGTTGTTTCGAGCTTACAAATTGCGGCTGTGATGGTGTGTACAAACTTGATCCTTCAGATAGAACATATTACTTTACATGAACGTTTTCCATATATACATTATATACATTCTGTACAACTATTTACATTGTTTATCTTGCGACGTTCTGCATTAGACCGATGATCAGTCCAAGACCTATATTCTCTCTCTTTCACTTAAAATAAATCTTTTTTTTTTCTTGTTCCATTTTCATGGAACAGTACTTTCTTTTCATTCTGTCTTTTATATGAAGAAAGTTTTTAGTTGTCTTGAGCATTATATTTAATGTTAAATTTTCATCATCAAGCTATTTTTTTTTCGCTTAAGCCACCAGTCAATCTGATGTTTTTCTTTGTATGCATGTTGTTATTACATATTTTTGTTAATACTTTACATGTTATTTAATGCTATGTTTCACTATGCTTCTGCAATTCTGTTTACCAGCATTTTCAATGTTTACAGATGATATCATATTTAAGGTTGTTTGTGCGGGTCCGCAAGACCGGGCGGTTCTTGGTCTGGGATGGCTCACCAATCACCCCCAACCAACCCTGAATGGGAAGGTACGCCACCAACCGTCTCTCAGCCACCCACTATCTATCAATTCCTAGCATGCTGCTTATGCCATCAGTACGTTCCTTTGTTGCATTCATCGAGAACTCATCTCATCCTGAATGAATATCATCATGTGTTCAAGTATTGTAATTGCCTTGGTGTTAGTCAGCATTGCAGATATTGTTATTATTATTTGTTACTTTAAACCTGAAAAGATAGAATGGAAACTTTCCGTGCCCTGTTAATATATGTGCAAGGAGAGAAGGTGGAGGAAACAGAACTGGAATTCCGTACACAGAAGGGATCCATGTAAATAGTTCTTTTTGTCGACCCATTATTTGCCACTCTTCGTCCCATTTCTTTATAGCCTCCTGAAATAGTTGTTGTTTTACATATTGCTTGAACGAAAAACATGTAATGAATTTACCTCCAGAATAGGCGAGTTTTGCATATTGGTCAGCTAATTCGTTACCGACATTTCCAGCATGTGCTTTGACGTGCACAAAATATATTCTATGTATTACTTGTAGTTCTTTGTTAAGTTACTTTATTACATTTATAGGTCTGATTTTAGTGTCTATATTTGGAAGGTTTTGAAGAGAGAGGCTATCTGTGTATATGGTTATAACTGCAGGATGAGTTTTGTCATCTTTTACATAAATAAGAGCTTTGCTGAAAAGCCGTTCGCTCTGCATCGCAAATCGTAACATAATCTGGGAGTCTATATTGTTAAATTTTTTCTGTCTCCTGAAGGCAACATCACCACAAATGCGGCACCTACTTTTCCTGTTGTTAAGGAACCATCTCTGTATATACTGAAGTGACTAGGGATAGTTATATTTGATGCGTATTCTATTTTATGTTTAAATGCTGGATATATAGACCAAGGATCATATGCCTGTTAGATGTTATATTGTTACATAGTATTTCCTTATTTTCTTGAAACAATAAGAATTGTTTAACTTCTTTTCCCAATGTAATATGAAGAGGCAGAACGTTACTGAGCATAGAAAGACATATATTACTGGTAGTACGATAGGCACGGGTGATAGTTAGCAAAGGAATTCGTTGAACAGAAGTCACTTTTCTAAGAAAGTGAGAGCTTTGTGCATTCTTCCACCATGTACTAGCTCTGTATTGACAGTATACAGAGTACCTCTCAATACATCTGAGGTATATATCCCGCTGTTGTTTATGATTTATATCCCAGTGCAGTGTATGTCGCAGAAAGATGAGATTTCCATCGAATATTACCCTTAAGATTTGCATAGTTGTAACAAACTTTAGACTGTTATTATTAAACCGTATAGTCGGAGGACCAGCTTGGGTGAGCCTTCTACCTGCAACAAATAAAAGGCAATGGCATTTAGAGTAATTAAGAATCAGACGATGTTGGGTAGTACAGTCCGATATAAGCTTCAAGCTTGTATCTGCCACGTCTTCAAGAGCGCGTCGAGTTGCACATGAAATTATCGGTATGGTGTCGTCTGGATATGCTTGAATATGCACTAGAGATGGACAAGTTATGTTTAAAAGTTTGGATATTGAGATATTCCATAGAAGTGGGCTCAGCGGGGAGCCCTGAGGACATCCCACCTCCACAGGAGACGTTACCTCCCGAGCTAGTGATAAATAGGTATTTGCTCTATGTTGAAGGAACGATCTTAACAACTTGTATAAGTTTGCCGGACATTTATGTTCTCTTAAATATTCTAATACAAGCGGGTGCCAGACGGAATCAAAAGCCCCTTGAAAATCGAAAGAAATTAAGACTGAGTGTTTATCTTCTATTCTATTAATTTCGAGTATCTGTTTTAAGTGATAAAGAGCATTAGTAGCGGATTTTTCGTGTGTAAATGCTTCTTTGTAATCTTGCAAATATTCGTAGTAAGCACGCTTAAAGGTTTGTCTTAATTCTGGATTTTCGCAACGTTGGTATCTGCGCCTAAGCGCTCTAACTTTTTTCCTCATAATGCCAAGCTCTTGTGTCCACCAAGGATGGGATTTATGATTTTGTTTGACTGTGCGCATACATTTTCTTTCATCATAACTGATTTTATTATAGAAGATAATTAAAGTTATTTGTAACTGAATTAATTTGAGTGATGGCAATTCGCTTACACCATCTTTCATCATTTATCCTTTTAAGTAATTCGAGTTCTCCCTTTTTTGTTAGTCGTTTTTATCGGTGTTCTTACGTTAAACAAAGAAAAGAAAATATATCTATGGCCACTGAGGGATTCCGTTGTAAAGACTTTCCAGAAAACTAGCTCTGATATCAAGTTAAGTGAGGTTAAAGTTACATCTATCCAGCTCCTACAATTCGCCGTCTCAAAAGCAGGAATCGAATCACTAGAATTTAAGGTGACCAAATTATTACATAACATAAACTCTATTAATTCTTCCCCTCTTTCGTCTGTCATTGCTTACCCCCATATTCCTTTTTTCGCATTAAAGTCACCACCTATGATTAGGTTGTCATACGTAATTGTTTGTAGTTCGTTATTTAAGACAAGAAAAAAATCCTTAAGATTGCTCGATGGGGAGCAATAAGCAGAAACTAGTGTTATTTTGGTAGTCTTATTTTCTATGTTTATAATTAACCTCTATCTCTTTCAACCTTAATTGGAAATGGCACAAAGTCAATGTTTTTAAATACTATAGCACATAGCTGGCGTCTCTTTGCTGCGAAAATCATATCATTAATTGAACAACCGACTATATTATTGTTAGGTATAGTACGGTTCCTGAATTAATAGGACGTCGGGCTTAAGATCACGAACAACCCTAGATAGGTTCTTCGCTGCCGTTCTTGAATGCGCTAAGTATATATATGTGAAACCTTTGTATTTGTTGCCATCTTATATTAAAGTTTTTTTTTTATTAGTATGTGGTGCGCATTCTGCGTCGATCCGTTTGTTGTTTGTACAGAGGGCAGGTTGTATCGTAAAAACTGTGGTTGGTTGGTAGAGTCGTACCCTGTCTATCGTTCGATTTGCTACATGCTGTGCATTTTTTGCCTCTATGACACCTTCCTTCATGTTCTGTGCTGCATCGGCCACACACGTCACCATCTGCCTGGCAAAACTGGCTCGTGTGCCCATATTGGCAGCATTTTGAGCACCTAACTACGTGAAAATATTCGGCAATAGGACACCAAGTTCATCCCAGATAAATGAACTTCTTTTCATTGAGGATGGTATATAATGCAGTATCGACTTCAAAGGTGATCTTTTGAGTACCGCTGAAACGATCCAGTAAGACGGTCCTGATGGTGACTTGCTCCTCGGTACAGTCCAGGCCATTCTGCTCCTTCAGTTTAAGAAGGGCTTTTTCGCGGGTGACCGAAGGGTCAACCCCCGTAACCCGAAACTGCGGCCTGAAGCGCACCGGGAACTTGGGCGTCAAGCATTCTTTGATCGCTTCGTCTGTCTCAAGAGCTATTTTAAGTCTCTCTAGACCATCTCTGTTTAGTGCCTGCACGCTGACTCCATTAGCGGCGATGTTTTTAACCGTGACGTCACCCCGGTTCGCCGTAAGGAGGCACCATGCAAACTTCTCGGGGCTAATAGACAAAAAATAAGCGCCGAAATATCATTATGCTAGTATCCTTTCAAAGGGACACTGCCAACTCCCAACAATGTTTTCTTAATTGTTTGCCAATTGATCTATTATGTTGTCAGAAGACTATGTATATCCAATCAGTATATTACTACACCTTGACGCATATTTTAATAAAATGAAAAAAAAAGCGCAACGGCTCTAAACCAAAACCGAAACTGGACTGGGGAGGAAGAAGAAATATAGAGGAGGAGAGAGTTACCAATAGTCACGTGGCTGTGCAATTTATTTTTTTCACTCAACGTATTTGCAGTTTTTAAGGAGCCAGGATAAATGGGTATTGAATACTTTTTCTATACTTAATATTGAGGTGGGCCTTCCATGACCCAAGTCTTTGATTATCTTTGGTGGTTGTGGCTAAACCATAGAAAACGGCACGTGACAACGGAGAAGAGAGTGAGCGTGACTCGAGCCGGCCAGTTCTCGATCGGCGGTTTTGAGGCGGAAAGAAAACGAATTTAGAGTGGCAACTTGTGTTCTGGGTAGTTGTGTTCTCATATGTCACGTACAAATAAAAACCTTGGAGAGCATAAATGCCCTGTCAGCGTCCCTTTACGACTGTACGGTCTTAAAGGGACACTTTAACATCAAAATCATCACCTTACAAAAATTGTGATGCTTTTCTGTTGAAAGGCGGTTGAAAAAAGTCATCAGAGGATATAAAATGTCAATCGTTTTTCATCTGATTTTCTCTAGATTTTCTGTTGACTTTCTTTTGAATATTGGCCCGCTTTGTAATAAGAAAGTCAACAGACTTTCTGTAGCCTCCAAGATGCTTTTTCTGTTGCTTTTCAATTGAAATGCTGAAAAGCTACAGAAGATTAGAATGAAAAAAAAAATGCTTTACAGCTTAGCTATTTATTCAACAAAGTTCCGGAAGCTTACTGTGGCTTTCCACTCTCCTCCAAATTGGCTGCCGGAAAATGACGTAAAAAAAACGCGATCGTTTTTTATATTTTGTTAGTATATTACTAAATCAGTAAATGTTAGTAAATTCTGTGGTATTTGAAGGCACTACTACATATATTCCAGAACTACACATTAGAAACGAACACAAACACCATGAAGCACTGAACGCCGGATCACACTCCCATCGACTGCTCCAGAGCCTTATATAGCCTACAGATTGAAGGTAATCATTTGGTCGGTGACCACCTTAGCACTTATTAAGCTTCCAAGTCTTTGATCCTCTACTCGGGAGTCTGTCAAAGGGAAAACAGTGTTTCGAATTTCGTGGACGATATCTTTTACTAAAACGCATTCGTACAACTAATGATAATTTGGCGCAGTCGCTAAAACAGCATCCACAAAAACGGCTCTAGAAGAAATATTATCGCTGCTCTGCATCGCACAACTCAGGACGAAGCGAGTCAAGGCAGTTTCTCCACTTTCAAATAGTTATTTTAATTGTTTTACTAGTTGACTATTAAATCTGGTCAATGAAGTCACTATAGTCAAAACGTCAAGGCATGCCTTTCGAACGCCTGGCCTTTTAGTTATTTTAATTTTCTTTACTAGTTGACTATTTAATGTGGCCATGTAAGTCACTATAGTCACAACGTCAGAACGGCAGGGCATGCCTTTTGAACGCCTGGCCTTCAGGACGCGCCCCATGCCTTCCGTCGTGCTTTGACGGCACGCGCGCTCGAGGTGCACGAACGCCGAAGCGTTAAGTCAAGGGTAGTAGGCTCGCGTTGGAGGCGGGACAACTGAAACTGTTTCCCGTTCTCACTTTGTCAGAGACTACTGAGAAACTTAGCAAGTTTTGGCATCTAGTCGGGGTGTACTATGTTCAATAAAAGTCAACAGAAAGTCTGTAGCTTTTCTATTGACATTGGCTACCGAGAGTCAACTGAAAATTTTCAACACAAAGTAAACAGAACGTCTGCAGTCATTCTGATGACACTGTCAACAGAAAGTCAGCACAAAAAAATCAACATAAAGTTAATAGAAAGTCAACAGCTTTTCTTTCGACTCAGGCTGAAGAAAATCATCACAAAAGTTTCAACACAAAGTCAACAAACTTTCTGTTGACCATTCCAACGGAAGGTCAGAGTCAAAAGAAAGTAACCAGAGGCAACAAGAAGTCAACACGTTTTCAATAAAAAGTCAAAAATCATTTTTATAGGGGTATACTTCCGTGGGCCCGGCAGCACTTAGGCGACGCAGAATGGACCTTCTAACAAGGCGCCGACTCACAGGTGAAAACAACTCAGGAGTGGTGTAGCCTCAAACTTTCTCGGCACCCTGGTTCAGTCTCAGCCATCTCAAAGCACCTCGAGATAACAGAAGGCGCATTTTCACCTAGGCTCAATTTTCCGAGTTTCATCGCTTCGCAAGAATGGCCGCCGTTCTCACTGGATTTCAACCCGATTGATTACAGCGTGTGGGCAGTTTTGGAGTCCAGGGCTTGTGCTAAGCGCCGCAACAGTTTGGAGTCGGTGAAGCAATCCCCGCGCCGGGAGTGGGACCGAATCACGGCGGAGGAGCTGCGGCCCATCGCCAAAAATTTCAATAAGCGCCTGAGGCTCTGAGCCTCAGAGCGCTGAGGACGGTCACTTCGAAACCTGCTGAGAATGTGGTTACAGAAGGACCATATTATTGCTGTCCATTGATAAATGTTTTTTTTTTTTTTTTTAAATTTCTTCGTTGAAAATAAAAGCATAAAAAAATGTTTGTCCGGTTTCTTCTTTTTTTTTTTTCTTCTTTTTCTAGTCACCCTGTACATAGGCTTGTAATACAGCATCAGCACACTAAAGAAGTTCCGAAAACATGTTGGTGCTGGGCCGTCCAGTAAATGAACTCCACTTCTTCATTGCGTTTAAAGTTTATGCTTGAAAGTGGTTTTGTTCTTCAAAGTTTGCGGCTGTCCGTTGAACGCGGATCGCACTGATCAGCCCACCGCGTGCACTGCGGGGAAGCTAGACGTGCACAGTGCATTTGTTTAGAGTGATGATTCGCCAAATCAAAGTTGAATCCAATCGGACTTCAAACCAACACGGAGTCATTAACGCATTCCTTATCGATGAACAGCATCCGCGACGGCAAATATAATAAAGAAACGAAAACCAGCGAGCAGCCGCAGCAATTGTGTCTCTGCTTCTCGAAGATAGCAGCAAGGACCGCTACAGTGGAGGAAGTCGAGGTTTTCGCAACCCCTGGGCAGCTCAACGAATGGACGGGAGCGAGATGACTCTACTTCCCTTCAGCCTATATACATTTCTAGCCGTTTCCGCTGGGTTGCATTTTCATCTGATTCCGAGACGCACGTGGGAGACTCGCTGTCTCCAGCTATCCTTTCCTGACCAGCGCGGCAGCCAGTCAGGACATGTACGTGCTGGTACTGACCGTCTGGATCCTCGTAGTCGGCGTTAGTGGTGAGTGCTTTTTATTATTTATCCGTTTATTATTTATTATCAATCCGCGAACCGAACGCTTACACGTTCACGGATTGGGTCTACCGTCTATCCATGTGCATTCAGATGTTATACTTCATTTCATGTTACGATGAGCCTCAGCAGGCGCTACCGCATCCAGTCATTCAGGGAAGGGGGGGGGGGGGGGGGGGGGGGGGCGACGTTGGTGGGAGTGGGGAGTGGGATGAGAGAGCTAAATTTAGCGTGATTCTCTTTTTCCTTCTTTGTATTGCTTACATGAAATTGTTTAAGAAACGACCCCCCCCCCCCCCCCCCCTTATTCCGACGCCATGGTGCCACGTGACGTTGCGCAACGCACGTCGGTCTTTGCGCCACTCCGAACGATCGCGTGAAAAACAGTATAGGGAGTATTCACAGGACGCCATATTTGTGGGTGCTCTTTAGAGCGCATGCTCAGAACGAGCTCACATTAATAGGCTGTGAGACCTACAATCTTGATGGCGTGGAATGCACGTTGCAAAAGAACTGTGGAAGCTCGCCATCAGCACGCGCTCAGCAGTCGCGCACTCAGCTATGGCCGCCACTGAATACTCCTTACAGTATTGGCTTCGAAAGCTCCTAGCGTCCTCTGAGAGCTAACCCGCCGATATCAACGCTTCGAAAAGTACAAATATCGCACACGTGGGCGTGGTGTGTGTAAAATGAAACGCAAACTTTGTGAATGTTGATATCTACACTATAGTAAAAGTTTCAAAATTAAACTATGGCTATGATTCAAAAGTGTATGTTAGGCAGAGATGTCCTGACAACCTACGTTCATCATTCATGATTGTATTTTTCTTACTTTCTGAGATTCTAATTTTAATAAAAAATATTTGCATATATCAAGAATATTTAAAAAATTTCCTCGATTAGGTATAGCTGTGATCTCTGTACGTTTATTGTATGTCATATGCATTGTTTACTTGCTATTTCCGTGTAGTCAGTGGACTTCCTGAAGCAACAGTATACAAATATAGCTAAATTAAAATTAGCTTAGGTAGGGACAAGTCGAAGTTTGGGAACAACATTTACGAGTTTAGATGGGTTTTCATTTAGGCATGGTGCAGTATTAAAAAGCTTGGAGAAACTATTCGGTACTCAGTTCGAAAATATTGGGCTAAAACCACTATTCGCTTCGAATTCGCTTCAAACTCAAAATCCACCATTCACACATGCCTAGAAACTACGTCGCAACGCCGAATCTCTCGGCATATTATTCATTGTACATTGTCATCACCAGAATTATTAAAAAAAAGTCATATGTAGAGCCCTACGCGGATAACAGTTTGATTATCGGCATCCGATCCACATCCGCAGACTTCGTAGCCGTATCCGAACCACATCCGCAATGTTTTAAATAATTGCATCCGCATCCGATCCGCGTCCGCAGACTTTGAGTCCGCATCCGAACCGCATCCGCAAAATTCGGAGCCGCATCCGACCCTCAATCCGCGCATTCATTTGACATCATAAAACCAAGCATGAATAAAAATGACAGGAGTGCACTTAAGACTGTTTACGTGTAGGAATGCGAAGGCATTCCTACGCGCAGCGCATTCCTACAAGCAGCGCGCCCGCTCCTCCGCGGGTGAGGTCAGAGCTGTATATGGGGAGAGTTTGGCCAGTCTATGATCTCGCCGCCGAAACGCTCTCCTCCCAAGTGAGCCAATGAGCACGCGGCGTAGAGCGAGAGGCATGAGCGCATGCGCGTGAACTCCCGGCTGCTCCCATCTGAGTGGGGAGGGCCGCCATCTTCGATCATTCTCCCGGCGAAATGCGTAGGATCGGCATCTAGATCTCGGTTATTGCCTTTTATATCGCTGGCTCTGGCAAGAAAATGACATTCTATTATTCCTCGGTGGGTTAAAAAGCTAATAAATGAAGATTTTTCGGCGTGTGGCCACAAAATGTTCTTCAAGCGAAGAAGAAGTCGGTCCGTAGCAGACGACGCGTAGCCTCAGCAATGCTCTTCTCCGACCAGTCTCCGACAGCGTTGCTCAAATATGACGGTCGTCTCCTCTCCACTCCCTTCTTTCTCTCTCGCTCCTTCGGCACTCTCTTCCCTTTCATTTACTTTTCTCCTCTCCGGCGCCTTCGTCGCCACACCCACTGGCCAAACTCTCCCAATATACGGCTCTGGGTGAGGTCAGCCGGCAGCGCGCCACGCTGCTGCGCGGCGCGACATAGCTGAAAGCAGAGCGTAGAACGCGTGAGGAACGAGAACTTCCGCCCCCTCCCCTCCTTCCACGCGTCAAGACATCCATCGAGTGAAAATGTCCATTGGTATTTGTTTTGACTCGTTGGACGTTTTGACGAGCCGGATGTTTTGACTCGGAGGCATGTTCTGACTCGTTGGACGTTTTGACGCGTTAGATGTGCTGACTCGGAGGGACGTTCTGACTCGTTGGACGTTTTGACGCGTTGAATGTTCTGACTCGGAGGTATGTTTTGACTGGTTGGACGTTTTGACGCGCCGGATGTTCTGACTCGGAGGGATGTTTTGACTCCTTGGACGTTTTGACGCGTTGGATGTTCTGACTCGGAAGGATGTTCTGACTCGTTGGACGTTTTGACGCGTTGGATGTTCTGACTCGGAGGTATGTTTTGACTGGTTGGACGTTTTGACGCGCCGGATGTTCTGACTCGGAGGGATGTTTTGACTCCTTGGACGTTTTGACGCGTTGGATGTTCTAACTCGGAAGGATGTTCTGACTCGTTGGACGTTTTGACGCGTTGGATGTTCTGACTCGGAGGTATGTTTTGACTGGTTGGACGTTTTGACGCGCCGAATGTTCTGACTCGGAGGGATGTTTTGACTCCTTGGACGTTTTGACGCGTTGGATGTTCTGACTCGGAAGGATGTTCTGACTCGTTGGACGTTTTGACGCGTTGGATGTTCTGACTCGGAGGTATGTTTTGACTGGTTGGACGTTTTGACGCGCCGGATGTTCTGACTCGGAGGGATGTTTTGACTCCTTGGACGTTTTGACGCGTTGGATGTTCTGACTCGGAAGGATGTTCTGACTCGTTAGACGTTTTGACGCGTTAAATGTTCTGACTCGGAGGTATTTTTTGACTGGTTGGACGTTTTGACGCGCCGGATGTTCTGACTCGGAGGGATGTTTTGACGCGTTGGATGTTCTGACTCGGAGGGATGTTCTGACTCGTTGGACGTTTTGACGCTTTGGATGCTCTGACTCGGAGGGATGTTTTGACTCCTTGGACGTTTTGACGCGTTGGATGTTCTGACTCGGAAGGATGTTCTGACTCGTTGGACGTTTTGACGCGTTGGATGTTCTGACTCGGAGGTATGTTTTGACTGGTTGGACGTTTTGACGCGCCGGATGTTCTGACTCGGAGGGATGTTTTGACTCCTTGGACGTTTTGACGCGTTGGATGTTCTGACTCGGAAGAATGTTCTGACTCGTTAGACGTTTTGACGCGTTAAATGTTCTGACTCGGAGGTATTTTTTGACTGGTTGGACGTTTTGACGCGCCGGATGTTCTGACTCGGAGGGATGTTTTGACGCGTTGGATGTTCTGACTAGGAGGGATGTTCTGACTCGTTGGACGTTTTGACGCGTTGGATGCTCTGACTCGGAGGGATGTTTTGACTCCTTGGACGTTTTGACGCGTTGGATGTTCTGACTCGGAAGGATGTTCTGACTCGTTGGACGTTTTGACGTGTTGGATGTTCTGACTCGGAGGTATGTTTTGACTGGTTGGACGTTTTGACGCGCCGGATGTTCTGACTCGGAGGGATGTTTTGACTCCTTGGATGTTTTGACGCGTTGGATGTTCTGACTCGGAAGGATGTTCTGACTCGTTGGACGTTTTGACGCGTTGAATGTTCTGACTCGGAGGTATGTTTTGACTGGTTGGACGTTTTGACGCGCCGGATGTTCTGACTCGGAGGGATGTTTTGACTCGTTGGACGTTTTGACGCGTTGGATGTTCTGACTCGGAGGGATGTTCTGACTCGTTGGACGTTTTGACGCGTTGGATGTTCTGACTCGGAGGGATGTTCTGACTCGTTGGACGTTTTAACGCGTTGGATGTTCTGACTCGGAGGGATGTTCTGACTCGTTGGACGTTTTCACACGTTGGATGTTCTGACTGGGAGGGATGTTTTGACTCGTTGGACGTTTTGACGCGTTGGATGTTCTGACTCGGAGGGATGTTCTGACTTGTCGGACGTTTTGACACGCTGGATGTCTGACTCGGAGGGATGTTCTGACTCGTTGGACGTTTTGGCGAGTTTGATGTTCTGACTCGGATGGATGTTTTGACTCGTTGGACGTTTGGACGCGTTGGATGTTCTGACTCGGACGGATGTTCCGACTCGTTGAACGTTTTGACGTGATAGAGGTTCCGATTCAGATAAATAAATTTAGCTTTTGGGGTGTTAGATCCCTTTTACCTGAAAGGGTTGTTATTTCGTGTAACCGACTTTTAAAAATATAGTAAACAAATATAGGTTTATCGAAGATTATGTGGCATTTGCCACATGTTCTTAAATAAACCTATATAAATGACGAAGAGACGGTCTATGTTTTCGCATTTTCAGGAAATAGAAGCAAACGCAGAGAATAAGTAGAATATTTCTATTTTATGTTTTTAATTTTAGGGGCGAAGTTCCTTAGGGTCTAGCCTTGTCCGTCCGGCGTCTGTGCTCACATCTATTGCCATCCCATCTGTCTTCTTAAAAAAAGAAAAAAAAATGTTCACGCAGTCGACAGGATTCGAACTATGCGGAAAGACCCCAATGGATTTCTACTCCATCGCCTTAACCACTCGGCCACGACTGCGGGACGAGTAGGGGGCTCTGAGATGTGGTAGTAACTCAAGAACTGAGGTTTCTGTCATGGATGAAACGTTGCATGTAGCCGCTCAACGTCTATACAGGAGAGGGCGCTGCGGTCAAATGCGTATATAATCACGTTAAACTTTGCACCATCAGCACCATCAAAATCAGCACCATCAGCACTACCTATGAACAAAATCAGTATCATCAGCACCACCAGAGCTTCGCCCCAATCAACATCATTTACCACGTGGAGATTTTTATTTAGTGTACAGTACACTGGTTAGTGACACTGTACACACTGCCGATGTCCTATCTTATCAGAGCTCGTGAAAACCGCTTCTAGTGTTTCGCTCTGTATTCAACCCAGGGGAACAGGCATGCGCAGCGGGGACGGCTCCATAATGCGGTGAGAGGATTGCATGCTTGAAAACGGTATAATGAAACTTACTGCGTATCAAACATTTTCAGCATGCAAGTTTGCGAATGGTATGTTTCAAGAACGGTTAGAGAGGGGGAAGGAATTTCAGCAATTTATTTGAACTGACGAAAATAATCCCTGGAGAAGGGGAAGAAAAGGGACAATGGACAAACACAAATCTCCAAACACAGCTAGGTGTCCAGCTCGCTTGCACCATTGCATTTAATTGCATTATAATCATATTATTTGAGCTGAACGCCTAATTAAGAGTAAAAACAAATTAAATGTGTATATTTGTCACATGCGGAGGATCAACGAAGTGGTCGATGGGCTATGAGTGGTGTCTGTGATAGCACAAAATAAGACGCCATAAGCGGAGCAAACATGGGGAACGGTGAAAATCATCAAGCTCGGGAGCGGGCTCCACGTGCTTCTAATAATGTCGCAGCAAAAGCCGAGCAAGTGGTCCGGAGTCGTGCAGCAGTAGCGTATGCTCGGAAAGCCAAAGTAGTAGCTCAACGAGAGGCGGACGCTGGAGAAACAGGCGCACGGAAGGCCGAAAACATTTTATGCTCCAGGCCTTAATTGGGTACCGATGAAGGCCTGTTATTACATATTTAGATGCATATGGCCAGTCGGGGTTCATCACACTGCACTCCCTTCGCCCCGATGCTGACAGTGCCGAATAAACTGCACGTTCGTTAGACCTGTCGATGTCACACCATGTGATCGCCTCTATCTCCGTACATGCTCACGCGGAGAGAACGATGTCAAGCTAGCAGAAGCATTCCATTGGTTGCACTTGCGAAAAGATGGCTGCCACAGCGATTTCATCGCTCTGCAGGCCAAGGGAGTAACGGAGTGTAGTTTGTGCCCAGAGTTTCACTCCGAGATGCGACGCTATGATATTTTACGAAAGGTCGTTGAGTAAAACGCCAGTATTGCACGAGGCATTCAAAACTGTTTATTAGGTGCTCAAGCATATACCATCTATAAAAATTACTCATTTTCAGGTAAGCCGGCTCACGTACTAGTCCGTTCGTTCTATGCAACAACTCCAATCATTAAACTCCTGCCAACGTAGTTGAGGACGTCTTGAAATGTCGTAACTGCAGTCGCCAACAAGCACGAAACCATAGCTATTTCCTCCTGCAGCCACTTGTTACGTCTGCCCACTTGGACCGCCGGTGCAGACGCCACCGCGAGGGGATCCAAGAGGTGTACCCTGTTTTGGCGAGGAATGCTGGATAACTTGCAGGAAATGTATCAATTCAGCCAAGTCTGGATGATGACTCGTCAGTCGGCTGTGCTGTCCGTTTTGCCACCCTTCCGCCGTGTTGGTGGTGCGTGGTCCATCGTTCTCACAAATGGCCGCAGATGCCTTTGACGACTGTGTTCGAAAGCCAGAAGCTGTCCAAATATTTTGCAAATTGCTCCAGCCGAGCAGCGTCCAGTGGAGATAACTGTGGCCGAACAGCGAGCAGGTCCCTGGCGAAGGTAAATTGCATCCTTCCGGAACCGTCATCGCAAAGTACAAGCGTTATCTTATAAGTTATTTATTTATTTATTTAGTTCTTTGTGCCTCAAAAACGACAGAAGTCTTTGTATGAGGCACTTAAGTACTAGAAAAATCATGCGAACAATTTAAAATACAATGCGTACATCCACACATAAAACATTATAGAGAAAGGTTAAAAACGATATGCTAGCTAAATGTACAAAAATGAGTCAACTAATATATATATATATATATATTTTTTTTTTTCCTCCAACTTCTCAAAGTCCCCGTCTTTCAAGCCTCCGGATGGATGTTTTGACTCGTTGGATGTTATGCACCGTTGGATGTTTTGACCGTAAGCGCTGACACGTGACCCAAAACGGGGGAGAGAGGGTCTAAGACGTAACTTAAGGGGGAGGGGAAGAGGGGCGACCGCGCCATCCTCTCTTTAGTTGCACGTTTTTCGCGGTCAGAAACGACGCCCGCATTTGTTGCCCGTTCTCCGCGGTGACGGACAACGCCGGCGCCGCTCCATGGGGCAGGTGATGCTTTCGCACTAAAAACGAAAAATATCGCATCTGGATGGTATCGTATCAGCCGTCTGCTTACCTTTGTACGAACAACTCTTCGTGTCAGAATACGGTGAAAGTCATTTTATTGTATTCTATTTTATCGGATAAGATATCTATGAGATGCGCTCAAGAAATAAAGAAAATTTTAATATTGATTTTAATTTTTCCTTTGTGATACCATGTCATAAACGGAAAGTTAACGAAGGCCAGACTAATAACATTCTGTCATTTTATTTAGGCTGTGGTCACGTACGCACCGACACACAGCGACTCCCGAGAGAATATTTCTCCGCTCGACTCGAACGGCCCCTGAGAGCTTCGGATTACGATACCCGACTCATGGTACGTTTACACCTGAAAAGAAATCCGCTGCCGCGGGAGCGGATCCGCTCCCGGCGGCGGCGGCGATGAGCGGGTGGCGTTTACATCTATTTCCTTCGAGCGGCGGCGGCTACGCCAGCTGCGGCAGCGGTTCCCGTAACATCTCGTCAAATATGACGAGAAGGCGCGAAAGTTCCCGCCTCGGCTCTTTCTCCTGGGCGTTGCTGCTCCCGGAAGTACGCGTGCTCATGACGTAGGCAGCGTCGCGCTGCGCAAGAATGTCACTTCCGGTCAGCGAAACGCCTCGTTCGGCGGCAGAAATAGGTCCTGGACCTAAACGGCTCGCCGCCACGTTTTCCGCCCAGCGTTTCGCTCCAGCGGCAAAAGCTGGGCGGATTCGCTAGCGGATCCGCAAGTGTAAACATACCATCAGGTGCCGCGTCGTCGGCGGAACTTGCCGTACGCTTGCATCAGTTCCGCGCAATATCCATCGCATAACATGGCTCGGCTCACCATTGCACCGCGGATGCTCCTCTCTCGTCTGATTGCCGTATTGCCTCGCGATATCACCATTTCACGTCACCGCGAGGCAACCCTATGCACGAGGGTATAAGAGAGTACGGCGCAAGACCACCAGGGAGACTGCGAAGGGAGACTTCACAAAAGAATGGCACCAGACAACGAAGACTGCTCCTCGTCTTCGGCCATATCTTAACTAAATCAAAAGTTTGTCTTCTTACCAGCCGTTCCGGACCAGTTTACATTCGAGTCTGTAACAACCTAAGACGCTACGAGGCCAAACAACAAAAAAGTGGGAGAGGAAAGGCGCTCACTCACCCCAGCAAGATACTCGCGCATATGTGGTAAAGCGCGAGTACACCACTGGGAAAATATCAGAATATTCAAGAATGGTAACACTACCTGTCGGTTTTAGTTTTAAACACGAACCCTCAACTGCATGCTCGGAACCATATATAGGGTGGTTCAAGTCACCAGGCTCGATGTAAAATGGACCGTAAAAATCGATGCCTGCACGTAGCCATCTAAACTTTTCGTCAAAGGTGTATTTCACAGGTCGTTTTTTTTCTTGTAAAATTACAAAGCGTAGTTTTCTTTAGTAAAAAACAGGGCCAAGAAACTTGCCAGGGTCTACGGCGGGCGGCGACCCAGACGACAAAGTCAAGTAGCGGGGTGTGTTTGGCGTTCGTATTGATAGATGGCGTCGGGAGCAGCGTCTGAAGGTGCAGTCGACCAGCGAAAGAAAGCAGACGACACGCAGACGAAATCCGTTGGCAGCAAAAGCGCCGCCGTTATGCAGACGCGTTTTTTTTACTTTAAGTTTGTTTTTATTGTTCACATTTTTTTTTTTAACCGAAGGTACGTTTGAAAAAGATTATATTCATTTTAATAAACCACGGTGGTCGCGAGCCGTCGCGATAAGGAGTTAGCACCATCTATCACTACGAACGCCAAACACACCCCGCTACTGGACCCCTGTCGTCTGCGTTGCTGCCCGCCGTAGACCCTGGCAAGTTTCTTGGCCTTATTTTTTTACAGAACGAGAGCTACGCTTTGTAATTTTACAAAAAAGAACCGACTTGTGAATTACACTTTTGACGAAAAGATTAGATGGCTACGTAGAGGCTTCGATTTTTACGGTCCGTTTTACATCGAGCCTGGTGACTTGAACAACCCTATACTTAAAAACAACTCAGTGCCAAATGTCGAGAAAAAGAAAACCCACACACACACACGCAACGTTTCACCTGTTGAGGTTGCTGTGTGAAAGAATCAGAATATCGTCAACGTGGACGAATTAAGACTGGTTCGCCTCTCTTAAATTGATACTCGCTAATGAGATGTCTCTCTCCGTTGGTGCACTTGGTGCTGTGGCATGCACGAACTGTGCTACAAGAATGAGGTGCGGAAACTCGTGCTGGTCCCACCACTCCAGAGGTTTGAATTTAGCCTCCTCGATCTACTTGTGGGCGAGACGTCAATTGCCGGCATCTTTTACTTTCCCGTGGCTTGTACGTTTTTGGATTTCTTTCCCAAAGAACACTTTCTGCTCTTTTCCTGCCGAATAAGAACACGCTTTCTCGGGACGACTGATGCTCTATCATTCTTTACTTTTTCCAGGGACTTTGTTTTGAGTTCGAACGTTCTAAAGCGATCTTCGGCGAGAATCGAATCTTTCTTGACGTAAAGAACATTTTTCTCCCTGATTGACACCTTTTATCTAATGAAGGAGATTGCTCCCTCAATACATTCGATCATGCACTTTATAGTATCACTCACTTATTCACTGTACACTGTGCGGTCTCAATTGGACATTCCTCCTCGATGGATGTTCAGTCACGGTGGACATTCCGGCCTGGTTGGATCTTCCGTCTAGTTGGATATTCAGACTCGTTGGACATTCCGTCTCAATTGGAAAATCTTTCTCGGTTGATTTTCCGTCTCGCCCTCCACGTGGCCAAGTGAATATAGTACGCGGAGCGGCATACATTCTCATTCTTCTGGCTACCGGATTTGAGCAATGCGTTTCTCAATGTTTACGTATTTCGAGCTGGTAGATCTTCCAATTTGTTAAAAAGAATGTTGGTCCCTCAGGCGGATTCTGGCAAACTGGTTAAACGTCTCTAATTCTGCGAAATATCTACAACTCCTGAAAAATATGAAGAAAAAGAGATGTACGAGTTCGCGGAGCCTCAACTGAAAAAAAAAAAAAAAAAAAAAAAAAAAAAAAAAAAAACTTTTTTTATTTTAGAAACATGTTTTATGCAGGTAATTGTTTTATTAATAAACCTGGTGGCAAGAGCGAAAGAAGCTCTTTGTAGAGTGATATAGGTTTCCGCTTTCGGCATGCGGCATCTTCCTCCACGTCTTCGAAAGAGGACAACATGCTCAGCGGAAAACATGAAACCTTTATTTATTTTATGGTCACTAAACGCCTACTGAAAGAACTGTGCAGCCCCGGGAGCATACCAATGCTCGTGATTCTGCCCACGTAATTGCAGACGTCCTGGTATAGGTGGCAGCATGGCCACTGCTGTATGAGGCAAAGGCATCCAGTTCTGAGTGGAGCCTCTCGTTTCTTGCCAAGACAGATCTTGACGTTGGTCTTGTCACAGCGAACTAATCCCACAGGAGAGCCTGGATTCGATCCTGTGTGGCATGCTGCGCAGCCTGAAGGAATTCAGATTCCTTCTCGTATTTTCTTTAGACATTGGCAGTCTTTTGCTTGTTTCTGGTTTACTAAGGGCTTCAACGAACAGTTTAAGTAAAAAGTAAAAATAACAACTGGCAAAGGAGTGTGACAGCAGAAAGTTCGAAAATTTGTCGTAATTAATTGATTAGGTTCCACAAATTAAAAGTTACAGAAGAAAGCTTAAGCTTCGTCTTTAAGAGTGTAACGAGAAATCCGTTCAAGCGTGTCTGTATGGCCTAGTCAGTATTAGGGTGGCGATGCGGGCTAAAATTAGTCGTTTATATAGCAGGAGGTTAGTCTGCCAGAACATGGCGACATTGTTACCCATTATAGATAAGCAATTTAGCCAGTGAAGTACGACTGCTAGCCTGGGGTCTTTAACGTGCACCACGCAGTAGTGATACACGACCGCATGCCGGTACGATGCTTATTTAGATCGAAACAAGCAGGGGTGGGGATTGAACCCAGGATACTCTGGGTTCTGCAGCGCGAGCTTTCGCTCCACGTGCTCCGAGCTGGTGTGTGCTAGACCACTCGACCACCGATCCCCCTCGATGCGGGCTAGTTGGTTCACGCCGAGTGGCGACACAGCGCACAAGAAACGAAGACGAAATAAAAAGAGGTACACAGGACAAGCGCTTGTCCTGTGTAACCCCTTCTACTTCGTCTTCGTTTCTTGTGCGCTGTGCCGAATCTCCTAGTCAGTAGCGTGTCTGATTCGGAAGTGAAGGGTCGTGGGTTCGAATTCTGCCTAAAATTTTTCAAATTTTTTCTTTAAGGCTAATGATTTACTTTATAAAGTGAAATCATTTGAGACATGAGGTGACATTTTATTTGCATTGCACGTTGTTTTGATCATTTTCATTCCACGGGTGACGTCACGTTTCAAGTGAGCGTTCTGGGCTGTTTGATGTTTCTGCGCGAGGTCATGTGGCTGTGACGTCATGATCTTATCGACCAATCATGATTTTCTGGTGACGCCGACGCCGGCTTTTCTCTGACACAAGCTCCTTAACGCTCTCGCGTTACCACTTGCGCTTTCTGAAGACGCTAACAAGCAGACAGAGTAGGTTTCACCGCGTAAAGGCTCACTGTTTTTTTTTTTTTTTTTTTTAAGCTTGTCTTGTTTGAAATGGGACATGTTTTTGCCGCAGTCAGCCGTTTTCTCTGAGAGGCCGAGACACCAGGGATATTTATTTTAAATCCATCACAAAATTGCGAGAATCTCTCAGGTAAACTTTAATTTAGGAATAAAATGCTTAGATGGGCCAGTTGGTACATCGTGGGAGTACTCCCCTAGATCTAAGAAGGGGGTCCTTCCCTTCAATTCCTGCCACTCCAAGCTAGTGAAGAGAGGCATCGCGAGCTCGTGTATGGAGGCGTCTCTCAGAAAGTCTTGCCTGCATAGCGCCCACGATAGCTTTGTCAGACAAGTAGATCGTCTGCGAAAAGGGGGTTTCCCAATGAGCTCATTGGTCGAAGTGGCTGGGAGCTTGATAAAGAAGTTCAAGGGGACGCAGAAACCACCGCGCGAAAAGAGCAACGTACGGCCTGTGGTGATACCATATATGCACGGTGTCTCCCATAAGCTTAAGAAGGTGGCTGGGCGCTATGATGTCCCGGTCGTATTTTCGGCGCCCAACAAAATGTCGCGGTTATGCAGGAGAATTAATGATCCACAACCGATAACTGACCCGTGCCATACCAAGCACAGGAATAAGTACACTGATTGCGCAACCGCCGTCGTTTATGAAATACCAATGACGTGTGGTTTAAGCTATGTAGGGCAGTCTGGAAGGTGTATTAATGATCGGGTCCGCGAGCACGCCGCTTCAACTAGAACTACACCGTCAGGGCATTTGGCTGTACATTGCAAAAGATGCACTTGCGACCCATCATTTGACAGCACTAAAATATTGGCGAGGTACAGAAACAAAGTGTCACGCGAGCTTCACGAGGCATTTGAGATTAGGAGAAGGGGTAAAAAAATGCATTAGCGATACATCATTGGCTCTGTCTACGAATGAGTTTGAATATTTGAAACGTGGTCTGGGCGGAGACTAACGTGACGTGTGGTGTCTGATAGTGTGCTCCCATTGGTATATAAGTTTGTGTTTTTTTCCTAATAAATTCAGTTGAGAGTGCGCCCTGTGTCGTTGTCAATCTACTCTTTGTCCGTGTTTTTTTGGCGCTTATTTTCCCATTTAATTTAGGGCTGAGTTTTGCCACTGCTCGTTCAGTCACAGAGAGCAAAGCCTCATTAGAAACATATCTACCAACCACGTATTGCAAACCTATTTTTACTATACCGTTACTTTAGGTTCTAGCTTATCACATTGAACAATAGTATATATCGTCTCTACGGTTGCGGCATTGGGTAATGCCGTCTCAGGGGATATTCATACCTGGCTGGATCTTCCGTCTCGCTAGATATTCAGACACGTTGGATATTCCCTTTCAATTGGACATTTGGTCTCAATGGACATTCCGTCTCGCCTGTCACGTGACCAATTGGATCTTTTGACTTGTTGGATCTTCCGTCTCGATGGATACTCAGGCCGTAAGCGCCCCAATCCGGTCCCCTAGTTAAAACGTTTGGAGATCCCGGATCTAGAGGGAAATGTCCTGTGCATTTGGGCGGCTTCGGAACAGCGAGGCATAGACCCGGACATCGGTGGTCACAGTTGGTGGCCCCGATGGACCCATTTCGATGGCGACGCCTTAATATGCACAAAGAAGAAGCAAAACATCGCCGGTGAGGTGTGTGCCTTCCTTTGCTAGCTTACTTTGTAGAAAAACACCGGAATTGCGCATCGCAATTCCTCATTGCAATTCCGGACAAACACGAGTATCAAATACGTAAAGTGGACGCAGCTTGCCATCATGTAGAATTAATGAACCTTTTAATGAATTCTACAAGATGAAAGCTGCGTCCACTTTACGTATTGATACCGGTGTTTGTCCGTCCTTTCTTTTTCCCAGTCTCAGGGTGTTTTTACTATGTCCAACTCTTACACCAGCTCGTTTGCGCCCTAAACTTGTGTTCCTTAATTATACAAGATGGAAGTTTCGTCCAATTTAAGTATTGAGACCTGTGTTTGTCCGTCCTTTCTTTTTCCCAGTCTCGGGGTGATTCTGCTACGTTAAACTACTAGCAGCTAGTTTGCGCCGTAAACTTCTGTTCATTAACTCTACAAGATGCAAGCTTCGTCCACTTTACGTATTGAGACCTGTGTTTGTCCGTCCTCTCTTTTTCCAAGTTTCGGGATGTTTTTACTACGTTAAACTAGTACCAGCTCGTTTGCGGCGTAACCTTCTGTGAATTACTTCTACAAGATGCAAGCTTCGTCCACTTTACGTATTGAGACCTGTGTTTTCCGTCCTTTCTTTTTCCCAGTTTCGGGGTGTTTTTACAACGTTCAACAGCCAGGACCTCGTTTGCGCCGTAATCTTATGTTATTAATTCTACAACATGCAAGGTTCGTCCACTTACGTATTGAGACCTGTGTTTGTCCTTTATTTTACCCAGTCTCGGGGTGATTCTACTACGTTCAACTACCACCAGCTAGTTTGCGCCGTAAACTTCTGTTCAGTAATTCTACAAGATGCAAGCTTCGTCCACCTCGCGTATTGAGACCTTTGTTTGTCCGTCCTTTCTTTTTCCAGTCTCGGGGTGTTTTTACTACGTTCAACTAGCACCAGCTCGTTTGCGGCGTAACCTTCTGTGAATTAATTCTACAAGATGCAAGCTTTGTCCATTTTCGTATTGGGACCTGTGTTTTTCCGTCCTTTCTTTTTCCCAGTTTCGGGGTGTTTTTACTACGTTCAACTGCCAGGAGCTCGTTTGCACCGTAACCTTTTGTTCATTAATTCTTCAAGATGCAAGCTTCGTGCAATTTACGTATTGAGACCTGTGTTTGTCCGTCCTTTCCTTTTTCAGTCTCGGGGTGTTTTTACTACGTTTAACTACCACCAGCTCGCTTGGGCCATAGCCTTCTATTAATTCTACAAGATGCAAGCTTCGTCCGCTTTATGTATTGGGACCTGTGTTTGTCTGTCCTTTCTTTTTCCCAGTGTCGGGGTGTTTTTACCACGTTCAACTACCACCAGGTCGTTGGCGCCGTAACCTTCTGTGAATTAATTCTACAAGATGCAAGCTTCGTCCACTTTACACATTGAGACCTGTGTTTTTCCATCCTTGCTTTTTCCCAGTCTCGGGGTGTTTTTACTACGTTCAACAGCCAGGACCTCGTTTGCGCCGTAATCTTATGTTCAATAATTCTACAAGATGCAAGCATCGTCCACTTTACGTAATGAGACCTGTGTTTGTCCGTCCTTTCTTTTTCCCACTCTCGGGGTGCTTTTACTGGGTTCAACTACCACCATCTCGTTTGCGCCCTAATTTTCTGTTCATTAAGACGAGCTCCGTGGGGATACACTTTTGGCACCACTTGACTGACTCGAACGGATTGTTGCGCCGGCTGTGGGCATCGTCTGAGAACCTTAAAAGCCCTGATATGCATCTTCCGCACGTCTGAACAGTGTCGAGCATACATGGTTTGGAATTTCCGCTGCGTGTTTTAGTATTGTGTTGGTGTGTTGTGATTAGCTGCATAGGAGCAGGTGTTTGACAACCTTTGTCTGCTTGTGCGTATATGTACCGGTGCGTTGGTGTAGGGGGGTTCCTTTTGTCTAGGTTCGCTTTATTCCCAATATTCATGTGCTTGTTAGTGCTTTCCTTTTTCCACGGTCACCTTTTTCGTTCGTAGGTTTAAATATTTTCTGACATCACCTTAAAGGGGTTAGGACACGAAAATTAAACGGATAGATTTTTCTTGGAATGGAATGACCATAGCCTACACACTAAACATTATAACACCCATAATCGTGTAAAAAGGGTGTAAGTTAGGAAAAACACCCTTCTTACACTTCATTTACACGATATTTGAATATCGGTGGGTGTAAAAAGGGTGTGCTGATGTTTTTCATCCCTTCCACACCCTTTTTACGACCTCGCTTATTGCGATGGCGTCTGAAATCGTGTAAAAAGGGTGTATGGGCGAATTATACGCCCTGTATTAACACGGTGTGAAAGGGGCGTTATGGTGATGCCAGTCTAATACAGCCATGATTTCATATCCGTTAATGCTTATTGCTTTGCTGAAACTGTTGCTGATGTACGGCGGTATAAACATCCAGTATAATTAATCGCTACACGAAGTCGCGTATGGTTAGGAAGTGATGGAGTATAGTTTTTGCAACTCCGATCGAACTCTTCATTCGAGAGGAGCCGAAAATTACGTGTCGCGTGTGCGTCAGTTTCATCAGTTCAACTTCGACTTAAAAACAAAACATCTCCACTCGCAAAAGATGAACGAAGACGTGTCAATATACAACCCAAACAGCACACAGCATTGCGCCGATATAGGATCAAATATGAAAAATTGCGCCGTTACCATTTTGGTCCAGCCAATATCTGTGAAAAAAAGGATGGGTCGCGGCGACGCCATCCTGACATACCGTAGGCGATGCCGTTTTTGGTTGAGCGTCAAGATTCCCGCATGAATGGCCTATGCCGGCGAGGTATGTCTATTTCTTAACCGCCTAAAATCCGACGTTAAAAAAGAAAAGAAAAACAAGATGAAGCAAAACGGAATCTGCTACTTTTAACCAGAGAAAGACCTCCTGCGCTGAACCACTGAACAAACTATGGGCCGTGGCGCCCTCATTTCGTGTATTACAAACTCACCTGACTGGCCCTCGCACTACTTATAGCACCTTCACTGAGATTTTATTTTTGTGTGTAGTTCTAACGAAACAATTCCGCAAGACAATCGAAAGTGCCGAATTTATGACACCCCGGCTATAGTACGCGATCCTTAGTTGACACCAAAATATCTAGCCCCCCGACGCTTTTTTTTTCCTTTTTTTTTCTTTTTTCGTACAGGTGAAATTGCATCTCTTGTTTCATGCGTTCGAATTTGTTTTGTGTTATTTATTTCGTGATTTCGCGGTCGGCATCAGAGCACGCACGCCACTGCGTGAAGCAAGTCCTGACTAGTGCCACTAAATAAGCTACGCTTCAGAGTAACGACACTTGGCCATATTGTGGCTTAAGATCATGGTTGCCTGTTATCTGAAGCTTTATTTCAAATTACAGAAAACGCTTTTTGCGCCCTCAACAAATGATTAAACAGTTTGCTACAGAGAAAATCAATATCACATAAGCTTCCTAACACCGAATCTAATGCTGAGGAAGTCGCACTTTTGAATCATGACGATCGGCAGTTGCGTCTGCTCTGCACAAGCCCCAAAATGGCGGCGCCCATAACAATGTCGGGGAACGGAGTGCCGATACTCTAAGCGCAGCTCATTTAGTGGCTCTAGTCCTGACGTGTCCCATTTTGCGACCCTCCTTGGGCAGCCCAGGTGGCTTATACAAAGCCGCAGAGGGAGATTAGCTGCTTTGTCCACCCCTCTTTGACCTCGTCTTCTGATAAGCCTCCACACCTTCTTTTGTGTCTTCGTGTGGCTGTGAGCGAGTGCGAAGGCCGTTTCTAGCAAATCAGAGGGGTGGTGTGTAACACGTGACCGTTCTCCGTAGGACAGGGACGCTTGGACTATAATATGTCACGTGACTCGCTCCGACGCGCTGATGGGCTCACTGGAGCCGAAGTCTTTGCCGTATTCCAAATTACGGTGAGTGTAGGGGCCACGTAGGTCCGGTTTCTAAAAAGCTTCCGTCAGGCGTCAGTGTTCTTCTGTTTTTCGTGCGTTGCAGTCGCAGCCGTGGTTTTTCGTCTTGAACGGCCGGAATACGTTCATACAAATTTTTTGGTAATATTTGTGAATTTTGTCGGAGTCCATAGAATTATTGTGCTGTGTTTGTGGGACGCGTTTCGACAAAGAACTAACTGCTCGTCGGCGCTCGTGAGACTTCCGCTGATTGTGATCGACCGCCTTCATCCTCGACATTGTGTTTGCGTAGTTTTGTGCTGCCCTAGTCGGATTGTGCATCTATCACGACAGAGAGCTGCTCATCGGCGACGGCGAGAGTTCCGTTGAATGTGAGCAACCGCCTTCATCCTGGACGTTGTGTTTGCGAATTTTTCTGTGGTGCCCGAACCGGATTATGCAACTATCACGGATTACATGAGATCGGTGTTTTATTTGTAAGTACTCTGCAAGCATGCTTCTGGTAGTAGTCCTGCTTCCGTCTCAATAGACCATTTTACTGTTTACAAGCATGAACTGCTGCTTACGCCTCAATCAACTCCCGGTCGTTCCGTCTCTGCCAGCCTGTCGAGTTTTGCCTACGTCAGCAGAGCTAGAAAGCTTTAAAGTAGGTTTAGGCGAAGGAAAGCCTTATTTAAAGTTTGAGTGCATTTATTTTAAACCTCTAAGAATTTTGTAGCTTTGTCACAAAAACTTAACACTAGGTCACAAATGCCAGCATTTGAGGTTTGACATGGGTTTCTCGCGAATTCGCGAAAGAAGAAGATGAGGTCCATGCACGTTTTTTCTGGATTCAAAAAATAAAGTGTTCCACATGTTTCAATTTGTTAGCAATCATTTCTCCGTAAATACTTTTTGATGAAGTGCTGTGTTACACATTTAGTATAACTTCTTGTAGCTGAATGAAGTGAGAGTTACAGCGCAGGCGAGCTGGTGAAGGATCATGGTGAAAAAAACCCAAGACTAGGACAAAAAATCCGGACAACACAACACGTCTCAAGACATTTTGAGGCAGTATTGTGTTTTCCCAATTTTTTTGTCACTAGTCTCGGGGTTTACCCACCATGCTCTTCTAGCTGCAGTACACGTTTTTGGTAGGGTGTACTGCTGCCATCACACCCTAATAAATAGGTGTAGAGCAGAATCACTCCTTTCTGTGTAGGGTGTAAGGGATTACACCGGTTTTTGAGGGTGTGAGAAATAACACCATTTTTCTAGGGCGTTTTTGTACACCAATAAGGGGGTGAGTTGTGACCCATGCCATTTACACCAATAAGGGCGTGAAAATGTTTAGTGTGTACTTAGTATGTACACCAAGTTACGCGACATTTAGTAAATAAACTCTGAAGAAAGGTGCCATGGGCAGCGTGTCTGGTTTGCCAACTGACTGAACGTTTATTCGACGCTGCCGATTGCTTTTGTCGGCTCGGAGCGATCTTGATTAATCGGCCGTGAAAAGTCTATAAAGAAAACAAAACTGCTTCGTCAGCCGCGTGAGCCGCAGTGCAGTTGCAGCGTGTGCAGCGTCACTCACTCCCTAACACTCCTCTACCCCTGTATAAGAGACGTGAGGGGGGCAGCGGACTTCGCGTTGGTCGTCGGGGAGTTTGGGGCACTGTAGCCGGGACATTGGATGTTGGTACGGCCTCGGGTGGGGCAGCCTCGGAAGCGGGTGCTGGGGCGGACTGCTCACACTCTAAAAAAAGCCCGTGCGTCTACTTTCCCGCACAACACTTGAAGAGCCAATCACCGCAACTTACGGAGGCAGCTCAGCGAATGACGATGCCGGAACATATGTTTAGACCAAAAAACGCGGTCTGAGTTGTGCCATTAAGCAATTCAAGCGTGACGTTTTGCATTGCTTAATGTCGCAACTCAGCCTGCTTTTTTTGGTCTAAACATATGTTTCGGCATCGCCATTGACCAAGCTGTCTCCGTAGGTTATGATGATTGGCTCTCCGAGTGTTGTGCGCAAAAAAAGACTCACAGGCGTTTTTTTAGAGTGCAGGAGCTGCGTCACTGGGATCACGACGGCTGAACTGGTCGGCGTGGCGTCGGTGGTCCATGACATCGTCTGGGGACTGCATTTGTACCAGGCGGGAAACACTGGTCGACTTGACGATTCCGAGGCTCCACTTGTCGCCAGGACTGTAGTTTCGAAACCACACTGGTTGTCCTGGACGAAAAGGATTAGTTTCCGGTTGACTGAAAGGTGTAGGTAATGGAGGCAAGGCGGCGTCCAGACGTGAACATATATCGTAGCCAAGTAAGCGCTGTGATTGGGGGAAATAGAGAGGTGAGGAGAGGCGTCAAATATTGATTCGCTCGCAGAATCGTTGGAACTCTGCGCTTACGAACTGGGGACCATTATCCGAAATAACAGTACGTGGTGTTCCGAACTGGCTGAACACTGACCGTAACGCGGACGTGGTGGCTTCCCCTGACGTGCACTTGAGTGGAACTGCTTGGATCCACTTACTATGGGAGTCTACGACATCCAACATTAACCCGTCTACTGGGCCGGCGAAATCCACGGGTACTCTGAACTAGGGATGTCGCGAACCACCCTAGGTTCGATTTCGAAAGGTTTCGATATTTGCGAAGCGAACTGAGGTTCGATTTCGAAAAATTTCGATATTTTCGTACCGACCGAGGTTCGAATTCGAAAAATTCGCAACTTTTGACCACAGCAGAGTTTCGAATTCGAAAATTTCGAAGCTTTCACGGTTTCTAAAATTTCGAAATCGAATATTTCGAATATTTTTTTCTTCAGGTTCGATAAATTCGAAAATTTCGAAATTCTTTGGAAAAAAAATTCGAAAACTTCGAACGCTTCGAATTTTTATAGACATGAAGTTCGAACAATTCGAAGATTTCGAATTTCTTTCTGCATAAAGTTCGAAAAGTTCGAAGATTTCGATTCTCTTTTAACGCTAAATTAAAAAAAAAAAAAAACTTTGAAGATTTTGAATTTTTTTCTAATTTAAGTTTTCAAAGTTCGAAGTCCGATTTCCAAGATTTTCCACCAGTTTCAGTTTCAAATAACGTCTTCACGACTCACTGGTTTTCACAAAATCAAGTTTAGAAAAGTAAGGGTGTGATATCTAGATTCTGCGAAGTTGGTCAGGCAATTAAATGAGACGTGCTAGAATATTTGCCAGTGCAGAATTGTGACCGCCAGCCCCGGGGGGGGGGGGGGGGGGGGGGGAGGGGGGGGGGTCTTTAACCTGCATCACGCAGTAGTGATTACACGAACACACTGTTTTACGAGACTCATCCAGTTCGAAACGGTCAGGGGCGAGCAGGAGGTTGAGGCTCAGAAAAACCTTGAAGCGACCTGGCAAACTACCTCGCCACTCCTTGCACGCTGGTAGTAATCCGATCCGGTGAAGTTTATAATTGTCCTGGAGGTTTATTTTCTGGGACGGAGGAATCGCCTCGCAAAAAAGCACAAAAGCCGACACAACTCGAGGTCGAGGAGCGTTCTACCATACAAGTGGCGTCGGAAGAGGAAAAACAGGGGGAAAGAGGGTAGCGGGGGGGGGGGGGGGGGGGGGTGCTTCAGCCTCCTTTTCCCCCTTGCAGGTATTTCAGACTGTTAAAGAAAACAATACGGGAAAAGAGGGCGTGGTCGAGCTTATTTTGATCTGAAATTATTTATGCATATGTATAGCTACTGTCGCTCTTCACTGCATAAAAGGTTGCGTAGATGGTCACTGTTAGAAACTCGTTGTCAGAAGGCCCTACTCGTCACATGCTTAGTGGTTCGGAAGTTCAAAGCTGTCTTTTCGACCTAAATACCTGTGCCGATAGCAAAAAAAAAAAAAAAAAAAAAAAAGAATAAATGCGGGAATAAATAGCAGGAGAAAAAAAAACTATCAAGAATTCGTCGGAAGTGTTCTATTCTTGCATATTCAGAGGTTCAGAACTTCGACACAAGTTTCTTTTACCAAAATGTGTACAGGCAACAAGAAACACGTCCTAAAAACGTGAAGCGAAAAAAAAAAAGTTTTCTTTTAATGACGTGCTGAACTTGAACAGTATTAGAAATCTTCTCCCATGAGTTAATTTATTCCTTAACGTGAAAAAAACAAGAAATATATTATTTTGTATTGTGCAGATGGCAATGATATGTACTGTCTGTGGTGTTAATTTAAATGCGATACCTCAAACAACTTAGACGAAAATAAATATCAAGTTTAGGTCGTAATTGCACACAGATACATGTTTCACATTTCTTCGAAACTCACGTTGAATAACAATAATCACATCTTAAGACGGCACTTACCTAGGCTATACATAGATCATTCTTAAAAAAGTATAACATATCTACCATAAATAGTTCCGGCTGCAGCGTGCTTCAAATCTGGCACAAACGATAATCGTCAAAAACCCGTCGTCCTTCCTCGCCCCTTTGGGGATTTATTTCTTTAAACCTAAGCATGCCAGAACATTGAAATAAACGACATTGTCTTTCGTAAGGAACGCAACACCGCGTGTAAAAGTTCGTGAAAAAAAATTACGAATGTACCCCACTGCTTGAAATTAAATGAAACCGTCCGCCGGTCTTTCGAAGTTCGACGAACGTCGAACTTTTACCCTAAAAGTTCGAAGTTCGTCGAACTTCTGACTTTCCAGAATTCGAAAGTTCGAAACTTTTCGAATTCTCTTGATAAATAAGTTCGAAAGTTCGATATTCATCGAATTTTTTGGTCAGTCAAGTTCGAAAGTTCGACAAGCATCGAACCTTGCAACGCAAAAAGTTCGAAAGTTCGAAAAATATCGAATTTTTTAGCTTAATAAGTTCGACGGTTCGAAAAGCGTCGAACTTCTTAGCTTAACAAGTTCGAAAATTCGACCTCCGTCGAATTTTACGATATAGACAATTCGAAAAATCGAAATCTTTCGAATCTTTCGAACCGCTTGATTCGATCATCGAAACTTCGATTCGAAAAAAGTTCGCGGCATCCCTACTCTGAACCATTTCTCTTTTGTCTCCGGCCACGGAACAGGATCTCTTGCCGGTGGGTCCGGAGCAACATTGCGATCACGGATTAGAGTAGACATTCGCGAGTGTCGCCGAAGTTGCAGGTCTCTGCTAGGCGGCGAAGCGCAACGCAGTATTAATGTACTACGGACTCATCTGGATTCTGATCCCTTTTGAAAAACTTGAAGCTCTCGGCGATTTCGTTCAGTTTTGATGCGTAGTAAATATCTAATTGCTCCACGACTTCGGCATACGTGAGCTTATTGACCGCTGTCGATGAACTGCAAGCGTCCAAAACTTAAATTGTCTTCGTACTCAGTGCTGACACTAGCAACGCTCGTTTTTTCGCCGCGTCGGTCACCGCATTTCCTTCGAAAAACGCTTCCAAGCGCGTCAAATAGGAGGTCCACTTATCTGTACTTCCGTTGAACTGAGGAACCGCGAAGGCCTTGGTGCGTGTGGTGCGGGGTGAGTTGACCGGTTTCAGGCGTTAGGTTCGGTTTTCTCGTCGCCAACGGAGTAGACTCTGAAGAAAGGAGCCATGGGCAGCGTGTCTGGTTTGCCAACAGACTGAACGTTTATTCGACGCTGCCGATTGCTTTTGTTGGCACGGACGACCTTGATTAATCGGCCGTGGAAAGTTTATAAAGAAAACAAAACTGCTTCGTCAGCCACGTGAGCCGCAGTGCAGTCGCAGCGTGTGCAGTGCCACTCGCTCCCTAACATTTAGAGCTCTGGTAATTGCAATAATATATTTACAAATTTGATCATTTTCATCTCGCGGCCAGGTAACACCGACCAAGTTAGTCACACCTCAGTGAGATAAAAAAAAGGTTAGAACAGTGCAACCTAGGTTTTGACCTGACTTACATGGAGGAAGGACATAAGTAAATCAAGTATTGCCTGGGTTAATGTATGCAGACGACATTGTACTCGTATCAGAAAATCGTGAGACAATACAGGAACTGATTAGGAATTGCAGCTGGGAAGGGGACAGTTTAGGACTAAAATTTAGTAGGGACAAGTCGGGTATAATAGTTTTCAACGACGAGAAGGGGGAACCAATGGAGATACAGGACACATTGATAGAACACGCAGAAAAGTACAAATATCTGGGAGTATGGCTAAGTGAAGGAAGACGGTATCTAAAAGACCATGCAGATATTGTAATAAAGAAGGAGAAACGAGATTCAGCTATCATGAAACACAGGGCACTATGGAACTATAATAGATATGAAGTCGTTAGGGGTATTACGCAATTTTCATTAAACGTTTAACCTGTCAGGTTGAATGTAGAGTCCCAGAAACTCTGTCGGGCACCACCCGCGCATAATTGTCCGCATGCAAAAAAAAAAAAAGTTATTTACAGAAAACGAAAATTGCCTTCTTATATCTCCATTCTCCCCTCCCCCTCTCTCACCCCTCCGCCTCCCCCCCTCCCCTTCCCCTAGTTCCTGGGGAAACCCCTGCCACCGATGTTGATCATAATGTAGAAAACCCGAGACTGTGGTAAAAGCAGGGAAACGGTGTCGGAGAAGAAAGACAGGGGAAAAGAACGTCTCAATTTGATTGAGACGTTCTTTTCCCCTGTCTTTCTCCCCCGACACCGTTTCCCTGCTTTTACCACAGTCTCGGGTTTTCTACATTATGATCAACATCCACCAGCTCGCCTGCGCACTCACAGTTTTTTCACCGATGTTAGCGCTCAGGATTTGCCGACCGGCGGATATTGTACTGCCTCAGGGATCGGCTATAAACTTCATAACTGCGACGGAAGACATTTCATGACAGAAGAAAAATTATCGAACATTACATTCTTTTGGAGATCGTTGCAGATAATGACTTTTGAGTAGTTGATCGAATGTACATAGCCGAAAACGCTTACATCAACGAGAAACGCTGTCAGTGCGATGGCACGTCACCGCGATCTACGGGTGTCTCATTCAGAGGGGGTTCAAGATTCCGACCCGGAAGTATGTCACGTGGAAGCGCTCTATGGTAAGGCCAATTTCGCTTCTGTACGTGCTCTCCTGGGTAAAACGTTGTCACGCAAAAAAAAAAAAAAAAAAAAAAAAAAATAGAAATTAGGTTTGCGTTTTTGCGTTGCTTCGCTACTGTAGTTAAACACCGTAATGTTGCCGCATTTCGAAGTAGCATATCGTTGTACGTAGCTCGGGACAACCTTTCTTGGCATTTTCGAGGAGAGCGTGCGCATAGCTTAAATCAGCACTCAAAAGCGGAGAGGGCAGGCGTGCTCGTACCTTTGACTGCATTGCCAAGGAAGATTTTGCCCCGAGTAATAGGGCACCAATCTTCGCCAGGTGTCTCATGAGAATGTTTAAAAGCGAGCGCAAGTCCGAAGGTACGGAGAAATATCGCTGTAGAATTTTTCCCGAGCGAGATATGAGTGGAAGGCGGAGTGGAATGGTCTCCTGCCAGCTATATGGTATTCTTTTTACAGCCGAAGAGGGGACCAGCATCGACTGCTCGGAAACCGGGTTTTCTCTTCGTCGTCGCGATGCCTGTTTTAAGAAGCAAGGATGCAGGTAAGTGTTACGAATCGATATTTGGCAGATTAATGAATACTGCGTGAGTACATCCAAATACTTTACTAAGCAGAATACATTCTATGCCGCTCATTCGCATTAGACAGCAGTCCGTCTAGAGCGCCAAAGTCTTCCCCTAGTGGTGTAGGCACGTCGCGTCCGAGAAAACGCATGTGCATCGTGCTGCCCACGCAGTTGCGCGGAGCCAAGGGAGAGTGCTGCCGACATACCGGGCTCGCCGAGACAGCAGTGACGGCTGTGTCGAATGGCGCCCGAGATGCCCACGACCAGAAATGGCAGCAGCCGCCCCTCCTAATTCAAAGGGGAAAACCCCGATTCTGTGGTGCATCCTGCCGTTCCAACTACGCGAGGCATTTCCCCGCCAAGGCCACGGGACTTTTTCAAAGTGAGATGTATTTTTTTAGTAAGTCTTTGGTGTGTCTTTCCATTTATCGCCTACCTCTCTTTTTTTATACATACCGCTCAGCTTGCTGAGTGGCGCTTTTAAAGATGAAGAAAACGTGCTCTTAGCAGGGACGAGAACAAAATTCGAATAGCTTTAGTTTCAGTGAAGAGCGAGCCCGAGAGAGGTATACAAATGAGGAGCGAATAGGAATGAATTCACAATTCTAGCTGGGCAACACATCTACAACACAGTATCACAAAAGGAATCCATGCTAATAATATGGTCACAACTTGTCGGTTTTTATATTTTTATGAAAATAGAAAGGTGCACGATACAAATGTTTACACCCTTAAGTAAACATAACAGAATTACGAGCAGGGTTTAATGCGATACGCGTTACGATCAAGCATAACGAAAAACTGTTACTCACAGGTCAAGGAAACATAAATCATTCGTAACCTATAGCACTAATTGCAGAAACATATGCAAATCATACTTTATCATATTTGATGCAATGAATCATAATTAGCACGATTTACTAAGCGTTGCAGCGCGTCTCCGACAGGTGTGTTTATTTACCTCGTCCCCAAAAGTGGTCCCTCGATTTCCGCCTAGAGAGTCCGTCATAGAAGTGTCCTGCTGTTGCCAACAGCGATCCTGGCGGTGTCACCGCAGCGGTGATGGACGTGGGAGACGCCTGTTCTGTGGCGGGTGCTCTCCAGCTTGACATTCCACAGAGGCTTCGGTAGCCAGAAGTTGGGACGCCGCGACGACAGCTACACTCGTGTTCGCACGTGCTGTCTGCCGGTACTTCTAGCGCCAACCGCCAGGATGGCGATATCTGACATTTCTGACGTCATGTATTGCCACTCCGGGACCACTTATAATGCATGGGCAGGAGAGGACGCTAAACACACCATCGAAGACGCGTTGCAGGCACCAAATAGGGGAGGAGGAGGAGGAAAAACTTTATTTGTCTTATAGGGTGATCGTTGAGCGTGCAGGATAGGGAGCTTATCCCCGCCTGGTGGCTAGGAGTCCATGGACCCCAGCGACCCAATCAGCCCGTTGGGTGACCCTGTCCTGAAGGACCGGGTCCGAACTGAGCAGCGTGGCCTCCCACTGCCCCAGGGTAGCAATGCCAGGCCCGTCGGACCTAAGGTCCTTCGGGCAATTCCAAATGATATGGGTTAAGTCTGCTCTCCCATGGCATAGCGCACAAGAGGGGGTGAAGAGGCCTGGGTTTATATGGGAGTAGAGGACTGGATTGGGACATGAGTTGGTCTGGAGCTGTCGCCACGTAGTGGCTTGAGCTCGAGGCAGGGAAGGGTGTGGGGGAGAGTAGATGCGCCGCCTTAGTCGATAATGGTTTGTGATCTCGTGGAAGGTGACCAATCGGTCCCGGGCCGTGCGAAACTCCATCCCAGGAGGTGCGGGGTCCCCAGCCCGGTCGGTGAGTCCTCGGGTGGAAGTGTGGGCGGCCTCGTTGCCAGGAAGGGAGAAGTGCGCAGGGGTCCAGATGAGGTGGACAGAATGGTGAGGAGGGTGTGTGGTGAGAAGGCGTAGGGTGGAGGGGGAAACTCACCCCTTCATGAAATTACGGATAGCTGTTTTGGAATCGCTAACGATTGTGGTGGCGGAGGTGTTGGTCATCGCCAGAGCAATGGCGAACTCTTCCGCCTCTTCTGAAAGTGTAGTGTAAAGAGTTGCGGAGGTCAGAAGGGAGCCTGCATCGTTAACCGCCGAGAGGGCAAACGCCTCTCGGCGGGTGTATTCAGCGGCGTCGACGTAGGCCACGTCCTCTCGGCCGCCGAGACGCTTATGGAGGGCCTCGGCGCGTTTAAGGCGCCTCTGCTCGTGATATTGAGGGTGCATGTTTCGTGGGATAGGAGAAACCTGGAGTGATTGGCGGATATCGAGGGGTAGGGAGCATTTGTGAGATGGGTTGGATGGGAAGTTAATCTGCAGCGACGTGAGGATGTGTCGGCCCTCCTGAGTAGTGGATAGCCGTTCGTATTGTGCGGTGAGATGGGCCTTAGCTATATGATTCCTGACCGTGTTATGGACTCCTAATTTAAGGAGTCTATCGGTGGAGGTAAAGGGCGACAGGCTGAGGGCCACCTTGTAGGTTTTTCTAATAAGGGCGTTAACTTTATCGAGCTCTGCTCGCTCTAGGGGAAGGTAGGGAGTGGAGAAGACAAGTCGGCTAATCACAAAGGCTTGGACCAGCCGAAGCATCTGTCACAGGAAGGCGGTAGACCTCCCGAGTGACGATGTGAAAGAAGGGGACCGCTGACCGAGCGATAGGGCCACGCTCTGGTGGAGAGTCTTACCAATGAAGAGAGACGGAGGCGTGTGTGGGATATATAAATGCTGTTTAATTTGACAGGGGTTGGGAAATAATTAGGCGCTATATAATATGCAAAAATCACGTAGACATCAAACGGAAGATAGCACAGCTACACACAGTATAACGGTTTACAATTTCATGCTCGGGGTCCTAGACAGTACTAGAAAAATATTAAGTTTAAAAGAGTCCTTATAATGGTAAACTAAAATAGGAGAATAGGTGAGTGCAAAGAAAAAGTCTCATCTGGCGTAGAGGTGCTGGCGTCTCCCTGCGCGGTCCGTCCGAGGTGGAAAAATTCCGGCGGGTGGCTTGGCACACTGTGGGCGCGGCTCACTGGCCCCGCATGCCCACTTTTTGCGGTCGCACACTCACTGGAAGCTTCGTCCGGTGCCTGGCGTGGGGCCGTCCACAGGGTCTCGCCGCATTCCTCGACGTCGCGATGCGACCGTCCGCCTTAGAGTTCTCTCTCGCACTCCCAGTCCTAGCGACCCCGCGGTTACCGCACTCTCTTTGTTCCCTCGGTAGGTTGTTGCTCCCTCGGTCTGACCCCTGACCCTAAAGCAGGGTTCTTCTAAACACTAAGACCCGCCAGGCAATTCGAGCGCTGACGAAAACACATTCCAACAGCGAGCCTCCAGCTCGCCTCGTAGATCTGGGGCTGTAGAGGCCTGTGTACCCCCCAAAACCACTCTAGGTTGTGTATACCAAGAAACACCGAACATGCGGTCGCTTCAACGGAGCGCTCCCTGCGTAACCTGACACGCGCCTGGCCGCGAGCTCATCCGCCGAAGGCGGTCGTTTACTTCCTTAGACATTATTCTTCCGCAGACGTCTGCTCGACTCCTGTCGGTTTCTGGAACAGCCGGTTTCTGTGACAGCATCCCCTGCTCCTTGAGGCCATGATGTCGTGAGGAGATTCGATGAATGAGTCGGAGCTTTTGATCTACGCTTATTTGTAGTTTTTGTAATGCTTGTGCATTCTTGCAGTTGTTTTGGATTAGGAGGCCCAGAACTCGTATGGTAGGAACTTCAGGGATGAGATGGTTGTTTACTTGCAACCTGATTTCGGGAGGGGTCGTGGCCACTCTGCTGGGGCGCAGTAGGAGGAGTTCGGACTTTTGTGGAAAGCGAGATAAGTTGGCCGCTCCCGCGTGTACTGCTATGATGTCCACGGCGGACTGTAGCGTGGCCTCAATGTGTCCATCGCTGCCACCTCCCATCCACAGCGTAATGTCGTCTGCATAGAGACTACAATGAAGTCCCGGAAGTGTGTTAAGTTTAGCCGGAAGGGGTAAAAGGCCTAAGTTGAAAAGGAAGGGGGAAAGTGCGGAGCCTTGGGGAGTACCGTAGCTTCCCAGTTGTACGGGATCGGAGGTGAGGGACCCTAGTGTAATGATTGCCTGCCTGTCAGTTAAGAAAGCCTTGATGTACCCGTACATGCGGGGGCCTGGGTTAATGGCGGCTAGGTTAGTAAGGATTGCCTCGTGCGAGACATTGTCAAAAGCCTTGGTGAGGTCGAGGCCTAGGGTGGCTCGGGTGTCGCGAGAGGTAGTGGGTTGTAGGATATGATGCTTAAGCTGTAGCATCACATCCTGGACTGAGAGGCCGGCTCGAAAGCCCACCACCTGCGGAAGGAGGGGATGGTTGTCCTCCACGAACGCCACGAGGCGATTCAGGGTGACGTGCTCCATCAGCTTCCTGGCGCAAGACGTGAGCGAGATCGGCCGGAGGTTTTCTAAGGCGAGGGTCTTACCCGGCTTTGGGATAAAGATAATGTTTACGGTTTTCCATGCGGGGGGATGATTGCCTGTTCTCCAGCATTCATTCATGTATTTTGTGAGGGCTTCTATGGATCGGTCATCCAGGTTGCGAAGGGCCTTGTTACTGATTTGGTCGGGGCCGGGCGTCGAGTTGGTATGGAGCTGAAGCAGAGCCGCACGAACCTCAGGGACCGTAATGTCCGAATCCAGGAGGGGGTTACTGGGCCCTGCATACGGGGGCAAGGAAGTAGTCCGGGGGACGCCTATGTATCGCGATTGGAGTTCCTGGGGGAGTTCGTCTTCAGTCCCCGGCCATTGGTGCAGGAAAGTATTAAGTCGATGCTGCTGCTCGTGCTTGCTTGAGGTTGGATCAAGGAGGTGACGAAGCAGAAGCCATGTGCGCTTAAGCCCCAATTTCCCTTGCATCTTGTCGCATATCTGGCCCCATTGTTGGGTTAGTAACTTCAAGGAATATTGTTCAATTTCTCTATCTAAGTAGGCTATTTTGCGGCGTAACTTGCGGTTGTGCCGCTGGGTTTTCCATCGCTTATGTCGGCTGGACCTCGCTTCCCAGAGATGAAGGAGGCGGGCGTCTATTGCCTCTAAGTGGGCTTCGTCTGGGATGTCCGTGGTGTTCAGTTGAATGTCTGTCAGGATAGTGGAGGTCCACTCTTCTAGGTTGTTAATGGTTTCGGTTGCAGATGCCTCTCTACTGGCCCTAAAGTCGTCCCATTTAGTAATGCGGAGGTGGTTGCGACGGGATTTCCCAAGGCACCCCCCTACCGTGGTTTCTAGTATGTAGTGGTCACTACCTAGCGGTTCTCTGAGATTTCGCCAGTTTAAGAGGGCTGTGTTGTGTGTGAAAGTTAGGTCCGGTGTCGTGTTGATCGTTACGCTGGTACCTATTTGTGTTTGCTGGAGGGGGTCGGTTAGCAGGGTGATACGGTGTTGTTGCGCTTGGGTCCATATATTCCGACCCTTGGGAGTGCATGTCCTGTAACCCCAGGCCGTGTGGGAGGCATTGAAGTCTCCCACTATGACCAGGCCGTGAGGACCCGCCTCCCCTAGGGCACGGGAAAAGAGAACGCCAAATCTGTGTTTGCGAGCTGACGGGGGGCTGTATACGTTTAGTATATAGAGACGGGGGACGTCTTTCCGCTGGGGAAAGATCTCCAAGAAGTGGTGCTCGACGTCAACTCCGCCAAGGCTTTTGTATGAAGCGGTTAGATGTCTACGTGTGAGGATGGCGGTATTGTGTTCCTTATCAGGATTTTGGAAAGTTCTATAGCCGGCAAGTTTGACCAGGCCGCGGGTTTCCTGAATCGCTATGATATCGGGGGGCGTTTCGAGGGATTGTATGTAATGTTGGAGATTGCCACGCTTCCGTCGGAAGCTGCGGCAGTTCCATTGCCAGATAGTGGTTTGGTGTCTACTGAGGCGTGGCGGGTGGGGGAGAGGTAAAGCCATACTCAGGGATGCACTGTTGGAGGTAGGGTGTGGATAGTGGGGGTGGTGGAGGACTGGAGGACCCCGCCTGGAATGAGAGGCTGGTGAGTTGGTTCATTTGACCGGTGAGTTGGGTCAATTCGGAGGAGCACTTTGAAACAATGCCTTCGATTGCCGTAAAACGGCTGTGAACATTTTGCTCTAAGGTTTGTAGTCTGGCACTGAAAGTGCGAGACATTTCTGTCATTGACTCTGAGAGTCGGCGTAATTCGTCTACGATTTGGACGTCATTAGTATCGATTGCTCTACGTGACCGTGACCACCTCACTCATTAATACCCGTGACCACCTCACTCATTAATAAGGTTACACGTATATATTGTTTTTTTATTACTATTTATAGAAAAAACAAAATTTCTCGAGATTCATTAAGTTTATTTTCTAGGAAAAGCAATGTTCGTTCCCTCTCTTTGTGCTTGTTTAGTGTTCAAGCTGAGCTCCTTGTAATGGCAATAAAAATCGGACACAGTCGCACACAAATTTTCGCAAGATCTGTTCGACGCGGACATATTGCCGCTTCGCTGCACTGGATCGCGGAATGTTCTATGTCATTTGTATACAATTCAACAAATGAAGGGTGTTCTAAACAACACCACCCTACTTCGCAATTATTAGAAGGGTATTACAATATTACTATATACTCTTTGTCAGATAAAAAAGAAGGACGTTTTGCGCATTTTGTATGCACTGCGCGTATTAGTTCATACAAGATTTGATTGTCGAAAGAAGATGGGTTGATTTGGGCTTTTGAAACGCGCATGTCTTGATGAAATAACGGAGAGTCAATCTAAGATGCACCTATGCTGCATCTTAATTCAACTTACGAAGGGGAGATTTACTAATTTTCCGCGAGGGGCCGCTCCTTTTTACTGCGGTTCTTGAGGTGACTAGAGTATGAAACATGAGTGCTGATAGAGTGTAGCCACGAGTGTAAGCCTTTTTACAGCCTGAAGAGTGTAAACGAATTTAGTGTATGAAGAAAAATTAAACAGTTCGGCACTTCAGCAGGCAGCCGCAATTTATTTACAGTCACGCACTTTGACAACATCATGAACATAAATAATAAGCGTCGTGCTGTACGTTATATTATGTCGCCGTGCCTCAGGGTTGAGTTTATGATACCTCCCAGGTGTCAGACCAACCTAGCGCAGCTCAGAGCACGGTGCACATTCTGTGACTGTCATCTTCATCAGATGAAAGTTTACTTTGCACATTTGCGTTTCACTGTGACCGAGTGCGTTCTGATCTCTTGCAACCGCTCAGCACATTGGCGCCGTCTGTCGGGTAGACCTAAAACACTTCTGACCTGAACACATATTCGTATAATTTTGTACGCATCATTCTTTCACATTGAACTAAATCTGACAATGTTACAGCTACCATTTTTCATAGATAGCGCGTAGATTTGATTTCGCAAATACGGCAACACATTCTGTCTATACTCCGTTTCACCTACAGTCCAAGCGCAGCGGACGCTTGGAGTAATCCCAGCCAATCCAGCGTTGAGAGAGTGTCATGTGACCTTGAGCTCCCTGTGTCGCTGCCCAACCGGCAGGTCACGCAATTTTCTCCCGGCGCTGGATCGGCTGGGATGGCTCGTGGCGTCTACTGCGCTCGGTCTGAAGGTGGAGCGGAGTATATTTATACACATTTTGGTAGTGTTCCAGGTGCACCCTATAGATGGTGCCAGTGTGTTAAGCGGTTGCATGAGATTTCAGCGCAGTAGGTCACAGTCAAACGCACAGATGCATTATTTTTTTCTTTGCAGAGTACAATGCAAGGAAGCCTGCCGGACATCGAAAGTTAAGATTTACGGGACCGAGGCTTATTATCAGGTATTACTACACGCTTTTTATTTTATTTTTGCATCATTTTTATTTCAAAATCCGCTTGTTGTGTGTGTTTACTGTCTTGACCGTGTCAGGAAGAAAAAAATAGCGAAGAGCCTTTTTTAGGTACAAAGTCAATACTTAGTTCACCTAATCTTGGATATAAAGTAACATCAACATGGGCAATAAATGGGAATGCTGCACTCTTTCTTGTTATATTTTTGTTTTTAATTTCTAGGAGGCTTCTTGCAATATATAATAATGCTTTATTTCCATCCTTTATGATGGTGGGGCCCAAGAAAAAAAGCTGCAGTAAGCAGCTTGACGAGTCCCTGGGCCCCTACAATGGACAGCAGGAAGCTGTCCATTGTTGGGGCCCAGGGACAATGCCTGCGCGTTTCCTTCTCTAAACGTTATCACTAATGGATCCACCCAGCGCCCCCTAGGTAGCCCAGATGAGCGCCATCGTCTGCTGCATTCTCTGCTACAGTGGTTGTTGTAGCAGAGAATGAAGCAGGCGCTCGCGCCGAGTGTCTTGCTGTAGCAGACGATGAAGTTAGACGTTCACATGGAGCGTCGAATGCATGAATGAAAATGCCTAGCCTGCTTTGCAAAGGGCTGCAAAGCAAATGATAACAGGTCTTATAGCGCGAAACCCGTTTTTGCCTTCCCGAAGGATGAACCCCGAAGGCAGCAGTGGTTGCAAGCCGTTCCGACGGAGAGTGTTGTGTCCCAACTCTCAAAGGTGCGCATGAACATCGTGATGGTTATACGCATGTTCCGCCGTAGTTCGGATAACTGCACCGCCCTACGTTACGACCGCTTTCGTCGAGGCTACGATAGCAACGAGTTACCGGGACAATCGTGCTTCATGTACCGTGTAGGGACCATGTCAAGGCTTGTCTTCACTTCAGACAGCCAAAGATCTAGAAATTTAAAAAAGTAGTTAATTTAGTTTTACCTTACCGAATATGTGTATTACGAGCAACAAAAAATGTTTCTTAAACTCAAATGTATGTCACGCTTCGTCGCGAAAACCCGGTAGCGCGCGTTTTCGGGTCCCCCCTTTTCGGGAACTTTTCCACGGAAGCCACTTACATTCGCTACAACCAGTAGGTGACACCAGCTTCCACCCCATAATAAAACACGGAGCTACCGCCCATCCAACCCTCGTCAAACTTGGCTAGGTACTTGTAGGTACCTAGTAGGGAAGGGCGGTTAACTTTTAAGCGCGGTTAAAGTTAACCGGCTTCGAGCACACGGGCCCAGGGAGTCTCACCCAAGCACCTGGGTCAACACGAAACACTAATCACTTCGGCGAAACGACTAGTCGAGGTAGGCGAGACAGGCGGGAGCACAGACTTCAGCGGGCATGAAAGAATGGCGAAGCTTTCGTTTTTTTATGGTATGAATCCAAACGGAAGTGCCCGTCCATCAGCCCCTTCCCGACCTCGGCGGTGCCGAGGTGGAGGACGAATCCACCGACAGTCGACGCGAGCGGCCTTCCCGGCCGGGCCTCCTCACATGCCTGTCCGCCCAAATGAACCACCACCCGAGGTGAACTGGGACCAGACTTGGAAGTAATCCGTTACAAGTAACGGGATTACTTGTAATTAATTACCTTTCTTGTAATTTAATAATTAATCAGTTACTTTTTTAAAATGTAATTTGCAATGTAATCTCATTACTTTTTTCAGTAACGAATTACTAAAATTACTCGTTACAATTCTTCCGTCCCGTCAACGGGAGAAATAGATGGGAAGAAGGGCGATACCAACGGGCTTCGCTCTTTTAGCATGGTAACACACGATTCTGGCGAGATGCTGGTGAGGGAAAGGAATTCGCGGAAAGCACGAGAGCCCAGCCAGAGACCGTTTCTCGACTTGTTCGCACGGTCAGCCAGGCTGGGAGGATTCGACGCTCTACACAGAGGCAACAGGCTTCGACTTCTTGGAAAACGAACGGACTGCTTCGAGCTTACAAAAGAGCAAAAAACGAATGAACCATAAAACTGTGGCGTGGGGTTCGTGTCGAGTGGGATCGTGGACAGAGTGACCGTGGTGCGTACGTCCGCTCCCTCCCCCCCCTCCTCCTCTCATCTACCCTCCTTCTTCCCCATACTCCTCCCGCCTTGTTCCCCCAAAACAATTTTTTTTAAACGAAACCGTGCTTTGCTTGTTGATGTTTCCGCCTATACATCATCCCGCAGACAGAGTGGCAGCTCTAATAAAACCTCAACCCTGCTCATCCTTGACAGAGCTGTGAAAGTCGAATACTGGCTGGGCCAACCAGCTGTGTGGCTCCTGTCGCTTGACTTCACACTAGCGGATGCGTAGGGCAAAAACATGAGAGATCCGGTGGCGGCAGTGCATTGGAACAAAGAAAAATCTAGCATCAATCCTGCTGTCAGTTTAAACAGAAAATTTCAGCAGCAGGGATTGCTGTTCGGGAAGCACAACAAAACGGCTTGGGACATCCCAACTGAGCCCGTATTCTTAGAAACGATAATGCTGGGGTTGCCGTCAGCGGATTGGGCGTGCGGGAACTTAAACCGAAATTTTAGGGAAAGGAAACATAGCCCGAATTTTCTGAGAATAAATGGCGACTCATTTGGGCGCTGGAGTTGTGAAGCCGCCTGCGTGTGCACGCGTGAAAGACATGGAAGCGTGCTGTTCACTGAAAATTGGGCTTCTTTTAATCATTGCTATCGGGAAGGTCAGTTCAGTTGAGAAATTGTGCATTAGTATTTCGTGTGACGTCTTGGTTCTGATAAGTTTGGTTGGTGATTTAGAAAGAAGATCAAGTGGGCCCTATTCGGTCGGATAACAACCTTTATCAAGGAGGAGCCTTTGAAATGTACCCAGACGCTGGTACCGCATCTTTGTCTCACAGTCAGTCTGTTTTACTAGGTAAACCAGCCCCTTTATAGGCAACATGCAGCAAACATAGAAAAACCATATCATCAGTAAAATCGTGTTTTGAAGCTCGCCGACGCCAAACTCGGATTAATTCGAAAGGTGTGCGTGCCTCCACCGCCCAAGTGCATTCCTCGCATGTTCATGGGATTTAGTTTTGCCCCGGTTGGACAGCGCAAGGCTCGTTTATCTTGAGCACCTGTTCAAATTCTTTAAAACTTTATAGATCGTTCTCCGAAAATTATTAACTTAAAATATTGGGTAGAAAGTAATGAATATGTTTATTTTTGTTTTAATTTTGATGGGGCCCAAAATTTTCCCCTTGAAACAAGCAGTAGATAGTGTGTCTTTTTGTGTTGCTTTGGAGTAACGCAAAAGTAATCGAATAAAGTCACGAAGTAATTAACCGATTACTTTGTAACGGTTAATTTGTAACGATAATCCGTTACTTTTTAGCAGTCTGGGGTAGTAACGCGTTACTAGTAACGTGTTACTGTAACTTCGTTACTTTTTTGGTAACTTGTAACTGTAACGAGTTAATTTTTAAAAATGTAACTTGTAACTGTAGTTCTATTACTTTTTTCTGAGGTAACGATGAAAGTAAAGACGTTACTTTTGTCGTTACTTTTCAGTGTTTTATGAATAATATATCACTGAACGAGGTGCAATTTAGCCATTCATTGCACTTTCCAAATCGTCTATTCCAAAATTTCGAGTGTCAAGTTGGCCTTGCACAGAATTGTGAATACGTTCTTTCTCGCGAGTCACGACCCGAATATAGCCACGTGTAGATTTTATGAAAACATGTCTAGTTATCTTTACGCACGCGCTTGTACTTTGTGACTGAACACTTACATCTTAGTGTCTTGAAGCCCTATCTATGTTGTGGTTTTTCTTTTTTCTGTGTTAACGCTTCTTAATCGGGTGAATCAACCGTGAAAAAACAATACACGTGGAGGGCACTGCGCATGTCTCGTATTTTGATTAGCGCCACTACCCCGCACTGCGCATGTTTCTTATTTTGATTTGCGCCACTACTCTGGCGTGGAAATTTTCAAACACCAACTTTGAGATGCAACTGTTGCTAAGTTACAATATGAACTAAAAAACGTACTTTTTAATTTTATGCAATAAAACGTTGTGAGTTTTTTCTATTTTTTGTGTTATAGAAAAGTAACTGAAAAGTAACGTCGCTACTTTTTTCTGATAGTAACTGTAACGAATTACTTTTTAAAAGTAACTTACCCGAGACTGCTTTTTATGCGAAGTAATTGTTACTGTAATTAATTACTTTTTTGAAGTAACGGGCACAAGTGTGACTGGAACTTAGTGTCCCACGTTCTGGCTGCTATACGTCGCTCCGTGACGTGTAGCAGCCAGTCCGTGAGGTATAGCAGCCACTACGTGACGTATAATACCAACTTTGTGGCACGCGATTTAAAACGGACGAAATAGTCGCAAACTGAAATCAGTCTCGCGCAACAAATATTGCTGTAAAATTTTTTTTTCTTTCGCGGAAAAATATTTTGAGACATGCTTATCCCCGATTAGGCTGTTTAAAAAAGCAAATTTTTTCTTTGCAGTTACCCTTTAATACTTGCTGCAAGTCGCGACTTTGACTGCATTCCAGTTTATCGAAAAGCGATTTCTCTGTCCGTGAAGCATCACTTCCAGCTGAGTGAATATGCGCTCTACAGAGATTAATTCAAGACGGCAAATGCACTCGCACACGAACAGCACAAATAGAAAAAACGAACGCTACAATAGAAATACTGCCTGCGACGTGTCGTGCGGGGAAACAAATGTATGGCTTGGAACCGCATTGGAGCGGCTTGATTTATTCTATTTCAAATAATTGCGGCATGAGCGTTTACTTTTTACTATGAGATTCATCCCCTGAGACGTTCAAAAGACTCTCAGAAATATGACATTGCTGAAAAAAGAATCAACATGCTGGGAATATGTTTATTGCTTAGGCGGTCACCGAGAAATTCCGCACGTTCAAAACGACCAGTATAAGAACAGAAACGCAGAGCTTGGAAGTAGCGATCGGCTTCGTGTGCTGTCTTACTGATGTTTGTTTTTGCCGTGTTTGTGTATGCGCTTAATATATACGTTCAACTGATGCTTGGGGTATGCGAATGTGTCTACATGTGGTGTATAATAAGGTTCCCGAAGATCCCGAAGCGCAATGGTGACAGAAGAAAATAGAAATATTTTTTTTTGTAGAACATGAATTGGACGTTACCTAGCGCCATCTAGCCTAGCTACTTGCAATTGCTCTGCTTGACCCTGCCATCTGCTGGCAAGCGATTTAACCGTCTTTCACGGTACGCGATAATTTCTGGTTACCGTAAAAAAGCGGCTTCGAGTTAGTTCTTTTAAGAGCGGCTTTTGGTTTCGCGAGTTGGTTCACCATTCCTCCGTGATGTGCGGTTGACGAAGGAATTGTGACTCGAGGAATAGCAGAGGTAAGACGTAAAGTGCGCGAAGTAACTGGGTATCGGTTGTCTCCGTTTAACATGCAGTGCTGATGACGAGAAGACTGAGTAACTGCTTTTGAAACGGAAGTTTCTTTACCTGCCGGGGGAAGCTGGCTTCGAAAATAAACGCAGTTCGCGGAAAGTTCGTGTTACGCCCTTTATTTTTGTTCCTCTCGTCCCGTACAAAAGACATAGCGTCCTCGTTAAGCCTTATTGAGCTCGATTTTCTCGATTCAGGGCCGCCATAATGAGATGCAGGTGACGGAGGAACTTTGCTCTTCTGCTTTAGGGACGAAAGTTTCTCTCTTTATGGAGGAACATAGGTTACAAGACCGTTCCTACCTTTAGGGAGGGCTATAGATACCCTGTTTACTAAGAGTGTATAACAGGAGCTGTCCGTGTTGTAATGGTGTTTGACTAGAAAGGCTTTTGCATAAACCTCGTAAGGAAAAAAAAAAAAAAGAAAAGTTACTAGATTCCCGCCCGTGCTTCGTCTTGATCTGGATGAACGCCGTATCGGTGTGCTTTCATGTAATCTCAACTGCATGAAGCACGTTGAAGACACCTGGTCAAGAGATGCTGCACAGGTCAAGTTGCCAGTATACATCACACTCGACTCAAGTTAACTTCGTAGTCTCTCAACTACACTAAATTTGGCCCCACGTAGCCAAACGTCAGCACTCAGTCCGAGGCTGCCGACCCGGTATATGACTTACTGTGAACCATGTGCCCTTTCGCAGCGCTCCTCCGTGTGCAAGAGCGCCCTGCACGACTTCCGCATATCATCCTGGAACTCGTCTGCGCGGACGGTTGACATTGTCTTCAGTGTTGGTAGAAAGTACGAGTTTTCGGCGTCACTGCAGAATGGCGTCCTCTCCAAAAGGTGGGTTGAGCTTGTTGTTCCCGGCCCATGCTCAGAGAACTCCTCCCAAATGGCAAGGCCGTAGTGCTGAATTTGCGGCATCATCAACAAGAGGCGGGGCACAGATTGGGCGCTGCCTCAGCGTTTTGGTGGGTCCTCACTGATTGAACACGGGAAGGCAAACGCTGACACAGCGCTCAATCAGGGCACCGCCCTCTTGTATATGACACTCTAAATTCAACACTCTTACTCTCTATCCATAAGTTCCAGCGAGTACAGGGGGCGCGCTGATCGTGCCAACATGGCGGTCAGGAGGGTGATCATTTTGCAGTGCCGGTATGCCAGTAACGTGTAAAGCGAAATAAATGTGTAGTCCTCTGCTTGTTATCGTGTACGACGCGATCACCGCCTTAATGATGCTACTGGGGAAGGGCTGGAGCCGATCGTGTGCAAGAAATGTCGTCTCACAAAACTAGAAAAGAAATAGAGGTCGCCCAGCTCTATTTAGCTCACTGGCGACGCTCAGTATTCGTCTTGTATGTGCCAATAATTGGTTTATAATCTTATTAGCACCGCTTTCCTCTTCTACGACCGTATACACAGCGAAATCAATCACTCAAGTGGCGTTTCGAAGGGTGGCCACCAGGGCGGCGACTCCGTAGCTGGAACTTGCGGATAAGCGGCGTTGGCTCAGAGTGCACGATGTCTTTAGTGACACGTTCTTAATCTGAGCCTTCTGCAACTATTGGGAGATGTGAACCGAAATTAATTGGCAGGCTGTTAATTGGGTAAAAACTTACTGCCGAGTGCATGAACATACCAAAAGGCCAATTGGGACCCTGGTCCTCACGGATGTGGCTACTGCTGCAAGAAATGCATCGCGACCCCATTTCTCACCTCTTGATTCATGAAGTAAGCTTTATATGGAAATTCTGAACGAACCTTGCTTGCTCCTGTTAGTGTTGCTCACACCGGGCCGTGAGAGAGAGTTTTAGCAACGGAGAACAGCCGTATTTTTTTTATGTCGCAGCGCTGCTGATCTAATGTGTTCCGCTGTGCATAGTAAGGGAGGGGGGGGGGGGGGGGGGGCGTAAAGCGGTAAGCGGTGAGTTAAAAGGGCACTAAAGTGCGTTCTGAGATCCACGTTTTATGGTCATAACTTAATCTACGAGCTCTAAACATCTTAAAAACCCCAAAATCGCATTCATTTGCGGCCGATTCGCATATTAGAAACGTGGTCGAAGCTCCCGACAATTACCGTTGGCGCAGAACGAGAGATGGCGCTACCGAACCTTGCTGAATATGGTCGAACGACGGACTGCGGTTGTCAGTCACTCGCGAGCGATAAGTTTCCGTGTGGACGAGCGGCCGACCAGTCCCGCTCGTCCACGCGGGAACCCATTGCTCGTGAGTGGCTGACAAGTGCCGTCCACCGTTTGAGCGTATTCAGCGAGGTTCGGTAGCACCATCTGTCGGTCTGCGCGAACGGTAAGTGTTGGGATCTTTGATCACCTTTTTAATACGCAAATTGGTCGCGCATGAATGTAATGTCGTTTTTAGGATGCTTACAGCTCGTAGATTGAATTATGACAATAAAACGAGGATATCAAAAATCACTTTCTCCCCTAGTTGTGCACAACTTCGCCTGCACTGCGCTAGTTGTGCGCAGTGCAGGCGAAGGCAACGCCAGGCGAAGAGGAGGTCAAGGGAAGAAAGTGCAGAAAGGGAGAGCACTGGGAAAGTTAGAAAGGAGAGGAGGTTTCTCTCCTCCTCCCCAGCCTCCCTAATGATTTTCCTTTCTCCCCTCGCCTGGCGCTACCTTCGCCTGTACTGCACGCAACTATTGACACGGAGTATAGACCGGTCCATTAGGGTCATAGAAGAGAGAAAAAAAAAAAGCTCTCCCCTCTCGCCCTCATCTCGTCTGCTCCGCAGAGTGGGCAGTACCTAGCATCCGGCTGGCGTACAAACTCTGTTCAAAATTGCGTCATTTTGGGAATTTCAAGCGCAGATGCGCAGATTTTGGTATGCCAGTTATCGTGTATTACTACGCTAGATAAACAAGACTAACAGAGTCCAATTGCGCTGTTATCTGCGTGCAAATAAAAAAAAAGCGAAACCTGTGTCAGACTGGCCGGTCTCTCCGGCGAAAAGAATCCGGTGGCTGTCCCTTTTTTACTATACAAAGTTCGTACTGGTGTAGGCCTTTAGCGACCATGAGTGGATGTCTGAAATAATAAATAAAACGTGCTCTCCTGCCGCAATACACACAGTAGTTGACGGTAGTACTGCCAGCTGACTCAACTGCTATTTAAGTAAAGAAAAAAGATATGGCAGTTGATCATTTACCGAAGTAGAACAACAGAAAGCTCTAGGCTGATTTTTGAGTAGCCACAACTATTCTAAGAACGCGAACCACTTCACAATGGCAGCCACGAGCGAGAGTTCCATGTTCCGTACAGCCCGCCGCTACAGCCCAAAGACGGAGAATGGCAACCTCCCTTTTTGTCGTCTGCTAGCGGAGTCGGGAGCGTGCCCTCTCTCTCGTTTTACCCCGCCAAACCCGCTGAATTTCCCGGATGTATGGAGAGGGCGCTGCTTTCGAAGAAAATGGTGCCGCCCAGAGAGCGCTATATGGAATGGTCTATAGCTGCCCTTGTCTGCACTGCACTCGCCGAACGCGGTCGAATGCGAGAGCCAAACGCCGGACGCCGACTTTCCGCGTTTTAACGTTTAAATAAATACGTTTCAAAGCAAAGCAAGACCAGAGCTCGGCCGTTCTGATGCTCCCTCTAGTCTTCTCCTCTCCCTCAGTTTCTCGGCGCATACGACTGGAACTACTCATCGCACAAACGTTCCTGATTGTTCGAAAATTAATGCCGAAGTAGTTTTGTTTCATTTTTCCGCTTTGATCGTCTCCCTTTCAGTGCAGTACCGGTTTTCTACCCATTGGATGAATGTGTGCGGTGTTGTGTTCCCGAAGCGAACATTCCTCATTTTAGTTTTATTTTCTAGACTTTTGGGACCACCGCGGGATTTCTTCTACTTTGAATCACCTCGTATAAAAGGTGAGTTACCCCATTTGTGAGCCCTCACGATTTATATTTTATTGTATTTTCCGGGCTATAGTCGGCACCTGGAGTATAGTCTGGATTACGAGCCTAGCCTGAATGTCGAACGAGACGAAAGATCAGATAATGGATATTCAGGCACGTTGGACATTCCGTCTCGGTTGGACCTTCCGTCTCGTTGGACATTCAGGCTCGTTGGACATTCCGCCTCGATTGGATCTTTCGTCTCGTTGGACACTCAGGCACGTTGGACATTCCGTCTCGACTATCACGTGCTAGAGTAATTTGTTTTGTTAAATATAAATACCTTTGTGTTTATTACCTTTGTGTTTATTTAATCACGTTCCTGCATGTATTGCCGTATTTTCGTCATACTAAAATGTCGTGCCACTGAAGCCGACGTTGACGGACCGACAGAGAAACATAGGGCAGACACAAATATTATAATTTCATATATACGAAGGCATGATGGTTAGTTAGCTGAGTGCCGATGCGCAGCTATGTACCCATCGGTTAAAGGTGTCGATTGAATGACGCCAAACGCTCCTTTGATATTGACAGTTCAAATGTTACGAATGTTTCCATGACATAGCTAGGTCAGTCAATTTGAAATTTATTACGGGATGCGGTGTCCGGGTGTTCTAGTGCATCGCAATTGGCGGACATCTATGAAAGCCGCGCTTGAGATCCCAGGAATTTCTAGTTCAGTTCTCATCCCTGCCCGTTTCGATTTATTGATGAGCTACGTACGAAGACCCGCATTGTAAGCACATGACCGTCCGCCAGCGCCACTGACTATGCGCAGAGTGAATATCTAAAATTTTGAAAGGAGCTTTGGAAGCTGTTGGTGCGAGGCAGCAGCAGTTTGCACAAGCGTAATTTCCCACTAATAATATATATGGGTGATTTCATCTCAAATCGGGCAGGCTAAAAGGGTCTAATTTTTAATCTTCACGAAAAAAATATATGTTTTGGGGGTATTTCTCAAATGAAGGAGGGCGCAAACCGCATATTCTCCCGATTTTTTGTTCTCGAGTTACGAGCCGTAGAAGCCGCAGTGGCAGAAACTAGTGTTTTTGCCTGCCGTCACAGGTCGCGTGTTTGACACCCTCTGCTGACGCTATTGTTTTCTCTACACCCTTTTAAATTTCCCCCCTAATTTAATAGGTATTATAAAGATACCTTGATGTATTCAAATATTTTTAGAAATTTGATTGTTTTCTAAAACACAGGTCAAACTCGTCACTCCGGTCGCTTTTCGGTCAAATTTGATAGGTCATTACTTTGTCTGTACTTAAGGTAAATTTCCTTTCTTTGGCTCTACAGAAAGCCCAAAGCAAGCCCATTATAGATATAATAATATCATTATGATCTGTCGACTAGCCGCTCCGCTACCTTCACGTAAACGTTGTAAGAAATAACAAATGTTGAAAGTTTGAGGTCGATTTTCTCAAAAACCCCATTTTTGTAAATTTTTATTTTTTTAAATTATTTTAGACATATTAGTCGACTACAAGAAAAAACAGTCTAGAAATGTAATATTTTGGTTGTATGTCCTCTGTTTGAGCCGCAATCGCGTGAAATGTGTGAACATTTGTTATTTTTCACAACGTTTACGTGAAAGTAGCGGAGCGGCTACTTTGCAGATAATAATGATATTATTATATCTATAATGGGCTTGCTTTGGGCTTTCTGTAGAGCCAAATAACGAAAATTTACCTTAAGTATAGACAAAGTAATGACCTGTCAAATTTGACCGAAAAGCGACCGGAGTGACGAGTTTGACATGTTTTTCAGAAAACAATCAAATTCCTAAAACTATTTGAATATATCAAGGTATCTTTATAATACCTATTAAATGAGGGGGGAAAGTTAAAAAGGTGTAGAGAAAACAATGGCGCCAGCAGAGGGTGTCAAACACGCGACCTCCGACGGCAGGCAAAAACTCTAGTTTCTGCCACTGCGGCTTCTACGCTTCGTAACTGAAGGACAAGAAATCTGGAGAACATGCGGTTTGCGCCCTCATTTATTTGATAAATGCCCCCAAAACATATATATTTTTCGTGAAAATTAAAATTTATACTTTTTTATTCTGCCCGATTTGAGATGAAATTTCCCATATCGGGCAGGCTGAAAGGGTCCAGCTTTTAATTTTCACGAAAAAAATATTTGTTTTAGGGGCATTTCTCAAATGAATGAGAGCGCAAACCGCAAGTTCCCCAAATTTTTTGTTCTCGAGTTACGAAGCGCAGAAGCCGCAGTGGCAGAAACTAGTGTTTTTGCCTGCCGTCGCAGGTCGCGTGTTTGACACCCTCTGCTGGCGCTATTGTTTTCTCTACACCCTTTTAACTTTGCCCCCTCATTTAATAGGTATTATAAAGATACCTTGATGTATTCAAATAGTTTTAGGAATTTGATTATTTTCTAGAAAACATGTCAAACTCGTCACTCCGGTCGCTTTTCGGTCAAATTTGACAGGTCATTACTTTGTACTTAAGGTAAATTTTCTTTATTTGGCTCGACAGAAAGCCCAAAGCAAGCCCATTATAGATATAATAATATCATTATCTGCCGAGTAGCCGCTCCGCTACCTTCACGTAAACGTTGTGAAAAATAACAAATGTTCACACATTTCACGCGATTGCGGCTCAAACAGAGGACATACAACCAAAATATTACATTCCTAGATTGTTTTTTCTTGTAGTCGACTAATATGTCTAAAAGAATTTAAAAAAATAAAAATTTACAAAAATGGGGTTTTTGAGAAAATCGACCTCAAACTTTCAACATTTGTTATTTCTTACAACGTTTACGTGAAGGTAGCGGAGCGGCTAGTTGACAGATCGTAATGATATTATTATATCTATAATGGGCTTGCTTTGGGTTTTCTGTAGAGCCAAAGAAAGAAAATTTACCTTAAGTACAGACAAAGTAATGACCTGTCAAATTTGACCGAAAAGCGACCGGAGTGACGAGTTTGACCTGTGTTTTGGAAAACAATCAAATTTCTAAAAATATTTGAATACATCAAGGTATCTTTATAATACCTATTAAATTAGGGGGAAAATTTAAAGGGGTGTAGAGAAAACAATAGCGTCAGCAGAGGGTGTCAAACACGCGACCTGCGACGGCAGGCAAAAACACTAGTTTCTGCCACTGCGGCTTCTACGGCTCATAACTCAAGAACAAAAAATCGGGAGAACATGCGGTTTGCGCCCTCCTTCATTTGAGAAATACCCCCAAAACATATATTTTTTTCGTGAAAATTAAAAATTAGACACTTTCAGCCTGCCCGATTTGAGATGAAATCACCCATATATATATAGAAAAATACTGTTGCGTAGGACGACGAAAAGTGCATAGGAAAGTAAACGTACCTCGAAGCTTTTCGTGGAGTTTTATTACATTTAGGTCGAAGTTTCGGCCTGAGCCAGACCTTTTTCGAGACTGTGATAACTTGAGCAGACGACATTCCAACGGGCAAAGAGGGCTTCTTTATTGAACGTGCTATACTTATAGGCGCTTGTCACGTGACATCCGTGACCGGGGTGCGCACAGCCGATGCGCCGTGGTGCGCCGTGACTTGCAGCGCCACGCTGCTACATTCCTTCCCCCTCACATCAGCTTCGGAAGTCCTCCGGTTTGTACCTGTCCGGTGGACGCCGCACTCGCGTACTTCTTCTGGAAGTCGGTGCCTCAGTACAAGGCTCCGGTGTCGTCACTGGCGCACTTGTGGAACTCGGTGGTGGAAGCGGCTGCTGACGCGTCCGTGTAGCTTGTTGACTGCCGGCTTGAGAGTCCGCTGGCATAGCAGCAGAAGCAACTTGTGGCACCATCGGCTGGGTTTCTCGAGGCACCGGAACATCTGGAAGCGTAGGCTCCTCCGGCGTAGGCGGTGCAGCAAGGGACGTCGGGCTTGCAAGGCGGTCTCGGATGTGGTCGGCGTGTGTGAACCGCACAACCTGCGCCACTTTCACTAAATATGTCACAGGACTGACGACTTGAGTCACCACACCTTCTTCCCATGATACTAGCTCGCCTCGCACCGTTTTGACCAACACAGTATCACCCACAACAAAAGACCGGTTAGCACCACGCGACGCATCACTCTGTTCCTTCAGGTGCTGCTGTTTGTTTTGCATGGCTTTTACAAAATCGGGTTTAAGCAAAGAAAGTTTCACTCGTGGCTGTCGCTTCAAAAACAGCTCGGCTGGAGTGCGACCAGTGGTACTGTTTGGGGTGTTTCGATAGCTCAGTAAAAAGCTATCCAAACGCTCGAGCAAGAGTGTTTCTTGCCACTCTGTTTCTCGTCTAACAATTGCTTCAGCAGAGTTTTTTTTGTGGTCTGCACGAGACGCTCTGCTGCGCCGTTGGAGGCAGCATGATAGGGTGGCGTCTTAACGTGCTTGATGCCATTCACCCTCATAAACTCAGAGAACTCATCTGAAACAAACTGAGGTCCGTTATCACTCACCAGTACCTCTGGTAGCCCATAAGCCGCAAATACACTTCGCAATTTGTCGAGTGTTTTACCAGTAGTGGTGGAAGACATGGACCACACTTCGATCCATTTCGAGAAAGCATCCACCAGTACTAGGAAGACATGGCCTTCTTTAACAGCAAAATCCACGTGTACTCGCTGCCACGGCTTAGTTGGATAGCTCCATGGCTGTAACGGTACAGGTGGGGCAGCGTTCTGAACAGACTGACATACGCGACACTGTCGTACGTAGCTCTCGATTTCTAGGTCTAGCCCTGGCCACCATACAAAACTTCTGGCAAGCATTTTCATGCGGCTAGCACCTGGATGGTCCTCATGCAACAGTGCCAAAACCTGTGACTGCAGCTTTTCAGGTACAATCACCCTTGAGCCCCAGGTGACGCAGCCTTGCTCAAATGACAACTCGTCACGTCGTACATGGTACGGTTTTAGCTCTTCGCTACTTTGGGCAGGCCATCCATTCAGAACGTAGTTAGCTACGCGAGACAAGGTCAAGTCACGTTTTGTAGCTCTAGCTACGTCTTCCGCGGTCAAGGGAGTACTGTCAAACAACAAAAGACACTCAGCAGGGTCGTCAGCTGTTGTCATCGGTCGTGGGAGTCTAGACAGAGCATCAGCCACCTCGACATCTTTTCCTTTACGGTACTTGAGTTTGTACCTATAGGCTGCAAGAATCATTGCCCATCTTTGCATTCGAGCTGCCGCTAGCGTAGGTACAGGCTTATCGTGCCCCAGTATCCCAAGCAGTGGCTGATGGTCTGTATAGAGAGTGAACTCCCTACCATACAGGTAGCGATGGAACTTTTTCAGACCAAACATCAGAGCTATCGCTTCTCGCTCGCACTGCGCATAGTTCTTTTCCGCTGACGTGAGCGTTCGCGACGCGAACGCCACTGGGCGCTCTTCCCCTTCTGGTGTTACATGAAAAATGACAGCACCAATCCCGTACGATGAAGCATCACACAGCAATGCAATTGGCTTGTCTACGTCGTAGAACGTAAGAACCTGGCTGTTTACGAGCAACTGCTTCGTAGCAGCAAAGGCCTCGCTGCACTTCCGAGTCCACGACCACTTTTCACCTTTTTTCAACAACCGATAAAGCGGTTCAGCTACGCACGAAACATTCTTGAGAAACTTAGCGTAAAAGTTTAGCATCCCCAAATACGCCTTCAGTTCCGTTACGCAGGTGGGCTCGGGCGCTTCTGTGATAGCCTTTGTCATTGCTTCTGTCGGGTAAATGCCATCGGCACTCACCGTGTGACCCAGGTAGGTCACCGAGCTTTGGAAAAAACGGCACTTGTCCGTTTTCAAAGTGACATTGTAGTCACGAAGTCGACGCAAGACGCATTCCAGCGTCTTTTGACAGTCCTGGGTGTCCTTTCCAGACACGATGACGTCATCAATGTAGCATCCCACATGAGGTATGCCTTTAAGCACCTCGTCCATGAAGGACTGAAAAATGGCTGGCGCACTGGCCACACCAAACGGTAGGCGTTGGAACTGAAACAACCCCATGTGCGTGTTTATAGTCAAAAGTGGTTTGGACTCGGCAGCCAGCGGTACCTGCTGATACGCAGCAGAAAGATCCAGCACGCAAAACACTTTGCCACCTGCGATGGCAGTGTACAGATCTTCAGGTCGCGGCAGTGGGTAATGGTCGGTTTTTAGTACAGGGTTGATCGTTACTTTGTAATCCCCGCACAACCTGAGTGATCCATCTTTCTTGTGAATTACAACTACCGGAGTCGCCCACTCACTGTGACTTACGCGGCGTAAAACCCCGCTCTTCTCTAGCCTGTCCAGCTCTTCTCCAACCTTATCGCGTAACGCGTAAGGCACCGGTCTCGCCTTGCAAAAAACCGGCGTACAATCTTGTTTTAGAACTATCTTCGCTTGATAGTTGTTCGTGACACTAGACTGATTAGAAAATACTGTCGGGAACTTGTTACGCAGCGCTTCTATTCGGTGTGAATCAGTTACCTGCTCCAGTGACATGACGCTTTTCCAATCAAGTCTGAGCCTCTCAAGCCAGTTCCGCCCCATGAGCAACGGCAATTTCTTGCCTTGGTTATCGACGACGATAACGGGCAGTTTCAAAGTCTGGTTTTCGTATGTGACGGAAACGTCACATTGCCCTTTTACCGGGATTCGTTCACCCGTGTACGTTTTTAGGTTTACCCGAGATGGCTCACACTTGACATGAGGGAACACGGTTTTCGCAACACTTTCAGGAACAATTGTTACAGCCGCTCCTGTATCAATTTGCATGAAAACGTCCGCCCCTTCAACATTGACTTTCACTTCATAACCCGAACGCACCGTGTTAAGGCAGTGATAGACGTCCAGTTCTGAATCGTCCTCCGAGCAGTCCACTGCATTCGCGTTCTTGGGTCCCTTTTTCTCGTTCGAGCACACTTTTTGCAAATGGCCTAACTTGCCACACTTGTGACACGTAGCATTCTTGTACCAACATTTGCTTGCCGCATGCGCCCTTCCACATCTTTCGCAAGACTTCTTGCTTTGCTTGTGTTTTCGAACGTCACGCTTATTGACGTTATCTTTCTGGTTCGCTCTTATCTCGTTCAACGACGCGTCTTTGCTTCCGGCGTGTAGTAACGCTGTCTGTCGTGCCGCCTGCTCTTGATCCAATGCGATCTTGCATGCCCTTTCGAAGGTTAAGCTTTCTTCGGCGAATAGCGCACGTTGCGTTTCTTCGCGCCGTATTCCCGCCACAAGCCTGTCCCTCAGAGCATCTTGCAGAAACTGGCCAAAGTCACACTTCCTTGCCAAATGCTTTAGCGCTACAATGAAATCTTCAACGCTCTCCTGTTCCTCTTGTACACGTCTGTTGAATTTGCACCTTTCCGCTATGACCGAGCTCTTCGGGCTATAGTGGTTTTTCAGCAAAACTTTCACTTCTTCGAACGACTTATCTCCCGGTACTGCCGGTACGACCAAGCTTTTCAGAACTTCGTAAGCTCGAGGTCCTATAACGGTCAAGAACACCGCTAGCTTCTTTTCTGGTTTGATGTCGTTTGCGCTAACGAAGTGCTCGAAACGCTCTAAATACGAGTCAAAATTCTGTTGTTTTTCGTCGTATTCGTCAAGCTTTCCAAGAGGTGCCATATTTCGGCAAACCGACGGTGTACTTATCGGTTGCTGGCTTCCGTCCGTCGTGTCCGCTCCGTCCGTCGCCCGCTTGAGATGCGATGACTGCGCTGCTTTGGCTGTCGTTGTCCGTTCAGTTGGCCCCGCTCGTATGGTGCTCGTCTGCTGCCGTCTGCGACGCTTCCGCTGGGCAGCGCGGGTGCGTTGTCATTCTCGTCGCCAATGTGATAACTTGAGCAGACGACATTCCAACGGGCAAAGAGGGCTTCTTTATTGAACGTGCTATACTTATAGGCGCTTGTCACGTGACATCCGTGACCGGGGTGCGCACAGCCGATGCGCCGTGGTGCGCCGTGACTTGCAGCGCCACGCTGCTACAGAGACTGGTACATAAGATGTCAGATTGACGCTCCTTGACTATGTCACGTGGTATTCCAAACATCTGGTGTCTCTCAAGAGTTGACGGTACCCCCGACGTCAACTCTTGAGAAAAACTAGATGTTTGGAATACCACGTGACATAGTCAAGGAGCGTCAATCTGACATCTTATGTACCAGTCTCGAAAAGGTCTGGCTCAGGCCGAAACGTCGACCTATATGTAATAAAACTCCACGAAAAGCTTCGAGGTACGTTTACTTTTCTATATATATATATATATAGATATATAGATATATATATAAATAAATAAAATCTACATCTAAGGCACGGAATGCAGAACAATTGGGTGAATTTTAGGAATTTTTATTTTTGTTCGTTTATCTTTGGAACAGACAACTACTCACTCTATATTGCAGTTGCCAGTGTGGTTTTCAGAAGCCCATATAATTTAACTGGCTTCTGGAAGCACTCCGAAGCTCGCGATCTTGTCGAGTAGTTGATGACGGCTTGGTGTGTGGGAGCTGGACTGCTAATAAAGGACACGAACGCATCCATCTCGGCGTGCAGCAGAAGGTTCACACCCGTATGTACCAGTAGCCTGCATCCGGTGTGAATATAACAATAGATCGTTCTAACTGGCTTTCTATTCTTGTAGGGGAAGCGTATTGCACCGTGAGTCCGTCTAATTCGTCAAAATTCCATTGGTATGTGGACAACTGGAAGAAGGACAATTCGTCAAATAGGGCAATTCGCCCTAAGCTAATTCGCAGAGTGGAGAATGGGGCGAAGGTGCCCGCTCGTCCCAACTGTCGAAAGGAGTTTATTAGGGTAGGGTGTTTAGATAGCCGGGGAGAGTGGGGGTCAACAATGAGACCCTCTTTCCAAAGAAGAGAGGGTGACAAATGCACCCCTCAGAATTTACAAGTTCAAAATTATAAAAGTCGGGTTCTACTTGAATATGTTCACTCGCGACTCTAGCATAATGGAATTTGGGGTGGTCCGGACATTTTGGTGTAGGACGTTTTGGTGTAGGGCGTTTCGGTGCGGTCTTTTCGGTGCACGGACTTTTTGGTGCACGGACTTTTCGGTGTGGGACTTTTTCGGTCCGCGGACATTTCGGTGCACGGACATTTCGGTGCACGGTTATTCAAAATCGCGTTTTTTTTTTGTAGAAGTAATAAGAACTGTTTTAGGTAGAAGTGATTTTTTTCGCACTTTATAAATTTGTAGACTTGGATCATCCATCTACGGTCCCTTACTCATTAACGAAGTAAGTGACTTTGTTAGGCGCAGCACCTTCCTGAGGGATGACTGGATACGTTGGACGTTATGTTAAATTTGCCGGTGTCTCTTTTCCAACGTACGCACTAGACGCATCAGATCTTGTTTACGCGTTGGGTCGATACAGGCGTTCTCTGCGCCTTCTGTAAAGGCGTGGGCATTATTATTAATAATAATGTCCACGCATTCTTGTGTGTCTCCCACAAGGATTATGTTTTCGCTGTTGTGTATCGGCCCCCATCTGGAGATGTATCTAAGTTTGTTTCCTTCTTTGACACTTTTTGTAACTCTGTAGCAGAGAACCGATATGTTCTTTTTCTTGGTGGGGATTTTAACATTAACATGCTTGTAAACACAACAGCGCAACGGGACTTAGTACAGGTCATTGAAGTAAATGGGTTTGACTATACTGCGACTGAAGCGACGGGAATTATTGACTCCACCTCTACCTTAATTGATTTCCTTGTTACGAATTATGATGTCTCTTCCATAGCTGCTGATGTTATTGGCGCCGATATCAGCGATCACCTACCAATATTTATGTAAATAAAAAAGTAACACAAAAAAATAAAAAAAAAAATACAAAAAATAGAGCAAAACGAAATACTTTTAAACGGCAAAATGTTACAGACGCAACAATGGCGGTCTTTAGAGATGTTTTATGCTCAGTAAATTGGGACACCCTTTACTCGGAGACAGATGTCAACCGTGCATATTTTTTTTTTACAAACATTTAAAAAAATTGTACGATGAGTGCTTTCCTTACAGAGCCGTCATATTGTGTAAAGAATACATAAGCCTTGGATGACGAGGGAGGTATTGCATAAAATACGTGAGAAAAACAGCATGTACCAGCGCTTCTTAAAAACAAGGGACTCCGAAGACCTTAAAGCTTTCAAGAGGTATCGTAATAAATTAACTGGTTTACAAAGGCGTGCCAAATCTGAATACTATACAAGTCTATTCACAAGAGATGATAACAAAGATTCACGTGTTCTTCGGGAAAGGGTAAACCATGTATTGTATCCAAACCGTGAACGTCAAACATTAGATAAAATAATCTGGGGAGATGTTCAACTGTGTGGCTGCACTCTGGCGAATGCGTTTAACAGTTACCTAGTGAACCAATCAAGTGATGTAGATCTGCCTCAAGGTGAACCCGATGCTTGTGGTTATATCGATCGTAATTTCGAAAATTATTTTTTTATGAGTCCGACAGATGAGAGTGAAGTGCTCGCGGTTTTTAAAAACCTAAAAACCTGACGTAAATGATTTCAAGACGTAAATGATTTCAATATCAGACCGATTAAGTATGTCGTCGATTATGTGACACCTGTGTTAAACGTATATATTTAATCTATCGTTTTCTTCCGGTGTTTTTCCTAAAGCAATGCAGCGCGCCAAGGTGGTCACTTTGTATAAAGGTGGCGATAAAAATATGTTTAAAAATTATAGACCTATTTCATTGTTATCCATTTTCTCAAAAGGTCTTGAGAAAATAATTCATCAAAGACTTTATTGCTACCTAGAGAGACATTCCGTTATTTCTATAGTAGTCAGCATGGCTTTCGTAAGCACCGGTCAACGGAATCAGCGATCTTAGTACAAAAACAGCAGATCATCGAAAGCTTTGAAAATAAAGAACTTATTTTGGGTATATATATATCGATTTTTCGAAAGCGGTTTACTTAATTAATCACACAATATTGCCGGAAAAGTTAGAGCGCTATGGTATTCGTGGAACTGCTCTGAATTTATTTAGATCTTACCTACAGTACCGTACATAATTGGCTACCATTAACAACTATATTTCAACCACTCAAAAAATTGAAACCGGAGTACCTCAGGGTAGTGTGCTCGGGCCACTCTTATTTATTATTTTTATTAATGATATTGAAAATAGTGGTACCACAGGCAAACCTTATTTCTTGTGCTGACGACACAACTATTTTTATTAAAGGGGTCATGAAACGCTTTTCCAACTTATTCCTGTTTAGCTTTCCTCCTCAACTCATAAATCGCGCATTCCACCAAACAGTTCAAGAAGACGAAAAGAGGGGAGGCCCCTCTCGCTCGGAACTTGGTTTGTGTACCCAAAGTGAGCCAGTGTCCCCCTAGAAGATTAGCCCGTCGCTCAAAACTCAGACAAAAGTTTCTTTCCCTAGCTCGTTCACCCCTAAGCTGACAGTGCTGTGGAAGCTACGTGCTCCTTGGGCTAGCCACACTTTTTCCACGTAAGCGTGGCAAATGTGGCTGCAGAGAATGAGGTAAGGTGATGAAACGGAGGTGGCCGATTGGTCTGGCAAGCGCGTAGCTTCCACCACAATGTCAGCTTAGGGGTGAAGGGTCTAAATGAGGTCCGGTTTTGTGTGACGTCAGTTTGGACCCGATGACACGCTTTTGGGACCGCGGATGTATCCCAGTGAAAAGGCAGAGCGGTTACGAAGGGGAGGAGGAACGAAATAGTCCGCTGTGTTTTCAAATTTTCGCACTGAATGTCAGGCTTTTGACTTTCTACCTTTTTTCTTTTGGCCCACTGAACGATGTTCTATCAGTAAAATCTCAATCTAAAATGATCTATCCCAACCCAAAAATCGTTTCATGGGCCCTTTAAGGGCCACACAGCGGATGAAATAGAGAGCACGGTAATAAGAGTCCTTTCAAACATCGATTTGTGGACGAAAGTAAACGGGCTAAAAATAAACGCGGAAAAAACTAAATTTATTTCGACCACGAAATAGACAAGTACCTAATTTGCTTCAAATAACTTTAGGGTCTTCAACACTTCAAGTGGTAAAGTCGGTAAAAATAGTGGGCGTTTATTTCACTGAATCGTTGTCATGGAATGAGCACGTTGATTATATACATCAAAAAGTTCGTAAATCTATTGGTCTCCTTTGTAAGAATCGCGATGTCTTTCCAACAGGTGTTAAATTACTTTTATATTATTCTTTAATTTACACTCACTACGTGTATTGCCATTTAGTTTGGGGCCAAACAACGATACAAAATATAACAAAACTACTGCTAACCCAAAAGAGGGTTCTTCGAATTATCGCAAATGTACCCTTCTTGCACCCTTCTCGGGAGCTCTTTCTTAAACATCACGTCATTCCTATTGTCCACTTGTTCAAATTTCGCCTGCTGGTGATGTATAATATGGCATTAAAACATAATATTTCTTTCCTTTTCGCACTGTCGGGCTTAGCAAAACTAGACCATAAATATGTCACACGTCACGGCGAAATTTGGAGCGTTTCAATACCCCGTACGAATTACGGCTTTACATCATTAAAATACGCATTACCATCTTTACTTAATAAACTCGAAGCCAATGGTATCAGCATCTATGGGACATCAAATCGGATGTTGGCAAAAATCATATTACAGACAGCATAATTTTTACCTCTAGTGCCTAGAGTTTTTGTATCTGTGGTGAAACTTGTTTCTACATTAAAAATATTTGTTCTGATGCATTCAAGCTGAATGCAACAATGTGAATTCTGGTGATTGTGTTTTAGTGCCCATTTCTGTGTTTGTTTTCGTTGTGTTTCCAATGCCGCTTTCCCGCCAAAGTGTGTTAGGGCGCCAGGACCTCGTCAAGCTGCAACCGCAGCTTTTTGTCCTGACGTCCTCCCTTTGTGTACCAACCAGAATGGGAAATAAAATACATCATTATTATTATTATTATTATTATTATTATTATTATTATTATTATTATTATTATTATTATTATTATTATTATTATTATTATTATTATTATTATTATTATTATTATTATTATTATTTGTTGTTGCACCCGGTATGGTAAATGCTCGCGCGAATCTTATGTGCCACGTGTCTTCAACGCCCTCCCGGACTATATTTATGATATCACATCACTGAAGACTCTAAAAAAAGAACTCAAGTGTCTTAACCTTGATAGCATGTAGTGCCCGATCCGTGTGCGTTTATGACGATCCTGATGGTGCTGGTTGCTATAGCTACCGCAGATTCGAAATGTTGCCTCTTCTTTTTCTATTTTATTTTTCGGTCTCAGTGCATTGTGTTACACTTTATTTGGGACTCGCGTTTGTAAGTGTTAATTTTATTTACGTTGTTACATTCATTTGTACAGTGCTTTCGTATGCTGTATTTTTTTTTCGTAATTAGTACCCTGTGCTACAATCGGGAAAGGGGAGGGGGGGGGGGGGGGGGGAGGGGTTTGGGGTGGGGAAGGGGGGTAAGGAAAGTTTTATTATCCTTCAGTTCTCATTTTGAAGGCAATGCCTTTAACTTATCATTTAAGTGGACTTTTCTCATTTTTTAAGGGTGTTATCCCACAAGCCCTTCGCTGGCTTTGATGTGCCCGCTAACATATTCCTCTTTTATAGTCCCACTGAGTCAATAAAATGTATGTACGTATGTATTTATTATTATTATTATTATTATAATCTCTGTAGGGAAGGCCCCAACAGCAAGAAGCTTGAAATTGTTGAAAATTACCCGAGACATGTGATGCGACTAGTGCGTACGTTGGAAAAGAGACACCGGCAAAACGAACTATAACGTCCAACGTCTCCAATCCTCACGCAGGATGGTACTGCGCCTAACGAAGTCACTTAGGTGGTAGTATATTAGTAAGTGGCCGTAAATGGATGTCCAAGTCTAAAAAATTATAAAGTGCGAAAAATTAACTTCTAGCCAAAAAAACTGCTTATTACGCTTAGAGAAAACTAAAAAAAAAACTTGTGATTTCGATTGGTCATGCACAGAAATGTCCGTGCACCGAAAAGTCTGTGCACCGAAAAGTCCTGCACCAAAACGCCCTGCACCGTAAAGTCGTAGACCCGAATTTGGGAACACTGAGCGAGGAGCTGACCTCCTGATCCTGTGGTCATATGTGCACTTGTAATTTGCGCATATGAATAAATCGCGGTCACACTGTCGCAGCGGCTCTGCGATAGAGTTACAACTTACAACCAGTTGAAATCCGATCGCAGCCTCGGTATGCTGCCTGGGTGCGTATCGGTGCGATTGCTGCATGCCACGTTACCAGAAAAGGCTGAGCGGAAACGAGGGAAGCCAATCCTAAAAAGTATTGTATTCATTATTAAAATTACCTACTTGTTGCTTAACAGATGGTTCACTGCGACAGCAATCGCTTTGGTGGCCGAAGCATGCGACACTAAACGTCGCGATGAGCGTCAATGTGCCGAATGCTACGGACAATCACCGGACAAACGCTCACCACTTCAAGACATCACCTGCACGAAGGCTTATTGGAAGGAACGTTGTATTTTATCACTGACCTTGATATGAGGATCGAATTTTTGTTTCTGGGGACCAAGAAGTCCAATCAGAAATGTCCAGAGAATATTTACAATTTAGTGTAATTATTCATACTACACCGACCTGACCTAACAATAATACTAACAATTTAATCAAGTGTTTTTCTCCCATGCGGGGTCATCTACATTGCGCGACCAGGGACTCCAATAAGGAAAATACAGCAACCCATACTTACGAAAAGAAGACTGTGGCTGGGGATGAGCACGACTGACGATTCTAAGAACTCTCGTGGACCCCCCCCCCCCCCCCCCCCCCCCCCCCCTCATTTGTTTCTGCGCCGGAGTTACGACGTTCTAAAAAGCAAACGCGTGACCGATCGTCAATGGTCAACGAGTTCGGTCTTTGATCTTATAGCATGTGTGACCTTTTTCATGTCATTTTTTGAATTAGAGCAATTATATTTATCTTTAGATATATAAAACGAACAAATGATGTATTGTTCTTTTTTGGGTTTTCATGAAGTATACAAAATACACGTGCATAATTTTAATTTTTTGGGGGGGACTTCACACAGGCAACGTGAGGGGTGCAAGCTCAGCCGCACACCAAAGTAGCTGCGCATCGAAAAGCCCGGTACTGGAAATCCCGATACCGAAACCACCACGTACCGAAACGACCGCGTACCGAGATCGCCCCACCGAAACGTCCGGTTCCCCATTTCAGCGAATGCATTTTCCACCGCCGTAACTATCGGTAATCCTACTATTTGAAAAAAAAAAAAAAAAAATAGACTCTCAATTCTATTTAAGGTTCATTCCATATCCGAAAGGATATTCAGACTCGTTGGACATTCTGGCTCGCTTGACATTCCGTCTCGGTTGGATCTTTCGTCTCGTTGGACATTCAGTCTCGATGGACATTCAGTCTCGTTGGACATTCAGGCCATACGCGTATAGCCTGCAGGGACAAATTCAGGGTCCAAAATAAAGGTTTTTGCTTAGAGTTTCCGCACCCGGTGCATAGTCCGCACGCCGTGCATAATCCGCCGCTGGTGCTTAGTTGACACGAAAATCTTCTCATAGACGGAACACCTTGACAAATGTCTGCTTCCTTAGCTCAAAAAGAAGCATTGTATTATACATAAATCATCATTCACATACTCTTTGATTCACAAACTTTGTCACGTCTTGTCATAATGAACGATTGTGGAAAACAAAATTCCTGTATAGTCCGCACGCGTAGATAGTCCGCACAGCCTAAAATTTAAACTTTTATGCATGTATAGTCTGTGGACTATAGCCCGGAAAATACGGTACTAAAAACCACAGCGAAAGCTTTCCTTTTTCGTTTCACCTGCGTTTTGAAGGCCCTTGGCCGCAGGGTGCTGCGTGGGTGCGATCGCTATATAAGCACTGCCAGTTTAGGGAACGTAGGACGCAAGCTAATGTCGCATTCTCATTAGCTGCAAAGGGTTAATAAGATCTTCGGGACTCGCCACGTCTTGCGTTTCCTAAGCTGTCCGTGACTCTAGTGGAAACTGCTGTGCTACGCACCAGATAATTACTTATGCACACTCGCTGCGTATTGTTTACTAAGCGTTTTCTTCTAACTTCACGAACTTCAGTTAATACCAGCAGTCTGTTTCCGGGTCGATGTTTGGTTGGACCGACGGGACAAATGCTGGAGTTGCTCGCACCGTAGTGTGTGTGTGTGTGTGTAGGCGTTGTATGAAGATATTAGGGGGGAAAATGAGAGCCAATAGTGTACGCGCACAGGGCGTATTTGTCACGCAGCGAGGCCATAGAAGAGAGTGTCAATAACGGAGCGCAACTATTGGCTTTATGTCACAGCGCGCGCGACCAATGGTGTTGTGCTGCTTAAAGTGGGAGGAGGGATAAGCTGTGTGCTAAAGCTCCCTTCCCCCTCCCTCCTCTGTGTAGGAACGGGACCTGCGTAGCGGAGTTGGAACTGAGCATTTGTGCTATCACACCTTCACTGCATTTGACGCAATGCCTGAGTCAGGCAACCGGCACTCGTTCGAAAAAAATTTCGAACGGGCGCCGGTGGCGATTCTCCAGAATTTCTGGAAAATAAAAAGATTCGATTGACTGATTAACTGATCGATTATTTTATCAATTTCTGGCACTGCGGATACCCGCTCGTTCACCTGTCAGCACCCTAAATATATATTAAAATCTATGCGTCGTAAGACATGTCCATTTAGGGATGCATCGCTAAAACTAAAGCTGTGCACAACAATTGGGCTATAGCCCAATTGTTGTGCACAGCTTAAGTTTTAGTTTCTCAATGTCATAAAAAATGTGTTTTCTATAGAAAACACATTTTTTATGACATTGACAAACTATTAGACCGTATCATTAATAGAATGGCAAGTTATAAGTATCAGCATTTGACAAAGCTGGAAACATTGAGTCAATTATTGCTGGGGGGAATGAATGTTGTATGCACAATTATTTCCACAAAATGGCGAGATACGCAGCAATGGTACACGGCGAAACGGATCACAGCAACAATCAGGTAGATTTGTATAGCCAATAAGCAGATGGCGAGAAAATACCAAAGTAACAATCATGAGACAGGAATAGCAGCTCCGCCTACAGCTCTCGATGCCTTTGGCCGGGGGGAAGGGGGGGGGGGGAGGAATCGGTGACCGAGTGTGCTCGTGCTCCACACTCGCACTGCAGAACCTCCCGTGTTCAATACCACCCCTGCCCGTGTCGTTTTAGGTGAGCATTGTACTGGCGCGATGTCGTGTATCACTACTGCATGGTGCACCTTAAAGGGCCCATGAAACGAATATTGGGCTGGAATAAATCAATTTATATTGGGATTTTACTAATAGCACAGCGTTCAGTGAACCAAAAGAAAAAAGGTAGACAGTCGAAAGCCCGACTTTCGGTACAAAAATTTGAAAACACAGGACTATTTCGTACCTCCTTTCCTTCGTAAGCTCTCCGCCTTTTCACTGTGATACATCCGCGGTCCCCGCAGCACGTCACCAAGCCCCCGCAGCGCGTCACCGGGCACAAACGCACGTCACAGGACACCGGACCTCACTTATTCTCTTTACCCCTAAGCTGACATTGTGGTGGAAGCTACGCGCTTGCCGGACCAATCAGCCGCCTCCCTTTCATCACCTGACCTCATTCTCTGCGCGTGGGCATCAGCGAGAGAGCGTGATCACGTGGTAAAAGGGTGGCTGGCCCAACGAGCACGTAGCTTCCACAGCACTGTCAGCTTTGGGGTGAACGGGTTGGGCAAAGCAACTTTTGTCTGAATTTTGAGCGACGGGCTGATCTTCTGGGGGGAAAATGGCAGTATGCGGGTGCACAAACGAGAGTCCGAGAAAGAAGGGAATCCCCCCTTTCCGTCTTCTTCAGCTGTTTGGTAGAATGCGCGATTTATGAGTTGAGGAGGAAAGCTAAACAGGAAAGAGTTGGAAAAGCGCTTCATGACCCCTTTAAAGATCCCAGGCCAGCAGTGGTACCGCTCTGGCTAAATTTCTCATCTACAGCGTAAACCAGTCGCCGCACCTCAAAGGCACGCCGACCTTACGCTATATAAACACGAACGTGGAATTTGTTTTGCGTTCTGTCGGGCTTTGTCTGCACTTGAACGAAGTGTTATCTAAGGCAGAAAGCTCATGCTCGAAGCAGACCATCTAATTTGTAACACGTCAGCGACTGCAGTCACTGGTTTCTGGCATTAAACTAACATATTCTTGTTGTTGGTGTTGCCGAGAGTCTTTTCTGGCACTTACCCAAAGAGGGGATTGGTCAAGGATCTTAATGGTTAGATCATGTGCTATTTTTTGTTAATTCTGAATATCCAAGTTGTAGATAGTCAGGGAGTCCGGAAAGGCTTAACGAAGTGATCGTCTCGACAGAGGTCGGCATTTTAGGTCGCCCGCACTCACCCTCACCCTCACAGCCACCCTCACCTAAGCCCCTCACTCACCCTCACCCTCACAGCTACTCACCTTCAGCCCCTCACTTTTCTCATCCTCACAGTCACACTCACCTTCAGCCCTTCACTCATCCTCACTGAACCTCACGCCTCTCACGCACTCATGGCCCTCACGGCCCTCACGCAATCATACCCCTCACATCCCTCACGCACTCATGGCCCTCACGCCACTCACGCACTCACCGCCCTCACGCCCCTCACGCACTCACCACCCTCACGCCCCTCACCATCCTCACGCCCCTCACGCACTCACCACCCTCACGCCTCTCACGCACTCATGGCCCTCACGGCCCTCACGCAATTATACCCCTCACGTCCCTCACGCACTCATGTCCCTCACGCCCCTCACGCACTCACCGCCCTCACGCCCCTCACGCACTCACCGCCCTCACGCCCCTCACGCACTCACCGCCCTCACGCCCCTCACATACTCACCACCCTCACGCCCCTCACGCACTCACCGCCCTCACCCCCTCACGCACCCATGGCCCTCACTCTCCTGACACACTCACCGCTCTCACGGCTTTCACGCACTCATACCCCTCACGCTCTCAGGTCCTCACAGCCCTCACAGCGCTCACGGCCCTCACTCACCCCCACACTTACGAATTTTCCTGGTTCAGAAACACACTCATCCTCACCTCACCTGTGAAGATGAGGGTGAGTGAGGGCCCTCATGAGTGAGGTTGGCCGAGGTATGCGTCTGGATCCGGTGATAGATTTGTGCACAGTTTTACGTACCCCACTTTCAGCACAGCCCAATGTAAGACTCCCTCTTCGAAAGTCAGTCTACACACCCAGTGCAGAACCAAACCCGACGCGCTAATGGCGGCGCTGTATAGCTTCTCCACACCAAAGAAAGCGAACGTCTTCGAAAGCGTAGAGCAGAAAGGAGAAAAGATGTTGGCCCTTTTACGTAACATTCGATTCACGAAATCGATGGTGCCTGATTTAGCCGAGCATGATCTTCTATCGCCGCCATTGGAGTGAAAATATTGGAGCTTTTGGGACTGCCACAAGGTGACCCTGACCTTTGAAAAGGGTCTGTAGCCCCAAAAAGAAAGTTCAGGAAGGTTTACAATGACGTATTTTGTTAGCATATTGGCGACGTGCGCGATCGTAATAGCCGCGTCCCACTAGAGCGACAGACAGCAACAAACGACAGCGACACACGACAACGAGTGACAGACGACACCGACAGACAGCTTGTTTGTCGGAGTCCGCCGTCCCACTTGGCGGACACGACACAGAACACGGGAACAAGAAAACTTGTTTCCTAGTGGGACTGGAGTTGTCAACAAAACACTTTAAAATACACAGACAAACTTAGTCTGGCGACACGGTTTTCGTGTTTTGCTCTTTGGGCATAAAACGCGCCGACAGACACGGTGAAAGTGGAGACGATTACTTTATTTCTTGATTAAAGCTTCCGCTTCTCTTCATTTGCCGTTGGCGACTTTCTGTAAACAGTCGTGACAATCGACACCAAACTTTTTCCGAACTAGAATACCCGAATCGTTCCTTTTTTGGGGTCGCTCGAGGAATTCTAGGTGAGCGCCACGGAATTTCACGCCTATTTTAAGGATGTTTATAACCTCATATCCGAATGATCGAGGGCAGGCGTTTCTTGGAGGACAGTACGGCATCTTGATAATTACAGAACGCGATGACAAGTCTCTCGTCTGCCGGAATGGCTTGCCTCGGAACGTCGTGTCCTACTTCGTGGTGAGCGGTCTTACTTTTGTCAGTCCTGGAACATGGGTGTATCCATCCTGATGCAGGGGCGTAGACCTCGGCGTCTTGAAGCACCAAATCGCGCACCAAGTTTTCGCGAGCAAAACCAGCCACAGCAAATTCCCTTTCGCAACGCGACCGTCCGGCGCCAGCAATCAAGCCGCGCCCGCGACCACTCCGTGCAATCGAGGGACCGGAACTGCGGGGCGGGGAACGAGGAGTGGCCGCCAAGGGCTTCTCGTTCCGGGAGGAAGGGTAGAAGGGTGGGAAGGGAGGCAACAGAAGGCACAAGCGGCCGAGGAGGATAAGTTTGTCTCCGAGACATGTTCCTCAGTGGGACTGCTTGCTGCGCTTCAAGTCCAACGACACACAAGAACTCGTCCGTCGTCGATCGTTTGTCGGCGCGTGTCGGCGATTGTCGTGGGTGCTGGTCGTTGCAGTGGGACAGCATCCGCGACACGGAACTTTGTGGTGTCGTCGGACAAAAATCGGTGTTTGTCGTTCTAGTGGGACGAGGCTATAAGCGTCACTGTGGTCGGCCTTCCACGATTGGCTGAATGCCGACTATGACGTCGGCGCAGGATTTGTCTTGGACGGAATTAAGAGTAATATAAGAACTTCAATTTTGACGGTGTTGGCAGTGTTGGTTTCATAGCGCTATAATTTCGAGCTTCCACCATGCTCATTAGAAACACCATCGAACTTATTGGTCGCAAGCCTGGTAATAACGTCACAAAAGCTAATCATACGAGGGCGCCAACAAAACATCTTGGCGCTAATTAGCGGCGAGATGTTTTGGTGGCGCCCTCCTATGGTTCCCCCTTGTGACGTCATTAGCTTGCGAACAACAAGTTCGATGGTGTTTGTAAATAGCATGGTGGAAGCCTGAAATCATTGCGCTCTCAAAGCAACACTGCCAACACCGTCGAAATTAAAGTTCTTTCATTCCTCTTATTTCCGTCGATGGTATACCCTTTCCGACGTCATAGTCAGCTTTTGGGCCAATCGTGGAAGGCCGACCACAGCGACGCTTTCGGTCGCGCACGTCGCCAATAGGTTCAGGGGAGGTTCTGAATTTTGAATATTCAAGTTGTAGGTAGTCAGAGAGTCCGGAAAGGCTTAAAGAAGTAATCGTCTCGATTTAGGTCGCCCGCACTCACCCTCACCCTCACAGCTACACTCACTTTCAGCCCAACAAACACCTCTGCCGTGTCATTGACTCCTCGCACTGTCGGGAATCTCAGCCATTTTTGCGCCAAGAAAATTTAAGCTGTTGAAGATCAGGAAAATTTAGTGAGCCTGAAAAATCTTGTATGTATAAAGAAGTTTCTGGTCCAAAGAACAGATAAGATCATATACGAGTATATAAGAACATATAAGAACAAAATAAGATAATGTAAGAAGTTATAAGAAACTTATCCGTTTTTTATTAATTCTTATATACTCTGCATGGCTTTTTATATGTTCTTATATGATCTTATTCGATCATACGCGTTTATTGAACCAAGGAATTTCTCTCACAAATAAGATTTTTTCACTAAAGTTGTCAAGCACGACGCAGTTAAAAAAAAAAAGCCCCCCGAGCCTTGCATTCACTGCACGAGGAAGGGAATATATCAACGACAGGAGTGATCAAGGAAACTCATGCCAAATGATCAGCGGCCCCGTTTACAGGTATATATATATAGCTGCGTGACCGGCACTCAGGTCACCCATATTTCTTGAATGTGCGCTGGCACGAGAGTATATAAATATTATTTGCAACTATCTATTTGCAACCAATTAGTTCTCTTCTTCCTCTTAGCTCAATCTGAAAAAAAAGTAACTGATGCAGATCCAACAGATCTTCCATTGCCTACAAAATATTTTTTTTTGTTTCCTTGAAGACATTTGTTTTTATTTTTGAGCCAGAATGAAGGTAAAAGTTACTTAATCTGAAATAGTTAAGAAAACGAAGGACAAATGCAGCAAATTTTATTCTTTATAAAAGGGTGGTTACTGGACCTAGTCCCCCGTGTATTTGATTATTTCAAGAACGTAATGATAGAAACAACGCTCTTTCCGTATGCGAAATTATTCAAACCTTTGTCAGCACTCTGTGCATTGCCATTTTTGTTGTGTCGAGATTCCTCTGCTGTTTGTCAAATTCGTAGCGTTATCGGTAACAATCGAGGCCCACTGCTTACCGTCATCGATCCTCACTCACACATGTGAGCTAAGGGTTAGTATTGTTTTACACCCTTATTGCGCATGTACGTGCTCATCACCCCGCCGGTCGCTGGTTTCTCGCCGGAACTATGCATGCATGGCTGACGTACACTTCAGCTCGAAATTTGGCTTTGAGTGCGGGCAAAGGGACGGGCGCGGGCGCCTGGTTTTCGAAAACGCATTCTCTACGCGAGTGCTTGTGCGAGTGATGAATTCTTCAGAACTACGCAAAGGACAGCGCCGAAGCGAACTGGTGAGACAGAGCATGTTCTTCGGCGCCCCATTAGATGCGCTGTGCATTTCGCATATGCTCTATTGAGCGTGCATAACGATACAGAAGAAGGTTAGATTCCACAACAACACTCACGTCATCGATTCTATTATCCTACTGCATCCAACACGGCCAACAAAGCCCGTAAATAAGCTATTTATTTTTTGTGAATCGTATCTACACGTCCCGCGATTTCCGACATTTGAACACAAACAACTCGGACCGCGCTTCAACGATGTCTCTCGCTCGATACCATTTGAGGGATCCGTATCATTTCGTCGAAACACGTTTTCTAGACACACGTTTCGTGGACAACTTTTCATAAGCACACGTTTCGTCGGCACCAGAGTTTCGACTTTTTTTGCTAAGAGCGTAATTAAACCTGAGAGCCTCTGAAAGCTAGCGTGTTATTCACTGAAGATTGTTTACCTAAGCCTTACAAAAATCTGTGGTGGTTTTCTGCTGAAAGGCTGTGAAAAACACTCATCAGAGAATATAAAATGTCAACAGCTTTTCATCTCTCTTTCTTTAGCTTTTCTGTGGACTTTCTTTATTGGCCCACTTTTGAATAAAAAAAAGTCAATAGACTTTCCGTCGCCTCCAAGATACTTTTTCTGCAGCTTTTCAATTGAAAAGCTACATCCGATTAAAGACAAAATATGCTTTTCACTTTAGCTGTTCATTCAACAAAGTTTTCGAGGCTTAATGGCTTTTCACTCTGCTCCAAATTGGCTGCCGCAAAATAACGTAAGAACAAAACACGTGATACTAAAAAAAAATGTTAGGAAATGGTGTCTCTGTTGTATTTGAGCGCACTACCCACATCTCTCAATATACACATTTGAACTGAAGACAAATACAAACACCATGGAGCACTCAACACCCAAATCACAATCCCATTTACTGCTCCAGAGCCTTATGGTGCACCTCAGTACTTATTAAGGTCCACCTCAGTACTTATTAAGACCACTTCAGTACTTTTTAAGGTTCCAAGTATCCGATCTTCTTCTCTCGGGGGTCTGTTAAAGTGAAAACAGTGTATCAAAGTTCGTGGACGATATCTCTTACTAAAAAGCATTAGTGTAACTAATAATAATTCGGCACAGTCGCTAAAACAACATCCACAAAAAACGGCTCCTAGAAGAAATGTTATCGCTTCTCTGCATAGCACCACTCAGGACGAAGCGAGTCAAGACAGTTTCTCCACTTTAAAATAGTCTTTCTGTTTTTCTTTACTAGTTGACTAGTTTAATAGGGAGAATGAAGTAGTATTGGCGACGTGCGCAATCGAAAGCGTCGCTGCGGTTGGCGTGCCATGATCGGCCGAATGCTGACTATGACGTCAGCAAAGAAGTTCTAATCGACAGAAACAAGAGGAATGTAAGGACTTCAATTTTGACGGTGTTGGCGGTGTTGCTTTGAGAGCGCAATGATTTCAAGCTTCCACCATGCTAATTACAAACATCATCGAGCTCGTTGTTCGCAAGGTAAGGACGTCACGAGAGAAAAAAACAGGAGGGCGCCACCAAAACATCTCGCTGCTAATAGTCACTTACAAAGTGAGAACGGCAGGGCCTGTCTTTCGAACGGTTGGCCTTCAGCACGCGTCCCATGCCTTCCGTCTTGCTTTGACTGCGCGCGCTCTCGAGGTGCGCGAGACGTCGAAGCGTTGTCAAGGGTAGTTCTGTTGACTTTTTCAATAAAAAGTCAACAGTAAGTCTGTAGTTTTTCTGTTGACATAGTCAACTGAAAATGTTTACCACGAAGTAAACAGAGAGCAGTAAACAGAAACATAGTCATTAGAAAGCAGTCTTTCTGATGACACCGCCAACAAAAAGTCAGTACAAAAAAAAAAAAAAAAAAAAAAAAATCGGCGTAAAGTTAATAAAAAGTCAAGAGCTTTTCTTTTGACTCAGGCTGAAGAAAATCACCAGAAAAGTTTCAACAGAAAATCAACAAACTCTCAACATGTCAACAGGAAGTCAGTCAAAGGAAATTGATCAGAGTCAACATGAAGTCAGCAAGTTTTCAATAAAAAAGTCACAAATCATTTTAATCCCCCCTCCTGCCCTTCCTCTCTCTCCACCCATAAACCAGGCGAGATGCAGAACGTTGGTTGTGAAAAATGCAGGGTTGTGATTGATTAGTTGTTGGAAAATGAGTCGGAGAAACGAACGCTAGAAGTTCCTTTTTTTTTTTGTCACATTGTTCAGTTTGTTGAGGCATACGGAGGCATAGTGCAAAGGCACGTGCTTTGTGTTACGCAAAGCACGCGCCAGGATTCCAAAGTAGTATCCAGCGACACCATATCCACACGCAAGGTATTAGATAACTATAACAAAAAGACAAAAGTTGCAAGATGTCTGAGGTATAAGGACAGCAAGTTGTTTAGTGTCGAAGCACCATACCATTGAGTAATATTTTGCCTCCCAATCCTTGTTTGAAGAATATCCCCTGCTGAAAACAAGGCCCAGCGTCACAGACGTGAAAGATACATCAGCCGTTGTGAGTTGGGACTCTACGCAAGTCGACGGCGAAGTCAACGCGGCTCACTACTGGATTCAGTACCGGGTAATTGCTCTCTTGCACTTTGTCGAACCGACTCGCTCACTACATTCTATGTTTAGCCCCTCATATAGATAGCAAACTCTCTACATATACGGCTCTGGTTTTGCGAGGCCGTGGCGGGTGGACATTTCGGTATACGGACATTTCCGTTTACGAACTCGTCGGTGCGTGGACTTTTCGGTGTACGGACATTTTGATGTATATCATTTGAAATCATCGTTACCTTTTGATTGGCTCTGAACGTATGCCGAATACTTTGTTACTATACAGCTTATACTTCCATCTTCACATATTATCTTTGTGGCCTCTCTGTATGGGACTTTCACCATTGCCTCTGCAAATAACAATTCCTTTATTGGCTATGATTATCAATCGAATGACTAAGAACTTATCTTCGGCTTGTTTTTCCCCACTCGCCACTGTTTCCAATATATATGTGGTGATCCTTTTATGCCATCATTTTGCCTTACCTAACCTAGTTCAAAACCGATCCTTATTTTACCCTTAAATTCCATTAATGCCTGTCGCTAAGAAAACATGTTGCATTTTTATAAAATGTATAGATTCCTTAGTCTCCCATAATGACTGCCTTCACAATTGGATTCAAATATCTTTCCCCGCAGTAAAATATAATATATTATTGTTGGATTCGACACGCAATTATTTCTGTTGCTCAAGTTTATATTTCATATATATATATATATATATTTTATAATGGCCCAAAGCGCAGCTAAATTAGGATTAATCTGCAATCCCTATCAATACATTTGTACCTTTCATCCATCAAAATATTAAAGTTTACGAAGGTCCGCAATGTCCGGAGGTTCTACTATTCATTTCCAAACACATATTCTATTTACACCGAAACGCCCCTACACCGAAACGTCCGTACACCGAAACGTTCGTACACCGAAACGTCCGTGCACCGAAACGTCCTTACTCCGAAACTTCCTTGCACCGAAACGTCCGTGCACCGAAAAGACCGCACCGAAAAGTCCTACACCGGAACGCACCGAAATGTTCGATTCTCGCCGTGCTCTTTCGCTCCGTTAATTCCTTGGCTCATTAAATGCAATGTCCCTCGCTCTTGCGCGGGAAACGACGTGCGCGACGATATGATGCGACTTAAGGCGCAGTTCACCGCGCATGCGCCGTCGTGCATCACCAAAATCGCTCGGAAGCGAGCGGTTGTTGTGTCGTCTGCTAGCGGGTCACTTTGAAACTGCGCTCGAGTTATACAATTAATGTAACTACACACATCTAAGTGGCACGCTCAATGTCCGAATGTTCAAGGAACTTCCTGTTCGTCCTACCTTCGGGTAAGATCTACATTTCGCGAACCCAGAGCGAGCAGTATACAGACCGCGATCGAGGGAAGCTATATGGTAGGCTGCATCCGAAAGCGCCGACGCCCGGAAGAGCAGACGGACTCTCCGAAGACAGCAGTATGCGGACCGTTGCGATGTTGAAATTCCCATTCTTCGCTGAGTCAGAACCCCTGCGTTAAATGCTAACTTATTACGTCGAGAATCAGCGTAGCGACAGTAGCGACTTCGGCATCATTTTTTTAAAATATTTCAGCGAGCCTTACACGAAAAGTATGTTTTTATATAGCTAGCAATACGGACCAAGTTTTTTGTACTGCAACATGAGGCTAAACTACCAATGTGCCAAAGTATCACGTGACATCAGAGTGTCAGATGGACACCATCCGCTAAATTTAACGGGACGTAATTGCGCAAATTTTAAACGGGGCAGAGCAACTCTGTCCTGCAGTGCGCAGTGCCTCGGCTGTCGACGCAGTTCATTTGCTGGTCACGGCAGGGAACCGGGGATTTTTCTTCTCTCTTGCAGAAGTTGAACGAGTCCTGGGTCAAAGTGGTCGTGGTGGCCGCGTCCAAGGCTCCCAAGTACACGAGAACGCTGCATGGTTTGCGCAGCGGTGACGCCTATGAAGTCCGGGTGCTGGTCATTGACTCGGACGGAAAGTTTCAGGAAACAGGCTCGCTGACCACAAAATTTCGAACTCTTTGCGGAAGTAAGTGTCTTTTCTCTCTTTTTCATGAACAAAAAAGTCGATGAGGTGCTATCAATAAACGTGAAATAGCATTGCCGCCTTTTTTCAAAAGCACTAGCATTACGAGTGTGGGCTTTGGCATGCACGAGGTCCTACAGCACAGACGCTTAGGTCTCGGCTGTATGACCTCAGGACGTAAAGGCATATTGAGATATACAATGAATCCTCCTTTTATTTTCTTTATAATTTTTACGTCCTTGTGAACTGAGCAAACGAGGTTTCCCCATTGTATTCTTATTTCTCTCCGATGCCAGGTGCAGGGAGAATAAAATATCATCGTCTTTGGGGAAGATGAATGCAGGGGTAACCGCCCATTCACACTGGAAGCGGATCCGCGTTCGCAAAGCGGTTGCAAACGCGGTTGTATAAAGATCCAGTACAATTGCACGCGCACTCGATGACATCAAGTGCGCGTGCAATTGCACTGAATCTTTACACAACCGCGTTCGCAACCGCTTTGCGAACGGGGATCCGCTTCCAGTGTGAATGAGCGGTAACAGGCGGGACTTGCCGTTCTTTCTTTCTCTCTTCTTGCCTTTATCTCCTTTTTCTCTCTCTCTCTCACACTCTCTCTCTTTCTTCTCCAATCATGCTTCTCTTGTTGGTTTGAGGCATCGCGAAATAAATAATTGTGCAAGTGAGTATGTCTAAAAATAGCTGGGGATCGCAACATGGGCACTGTAACAGTGCCCACTACTACCCGTTTTCTTTTTCTAGTAAAGCATCTGCCTATGCGCCGTTCCGCAGACAGCGCCGCTGTCTCGAAGTCACGTCACAAACATGAGGGTGATGAATACGCAAGGAACCGGCTGAAGCGCGCACTTTCGCATTCGACGCTGTAGGTTGATGTATCGGATCTCGTGGAACAAAACTGAGAGAAAGAATTCTCTGGGTTATCTCCTATACCCTATTTCACCTTATGTTGTACCACAAGAAAGGCTACGGGCACGAGCTCCTTGCTCTAGGGCATATCTCGGCGGCACAAGCTCTCGTGCATCAAGGGCAGCTGCTAATGTTAGGAGCTCGCGCTTCTAGCCTTCGCTGCGATACAACATAAGGTGAAACGGAGTATAGAAGGATATATTTTAGGCTTTGGCAAACAAGCTCGTGCTAAAGATTCTAGGGATCCTGGATTCAACCCCCATTCCTGCCCGTTCCGATCTGGTTCAGCATATTACCGGCATGCGATCGTGTATCACCCGTGTGCGGTGCACGTTGAAGACCCCAGGCTAGCAGTGGTATACTGCACTGGCTAAATCTCTTGTCTATAGCGGACAGACCAGACGCCCGTGGTGCTGAATATACATCGTCTCACCCATATACGGCTCTGGTCTCACCTTACCATGGACTAACTGCGAAGGCTGTGTAAGCGCGAGAGGCTAGACTTTACTGCCTCGACTGGAGCACTCGCTTCACGAGCGCTCCTGCAGCTGCCGAGTCTTCATCCAAAGCAACTATCTTGCGCTTCTAGCATGCGCGGCTAACAATAGTCTATGCTAAGGTAAGAGGCCATATTTGAGGGCATCATATTTGAGGACGCCATATTTGAGGGCGCTGTTTAGAGCGCATGCTCAGAACGAGCTCACATTAATAGGCTACTAAGATCGACAATCTTGATGATGTGGAATGCACGTTGCAAATTAACTGTGGAAGCTCGCCATCAGCACGTGCCGCCAGCAGTTGAGCACATTGCTATGGCCGCCAGTGAATACTGTCTACACTTCGCGCTGAATGCACAAACACAAAGCAGAATAGACCGATGTCACCAAGCGAACTGCACACGTGCGCGCATTACGGAAGGGGTGCCGCCGCCATGCGACTTGTGGTCATCCCTTCCCGGCTTCCCGGCTACATCTGCTCGAACACCATCGTACATTATCGTTTGGGACGCCCCGGTATCAGCTTGAGTCTCCTGCATGTCTGTTCTTCATAAGATTGTGTTGTTTGTGATGCCTTAGTTTGTCAGCAAGCGCCGAAAAGCAGTTCCAGTCGTCCTATCGCTTTAGAATCGGTTTGTCGTCTGCTTCGTCTTCGTCTGCTTCTTAGTCTTCGTGAATGCGTGTGCTCACTGTCGTTCACGGGGTGGTCCCACTGCAGCCACGGGAAAGAAACAACGACGCCACTACTCGAGCATTCCGGCTGCTCGGACGTCCCAATTAACTTGGAAACAAGTGAACATCTAGTGCAATGGCAAAGAACGAAAACATTCGAGGAACCATCAGCTTGGTGTAGCACCGCGGAACAGTATCAAATGTGTTGGTTAAAAACTGAGCTTAGTAGTGCTCAGTCTTGTGCATAACGTATAATCTACAATGAAGATGAGCTAAATCGACTTTCTCGGTGAGCTATAGTTTTTTAAAAGTTGTTTCATTCTAGTTGACAGCCGGTACGACAGGGTACAGATGAACTGCGGGAGAAGGCCTGCACACAAGGAAGAAATGATCTCCATAAAGGCCATGCCTGACGCGCGGTAACAATTGGCATCTGTCAAAAAGAAGCAACCATGCCAGATCCTGAAAGGTTGGGGTGAAGATGAGTTTTCGTGAACAGTTTCTATTCAGTTTTATTTTGTATGCGCAAGCTCCGAACGCTAACAGTCGCCCGACGGGGAAGCTTTTTTTCTGCGGTCTCGATTGGATCAGTATCGTCAGCTTAATAGACCACCACAAAATGAATGAGGTTCGTTTGTTACATTTTTGGCGGTAGGTGCTGCACTTCTAAATTGCGGTATGTGGCGTCTTCACGTTTGTATATATAAAAAAAAAATGAAGACTGCTTCCGAAAAAAGTTGTTTTATTTCAAGTGATGCATATCGGGAATCGCTGCTCTTTTTTTAATGATTGTTTTGATCTTTTGAAGCACAGTTGTGCTTGAAACATATCGTAACAGTAACAGTTATAACCACCAAAATACATCTAGCAAAAAGTATATTAAAAAGGGCCTCCGCAAAGCGGTGCGGAGGTTCTATTTGAGATAGACCAACGGATGGACCGCTACGGAGCGTATGCTCAGACAGATTCCAGCGTACGGAACACTTAGGCAGGCTCTATATCTCGTACCCTGTAATCTTACACTATTTAGCTGACGTGCAATAGGGTGGATAAAAATGGTGAAGCAAATCGCGAAACAAATCGAAAAACTCTATTTTTCCTGCCGCTCTGTCCGCCTCTGTTTACCCTTCTTTGCCATGCTGCTTTCTTTCGGAAGGACATAATATCCGAGGCCTTTTTGCCTGCTTCTGTTACTGTAGCACCGTGGTGTACAACAGGAGAAGCCAGCCATTGAAAACCATGAGTAAACACCCGGCTAAAAGTCTTGAGCTAACCGTAAAATATCCAAACGCCGGGCGTACAATGCGTATTGACGCGGCCGGAAAACTCGGGAGAACTGAAGGTACCAGAATGCACCGCGGCAGCGGTGGCGTTGCGCAACTTTGGTGATATCGGTCTATTATTTTGACTAACATGGCGATGTCAATGTTCGTGGTGAACCTTTGTAAGCATTATGATTTCGCTCAAACCTACAGCGCCACCGAAGATATTAATCTAAATGCAGAAAAAGAAATTGGCCGCCTTTTTGTTCTTCCCCTCTTTCCAGTTTCAGTTATTTGAACGTCGCGCGTGTGTTTTTGTATCGTAGCGTTTTTTGTTAAAATTAGAAGGGTGCAAAGCGTCCGAGATCAAATTCTCGCTTTGGGCGTCCCCATTTATTCTAACTGAGGTGCTCCCAATTGCAGGGCCCACATCCCCTCCAAGTAACGTCAGCATTGACAACTCCAGCGCTGACAGCGTACTAATAACGTGGGAGGTGAGTCCCCAGTTCTGTATACTGTGTCACACGCGGAAAACTATAATTTGAACACAGAAGGAATACACTGATGGAACATATGGCGCGTGGAGTGTGCCCGTCTTTTTCATTCCTACATTCGCGGAGTACAATCTAAAAAAAAAAAAAAAAAAAATTGAAAAGTCCTTGAGTTGATTTTTTGGCAGCCAATAATGGCGACCAAAAAAAGGATCCCGGCAATTGACGAAGCTCAAAATGTGCTTGTGTCCGAAAAATGCGATGCGAATCAGAATAAAGGCTTGTTTACACAGTTGCGTTCGAGTGCGGCTGCAACCACGTGCGCCTCGTTAAGACTGCTTGCGTCGAGATGTTGCCATGGCGACCCTTAAGACGATTCAATGGGGAGGCGCTGTGCTGCACGACGCAACGCAGCGCAACGTGGCCGACGCAAATGAGTGAACGAGCCTTGACGCTTCAGTTGCTCACTGTCCCTGCTCACATCGCATTTTTCAAATCTAATCGTATTTAGAGTTTCGTCATTTATACAAGTTGTTGTATTTTAAGTCGTTATTCGCTGTCTTCGCGTTCTGCTGAAAAATGAACTCGTAGACATTTCCTTTTTTCTTCTGGAATGTAGGGTACACAGTTGACTGAGTGCGGCAATAACCCCATCATTACGCATTCCCCAGCCACTGAGATTGGGGACTTTGTTGATAAGAAAGCCGGAGGACAACAAATGACGAAGCAAGGAGTGCGAACAGAGTCGGCCACGCCCTTCGTTTCTTGGGCTTGCAGTGACTGGAGACTATCGGCATGCTCAACATATTGCCCAATTCTCTCATGTCGCAGTACACACGGCTCTGCGCTCTAAGAAATTCGGAGGCAGCCTCGCCATTCGCTAAGCTCCCGCCGTAGATTGTGGTGATTGGCTCTCAACTGCTTTGCGGTGAGATAGACGCTCCAGATGTCCTAGAGTGTACAGTATTCGTTATCATTATGATTCCGTGTTTGCAGTGTGTACTGAAAAAAAAAAAAAAAAAAAAAAAAAAAAAAACGAACATTTGAGAAGCAACATCTGAGTTCGTTTGATGAAACTCGAAGGAACCGAAAAATCCCGAGTTTAAGCTGTCCTCGATTAAGATCTGCTCAAGCTTCACGTGAAGAAATGTTACCTACAATTTTGTATTCACCTAGAACACAATCATTGCCTAAAATAATCGAAGGTTATTTTGTTATCAGTGTTATCAGACGCATTCAGCGGTCGCACTCTCGGCAACAGGGCTTGGTACGCGCTGACGTTAGTAGAAAAATGGAGGCGCACATGAAACGACGATTCGCAATTATGGCAGCAGCGCTGTTAGATGCGCAAGGCGACGAACTGCTTCCAGCTGAACGAAAGATGCTCCTTGAATGGGAGGATGCAAAGCAAAGGACGTGGATTTAATAACCAGTTGTATGAAGAGCGGCTTGAGGACGGCATTCGCAACTTTCTCGGCCTATAGGGCCGCTCTAGTTCCTATCAAAATGCCGCTCAACTGGATGATCATCGTAGAACAGCTGATCGAGGTTCAGCCCGTGACGCTTAAGTAATTCTAATTTTGGGAAATACGAGCGATCTGAGAGCCTCCTGCATACTTCCGTGTCAGGAGCACATTTAGCACATTTAGTTTGAAGCCCAAAATTCACCAAGCACATTTAATTTGAAGCCAATCATCCAGGAGCTGGGGAGCTCGTTTCTCACACCGCGGTACCACCATCGCTGAAAGTTGCCAATTGATGAATATCGAAGATTCCTTCGGTTGCTTCGGAGGACGCGCGCAACAGCGCAAGCCACAACAAGTTGGGCGATCCCGATGCCACTGTCGGCATGCGGCTGAGCAAAATCTGTAAGGTTGCCAGACACGCGAACTAAATTCCGCCAATCGCAAAGATATCCCACGACAAGGCGGGGGGAATGGTTTGTGCAGCCCGAGCAAAAGCTCCCCCGTCCCCTGTGGACGTCAGCGCTGCTAGCTCCGCGCAAAAGCGTGGCGTTGTTGCCACGTGATGCGCTTCCCTGGAAGCAAAGGTAGGGATTTCTCCCCCGTGTGATTACCCCTTTAAAGTCGGCACTTGAATGTCCATCGCAGGCACGTAGCCAGGGGGGGGGGGGAGGGGGGGGGGGGGCCCTCCCGAAATTTTTCATTTTGCTGGGACCTCCTCTCCCCTCTCCCCCTCGTACAGCATTTTGCCATGAACGGCCCGCCCCCCCGCCGCGAACCAAAATCCTGGCTACGTGCCTGTTCCATCGTGTTCCTCTCCTTTGTCCCTGTTATCGTGCTGTCCATTTTTTCCGTGCCTTTAATAGGATGCTTTGTTTGCGTGTGTTCTTTTTAGACAGATCTTCAGCTTGTTTAGTTTTGTTAGTTTTGTTTATGCCAAAAACAGTAATACTTGAAAATTGATTCACCGCCTGAAGACATCTCTGAGGACACTGAAGGCTGGTCCAAACGAAATCAGATTGCGGGTTGCTGGCTGCGGGACACAGAAACCGCAAAGTTTTCGCAACTTCCGCTACCCGTTGGGAGAGGCAATAGAGAGTTTTCGTAAAGGCCCGTTCACACTCTTGCGACCTCTTAAAACTGGGTTCCTTAAAAACCTCTTACAACGAGAGGATAAACTGGCGCCATCTATTGGGTAACAGTGTAAACTTGGCGGTCCGGCATATTTTCTATTTCTCTCGAGCATTATCCTTTCTCTCTTAGCTTGAAAATCTTTTGTCAACGTTATAAACGAGCCTTTCTTATAGATATTACGCACATTTGACCTCGGAAATACCGTAAAACCTTCGCTCTTGTGAAATGCAGTTCCAGGGTCACCGCATAGATGGCGCCAGCGTGCCGGTGTGTTCTCCCGTCCTAAGAAATTTTAAAAGGTTTTAACAATTAAGTCTTAGGCGCCGTTCATACTCTTGCGACCTACTAAGACCGAGAGGGACCAGACCGGTCTTTAAGGCTTTTGCGACTTCTTAGGACCGGATACGCTGCAGCGCGGAGGTGGTCCTAGGAGATCGCAAGAGGCTTAAAAACCGGTCTGGTCTCTCCAGGTAGTACTCGGTTGCAATACTGTGAATGGGCCTTCAGTTTCTCTCGGTCTTTCTCGGTCGTACTCGGTTGCAAGAGTGTGAACGGACCTTTAATCGTATCCGCTGTCCCGCAACGCTCTCCTCAATCTGCTACGATACCTGGAACTTCACAGTCAAGGCCATCGGCGATTAGGCGCAGCAGCGTCCCTTTCGTTGCGGAAGGCTTAGCGGAGGGGGAAACGCGGTCTACGAAGACTCCCTAATAGGGAGTTGGCGTAGACCGTTTACCCTACTCCGCTACGGGCGCTCGGCAACGAAGACGCCGCTAGTGCTCACGCGCGCCGCTGGCCTTGACTATAGAGTTTCGGATATCCTAGCGGATTGCAGAGAGCGTCGCGAGACGCAAGAAGCGATATAATAGGGAGTTTACGTAGATCGTTTCCGCTGTCCCGCAGCATTTTCCCGCAACCCGCTACGAGATCCGGGACTCTGCAGACAAGGCTAGCGCCGCGCATTCGCAGTAGTGGGGTCTCCTTTTGCGGATAGCGTAGTGGAGGTGGGAGAACGGTCTACGAAAACTCCCTGATTTTGCGGTTCAGTTTGGAAGGTTTGGAGAGCTAGCCGAGCAAGTCACATAAGAAGGTGATCACGTGTTTTTTTTTTCCTTTCTCGCCCGCGACATGACACAAAAGTAGAGCGGAGCTCCCGAACACGTATGGTTTGACTTTGAAAACGTTGGCGGGGCGACAGGGAGACGGAAAAAAGCTGCCCTGCCACTGGGGGTCCTGAAACCGGAAAACGTCAACGGTGATGTCGTACAGCCCGCAAAAATGTTGCGACTTCTGCACAAAAAAATGGTCTGGTCGTAAAAGACCTTCAGGGTTCTTCGGCTTGTTCATATTTTGCACACACACACAAAAACAATTCTTTTAAGCACTCTTTAAAAGCGTTCTTCGTGAAAAAAACCTATAAGGTTTTTTTTAAGTTCTCTTTTTTGATGCGAAAGAGTTCTTCATCGCTCAGTTGCATTTCTTGTGCACGAGGAGGCGATAGTGCTTGAGGCGAAACCGTTCTTAACAAACTAAAAGGATTCTTAAAGCGTAAAAAAAAAAAAAAAAACTTTCAAAAACTGATTTTTTTTTTTTTTTTTTTTTTTAAAGTGCGGAATTCGTAGTTCGCATGAAGCATGTGTTTAGTTCGTGCTTTACACTTCACTCGCTGGGTTGTGCAATTTTCGAGATTAATTTACTGGTCAACAGCACTCCAAAGCTTGTCGCACTTGGCGTCGCACGTGTGCAGAACCCCCCTCGAGAGTCGTGGCTTTGCTGGAGCGCCAACGTCACCCTGGAAGTGAACGGGACCACGGAGTCGTTCAACCTGACCGAACCCGGTGTGAATGCCACCGACCGATTCGTCGTGCCCACGCGTCCCTTCACGGAGCTGACCATTAGGCTCCGTCTGGACACGCCCGAGCGTACATCGAGTCAGTGGACGAGACTTTGGACAGTCAGGTCCGCTGAGGACGGTACGTCCACGAGTATCTATATGGCCCATGCAAGTTCGACTGCTTCCCGCGCGCCTCGTGCGTTTGTTTTCCCCCAAATGTGCCCACGTGAGCTTGTTTTCCCCCGACTTGAATCAACGTTTGAGCGAGCTTCGCTGCCTTGTCATCGCGCCTTATCTACGCGTTCTCTGTATCGCCCTTTGTTTGGCGTGCCCCTCATGGCATCCCGATGCGCCAAAAACGCATATCTGAATACTTGCTCGCCGTATAGAAGTTCAACGGGGCTTCCCGTGTAGGGACGTCAAGCGTCGATCGCTAGATGTTGAACGGCAGTTTGGCGGCATAATACGACGTTCCAGTAACTTTTGGCTACTTCCTTACTTTTTGAAGCGACATCATTCCCTGAGCTTCTGAAAGCTGCCTTATGAAGAAGAACAGAAAATATTAGGCGCTTTGCAGACGCTCGAAAATCTGCGAGATTGGGACGGAACCACCTGAAACCGTCATATTTCTGTCATATTTCAAGCCATTTAACGTTAGACGGTTGTGAGACACAGGCAAAAGCTACCCGCCCTTGATTAAAGCAGTCCAGTTCAAGTGAAACAGAGTATATTGAAAGAGCCAACAAACAAACAAAAATTACCAGAGGGTTACATCTGCGTCATTTCTCTTTCTATGCAGCGCCCAGCGAAGTTCGGCAACTTCAGATGACAAGAAGCTTCGCACGGCAGGCGAGCTTCACCTGGTTATCACCGGCCACACCCAATGGTCGCATTCGGGATTACGGGGTCGTCTACAGACCACTGCGCCTGGTCCTCCCGTGCAGTCCGATCGAACAAACCGAGACCAAACTAATTATGCCCATGTCGTCGCAGCGTGTCAACCTCGAAGAGCTACGCCCATACGCCGTCTACACCATCTCTGTACACGCTGTGACCGTCAAACCCGGTCCAGAGTTCACGATCAACTTCACAACGGAACAAGACGGTAAGTGGCCGTGTCCTGAAATTGCACCTTCTGGAAGTCAGCTTATTCGCTTCTATCCAAACGCGTCTCTTCTGAGCCTTGATTCGATAGGGAATCAATGTAGCGATGCAGGCGATTTGGTTCATGATAACAAACTCGTGGCAGCGCGCAAGAAAATACAGACGAAGGGAGAAATGGACAAAACGAGCGCCGAACTTCAACTGAGCGTTTAATGAAAAGAAACCATCGAGTTAAACAACCACACAGTCATAGCGTCAACACGTGTTCAAAAAAGTTATCTTTCCTGTGTAAATGCACCAATGTTTGACTGATACAATTATCACCCTCCTTTCCTATATCGTATGCTTCCAGCCATTTCCTTGCAGTTTCGGTAGCAACTTTGCCCAACATCGTGCTGTCAAATCTCGGCTGACACATGCATGTGAGAGTGTAAAGGAAGGTGCCCCTCTGTGGTATAAGACCGCAGCGAAAGCGCATGCTCGCGTGTGCGATCATTGACACATCGGCCCGTTTGGCCGATGTATACTCGGACATAGCTAAGAGAAATACGATGAACCACCTTGACTGCGGAATTTATACATACGATGGACCACCCCGACTCCTGTAATTTATCGCACATTTGTTGCCTCTCCCATCTCTGTCAGCCACTCTGGGGCATAACTGCGACATCTTACGTGGGGCTGAAAAGGCAATAGGCACATCGAAGCGCCCCGCTATATTTTTCATATTATGAGAGATCTTGTGTACATAAGAAATTACTTCTGGTTTTTTATTTGGTTCTCTATGTAGTTGTGGTCTCATCTTTATCTTACTTAGTAGCTTTTCCGCCATCGCCAACAGAACTGAAGCTGGGAAGCGCGCAGCGCTAGGTCGTTCAACCTGCCTCCCAAAGCTCTCCCGTGGAGTATGGTATATGCAAGACTTCTCTAGGGCCACCTGCAGACACGAAGACGCGATGCCGCTTTTAACTAGTTTTGCGTGAGGAGAATCAAAAGGGCCCCTTCCTATCGAGGGTGCTAGAGCCAACACACATATGGCGCTTCGTGAACTTCAATTTTAGGTCAAGAAATCGCAACCCCATGCCGGTTTGGCGTTCGTCTGTAAATTGTAGTCACCCAGAGTGTCGCGTAAAATCATTCAACACTGAATTGACAACGGTTTCATTCGAAGCACCCTCAGGCATTTTGGCTACCACGAGGTAGTCGTCAACAAATCGAAATACCTTACTGGCACTGCTCGCTTGACGGCAACCTGGTGCTAAACAAAACTGCAAAACTGAAGCCTACGAGTAGGAAAGGAGTGTCATAATTGTGTCGATCAAACATCGGTGTACTTACACAAAAAAGAAATAACTTTATTTGAGCACGTGTTTACGCTATGACGGTGTGTTTGTTTACCTCGGCGTTTTCTTTTTATTAAACGCTCAATTGAAGTTCGGCGCCCGCCCAGCCCATTCCTCCCTTTGTATGTGTATTTTTTGCTCGATGCTACCAGTTTGTATTCGATAGCTTCACGCTTAGCCATGATATCTTAAAGGGGCACTGACACACGAAAGGTCGTATTTTTTGTTGTTGTCTAAAACGATGCAAGTTGTTGTCGTATACAAACCAAAAAATACCACAACGCGAAAAAAAAAAAAAAATTTCCCACGCTCGCACGCGCCTTTTTTTTTTGTGTCCGTCTTTTTCTTTTTTAACCTCCTCGCTTCTTTTTATTTGTGACGTCAAAAATTAAAAAAATTAGAAGCTTTGTAAGCGACATTTCTATAATATTGAATAACGAAATTCTTAAAACATATCTTTTAACGTAATTGCGAACGCAATACGGCCCTTCTATTTGAAATACCGAAAATCAGAGTCCGTATCGAGTCATGTCGCCTCCTGGCTTTTTATCCTCCCTCGGAAAACATAGCGGCGCTCGGCACATGTAGCACTGAGGATGATCGGTGAATCGCGGAATCGGACAAAGTTGTTTTCTTTAGCTGCCCAACGACCTCTTAAACATCGAAAAGGAAATCGTCAAACGGTCAAAACAACTGGGTTTGGTGGCTGTGTATCGTATGTACCGGTTGTGACTCCGCCGGATCAGCCTTTCACTCTGAACCGGCGCGACGTGGCCCCTCACGTCGCCCACAAAAGTCCACTGCGCATTCTCTTCGACCTCACATCGTTTCAAAGAATTTGATATCACTGAAAGGGCCCTAAAATAACTTCAAACTCAAAAGTGAGCGTCGTCTGCTCACAGCGATAAGCGGCAGGCACGAAGAAGAGCATTTGATCGCGGGACACTGGCGTACAGGACACTTGGTGTAGGGATGGTTCGGGGGCGTGAGAGAAACTCGAATTGCAGGACGACTCAATCTATGACATCACTGCACTGGCGAGGGTCGCGCGAGGACTTCAAATTGTTTTTGCAGCTAAGCTGTATATGACTCGGTAGGATTTTTTCATGTCCGTCGACAGGACAGTATAGTCAACACAATAGTCGACAGAAAACCATCGCGCTCGCCTTATCACCGTTCGCGCGCGCCTTATCTGTTCTCATGTGGTTTTGACATTTGTTTCAATAAGCAGGGGGGAGACAGGTGAAACAAGTTTTGGAGCAATTGTTCGAGCAGGAAAATCTGGATTTTGGAGCAGCAGTTTACGCATCTTGGAGCAACTTCGGAGAAGAAAAGTATACAGTTTGGAGCAGATTAGGAGCAGAAAATGTTAGAGCAGCTTATCAGCAACTGAAATCATAAAAAAATCGGATTTGAATTACATAAATCTTATTTTTCTTTTTTAATCGTTATATTTTTCTCCTGATTCCAATAAGTCATCAACGCCGATACGCGCCGAAAAAAAAAAAAAAAAGAAACGGAAAAGGCAAATCCGAGTCCAATGCGTATAGATGAGGACAAGAAACACAGGCTTGTTGCAAAGTTAGGTAGGCACCAGGTACCTCAAGCCTATACGAACTTGTGCAAAAGCGCAATTGTAGTGCAAGACTTTTAAAAGCGGTGATTCGAAAGCATGAACAGGGAAGCACGATTTACTCTGAACCAGACATCGATCGGACGCTCGTAGAAAGCACGTGCAGATAGAAAAGAACTCACCACAAAAGTGTGTCACAAGGTAAATATTGAATTGGTAGAAAAACTATTAACAGCACATGCACGCTTAATACGGGTGTGTGACCGATTCCTTCGATTGTTCACGCACTGGAAGCACGCATGGAATAATCGAACGTACGGCGACGGCGCCGTCCATTTTGATGAGAAGATTACGGACACGAATGAACAATTACACAATGCAGGCGCTCAATAGCACTTTTAAAAAAAGGTTTACTCTCAAAACGAAAGAAATACTGGCTCATCTTGATAGCCCGTGCATCGTACCTCCCGCGGCCAGACAGAGAGACCGCCTCACAGCATACCGGTAGCATGCAGTCAAAAGTGACAGCGGAAAGTAGTATCGTGAAAAGACCACGTATCATATACCAAAGTAACTAAAAAAAAAACAAAAAAAAAAAAACCGTTTGCGGCGACGCTAGATTTAGCGGGAAACTAGAGCTTGGTTGGCAACATTCCAATATCGTCGTATTATCCTATAGAAGGATACTACAGCTGAAATCTTCGAATCCGACGGTTGCTTGCGCCACCCTTTACCCCATGCCATGTACTTTACTACAACGATATTGAATGTTGGAAGAAGAAGAAGCTGCCGTGCTCTACGAACGCTTTTTTGTTAGTGCTCGGCAATTTTGCAAATAATTTTGCGTTTTTGGGTTTCTGAAAACATTTACCAACGAAAAGGACATTTTAGAAGCCTCCTCTACAGACCACGGAGCTGTCAGAAGATCCCAGTTCTAAATATTTGACTTCGAAACATCATCGGCCCCATGGACCCGATCATCTGCATCGTCTAGATTGCCACAACGCCGAATTTCCCATTTCAAGAGCGACCCAGGACCTGATCTACCACCCTCAACATCCATGAGTGAGCACCTTTCTAACGAGACGCAAGGACTGATAATGACCTCACCACTTCCACCGGCTACGACATCCCAAAGGCAAGATGACCCACAACAAGCTATCGAGAAAAATACAACTTATGAGACAGAAACTGAAATATCAAGTTGCGAAGCTTCAACTGATGATGAAGGCGAATTTCTGCTCCCTAAAAGAAAGAAACGAGTCCGGAAAAGCTCTGGATCTAGTGCGAACACGACCATTCCTAACGGCACAGCACTAGGAAACGTTGTCATATTTACACCGCAAGATCCACAGATCAAAATAAGAACCCTTAATCCTGTCAAGCTAACGAGTGCTCTAAAAGCCAACTGCCCAGAAGGAATCATAAGCATTCGTCCCAACGCAAGACTAAATATCCTCGCCGTGGACACACGTAACTTTGACACAACCACAACACTTCTGCGCATCACCACATTGTGTGGCATTCAAGTAAGAGCATATGAACCACGCACGAGCAGTATGGCAGTTGGTGTGATTCATGGTGTATCGGTTGACATCACCGAGAAGGAAATTCTCGAATGCGTAAAATCAGAACCCTCCGTCATAAGGGTACGCAGGCTGGGAATATCAGAGTCTGTAGCGCTTACCTTTTCAACTTCACATGCCCCAGATGCTGTTCACATTGGCTTTGTACGCCACAAGGTAAACCAGTACTTAGAGAAGCCAACACAATGCAAGCTATGTGGACGACTAGGGCACGTCGCAGCAGCGTGCATATCACCTTTGTGCATACGATGCGGCACCAAGCACGAGGGTACCGATTGTGACGAGACACCACATTGCGTCAATTGTGGGCTTGAACATCCCTCTACCTCACGCCAATGTCCTAAATGGCACGAAGAAAAGGCCGTTGCTGAATATCGTCGCTCCAATCATGCAGACTACCGCACGGCGAAGAACGCTGTCAAAAAAGTGTCATCGTCTACTGCTCCTGAAGCACCTCGGGAAATATCTAGAAAACTACAAAACGTGATGCCACAGTCAACATCCAAAGAAGGCAGCAATAGACAATTGGTTGTTGCCCAGCGCAAGTTAAACACCAAGAAACCAGCCACGGACAATGAAGTTCCACTTAACGACACGGCAATGTTTCCTCCCCTCCCTAACAGGGCTGCCAATACAGACAAGGTCACAGAAACACCAACTAATCCCACGGCACCAGCTCCCACTGTCGAGGAATCGCAGCATAATTGGAAAAAACATCATTCGACTGAGTTCGTCAGAAAAGGAAATACTGGACCTGACCTCCATCATGTCGATGCCGACAAGGAACAAGCGATGGACACGTCGAACGTGGAGAAGTCTCCTGAGCCAAAAAGGCAAGCGTTGCCGGAAACCTTATCGAGACCTTCTCCATCGCTGAATATCGGTGACATTTTACTGGCTGCAATCAATGCTCTCCGAGTCTTCTTTCAACAACTCTCATCACCATTTGCCAGCACTCTAACTAAAATTATCGACACAGCCATCCCATTTATCCAAGGATGGTTCTCTCATTGAGGATCAAATTCAACGAGCTACCATCTTTCAATGGAATGCCAGGGGATTGAAAACACGTCTTTCGGACTTTCGTCAATTTATTCAAAAGTACCGTTTTCCTATATTAGCCATATGTGAATCTAAACTGGGTAGTGACTTCCGCCTTTCGGGGTATGAAGTATTTCACTCCGCACGGACATCAGGACCAGCAAGAGTGATGATTGCTGTGCGCAAGGAACTTACATATGTTTCTTACGACGTTCAACACCATCCGGATAATGAATATGTATGTGTAACCATCCAACATGGAAAGTGTAAGGTTTCCGTAATAGCAGCATACATTCCACCCGGGGTCAGATTTGAAGAAAAAAGACTCGAAGACATTCTGAACAACTGTCCTCCTCCGCATATATTAACCGGCGATTTTAACGCACATCATCCAGTATGGGGAAGTCTGCACATGAATACACGAGGAAGACGCCTGGCTGACCTCGCTGCTGCACACCACCTATCAGTATTAAACGACGGGAGCCCAACTTATCTACGCGGTACAACCTGCAGCAGCTGTCTGGACGTGACATTTATGACAAACACCATTCTCTCTTCTGCGGACTGGTTCACTGATATTGAGACGCGCGGAAGCGACCATATTCCTACCTACATAATAATCAAGTCGTTCCAAGGCACACCAAATAGAAATACAGTTCAACAAACACACTGGGATACTTATAAAACCTCAATGGAGCAGGCTTGCAAGAACACTGCAAGCTTTTCTACGTTCGAGAGCGACATTCTGAAATCGAGGAAAGCTGCTACCAAAACTTACAACCTTTCAAGTAACCAATCCACCATTGATTCAGAATATGAACGCTTGCGCGCAATTCGCCGTCGAGCAGAGCGCAAAGTAAGACGAACAAAAGACCCGAATGATTTGCGAGATGCCCGGAAGGCCCAAAGGCTCACGAGGCGGCACCTACAGAAACTTGGTTGGCGACGCTGGAAATCTATATGCGCTTCAATGGACCCCAAAAAGCCATACACCAACGCATGGAAAATTGCACGTGGACTAAAAACACCCCCCCATCAACTGCGTCCATTTAAGGCATTAGCTTTGCATAAGCAATGCTCTGAAAAATGTATCGCCGAAGAATATTGCACTATGCTCACCAGCTCATCAAATAGCCAACAGCTGGGTTCCAAGGATAATGTTGCCATTCCTTCCACAACGAACGGGAAAATGAATGACCCGTTTAGTATGCAAGAAATGGAAGCTGCACTCGGTTCTACAAATGCGAAATCGTCACCCGGCCCTGACGGTGTGAGGTACTCAGACCTAATCCACCTGGGATCAGAGGCGAAGGCGCGGCTTCTAGCGTTTTTCAACATCTCGTGGGAAACCGGTGTTGTACCTCTGATGTGGAAAAAAAGCAGGATAGTTCCTCTACTTAAACCAGGCAAGTCAATGCTTGATATATCCTCTTACCGCCCTATAGCTCTTGCGAGTTGTATTGGTAAACTGATGGAGAAAATGATCCTCTTTCGTATCGAAAGGTATCTAGAGAAAAACGGGTATTACCCAAATATAATGTCCGGATTTCGGAGAGGCCGAAGCTCTATTGACAGCGTAATTGATCTCGTGACTTCAGTGGAACAATCTAAGTCGGAGGGGCGCATGTGTGCCGCTGTATTCTTAGATATCAAGAGCGCATTTGATTCTATCACTCATAGGGCCATTCTAAAATCCTTAGAAGAACTTGGACTGGGTGGTCATATATACAGCTGGATATCTAGCTATCTCGACAACAGATTTATTTACATCTCCACAGAATCAGGAAATACACGACTCTTTCGCGTAACCAAGGGAGTGCCACAAGGAGGAGTGCTGAGCCCAACACTTTTCCAACTACCGCTCATCAGCCTTGTTAAGACACTTCCTAACACAGTTCATGCTTCGATTTATGCGGATGATATTTGTATTTGGGCGTCCGGAATTACGCGATTGCATATAAAAGCAAGACTTCAGAGAACATTGGATATCCTGCATCATTACTTAGCATACCGGAAACTACATATATCAACATCAAAGTCTGCTGCAATCGCGTTTACACGCCGAAGCATGGACAAATACCCACTAACTATCTGCAAAGAAAAAATACCTTTCGTAAAGAAACATCTCTTCTTGGGCGTCGTCGTTGATCGCGGTCTGACGTGGACGGCCCATATTCAACATCTTAAGAAGAAGCTCTCAGCGTTTGTCCTACTAGCCCGGTTCATCAGTGGCACAACATGGGGAGTGACAGTTCCTGCTCTGCTACGTCTTTACCAAGCTATTTTTGTGGGCATCTTGCGCTACAGCCTCCCCGCTTTCAACGGCACGTGCAAAACAAATATGAAGATGCTACAGAGCCTACAGGCTCGAGCTCTGCGCTGCTGTCTTGGTCTCCCTCGGTCAGCCTCCACGCCAGGCACTATAGCCGAATCCCGACACTTCCCAGCATGTGTTCTTCAAATTCAAGAAACCTTAAGAATACATTTACGGCATCTAACCAGACATAAAAGACATCATCTAGCCGACATTATGTCGTCTAGACCATCGTCCAACTATGCTCGTGTTTTAGCACTGTACCAACAAGAATTTCCATCAAGGTTTCTAACACCAGAAATTGCAGCTACTCCACCTTGGACCATACCTACGCCGCTAATATCCCTCGACATTCCTGGGATACATACAAAACGCAACACTCCTCAGGCGGTGCTGTACCAACATACAATGACCGAACTCTATGGATCTCATATATCTCGTATACACGTTTTCACCGATGGTTCTACAAGTATAATGAGCTCAACAGCCGCTGCTGTGTTTCCTACCAGAGATATAACTATTAAGCACAAACTAAGTCACAAAACAACTTCAACAACAACCGAACTGATTGCCATTCAAGAAGCGGTGAAGTATATCGAGAAACAACAACCTCAAACATGGACTATCTTCACTGACTCCAAAGTGTCATTGAAAATTCTACAATCGGCTATGGTACCTAGCGGATACCAAGAACTTGGTTTGAACATCATGCTGCTTTTAAACCGCTGCCGAGTTAAAGGACATGATCTGCGCCTCCAATGGATTCCAAGCCATAGTGGGATTTCTGGCAACGAGGCAGCAGATGCAGCGGCTAAATCTGCCCATAAAAATGTGCGCACCTTGAAAATTCCTTACTTCAAGTCAGAAGCTAACTCAACAGTGCGTAACGTAGCCAAACTCCTGACATCACATCTATGGGCTGATCCCGAATACCATCACTCCCGATTATACGCCCTCGATCCACATATGACATTTAGATATCCGTCCGGACTTCCACGCAGGTCCCAGGCAGTACTACACAGACTCCGACTGGGGGTGGCGTTTACCCGACACTTTCTACATCGAATAAAAAGAAGAGACAGCTCTAACTGCCCAGTCTGCGATGCCCAGGAAACTGCAAATCACCTTATCTGTGAATCTGCCATCTACGCCGTGGAAAGAGAAGACCTTCACAGAACAATTCAGAGGCTAGACGACCGACCTTTCTCCTGTGACAAAGTGCTGGGCTCGTGGCAGTCCACGGAACATTCAATGAAAGCCACAAAAGCCCTAGTGCGATTTCTCGAGGACACCCGGTTGATGCAATCCCTGTAGGCAGAGACTGATATTTAACTATTCAACCCATCATCCTTTCAGCCCTCTCTTCTCATGTTCATTAAGCACCTCATCCCACCTTTTCATCCCATAATCCTTTCCCCTGTGCAGAGTAGCCAGCTAGGACAGAAGTCCAGGCTTACCTCTCTGCCTTTCACTCATCACTTTAATAATATTGAATGTTGCCAACCAAGCTCTCGTTTCCCGCTAAATGTAACGTCGCCGGAAACGTTTTTTTTAGTTACTTTGGCGCAGTAGGGCGCAATTTCGACCGATTTCACGTTTTTGGAGCAACTAGGCACAGAAATTTTGGTTTGTATCAAAATGGCGCAACTGGCGCATATATCACACCTCTGAATAAGAAAACCACAAAACTAGTATCAAAACTGCGTGATAGATAAGCACATAGCGCTCCCCGCATGCGTTTCTCGGTAAAGATTGTGGTTGCATAAGCTGCTGCGGCAACGGCAGAGTACGAAGTGCGGAGTGACGTCACTAGCCCCGCTAACAATGCGAAGCACGTAGCGCTCCCCGCGTGCGTTTCTCGGTAAGGGTTGCGGTTCCAGAGCTGCCGCAGAAACGGCAGCGTGCGAAGTCTCATATATATGAAAAAAAAAGTTTTGGTACAGTGCATTTACCTTTCTTTCGTCAATCATTTAGTATATACCCTTCTGCGGTTTACAAACATGAACTGCCGCTTGCGTCCCAAGCGACTTCCGGTCGCACCGTCTTTGCAAGCATTTTGAACTTGCTCGTGTCAACCGTGCTAGAAAGCTACACGGACAGCAAAGTTGGAGATTCAACGAGTGCCTTCGGCTGTACAATACTACATCTTGGAGGTGGCAAGTGGTCTACAAGAATACTCAAAACACTTTAACAGATCTCGCAATTCTTCGTTTTTTTGGCGTTCACCTTGAGAATTGGTGGTTAAACGTTTCATCTACATTTCAAGCAGCGGTGTTAAGGTGGTCTTTGTTCATTTGTTTTATAAACCGGACGATCTCTGGGACGTCAAAGACTGAAGCACTACCTGGTGCAGTGGGCAATCGTTGCAGGTGGTACCACAGCTTCGCTGTCCAACGGCCTTCATAGAGTGGATTGGAGCCTTATATATGTTTACTTCACAAATACTGAGTTTCCATGTTCCAAAGTTTGAGGGTAATGACCAGGCATCGTTTTCAATCGTTTCGGATAATACAAAAAAGCTATAATTTTGACTTGTCAGTGCCCCTTTGAACGTTTGCCAGAATAGCGAAGAATGGCACAAAGTCCAAAGCGGAGGGCCCCACACTTCTAACGGTTAGCGTTGTCTGCTTCTTTAAGGCCCTCACATTGAAGAAACACGGCGGCGACAGCAACACAAAATGTTCATCAACAGTTGGTCATGTTGTTTCTCGGTCGCCCTGTTGCCTGACAAACATGTCACATCGCGAGAACAACAGCAACACAGTCGACAACAACAATCTTGCCTCGATGTGACAGCTCTCGGAAACAAAAACAGCAGCGACATTCGTTGGACGACGCGTGTTGCCCTTATCGGTGGATAAGCGAATTTGTGCCATCAACACGACAAGGTGACAACACAGATAGCCTCCATTGCAGAGTTTCCTATCAAAAACGTGTTTATGTAAGAGTTTACTCAAATAAAGACCTGGAAACGCTGCTAAAAAAACACATTTGAAATTCAAATCGGTGACAAACCGGTCAATCCGTTTGGATTGAACGGGTGGCAAACGTGTCGTCCCGTTTGGATTAAACGTGATTATACGGTACGGATACCGGTTTGAAATGGTACCCGTTTGATACATATGCGAGCGTTCGACCTGGCACGTGGCCTTTGAATATTCAGGCAAATTATTTTTAAGGCGCCTGCTAAATGGTTGGATATCTTAAAGTTATTTAAGACGTCCCGAACTGGATTAACATATTTAAAACACGGAGGAAACCCGTGAAGAAAATGTACTTCCACAGGTGTTTGCAAACAGGCAGGAAAACAGACCAGAATAGTGTTTTCAAATCTCCTAGCTTATTACACACAGCCTGTTCTGTAGACAAGTACAAACGTACGAGCGATCTGCGAAATGTGAAGAGGTACTACTAAGCTTTTATACAGCTCAGAAGATTGCTAAGCAAACAAAAACCGGTGTAATTCTAGGCTACCTATAGTGTCTATTGTTCCGGCGTCTGGTAAAATAATTTTCCCGAAATTCTACCGGGAGACGCTTCTCATTGGTGGTGGCAATCAGTTCATCGAACGTCGTTACATCGACAGATCGTTTTATTGGCACGCTGTTTCATCGAGATATTGTTTTACAAACAGCGATGATAAGCTTTTTTTCTTTTTTTTTTGTAGCAAGTCATCTTAGACTGTCACCGCAAATGGAATGTAGGGTGGTCCATGTGGATTAAAACTTTTGTATTGAGCCGCCACAGAATGTCGCCGTGAAGCTGCGTGAACTCGTCGGCCAGCAAGTAATACACCCGACGAATTGTCCCTGCAGCGTGAAATTCGCGTAACGAGTGTCGATTTTATGTCACTGTCGACCGAACGTGTCCATCAAATGTGTATCCACGAAATATCGGGAGAACAAGAAAGTCAGTATTCTACCGGGAGTTGTCACATGATTTCAGACAGCTAATATGGGACGCGACTGCCGGTAGAATTTCAGGGAAATTATTAGGGAGTTTTAGAATAACGTACGCAATTTTAGCGCACGCTGGCGCTCAATTTAGCGGTTGCTTTAGCGCACGCGACGCAAGAGAGTTTTAGAATAGCGTTTCTCCGCCGCGACGCAAAAGCTTAAGCATCTAGCGCTTGCAACACCACCAAGATACAGTTACGATTTTTATTTCAGACACGAAATGCTGCAACTTGAGAAAAAAACAAGATTTTTGGCCCGGAGTAACAATTCTATATTTGTTTAAACGTGAGAGTGCGACGCGAGCGGTCGACCGGTCGACCGGTCGTGTCCGCCGCATGCGTCGCCTCGGCAAGAGTGTACTGACCTTCGCCGATAAATGTTCGCTCGTCGGAAGCATCAAGTTGCCGGTGATCGTTGCCACCCTGCTGGGTTTTGCAAACCGAGTGCAATGTTATCCCGTAATCCCGTATTGAAAGTCACAGTCGCGAGGATGCCGCCGACGTCGCGCTCACGACGCCGCCAAAGCGGCCGCAGCCGTGGTCCTGGGGGCCGTCATTTTTTTTTTAAACTGTGCTCGTCTTGGCTTTAGCCAACTTCTCATCACGAATCCTCCTTAGAGGAGCGCAAAGTTCCTTTGCGTACGCACGCTATTTCTGAGAAATAGCGCACGCTAAAATTGCGCACACAAAGCGCAAAACCTGGTTTGCGTTCGGAGCATGCGCAGTGACGACGACGCTATTCTTGGCGTACGCAAAGATTTTGCGTGCGCTATTCTAAAACTCCTTATTCTCCCGGCTGCTGGGAGGATAGACGCTGCTTAATTCTATAGATGGTCTGGAAGAGTACCCGTAGAATAACGGTCACTCGTTGCCAACAGGCACGTTGCAGAGCACTTACCACAAAAATATTGGACTTGAAAGATGTTATCCGAGATATATGTCGATATGGGAACTGCAGAACAACCACACAAAAGCAAAAAGGAGAAGGAAGAGCTCTGTGCAGATTCAACACGATGCGGCACACGCCGTCATTAGCCGAACCGAACCACAGCAGAATAATTTCTGTGATTTCTTTAAAGAAATCGCTTGTTGCCGATATACGCGTAGGACGTTTCGAACACTAGCTCTGGTACACTTCGAATTCGCTGTCACGTTGCCACTGAAATCTACGGCAGTCCCACAGGCCGCAGCTAAGATTTCAGGGCGAGGAAAGAGAAGGCTGGGGAGGAGCAAGCAGATGGATTACTGGAGAGGACAGGAAGAAACATCCCCCTAATTCCAGCATTTCGCGTGCCTCCTCATCCCCAGCTCGCAAAGCATGTGCTCCTTCAAAATCGGCAGGGGGGTGCGCCCACCAAAGGCTTATCTTCTAGAGTAATCCCAACAATGAACACAGCGAGAGGATTTTTCACTTCGATACTTTTGTGAATTCGTCCGAAAGTTGATAGTACAGTGGATGTTATGCGAGTGGTCTACCAAGCAATGACCTTCAAGGAGGTACCGTGCTCTGCGTTGTCAGCCGCTTCGAGACTATAATCCCGTGACCGTAACCGGAGACAATATTGGCCTAAAATACGCATAGCGTCTACTCTGCTGTCAATACCGAGCGAACAGGATTGCTGCACGAAGGCTAGTTGTAATTCCAAAGGGACTTCCCAGCCCAAATGTTAAGCAAAAACGGGAAGTATGATGGTCCTATGTTTTACGCCGTATAACCCACATTCTAAATTAAAACCCAGAATTGACCATGTATTCCTTCTGCGCACGATGTCCACAAATAAACTCAACTTACAAATGAAAAAAAAAAAAAAAGGGAAAAAGATTGCTTAGAAATAAGCTGTGCCGTACATTTTGCAGTACGCTAATAACAGATGTTTTTTTTGGCGAAGGTTGTGTACATGTGACAAATCTGTACCATTTCTTAACCATGCAATTATAAATGCCGCAAAGATGCAAATATTCCCACAACTGAAAATAAAAAAAAAAAAAAACGCGAACCTATACACGAACTCAACTCTCCTACGTCACGCCGCGGTGGTGGCACGCCGGTCGCACTTCCGGTCTGGGGCGGTGGGCAGAAATCGCCGTGCCAGACATGCATTCTTGTGTTCCTTTGGAAGCAACGAGACAAAAAACCTGCCTTCTCGTCAAAATGTTGCGATGGGGGCTGTACCAAGAGAGTCTAGAAAGGTTCGAAGATCAGTTTTCAATTGTTTCTGCCCCCTCCGTTCGTCCGAGAACGTGGATAGTAGCCGTGACAAGGGCAAACCAGACGCTGTCGAACTACGATTGCTTGTGCGGGCAACACTTCGTGCTCGTCAGATGTAGTTGTGCTTCAACATGAACGAGAGAAAACCGCAAAGTTGTCCGGACCACCCATGGGTTCAGTGCGTCTTCAAATTCACACGGCCGCCTGGTCGTTCGAACTTTCGTCTGCTCTTTCAAACGTGTCTGCTTTTTGTCGTCTGCTCGTTCAAACAAAAGCGGCCCGTAGACCAAACTTTGACCCAGTGATTGCAATAAGAAGTAATTGCAGGCCTCAAAAGAATTAAGTATGCTCGGTGTAAACAGTAGATACAAGATGTTGATCATTGGTACCGGTGGCCATCACCGACTTGTTACGCTTGGTCTGTTCCCGCTTCCGATTTTCAGTATCGACGTCGATCATCGCCGCTACCTTCTACACTTTTGCAGCACGAGCGACGTCGCGACTGAAAATAGCTAGAAGAATCTCATCATGGTTTTGGCGTCCATTCTGCGGCGTTCATGCGAATGAATCGCCGCACGCCAAATTATTTACGGAAAGTTTAGCGGCGTAACAAAGCTTGATAATTTCGCTCAGGCGATTAAAATGGTAAGACATTGCAATAAGGACGTAGAATCGACAATTCCAACGCGAAAAAGAGTATGCAGACTCCCACAGACGCCGACAACGTGACATTCGAATGGTTTGTTGACGCGGGACGCGGTGCTTCTTGCCCGTACTCCATTGCGGATGCGTTCGAACTGTCGTCTGCTCTTTCAAACTTAGCTGCTTTTTGTCGTCAGTTCGTTCAAACGACAGCGGCCCGTGAACCAAACGTTGACTTGGTAATTGCGATAAGAACTAAGTGCAGGCCTCAAAACACTTTTGAAGGTTTGTTGGGGTGAGTAGGCTAAGTGTAAACAGGTACAAGAAGATGTTCATCATTGTTACCAGTGGCCATCACCGACTTGTAATGCCCGATTCTACTTGCGGTTTTCAGTATCGACGTCCACCATCTCAGCTACAGTCCGCGCTTTTGCAGTCCGAGCGACGTCGCGACTGAAAATAGCGAGCAGAATCTCATCGTGGGAGTCAGGCTTTAGCGCCCATTCTGCGGCGTCCACGTGAAATGAATCGCCGCACCCATTCTCCATTCACCCATTCATTATTCACGCAAAGTTTTGCCTCGTTAGTTTTGCTGAAGCCGCTCAAGTAGTCAGACATTGTTAGGACGTAGAATCAACAATTTCAACGCGAAAAAGAGCACGGGGACTCCCACCGACGCCGACAACAATGCAATTCAATGGTTTGTTTATGGGCGACGGCGGGCTTCTTGCCCACCATCCACCGCGCATGGCGGCGCCGGTGGCGTCCTCTAGGGGCGATCCGGTTTGTTTGTAAACATGAGTTGGTGTATAGCACCACGATCACAACACATGGTGGGGTTGTGAACTCTAAGTAAAAACAAAAAAAAACGAGATAAAATATCAGCAGCAGCGCTTGCTTATTTGAGGAATTCGCAGAACAGTTAGGTAATTCGACGACCCTAAGGTAGCGCGGAACTAACGATTAATTATATATTTTAATGCGAAAGCATTAACTATCAGATGGAGCGGAGCTAGAGGCGTCTGTAACCGCGGAAAAAAACGCGAAAGAAATGCCTGTTCTTCCATTGGCTTAGCGAAACGGCTCCTAAATAGCCATTGCCGACCGCTTCACCGCTTCACGAGAGCGCGCGCTCGGCGGCGGCTCTTGTGTCAGGCGTTGCCGGAAAGGGGTAGGGGAGGGGGGGGGGGGGGCTGCGGCCGCTTTACGAGAGCGCGCGCTCGGCCGCCGCTCTCGTGTCAGGCATTGCCGGAGGGGAGAGGGCTGCGGGCGTTTCACGAGAACCTGCGCACGGCCGCCGTTCTCGTGTCAGGCGTTGCCGGAGGTGGGGGGGGGGGGGGGGGGTGGGGGCTGCGGCCGCTTCTGCTAAAGCCCCTTTGTGTTTTAAAAGTAGCGCAAGGTGCGTCGATGCAAGGCACGTGCAACGTGCCTCCCTTGGGGAGATCATGGCGGCACAGCGCAGTACTGAGCTGGATTTCAGACGCCACGTTCTTCCCAGAAGTGGCGCGCGGCAGGTGTCTCGAGCATTTCCATAACAATGAATGGCGCCACCTTTCCCAGGATAGAGCGGCTTTAGCTTCTGCTCCCCTCGGCGCCGAGGAACATGGCGGCACCTGACGCATCTATATCGTCGGCGGGCGCAACCTCGGCTGTAGCGAAACGTGGTCGTTCACTCCAGTACACCGCAGACGAACTAAGGGAGCGGAAGAACGACATTCATGCTTTCGCATTCACAACTCATAAGAAGTACTGAGGTGTCCTTGGAATTTTTCGGGTGTTAACAAGTGTTTGTAATGTATATTTCGTCGTCCTCGACGCGGGCGTCGACGGACATAACTCCGCTCCTTACGCCCCGGTCGAGGTGAGTACTACTGTTGACACGTTGTAGATGCACTATATCGCGTTATAGAATCGTCTATTTGACCCGCATGCTGTGTCGAGAGAGCTGTTTTGAATGTCGGTGCTAGCCCAGAGCAACGACGTAGCAACCGCGACACGAGAGCCGACTGTGCCTCGATCTGGTGGACAGCGCTCACTTTGCTAAATTGTAAGCGTAGGAATTTCGAGCACCGGTAGCTTCCTTATGTTGCAAGAGGCTCCCGGAAGTTTGCGATGCTGTGCTAGTGGTTGTTGAAAGGAGCAGTTTAGGTTACACCGAGCGCTGGAACGACTTCGCAGGCGTTCGATGGACAAAGTATTTGCGACGACAAAGCAGCGCCTTGCATCTTCAGCAAGCTAACAATGCTCGAGAATCCCACGTTCACATTTCAGCAGCGCGCGCGCGGTCGTCCAAATCGAGGCGGAGTCGGCTCTTGTGTGGAGATTGCTACTTCGTAGCTTGGCCTACACTGATGACATGTGCACTAACATTCAAAAAAGCTCTCTGAGTTTGCATGCGGGTCGAACGGACGTACCCGTGCTGCCACTCTGTACTTCAGTATCGAACGGGCTCACCACCTAAGGAGGGGATCCGTTTGGTTAAACCGGTGCAGTTTACTTTCAGCGGTCACCCGCTAGTGCAAAATGGTCGCCCGTTTGAACAAATGGGTGTCCCGCTTGCTCAAACGGGTGAACCGTTTGCCCAAAGGAGTAATCCATTTGACCAAACTAGTGACTGTATGCCCAAACGAGTGACACCTTCGCCCAAATGGTTGACCGGCATGGCTCAAACACGCGACCAGTACGGCTCAAACGGGTGACCCGTTTGTCAAACGTGTGATCCGTATGGCTAAACTGTACTAAGTCGTTTACTTTCCTATAGGAGCCAAATGGCTTTTTTAGCAGGAAAACGATATTTAACAATAATTAGGGCTCTCGTGCAGCTAAAATAACTTTATGAATGTTTTTACTGCGTAATTACGCAAAGGCATTGTCGAAATGATAACAGCTACGGTCGTAAACGTTCAGAGGGTTGTAGAAATTAGAACTGCCGAGAGAGCCGCTTACATTACTGCTAGTCAGGGATGGGCAAAATACATCCAAATATGTATCGAAATACAAATACAAAATACTTCGTCAAAAACGTATTTAATTAGAAATCTAATTACATTTCCAAAAAAGCATTTAATTACAAGATACAAATACTACCAAATGTATTTGGTGTCCTCCAAATACTTTTCCAAATACATTCCTCAAAATTTTCGTCAGCCACTTCAGGGCACTTGCAAGGGGTTTCTGGGTATCTCATTTTAATTTTGCATCGCACACTCGCTAGTTGGTGTGCGAGGCTCTAGTAACGTAATAGAAATATAATCACAAGAAATTTAATCAGCTTGGACGTAATAGGTGAAAAACGTACAAAGCTTCAAGCGGCTTTTTTTGTCGATTACGTTTTGGTATAGACCAACAAGGAACTGAGACGACCGAGACGCGCAGCACTAGCTAGAGAATTTTTTATAGTTGCAACTCGCACCAGTTACGAAAATCTGGACGACCCCCGCATTTAGAATGTTCCATGCAAAAATATGGATGGAAATTAGGCTGGAAAGCACCCAAAGTTGTCACAGGCACTGATTTAGCCAGTCTGCCTGTGAACGTCAATTTCGTCACTATTCTTGCCCTGGACTAGCACCGTAATCACAAAGTCACTAAACGCTTGTGCTTGATTGAGAGACACTGCATTCGGTGCAGAACGTAGTTTTCTTCCTGCTCTGGACAGTGACAATAAATTTGAGGGATGTATTTTCGCCCACAAAATTGTATTTAATTACAATTGTATTTGAAATACCCACGTTTTAGTATTTAAATACACACGTCAAATACATTACCCAATTTGTAATTAAATACAAATTCAAAATACACAAAGTATTTGAAATACGTATTTCAAATACCTGTATTTGAAATACTGCCCATCCCTGCTGCTAGTGAATTAAAATGGCATGCCTGCTCACCCGTTAATAAAATTTAATAAAAATCATACACGAAAGCGAGCGATTAAAAAATCGAAGCATGAAAACGAGCGCTCTGATCCTCATTTTTGATGCTTGGAACTTGAAAACAGTTCCTGCCAGACACCTGAATAGACCGATCTCACCAGCCAGTTTGACTACGCCACCGCTGCCGCAATGCATCGAGGGAACTTTAGTCTTTCTGCGCGTGCGACAAACTCGCTGGAGCTCTGCGCGTGTGGAGCACGAGACAACAGGAGCTCTCTCGTGCACTGCCGTTTGTCTCCTGTGAACTAAACTTATGGCGGCGTCACGCATGCGCCGAACGTTTGATGAGATCGGTCTATTGTTTCAAGAATACCGGGGACGTTTTGAATAATGAAGCGATTACATATAGCAGCAAAAATAGCGTTGAAACACATTTATTCTAGCGATCGATATGAAGGCCGATCGTGTCGGTGTCGCAGTTTTAAAAACACTGTCAGTTCAGCTCAACACCACGCTGCAAAAGAAACTTTGGGGTACTGCCGGTGCTGACTCAATTTGACACAATTTGACACAGCTGAAACGAAGTATAGAAATAGGAATTACATGAAAGACAGAGCCGGACAGAAACATTTCATTCGATGCCATAAATCACGGACATAGCAGCGATCTCATATTCCTCAATTAAGGCTAGCTGCTTCGTCAGCGAATGAAGAACATTTTGATAAAATAAACAGTGGGAAAAACTCCCTCTGTCGAGTTTTCTAATCACAGTCATTGATGTCGTTCCGTGGTAATTTCCGATCCTTCGAAGGCACTGGTACTTTGTGGAGTCCCATTTCTTGCGGCGCCGCGCCGCTACGAACGAAGGTAAACAATCAAGATAGCGGAGTGTTCCCCGTGTTGGCGCGCCGTGAGCGCAGTGTCACAGTGTCACAGGCTGTTGTCCGACTGTCAGACAACAAATCGGCGAAGACGGTTGTCGGGCAGTAAAAACACGTTTCCCAACAGTTGTTGTTGCTTCAATGTGACATGGTTGCCGAAAACATATTTCCCTCGTGTTGATGGACAGACTTGTCCAACTGTTTCCTCAATGTGAACAGCGCCTTTAGAGCTGCGGATCAGGCTGTATGTAGGCTTCACCAAAAATGGATTGTGCTGTTGAGACTATGCGAGCCCGTGCTCCTGGCATCGAGCGTGCATCTGCTTCCTTGCGAATGCTTGTTTAATTAAGGCATAGCCTCCTCTATACTGACAAAGCCTGGCAATTCGATGACGGAGCCATGGAATGCCCGGTCGAAGATTTGGAGCGCGAGGATCGGGTAGCACAGAGAATTTCTCGGGGAGTCTCGCATTCAGCGCACAGCTTTTGCAGCGGCGAGGACCCGAAACATGGTTTTCAAACCCGACGAGAAAGAAGCGGTAGCCCGAGGAGCGCGAAAAGCACGAGCGGACATTCCATCGCTCGGGATAAGTGTGTTTCGGCATCTCGCCGCAGCGGGGCGCCCGTTACATGCCTCTTGTCTGCCGCTCTATCTTTTCACTTTCGGCGGCCGCGTCACGAGGCGATCTGCTAGGCTTTGTCAATATAGAGGAGGCTATGGTCAAGGCCCCTGCTTAGCCTGGAATCTAGAGGCAGAGTTTTTCTTGAAATGCAGTACGCTCGAATCGCTAAAAACCGAGGAAGCCCATTTTTAGACCTCCTCGTTAGCTGGATGTACAGTCGGCCGCAAACTTTTGCGGGACATGGGAGCGCCAGCCAAACTGCCTTGCCGCGCCGTCTCGTGGCCTGCTGCCTGGTGTCAAGACCAGCGCATTGCGCATGCGTGGCCTTTCATACTAGGAGGATTGTCCTGTTCACTGGCTTCCGTCCGACGCGCTCCCGATTACTGCGACCGGCGCAAGATGCCGCTTCGCAACCGCTGTGCAGCGAGTCTGCTTCAGCCGGCGCGACGGGCAGCCAAGCTCGCTTGAACCCTCTTCGCGTCGCGGTGCACTTTCTAAGGGCCCTAAACTCGTCAAACACAAAGTATGAGCCCAAAGTTCGCGGAGCGCGTCTATTGGACGTCGGCGCAAAAAGCGCCAAGTCATCGTCGTGATGAGCCCATCGGTGCGCTCCGTCAACTTCGGCCCCAACTTTGTGCATGACGAGTCTAGAAGCCCAGATAACATTTCGCTGGAATGCTACCGTAGGTAGCATATACAGGAACTCTATGCATAGCGGTTACGAAGCGGCACCTTGCGCCGGTCGCAGTAATCGGGAGCGCGTCGGACGGAAGCCAGGGAACAGGACAAGCCTCCTAGTATGAAAGACCGCGCATGCGCAATGCGCGGGTCTTGACACCAGGCAGCGGGCCACGAGACGGCGCGGCAATGCAGTTTGGCTGGCGCTCCCATGTCCCGCAAAATTTTGCGGCCGACTGTACTACCCTGAATAGCTTGCATAGTGATGGGTTCTCCACTTGTTGTCGAGAGACGTTCAGATATTTTCTTTTTTTTATATGTGACAGCAAAGGGGGGGGGGGGGGGGGGCATAAAATAAATCAGATTTATTTGATTGAAATGAGATTTCATTTTTTTTTAAATCAGGTTACATTTGATTCAAATCAATGTAGCAATAGAAAACAGTGATTCTTCACTACTAAATGAATTTTTCAATATGATTGATTGATCAATTCATCCGATCACAGGTAACAATGCGGAAGAAATTATTAATGTAAATGTAAAGTACAGTTTAATTAACAACCTTTGATTGCTGTAATCTCCGCCATACAAGATAAAACAAAATAGCTTGACTTGTTTGGCATAGTCGAAAAATATATTTGATTCTTCTGTCGAGTGCTCACTTGAATGTGATAGGACATTACTTTTCTAGTTTTCGTTTCTTTCTTTTGCGTTCATATTTTATTGCCAAAGGATGTTACCTAGCTGGCGATTGAAGTGAAAGGTAAAAATTGGGTTAAACACTCCAATTTGCTCTGAAGAGCGGTTCTTTTCCTTCTGTTCAGCCTTATAAATTTTTCTTGCGCAATGATTATTTGATTTAAATACGAAACACATGCACACGCAAATACTAAATGATAGACAAACGGTAAGTAAAAAAACATGTTTCGAAATTGCTTTTGCGGGAAAGGTTTGTTTTAACTCGTCATAGTCACACTGGTATCGTTAAAATAACGCTTTAATTCATATTGATATTTATTCTCCACCCTGCGTGCGAACTATCTATACTGCGAGAAACGTATCTAATATCTTCAACGTTGCTTACTTGAGCGGACATGTCTCATCTTACTCAGCACGCTGAATACTAGAGAGAACCACTGGTAACCTAAATCTGATTGATGTTTGTGTACAGTTCCCGAGGGAACCCCGACGGCCCTGAACTACTCGAAAGGGACTGGTGACGAGTACGTGATCTTCTGGGGGCCCGTCCCCTGTGAACTTGCCAACGGCGTCGTGCGCCGCTACTACTTGGAACTGGACAGCGCCGACCCGTGGGAGAGCAGGCTGGTGAACCACACCACGGGGGACATGAGACTCGGCTTCAGCGACCTGCTGCCCTACACGCGCTACCGGGCCAAGCTGTACGCTGAGAACGACGCGGGTCGCTCTCAAGTCGCTGCCGAGCTCAACTTCACCACGTCACCTGCCGGTGAGACATTTCCCACCGAATTACTGACAGCACGAATGAACGATACAGATGTCGTTTGTGCAAATATGTTTAAGGTAACAACTGTAAAAAAAAAAGAATGTGAAGAAATTAGCTTGAGCGTGAGTAATCATTGGCAACTTCATTACAACGGAGATATGTTTAATTCTGGTGGCATTTTTCGCTTTTGGCATAGTTCCTGATTGGGCTCATTAATGCGTAAGCATTAATAGCCACATGACATGGAAAAGCTGACGGCGTCCGTCTGTGAACAAAACAGTGGAAAGGGAAGTGCGCCGCGTAGAGAGGAGGAGAGTAGGGAAGTACAAAGGCGAGAGGGAGGCGACGTCACGGAGTGGAAGCCAATGCGCGCGCGGATGCTGGGGCGAGTCTGAACTTGCAGGCGTGCCGAGCGGGTATGCCTTGCTTTGTGCTACTCACTGTTCTCTGTTGTAGTAGGCCGGATCGCGGACCGCGACCTCGGCAGCTGTGGCCGAGCGTCGCCGCCGGCGGTCATTGATTGACACCACCAAATACATAGAACGCTATGGGAAAAAGGGAGAAAAAGTATCATTTCCCCCGCTTCTAAGCTGTTGTCGGCACTAGAACATTTTGGCTGCTTTTCGATAAGCCCGTCAAATTGCTTGCGTACAAACATCAAAACTGACAGCCCTCGCAGTTCTTGTAAATGAATATTTTGTGGTCGAGAGTGACTCCGCTGGAGGAAAAATGTAGTACAGCTCAGTGAGACGAGGGTAGCAGGGTACCACGGAGTCGGTGGCGGTTTCGTTGAGTTGGGTTTAGCAGACGACAAGCTCGAAGGCTTTGCTACGCGGAATTTGCTCAATCCCGGAAAGCCGCTGTAGAGATGGAACTTCTTTGTCATTCATCAACTTCTAGGCTTCCCCGAGGACAGTCTCATTAACGGCACGTTCCTTTTTTTACTCCACTACAAGAGCCAGTTCAGTCGTAGGTGCTCTGGTACGTTTGATGTTTTTAATCGGCAACCAAATATCTGACAAATACCGATTCGATCTCCAAACACCCAACATAAGGATCGCAGCACACCATAAAATACTCGCCTTCGAGCACAGCGCACATGCTTTAATATTCTTACTTTGTGGGTTTCTCTCATAGACTTTGCGTGTATTGCCTGGTATCAAGCAATGGCCGCCGGTGGCGACACCGACGGGCCACTGATCTCAATGACAATTGCTGGATCGCGTTTGCTGCTCTGCGAATGCGGTCACTGGCGGCCATCTTTAGGTAGAGTTATATTACCTCTAGCCAAAATAAGCTGCTGCAGCCGCTATCATCCATCCATGGCAGACAGCGTTGTGGTAGTTGTGGTGGCAGGCTGCCATCAAAATAGCGTGGGTGATATTTCGTGCTTGATTGAAATTGTTTGGCGAAACATGTTTTTAGAACCCGGCGTGAACGGTAGCCTGACCTTTGAGGACCCGGTGAAAGTTTCACGAAATCGCAGCACCGGGGGAAAAGCAGCACAGCACGCATTGAAAGTCGCATCGAAAGGAGCATCGAAGGCAGACGCCGGTACGGAGTCTGTTTTCGATGCGAGCTGCGCTGCTTTCCCCCGGTGCTGCGCTTTCGAGGAACTTTCGCCGGGTCCTCTAAGATGAGGCTACCGTTCACGCCGGGTTTCAAGAATCTGCTTCGTCGAACAACTTCAATCAAGCACGAAATATCACCCACGGTACCGTGTACTAGACCTACGGCTATTTTATGGCAGACTGCCGCCATTGCGCTGACCCCCATATTATTATGATGGCTTAAGATGATATAAATCTACCTAAAGATGGCCGCCAGTGACCGCATTCCGGTTCATAGGAGGAGCTGGTCAAACGCGATCCAGCAAATAGACATAGAGATCAGTGCGACGGGCTCCCGATCCGCGATCCAGCCTACTACAATAGAGATCAGTAGCGCTACTAAATAGGGTGTGAACCAGTGTTGTGCAAAATACTCAACAAAAATATTTAAGCAAAGGTACTAAATAGTAAATACGCGTTTGAAAATGTATTTTACTACGAACTATCTTGTGTAGAGTGAGAACTTTAAAAAACTAATTGAATTTCATTCGAAGATACTCGGCAAGTATAGTTGCATCTTGTAAACCCTGAGATGGGGAACGATAAAAAACGGACGAACACAACAAAATCTCTGAGATTTTGTTGTGTTCGTCCGTTTTTTTATCGTTCCCCATCTCAGGGTTTACAAGATGTCGCTTGATTACCAGCTCGCCTGAACTCTCTCACTGCTTATAGTTGCAACTTGCACGCTAGTAATATAAGAATAAACAGGTAAAAAGGGGGTGCTGAACTTGTGATGACTTCGTTGAAAAGTCACAAGGAGTGACTTAGCTGCTGCAATCGAAATTTACTATGAAATAATAAGGTATAGACGAACTCAACTCTGTTACGTCACGGCGCGTTGGTGGCGCGTCGAGCGCACTTCCGGTCTGGGGCTGTAGTCGGAAGTCACCATGCGGGACGTGCATTTCTGCGTTGTTTTGAAGAAAACCAGACAAAAACCTGCCTTCTCATCAAAGCGCTGCGACTGGGGCTGTAGAAAAAGAATCGAGAAAGGTTTAAAGGTTAGTTTTCTCTCGCGCTCGGTTCGTCCGAGAACGTGGATATGTGCCGTGAAAAGGGAAAACCAGACGCCGTCGGACCGCGATTGTTTGGACGGCAAGCACTTTGGGTTGAATTCACGGCTACTATTGATTTGTTTTGTTCCAACATGAACGCGGGAAAACCATCAAGTTGTTCGGACCACCTGCGGACTACGTTCAGCGCGTCTTCAAGTTCAAATGGCCGCCTGATCGTTCGAACTGTCGTCTGCTCTTTCAAATGTTTCTGCTTGTCGTCTGCTCTTTTAGAGGACACCGGCCCGTAGACCAAACGTGGGCCCGGTACTAGCGATAAGAAGTAAGTGCAGACCTCAAAATACTTAAGTTTGAAGGTTGGCTGGGGTAAGCAGGCTCGGTGTAAACACTAGATACAAGGAGATGTCGATCATTGTTACCAGTAACCATCGTCGATTTGATATGCCCGATTGACTTGGTCTTATTCTGCTTGAGATTTTCAGTATCGACGTCGACTATCTCAGCTACGATTCAAGCTTTTGCAGCCCGAGCGACTTCGCGACTGAAAATGGCGAGCGCGTTCTCTGTAACGCCCTTTGATTGGTGTACGTGCCCCTCTTGGCGTTCTGACGCGCCAAATTATTAGAATACTAGCTCGCCATATAGAAGTTCAGCGGGGCTTCCCACGCAGGGACGATAAGCGCCGAACGCTAGATGCTGAGCCGCAGAATTGGCGGCTTAACATGACGTTCCAGCAGCTTTCGGCCACTTCCTTTCTTTTTGAAGCAGCAGCGGTTATCATTCGCTGAGTCCCTGTAAGGTGCCTCTGAAGAAGGACTCAGAATGTTAGGCGCTTTACAGACGCTCGACAATCTGCGAGATTCAGAAGGAAACACCTGAAACTGTCATATTTCTGCCGTATTTCAAGCAATTTAACGTTAGACGGTTGTGAGGCACAGGCAAAAGCTACTTGCCCTTGATTAAAGCAGTCCAGTTGAAGTGAAACACCGTATATTGAAAGAGCCAACGAACAAACAAAAATTACCAGAGGGTTACATCTGCGTCATTTCTTTTTCCATGCAGCGCCCAGCGAAATTCGGCAACTTCAGATGACAAGAAGCTTCGCACGGCAGGCGAGCTTCACCTGGTTACCACCGGCCATGCCCAATGGTCGCATTCGTGATTACGCGGTCGTCTACAGACCACTGCGCCTGGTCCTTCCGTGCAGTCCGATCGAACAAAGCGAGATTAAACTAATTGTGCCCATGTCTTCGCAGCGTGTCAACCTCGAAGAGCTACGTCCATATACCGTCTACATCATCTCTGTACACGCTGTGACCGTCAAACCCGGTCCAGAGTTCTCGGCAAACTTCACAACTCAACAAGCCGGTAAGTGACCGTGTCCTGAAATCGCACCTTCTGGAAGCCAGCTTATTCGCTGCTATCCAAACATGTCTCATCTGAGCCTTCATTCGATTGCTAATCAATGTAGCGATGCAGGCGAGTTATTTCATGATTACAAACTGGTGGCAGCGCGCAAAAATACACAGACGAAGGGAGGAATGCACAAGACGAGCGCCCAACTTCAACTGAACCTTTATTGAAAACACCGATGTAAGCAACCACACCGTCATAGCGTCAACACATGTTCAAAAAAGTTATTTATTTCTTGTGTAAATACGTACACCGATGTTTGACTGACGCAATTCCCAACCTCCTTTCCTATTTTGTAGGCTTCCAGCAATCGCCTTGCAGTTTTGTCAGCCCCTTTGACCAAAATTGTGATGCTGTCAAATTTCGGCTGTCAAATTATGCAGTAAAAAAACTCATTAACTTATTTTAGCTGCATGCCAGCCTTAATTATTGTAAAATAGCGTTTTCCAGGCCACTATTTGAGTACGGTCTTAAACAACCACTTTACTGATAGGTAAGTCTGCAGGGCTTGACGTCACGGAGCTGCGGCGGCGCTGCGATCGAGCCGGAGCCGGGAGGTGTGGGCAAAAGGGCGCGCGTTTTGCATGGGCGTCATAGCATTTCAGCATGCTCCAAAGCTGTGTAGCCGTTAATTGCACCGAAAGGTACAGAAAAAGTAGCGGGGTGAGTTTCCCCAAGTTCCCGGCTGACTCCGAAAGACGCAGAAAGTGGATAATATCTGTGAATCGAAAATAATGGTCGCCTCGCGCGGACGACCGCTCGTGCGGCAAGCACTTTCTTGAATGCAAGTGTGGCTTCCATTAAATCTCCGCCCCGAGGCTTGCTTATGTGCAGCAAAACCGTCGTCTGATCGAGATCACCGGGATTTGGTTCCCAGGGTGTTAGAGCACAAAGCACCGGCCAAGCGCTCGTCGGTTTCTCGATGCGCCCGCGCTATCAGGCGGAAGAAGATCGGCGACAGAACGGCAGTGTTGTAAGCATTACTGAAAAAAAAGTAACGAGATACGTTACTCGTTACTTGCAAATAAACGGAAAGCGTTACCAACCTACGTTACCTCAAAATAAAAGGAACGCATTACCGTTACCGATAAGAAGTAACGTACGTTACTTTTTCGTTACTTTTTTGATTATATGATTTAACTCGTTTTACTGTTTTGACGGTATAGGTATGCATTATGTTCATGCAGAACCTGAGCTTGATTATTATGTCTTTTTATGGCTTCACTTAAATACTCAGGAGAAAAAATGCAAAGAAAAACGCAGAAAACTCAGATATTCACGTGGCTTGATGCCTAAAAACACGGAAAAAATTGAAGTGGAATTCCTTTAAGACTTGGGAAGAAGAAGGAACGAGTAACGTAACTACGTTATCCGTTACTTGAAATAGTAACGTAAATACGTTACCCGTTACTGTTTTGAAAAAGTAACGAGTACGTTACTACTTTACTGAAAAAAGTAACGCGTTACCGGTAACGCCGTTACTTGTAACGTTTTACTGCAGAACGGACAAAGCGTCACCGCTTGTCATGCCTTGTGGTCATGAGGATAGGAAAAATATCATACCTTGTCTCGAAGGTGCTGTGTGTATTTAATCAATTAATAAATACACTTCCGCATACGCTAAGTCTGCTGATCATGCCGGCAGTGCGGAAACCGACTCGAAGTAATCGTAGGTCTCGAGAGACTTGTACGCCTGCTCCATGTCGCGTCCGTCAACTGGCCTAGCGAAAAAACTAAATAAACAACGACGTGAGCCGTTGACGTCAAGAGCAGCAACTTCGCGTCGGAAGTGCACCAGGTCTTGTTTACGGCGTACGGATCGTCGAAGGCAACGCCGTCCACGCACAGTTCGTCTCGATACCGCTGCCGTTTAGGCTCGGGTAGCGAGCTCAAATGGTCGGGCATAACGTACGACATACGTTGGCAGAAAATACGACGCACAAATAAAGCTAGACGCGTCTCTACAACGTCAACAAGGAGCGCATGCCATAGAACGCAATAGCGAAAACCTAGCGAGCCTTACCGCTTTTGCCCACATAGCTGCTGCGCATGCGCGGCCTTCCGGCTGTGTTGGTAAACAGAGCCGCGCCGTGTGTCGGTCCATATGTGCAGTCAACTTGTGTTCACGGCACAAATTCGCTTATCCGCCGATATGGTTAACACGCGTCGTCCAACAAAAGTTGCTGCTGTTTTTGTTGCCGAAAGCTGTCATATCGAAGCAACATTGTTGATGTCGCCTGTGTTGCTGATGTTCCCGCAATGTGACGGGTTTGTCGGGAAACAGGGCGACCGACAACAAAGTTGGCCAACTGGTAATGAACATGGTGTGTTTCTGTCGCAGCTGTGCTTCCTCAATGTGAGGGCCTTAAAGAAGCAGGCAACGCCAGCCGTTGGCTGGCGTTGCCTGCTTCTGCAAAGCCCAAAGCGCGCTCCGCTTTGGGCTTTGTGCTCATTCTGCGCTATTTTAGCTAAAGTTTAAGGTACTTTAGCTAAATCGTGAAGATATCGAATACAAACTGGTAGCAGTGCGCAAAAAATACACAGAAAAAGGGAGGAATAGACAGGACAAGCGCCGAACTTCAACTGAACGTTTAATGAAAAGAAAACACCGAGGTAAACAGCCACACAGTCGTAGCGACAACGCGCGCTCAAAAAGTTATTTATTTCTTGTGTAAATACACCGACGTTCGACTGACACAATTATCGCCTTCCTTTCCTATCTCGTAGGCTTTTAGCAATTCCCTTGCAGTTTTGTCAGCCCCTTTGCCCAAAATGGTTATGCTGTCAAATTTCAGCTGACACATGCGTGTGACACAGTGCAAAGGAAGGTGCGTCCCGGTGGTAGACCGCAGCGAAAGTGCATGTTCGCGTGCTCGTTCATTGACACACCGGCCAGTCTGGCGAATGTATTCTCGTCCACAACTTAGCGGAATGCGAGAGACCACTCCGACTGCGCACTCAATGTACTTATTCCTGTGATTTATCGCACATTTGTCGCCTCTCCCACCTCTGTCAGCCAATCTGGGGCATAACTGCGACATCTTACTTGGCGCCGAAAAGACAACAGGCTCATCGTAGCGCCTCGCTATCTTTTTCATATTATGAGAGATCTTGTGCATATAAGGGATTACTTCTAGTCTCTTATTAATGCGAAAACATTAACTATCTCATGGAGTGAAGCCAGCGTTGTCTGTAGCAGCGGAAAACGGCATGTAAATTCCGATTGGCTGAGCGAAACGGCACTTAAAGTTTCCGTTGGCTCAGCGAAACGGCACCTAAATTCACGTCATCAAGCACGCGCCTCAGAAACAAAACACAAAGCACTGCAACGCAGATGCTTCGTCACGGAAGCCGTCGTGAAGCCGGCGGGGTTCGCCGCGCCTCCGCAGTGGGGATCGTGATGTCACCGCCAGAGCGCCGTGTGATAAAGGAAGACGTGGCGCGCTGCTTGTTAGAATGCGCTGCGTGTAACGAATGCTTTCGCATTCCTAGACATAAGCAGCCTTATTTGGTCGTTCCCTATGTGGTTGGAGTCCCGTCTTGATCTTCCTTAGTAGCTTTTACGCCACCGCCTGCAAAATCTGAAGCTGGGAAGCCCGCGGCGCTAAGTCGCTCAACCTGCCTCCGAATGCTCTCCTGTGGAGTATGGGGGCAAGACCTCTCTATAGGGCCACCTGCAGACACGATGACTCGATGCCCCTTCCGTTCCGAAGATTCCTTAGATTCCCGTTCCGTAGGTTGTGCCGGCGACAAATATGTTCGAAGGTTGAAAATAATAATTGAGATATTGAGTACAAGATTGATGAAAAATGTAATTAAGATAGAGTAGCAAATATTCGACTAAAGGTATTTGCAAGATTCCAAAATACTCCCCAAAGTACTTGAAATATAGTTTCTTGTGTAGAGTATTTAAGGTAGGCACACGTCTGAGTCAAGGCCCCTGCTCATCCTAAAATCTAGAGGCAGAGGTTTCTTAAAATGCGGTAGGCTCTAATGGGAAGCCCATTTTCGGGCCTCTTCATTAGCTGGATGTACTACCCTGAAACGTTTGTATAGTGATGAGTTCTCCACTTGTTGTCGAGAGACGGTCAGATATTTTCTTCTTTTCTTTATGTGACACCAGTGTGGGAAAACATAAAATAAATCAGATTTATTCGAACGAAATCAGATTTCATTTTATTTAGATCAGATTACATTTGACTTAAATCAATGTACCTAGAGAAAACAGTGATTCTTCACAACGAAATGTATTTTTCAACATGGTGGATTCATTGATCAATTCATCCCATCACTGATAACAATGCGGAAGACAAATATTACTGTAAATCTAAAGTACAGTTTAATTAACAACCTTTATTGCTGTAATATCCGTTATACTAGATAAAAAGCAGCTTGACTTGTTTGAGTTAGTACAAAAATTTATTTGATTTTTTTCGTCGAGTTCCGACTTGAATGCATTATTACATTTCTAGTTTTCGGTCATGTGGTCATTACATTTCTAGTTGTCGATTCTTTCTTTTGTGCTCAGATTTTGTTGCAATACGACGCTACTTAGCTGGCGAACCAAGTAGAAGGTAGAAATCAAATTCAACGCTCCAATTTGCTCAGAAGAGCACTTCTTTTTGCTCGTGTTCAACCTTATATAAATTTTCTTGCATAATGATTTTTTTATTTACAAACAAAACACAAGCACACGAAAAGCATGAAATGATAAACAAACAGTAAATAAAAAAATATATTTCGAAAATACTTTTGCGGGAAAGTTTTGATTTAATTCATCATAGTAAAACTGGTCTCGTTGAAATGACGATTTAAATTATATTGATATCTGTTCTCAACCCTGCGTGAGAGCTATCTATAGTGCTGCAAACGTTTCTAATATCTTCAACGGTGCTAACTTGAGTGAGTCGATATTTCTTATCGTACTCAGCACGCTGAATACTCAAGAGGACCACCGGTAACCTAAATCTGATGTTTGTCTACAGTTCCTGAGGGAACCCCGACGGCCCTGAACTACTCGAAAGGGACTGGTGACGAGTACGTGATCTCCTGGGGGCCCGTCCCCTGTGAACTTGCCAACGGCGTTGTGCGCCGCTACTACTTGGAACTGGACAGCGCCGACCCGTGGGAGAGCAGGCTGGTGAACCACACCACGGGGGACATGAGACTCGTCTTCAGCGACCTGCTGCCCTACACGCGCTACCGGGCCAAGGTGTTCGCAGAGAACGACGCGGGTCGCTCTGAAGTCGCTGCCGAGCTCAACTTCACCACGTCACCTGCCGGTGAGACATTTCCCACGGAATCACTGACAGCACGAATCAACGATACAGATGTTGTTTGTGTCAATATGTTTAAGGTATACTCTATTTCACCTTATGATGTACCGCAGAAAAGGATACAAGCACGAGCTCCTTGCTCTATAGGGCACGTCTCGGTGGCACAAGCTCTCGTGCATTAAGGGCAGCTGCCAACGCTATGAGTTCGCGCTTCGAGCCTTCGCTGCGGTACTTCTGTTTAGGGTGATGCCACCCCTTGTAGCACCCGATGCCGACAGCATGCGCTCATGGGTAAAATACAAAGAAATCGACAAAAACAAAATGTCGCCATAGCACAATCAGCGCCACTACAGTGTTCTAGAGGGTGTAGTGGCAAGAGCGGCGCCCACTTACAATGAAGCGCGTGAAGACGGTCGATGTAGATACCGCGAGTGGCGCTGGAGTTCTGTGCCCTAGGAGAATTAATGGCACGTGTGCGATGAACGAAGAAGACGACGAGAGCGTCGCGGTACGCTTCTCCGAAATGTAGCACCGTAGAACTTCTTTCGCAGCTATTGAGCCTGCAGCCCAAGTGATAGGGTTGCTGAACGATCTGTCAGTACTGCGGGGGGGGGGGGGGGGGGGGGGGGGAGTCGATATTAATTAAATAATCTCCCTCAAAACACGGGAATATTTCAAGTAGAGGATAGCACACACTCTAGAGGCATTAGTCCAAAGGCAGACCCGTTGCTCTCGGGCAGAGGGCGCGGGCGCGTCCGCAAGACGCGACCATGTTAAGTTGGCAGCACCATCCAGGCGGCGCTGTAACGTCGATTTTGCACATGTCACGTTGGAATGCAAGCATCTGTCAGCATCTGTAAACGCGCGATTACAAAACGTATAAAAAAAAAAAAGAATTACGCAGCTCGCGGCCCGAACGTCCCATGAAACATTCCTTTCAGCTTTATTATCTTATTGCTTTCTTTCATAGCTTCCATGAGCCCGTATGTTTCACTTTACTCGATAGCGAGGTCGAAGCTATTGTCGCTAAAGCATGTTTCCCTGAGCGATGCTCGCACTGCACGAGCGCGCGTGCTTGGCAGGGACACTGAAAGCCCGGAGCTCGCTCTTGTAGCCTCTGCTACGCTGGCACTTATAATGAAACGGGGTATAAAAAACTCTGGTGGGGAATCGTATTGACGCATGTTCGAAACGCGAGCCAAATATTCTATTTTGCTCGCCTGGAGCGCTGCTCAAAACTTGAGAGCTACGGGCCTATTTACTATACTTCGTTTCACGTTATGTTGTACCGCAACGAAGGCTAGAAGCGCGAGCTCATAGCGTTGCCAGCTGCTCTTAATTCATGAGAGCGTGTGCCGCCGAGATGTGCCCCAGAGCAAAGAGCTCGCTCTTGTAGCCTCTGCTACGCTGGCACTTATAATGAAACGGGGTATAAAAAACTCTGGTGGGGAATCGTATTGACGCATGTTCGAAACGCGAGCCAAATATTCTATTTTGCTCGCCTGGAGCGCTGCTCAAAACTTGAGAGCTACGGGCCTATTTACTATACTTCGTTTCACGTTATGTTGTACCGCAACGAAGGCTAGAAGCGCGAGCTCATAGCGTTGCCAGCTGCTCTTAATTCATGAGAGCGTGTGCCGCCGAGATGTGCCCCAGAGCAAAGAGCTCGCTCTTGTAGCCTCTGCTACGCTGGCACTTATAATGAAACGGGGTATAAAAAACTCTGGTGGGGAATCGTATTGACGCATGTTCGAAACGCGAGCCAAATATTCTATTTTGCTCGCCTGGAGCGCTGCTCAAAACTTGAGAGCTACGGGCCTATTTACTATACTTCGTTTCACGTTATGTTGTACCGCAACGAAGGCTAGAAGCGCGAGCTCATAGCGTTGCCAGCTGCTCTTAATTCATGAGAGCGTGTGCCGCCGAGATGTGCCCCAGAGCAAAGAGCTCGCTCTTGTAGCCTCTGCTACGCTGGCACTTATAATGAAACGGGGTATAAAAAACTCTGGTGGGGAATCGTATTGACGCATGTTCGAAACGCGAGCCAAATATTCTATTTTGCTCGCCTGGAGCGCTGCTCAAAACTTGAGAGCTACGGGCCTATTTACTATACTTCGTTTCACGTTATGTTGTACCGCAACGAAGGCTAGAAGCGCGAGCTCATAGCGTTGCCAGCTGCTCTTAATTCATGAGAGCGTGTGCCGCCGAGATGTGCCCCAGAGCAAAGAGCTCGCTCTTGTAGCCTCTGCTACGCTGGCACTTATAATGAAACGGGGTATAAAAAACTCTGGTGGGGAATCGTATTGACGCATGTTCGAAACGCGAGCCAAATATTCTATTTTGCTCGCCTGGAGCGCTGCTCAAAACTTGAGAGCTACGGGCCTATTTACTATACTTCGTTTCACGTTATGTTGTACCGCAACGAAGGCTAGAAGCGCGAGCTCATAGCGTTGCCAGCTGCTCTTAATTCATGAGAGCGTGTGCCGCCGAGATGTGCCCCAGAGCAAAGAGCTCGCTCTTGTAGCCTCTGCTACGCTGGCACTTATAATGAAACGGGGTATAAAAAACTCTGGTGGGGAATCGTATTGACGCATGTTCGAAACGCGAGCCAAATATTCTATTTTGCTCGCCTGGAGCGCTGCTCAAAACTTGAGAGCTACGGGCCTATTTACTATACTTCGTTTCACGTTATGTTGTACCGCAACGAAGGCTAGAAGCGCGAGCTCATAGCGTTGCCAGCTGCTCTTAATTCATGAGAGCGTGTGCCGCCGAGATGTGCCCCAGAGCAAAGAGCTCGCGCTTGTAGCCTTTCCTGCGGTACATCATAAGGTGAAACAGAGTATACAGAACAACATTAGCAGTTGTTTCGCACCGCGAAAAGCTCCAGTCAAACCACAGTAGTAAGCACCTAGCAGCGCTGATGATGGGGCTGACGGGGGCGCGCTCCTAGGGCACAGAACAGCAGCGCCATGGTGTCGTCTACGCGCAAATCTTCACAAAGTGGCCGCCGCTCTTGCCACTACAACCCCCTCTAGAACACTGTAAGCGCCAGAAACGCGTGCAGGGACACGCTCTTTCACGCGCTTTTGAACAAAAAGGAAAAATAAAAGTGTGGGACAAAATGGCCAGATGTCTCCACTCTAAGCAAAGCGCACATGAAGGCACCCTAAAGTATAGCATTTGTAAGAAAAAAAAAAAAAAACATATGAAGAAGGATGCTTGAACGCTTCTAGTCGTTGGCAACTTCATTAAAACCAACATATGTTTAATTCTGATGGCATTATTCGTTTTCGCGTAGTTGCTGATTGGGCTCTTTAAAGGAGCTGTGCAACAATTTTTGTACTCTGCAGAAATACCGCTTAAAACGGATCCCTAACGTTAATGACCTATGAAACACGCGTTAGTTTTTCACCCCACGCAATAGAAGTCCCAGAAAAAAATTAAAGAAAAACGAGCAGCGTTCACCCCCTCAACTCGCAGCCAGAACAAGCGGCCACGTGATCTGGAGCCGATTATATGCCGCCAGTCTTGATCATAGCCACGCGCTGGGGTTGGCAAAGCGCAGGACACGCGCTGAGTTCCAGACATTGTTATGGCTCGGCTGTTGTCGTCGTTGCAGCGATTGGACACGGGTCACTACCCGAACGCTTCTCGAGCTAGCAATTATCACGAGCCCAAGTCGAGTACCCATGCTATGCTCGGGTCCAATCTATGAACCGCATTCAAATATCGTCACTTGGGTGTACTGCGATCCCCGAGTTACGTCATCAAATTTTGCAAGGGAGAGATTGAATGAAAATGATCGCTTTTGTCCTTGAAATTACACCGCAACAAAGGAGTTTCTTGGCCAATGGCGTTGCGTGTGAGTATCCTTGAGTCCCAGGTGTGCCAGTAAGCTCGTGTAGAGAGAAAAACATTCCAATTGAATATCGTTGCACAGCTCCTTTAAAAAGGAGCTGTGCAACGATAATCAGTTGGAATGTTTTTCACCTTACACGAGCTTACTGGCACTAGTGGGGCTCTAGGATACTCGCACGCAACGCCACTGGCCAAGAAACTCCTTTGTTGCGGTGTAATTTCAAGGACAAAAGCGATCATTTTCATTCAATCTCTCCTTTGCAAAATTTGATGACGTAACTCGGGGATCGCAGTACACCCAAGTGACGATATTTGAATGCGGTTCATAGATTGGACCCGAGCATTGCGTGGGCACTCGATTTGGGCTCGTGATAATTACTAGCTCGAGAAGCATTCGGGTAGTGGCCCGTGTCCAATCGCGGCGACGACGACAATAGCCGAGCCATAACAATGTCTGGAACTCAGCGCGTGTCCTGTGCTTTGCCAACCCCAGCGCGCGGCTATGATCAACATTGGCGGCATATAATCGGCTCCAGATCACGTGGCCGCTTGTTCTGGCAGCGAGTTGAGGGGGTGAACGCTGCTCGTTTTTCTTTAACTTTTTTTCTGAGACTTCGATTGCGTGGGGTGAAAAACGAACGCGTGTTTCATAGGTCATTAATGTCAGGGATCCGTTCTAAGCGGTATTTGCGCAAAGTACAAAAATTGTTGCATCGCTCCTTTAATGCGTTATATGGGTACCCACATGGCATGGAAAAGCTAACGGCGTCCGTTTGTGGTCAAAACAGTGGAAAGGGAAGCGCGCCGCGTGGAGAGGAGGAGAGTAGGGAAGGATAAAGGCGAGAGGGAGGCGACGTAATGGGGCGGAAGCCAATGTGCGCGCGGATTCTGGGGCGAGTGTGAACTTCCAGGTGTGCCGAGTGGGTATGCCTTGCTTTGTGCTACTAAATGGAGTGTGAACTAAGCACTAGCGCTGGTCCAAGTAGACGGCAAAAAAGACGGTATATTAATGATGGAGACAGGCTGCCGAAACCGATGAACAAGGTGAACAGCGAAAGCAGCGTCAGGCAGCGGATGCCGCTGCTAAGCGTGCAAGGCGGACGGACGATACACAGGATTGGAAGCAGCGTCGAGTTTGGCTGCCGGAAATGCGGCCAGCCGAGCTACAGCGTGGGCGATGTGGATTGAATGCATTTGAAACTGACCGCATAAATCAGTTTCTTAACATATCGCGCTGAGATTTATTACAGAGGTGCTCGCAGCTGGTGCATCCTTAATCGTGAGTATAAATGTATGAAGACCCAGGAGCCATAAGAAACTAAAATTTGGTTTTCTTTATAGAAAAATTATAGCTAAACCTTTTATCTCAAATTCATCAGAAAATCGTGTTGGGCTATTCTGGCGTTTACTGCGATTGAAATATGAAATGGAAAGAATATAGAATATAGAAATGGAAAGAATACAGAATATAGAAATGGAAAGAATATAGAATTGGCTTACCTCTTCACTTCATTTGGCCCGAATAAGCACCACAATAACATATACCATTTTTTTAGAGTACATCCAAAGTATAGGAAAAACATAGTTTTTGATTTTTCTTGATTTACTCAGGTGAGCCAATCTTTCTACTATTTTAGCGAGAGATTACACCAACTTCGGGCACCTCTTTAGCTACCGCAGCTACCCTGTAACCGACGCCATCAACTTCCGGAGGAAGTATGCACTCCTCTTCTACCCGTTCAGGCGCGAGGTAGACATTCTGGACGGCAATAAAGATCCATTGGTGGATCAATGCCATGACCCTTGGGAAACACCACAGACGTCAGTCACCCTTTGGGAAGCGCTAACCCTGACCCTGTAACAAAAACAAAAAGAGGCAAAAAATAGAGGAAGCAAAAGAGCAATTGAGTCAAAAGTGAAAGCCAGAACAGGAAAGTGAAAGGGTCAGCGTTAGCGGTCTACAAAGGGGGACGAGTTTGGCTCTTCCCAAGGGTTATGCTAATGCATTCCCTAAGGATCCACCAATGGATCTTTTAATCTTTTTTTGGAGGGGGGGGGGGGGGGGGCTTATTAATTTTTTTTTCTTGTGGGCTGGAAATGATGAGATCATCTGCGTTAAACGTACTTTATCATTCGTGAGGTGTTATTAATTATTGTATTTCAATGCTTTACTCGTGACGACGTTTCTTAGCACACATTTATTTTGACGTTGTTTCTAGGCCTATGTAAAGGAAACGGAGGCCTGCTTGATGGCGCAGTGCCAGTCCCAGCCACTGCTTGAACGGCACGGGCTGCCACATCAATGACGTAATTCGATGCTGGGGATATAAAGGCTCTCTAACTGAATAAAACCTTCACAAAACATTTACTACAATGACACGTGATGGACACAAGTGGGTTCCGCCCGCGATATTAGCTCCGACGGTAAAGGCACGGACGTGCTTGAAAAAAATTTGTTGTTGTTGTTTCTGGGTCTCCTATTGCAAGTGTTTCTAAGCGCTGTCATAAACAATACGGGATAGCGCTCAGGGTTTTGAGAGTTAGCTCATTGCCCGAGGTCATCCGAATAGAACAGTTTCTGAAGACATACAAGAAAGTGTGTATCCTAGGCTTACTCGCAGTACAAGGTTTTGCGAGCGAAGCGTGAGATACGTATTTGGTCGCAATGTGAATTTAAAATAAAATGCGAATAAAGCAACAGTATGGATATCCCAGGTCAAACCAGCAAGGGGGACATTGACGCTTTTCATTTATACGCTTCGATCACGAGGTCATGCACGTCCAGCCGATTATTGAAACTCCTCGAACTTTTTCTTTTTAGAGTTTACGATAAAAGACAGATCGTTGACCAAGCCACGCTTCCCAAAGCGCCCTCCGCTCTCTACCACGGGCAGAGGCTGTCAGACAGCAGAGAGGATGCTACTCATACGATTTATAAATAAACTGTCGATCTAACGCCACGTGTCACCTGAACCTGTCATCGGTGCATGGCACAACGCGGAGGGCGGATTGGTTGAGGCATATAACAAAACTTTTACTGTAAGAAGCGAAAGTATGCAGGCGAGCTGGTTAGGAAACATCATAATTTAAATCCAGGTACACGTAGATGAAATCGTCCGTTTTTAAGGCGAAAGCCTTATAATTTAGGGTTGTGCGAATAGTGGTTCGAATCGAATAGCGCTGCGTCAGTTATAGCCTTGACAGTGAATGGAAAAGCCAAGACGGCCAGTTCTTTCAACAGTGCAGAAGCTAGGGATGACGGTGCGCTATTCGATTCGAACCACTATTCGCACAACCTTACCTTATATGCCTCATTGTCCAGTCGACCTTCAAAGTCCTTGAGCGAAAACACGTCGGCGACACGAAAGGTACCAAAACATTTAGGTGACCACTCGGTGGAAAATTACGCGAATTAAGATGACTCAGCACATTTTGAATAGAATTGGTTTTCTTTAGACACTAGGTCAAGGGTAACAGGACAACAGGCAGATTATCTCTGCCTGACGTGGTCCTATCACCCGTTTGCAATGAGAGGGATGACTCAGCACATTGAGAAGGATGACCCAGCATATTAGGAAGGATGACTCAGCACATTAAGAGGGATGACTCAGCGAGTAAATCATGTGTCTGTCTTTAATGAGTCGGCGCATGGGCTTTCGCTTTCAAGTCGTCTTTTCGTCTCTCCTGGTCTCAGGGTTTGGATGATGAACTTTTACTGTGCCGTCTGTCGTTGGTGGGGCGAATCGTTTCTTGGTGCGATGGTACGTAAAACACTGCATACAGTCATGGACAGCTTAAGAAATCGAGGGCGTTCTAAGCATCTCATTATCGCTCCACAGACAATCACATTGCGGCATTCGCTAATAAGAACACCGAAGAGCAAATCACGAGGCATGAGCATGATTTCTTAAAGGGACACTGCAAGGAAAACAAGTTTTTTTTTTCTCTTTTAAATGATACAGGTGGGATACGTATATAAAAGAAAAGTTTACCACGAAAAAGCAATTTTTTTTTAAATCAATATTTGCGCTTTTAGACGCAATTTAGGTGCAGAAGGCGGAGGTCACAGCCCGCTAAGTCTCACCCCGTGCTTACAAGGTGCTTACATCTCTCATTGCCTGGAGAGATGATTGACGTGTGAAAAGTTGGTTGTAAATTTTTATGTCCGTGCCGTAGTAGTGTTTTAATCGACTATATTTTTTATGTTTGAGAAGAAAATAACCAAGATAGAGTCATAATTGTTTTCAGATGTATTCTGAGATTGCTTCTCCTGCTCTGGTTTGAAACGTTAACAAACATGGCCACCGGCGTCTGCGGAGTGCTGAACGAGAAAAGCTCGTTCAGCTTGTCGTTTTTTTTTATCAGTACCACTGATTTTGAATTCACAGACGTGTTTAGGGGAAGACCTCCTCAGCCGACGTAGTTCGCAGCAAACTTCCGCGAGTATGCGCCTTCGGTTGCTGTGCGGATGCTTGCTCTCGTAGCAGGACAGGCCTAAGCCTAGCGTCCCGGATCAACTAGTTCGATCGAATTGACTTGATTTTGTTCTTTGCGCGTGTTGATGTATAATAAAGATGTTGGTGACCGTAAAAGCAGCCCCGCTGCTCTATGAATTGTGCAACCGTCGTGATTGCGACTATGGTTTCATTACTGGGAAGGTATCTTCACAGGTAAGAATGTTCACGCTATTGGTAGGAGGCAATCAGGCGTTCGGCTCGCATAAAATTTGTGTAGGTATGTTCTCGTCATTTCGCCTCGAAAGGCAAGTAGCTCTCAAATTTTGCAGTGCATCTGACCTACCATAACAAATATTTTTACGTCGCCTTTTAATTGTGCGTCATGACGGTCACCCAACATGCCCGCGAATGCCATGTGAAAAAAAACAAAAAAAAAACACAAACAACAGCAAGAACAGTAAAGTGGAAAGGACTGCATATTAATAGTGTTGTTATTTTTTAGTCCTCTAGGTCGCCTTTTACCGCGCATCGACATACGCTGACAGACGCTTGTATTGGACCGTGGCTCGCGCATGATGGAACGCTGGAACGCCGCTTTCATGGTCGCGTCGTCTGAGCGTTGCAGATGTTTTTTAGCGTGAGCTACACTGGCCAAGGTTGAGCAGTTTCGCGTGGCTCGCATAATGAGCCGTGCTCCGTGCTGCTCAAGCGCGAGGAGCAGTGACGTCATACGGCGCACAGCTGGCGTGCCGGAGCCGCCGCCGCCGCGGGGTCCGCCGCCACCACGCGCGCCTCGCCGGTCTTCGCATTCCAGAGGAGTGACGTCATAGCCGCGCCAGACGCACTGGCGCCACTGCGTGCCCAGCTGTGTGCCTTCGTTGCACGGTAGCCAAGTCTGACGCTGCACCGGAGCTGCTTGATAGCGCGTCTCATTTTGTGCGCATAAGCTCACGCTACGTAAATCCTGGCATAGCCGAGCTAAGCCACCGCAACTTTTTTTAGACGGGGCTGGAATAGCAGACGGACGGAGGCGAAAACGGACACCGACGCGCAGCTTTCGTGTCCGCGTCTCACGGGAATTGCAGACGGCGATATACGAGTAATGCGGATTCTTGGGCGAGTTGGTACTGAAACTTGGAGAACATAATAGCGCTTCACGACAGGGACGCACGTTGCGCATTGTGTTGTCTCGTTCCTACCCTTCGTCCCTGTCGTGAAGCGCTATTATGTTCTCCAAGGCGATATACGGCGGTGAAATAGGAGACCATGCCGTAGGGTGCCGCGCGTCTGCTCGCACGACTGGCAGGCGGTGTTAGACTTCCATACAAGAAGCAAAGGTTGTCGCGAAAGGGGACACCACGCTTTTTGGCGTGTTCGGTCGAGCAGCCAAGCCAGTCCAGTAGTAGTTAGTGGGTGGGGCCGTTAATTGTGGGCGGGGCTTAGAGCGAGCCGTGACATCCATCTAAATTTCGTCTAGCGGCGTAAATATTGTTTTTTGTGAAATTTATTTTAAAAATACGTGTCCCATTTATGCCCCTAAAAGATAATTCCTTCCCAAGACCCTTTAAGCTGTCAGCCAACGCTGCCATGACAGCAAACAGGGAAGAGCTGTCCTCTCAATGACCTGAGAGGTGCATGTTATTGGATTGCTCGCATCCACTCCAGAACGGGTGCCAGACACTGCTTCCGTATTTCTCTTTGTGATTGGAGTTGCGCAATCGGGACCATTGGTTCTCTCACTTTCTTCGCGTTTTGGTGAACTCGATTCCCCCTTCTCCACTTTTTTCCTCGTTGGGACCACCTGCACTGAGTGTAATTACGCAGATAATGTTGTCAGAACAAATTGCCTGGAGTGATCAACATGATTGACGCCTTAATGGTGACGATGAAGGTTGTTTATGTAGGTGCTTCTAGGAACGAAATACACGCCGATTTCTGTCGCCGAATGGCCAATAGACAGCCATGGACTATAGCCTCTAGGGTCGTATTAATTGTGCGAGGAAACATTTGATTGATGGGTGGTTTCCTGTGGGACCGGAATACGTTTACCTGCCTTGCCGTCTTAGGAATATCTTCAAGAAATACTGGAACAGACAGGCAGACTCTGCAGCGTGCGCCAGTCTTTGGAATTGTGCTCCGTCGTTTCCATTGCAGCGCCTCCATCTCCCAGGAACCTGACGGCCCATCAGCTGTCTCCAACGAACCTATCCCTGACGTGGAGCCCTCCGTACCCGCCACACGGTGTACTGGAGCGTTACCAAATCAAGTTCCGGACGAACGGTATTCGCAGCAACTCTACCCTTCTCAACGTCGACCAGTACCAGTGCTTCCCCGAGAACAGCGACTTGGAAAGACACTGTTTCACTGTGTCCAACTTGCTACCTGTTACTATCTACCGTTTCTCGGTGAGCGGAGTGTCTGTCGAGTTCTGCATTTCGCTTCTGAATTGCTATTCTTGCTCGCGGGAGTTATTGCCCTTGCAGTAGATAACGCAGCTGAAATAACAAACAGAATAACAAATAACTTGCTGGCCCCAACAAGACAGCTTCGTTGGGACAATCCCAAAGATAATGTCGTGTTGAGTTGATGTGATTTCATTATATTAGCCACCTCATCCATTCAAACAGAAGTTGCCAGGACCTTGATTGGAAGAAATCGTACAATTAATAAAGCCACATATTTACCTACCTGCAGGCCACGACGATAATAAGTCGCTATTATTCATACAGGTGACGACTATAGTATTAACAAATTTATACTATACACTCTAAAAAAGCCCGTTCCTCTACTTTTCCGCACAACGCTCGGAGAGCCAATCACCGCACTGAAGTCGATTCTGAGATCGCCTTTTTGTGGTGACAACTTAATCTAGACGCTCTAAGCATCTCAACAAACCCGAAATGACGATAGTGTGTAGCTTATTTCCTCGTTAAAAACGTGTGGAAAATCGCGACACGCCCTTTTTGGGAAGAACCTTTTTCTTCCGAGGGAAGTGGTCGATGGAGGGCGCTTGTCGGCGAGTTGCAAGCGATGGCTTCGTCCGCGGAGAAAAAGAGGAGTCTTATCCGAGTGTGTATCTATCAGACTAGACAAGTTTTAATAAAATCATCCGGAATCGCGCGTATTGTGGGGCTTTCATTGGTCTACACAATCTAGTCCGCGAGAAAAAATAGTCCACATGTGTTTTTATTGCCCTGAGATGAATTAACAGTTGTGTAATATAGGACTTGGTTATATATGGGAACTAATACCCGTGCCAGACGGGCAGCTCAAATGCCATTTACAACGAATGATATTTGTGTGATCGGCGAATCAGCTCGCGATCTGTCGCGCGTGGAATGCGCCACGCCCGGAGTGTCGCGCGCTGATTGGCCGTCCGCTCAAATGTCATTCGTGGTAAATGGCATTCGAGTTGTCCGTGAGGCACGGGTATAACAGATTTTGAACAACATGAGATCGAAAACGACCCTTTTCAAAAATGACTTCAGTGCCCCTTTAAGGAGGCAGCTCAGCGAATGACGATGCCGAAACATATATATTGAGACCAAAAAACGCAGACTCAGTTGCGACATTAAGGAATGCAAAAACGTCACGCTTACATTGCTTAATGTCGCAACTCAGAGTGCGTTTTTCGTTTAAGCATAAGTTTAGTCATCGTCATTCGCTAAGCTGCCTCTGTCAGTTGCGGTTATTGGCTCTCCGAGTGTTGTGCAGGAAAGTAGACGCAGGGACGTTTTCTTAGAGTGGGTGAAGTTTGAAAAATGCGGCAGAACCGCATCTTTTTTACCTCAACTTTTTTCTGATGTTCCTCATTCACGACTCGTCTGTCTGATAAGTATACGGTTAAAACTTTCGAACTTGATCATTTTGGTCGGGGGATACGTGAACAGTTGTTAAAGAGTGTTGGTTAGTTAATATTAGTGAAGAACAAGAACAAGATTAACATAGCTTGAACATACTGGGCTTCGAACGGCAATGCTGAGAACCCTTTCGTTATATAAAATGTATTTTTAAAGAACTGTCGTAATTTATTAGATTAACAATCCAGTCGCCCAGTTAGAAACGACACCCCTATTTAGAAAAAAGAATTTAGGTGAAAAAAAAAAGAAGAAAAAATCAGTTCTTGATGCTGTTTTCCTCGTGCTGAGATATATATCTCTGGCTTTCATTTCACCCGCTGCTTCCCTTTAAGCTATCTTGAATTTATGTTCATCCAGGTGAGGGCGTTCAATCGCGGCACAACACACGGTCCTTACTCGGACGAGCTGGAGATAGAGACAGGAGAGACGGGTGAGACTCGCTGCTCTCGTTGACCTGTTGAAAAATATCTCACTCTTATGTAAAGACTATTATTTAGATAAGCCCTTCACGCCTTCGTCGGTAAAACTTGCTTCTTCATTGGCTAATGATGGTAATCACTGGTGACCATCTTGTTCAGAGCGGAGACTTCCTCATCGTCTGCAAAGAACTGTAGTCTCGATGCCGGGGTAAAGCTTTGTGGAAGCTCCTGTTAAGCCGCGGTCAGCAACAATGGACACGTATATGGCAGCCAGATGCCGCAAAATACCAATGATGATAATCTATAATTAGCTGACGCATTTGGTCTGGAAACGTCCCACACTCTCGGGTTTAATGCAGTCAATATTAGCTAGTTTTCGGGCAAGCGTATATTAAAGCACCAAGAAAGCGCTTCATACACTCTAAAAAAAAAGTCTGTGCGTCTACTTTCACGCACACCACTCGGAGAGCCAATCGCCGCAATTTACAGAGGCAGCTGAGCGAATGACGATGCCGAAACATATGTTTAGACTAAGAAACGCAGTCTGAGTTGTGACATTAAGCAATGCAAGCGTAACGTTTTGCATTGCTTAATGTCACAACTCAGACTGCGTTTTTTGGTCTAAACATATGTTTCCGCATCGTCATTCGCTGAGCTGCCTCTGTAAGTTGCGGTGATTGGCTCTCCGAGTGGTGTGCGTGAAAGTAGACGCACAGATATTTTTTAGAGTGTAAACTATTACACATCTATCGCTATGATTTCGTATATAGTAGGATGGTCCATATTTGAGCTGCTTATATCATGGTACCATTAGCGCGACAGATGCCAATTTGTATCTAGTGGCAAAACAAGTTTTTTGGCGACCCCATCACTTTTTCGCAGTACCACTTGCACAAGGACACGCCGTTTAGTGGCTAGCTGGGGACGTTGTGTCTGCGAGCGGCGCATGTTGCTTGTTGCTCTTGTAGGAACTGGAATAAAATATATTTTGTCAGGATTTCTGACAACGATTTTTGACAGTTTGAATAGGGCTTAGTCAGTATAAACCCAAGAAACATAGTGATCTGTAATGCTCCTCGTTGGTTTAATTAGCTATAATAGCATCAAAACCTACGTTTTCAATGCCTTCATTATGGGTGTAATTAGGGCGGTGTACGATGTTCAACCATAACGTCCAGTTAAACTGCCATGCGGAGAGTTCTGGACCGAACCACCTGTGCCCTTTATTAACATCCCCTCTCACGCAACGCGCGCAGTTCCAGATGCACCCGCCAGCGTCCGCTGCGTGAGGAGAGAGGAAAACAGCCTCAAGATTCAGTGGGACGAGCCTCAGCGAACGAATGGAATCTTAAAGCACTACCGGGTATGTTCTTTGTTCATAATGAGCTGTATCGTGCTTGTTTGCGTGTCTATCTACTGACGCACCTTAGTTAATTAGTTAACTAGAAAGACGGGCAAAGTCCTCAGTAGTCACACCCTAGTACTGCACCTTGCATAGCTACACCAGCATAATTAACTGATTACGTAGCACTGTTACATCTCAGCGTCAGGCAAACACATTTTATTGGCCATGTGACATGTATACTTACGGCAGTTTGCACTACATAGATATCTTGGAAAGCGCAGAAAATTTATGTTTGTATTAAATTATTGGTCACGTTCTTCCACATAAACGACGAAAACCAGGGTCGGAAACAGAAAGAAATTCAGTTCTCTTCATTCCAGTTTTCTTGCGGCTATTCAGGTCTTTGTCACACCTTCCTCGCACAAGGAGGTCAATGTACGGTCGTCCTTGATACATAAAAAATCGACATGTCTCTAGATAAATATACATTCTGCAGCAATTTTCAAACGCCTTACCTCATTAAATACAAGCAAGCTCGTTCGCCCAGCTTAGCTTAGCTGTAGACGTTGCACCTTTGGTACCCGTTCTCGAAACAAAGATGCATCTGCGTAATCGTCGTCCCACAATCAGCGCCTTAGCGCCTGACTTGGCATCGGAGACATGACACATCAGGAGCATCTGAGAAACGAGTTCGCGTTTTCAGAAATGCGGATCTGATCCCAGGCAGGTATGATGTATTCATAGTTTAGGCATAGAAAATATACTTTTTATGGGGCGGTGCAACGATTTTCAGACTTTGGCCAATTAACTACGGAATTTAATCTGCGTCACCTATAAAACGAAAAAAAAAAAAAACGAATTTTCTTCCGAGCGCTAGTTCTTATTTAAAAAAAAAATGAAACAAATCGAAGGTCGAAGTGCCTCTCAATCTCAAGTTTCAACTCTCCACGCCGACTTTCGAGTGACGTACGCTGGAGGTTCACGTGGTTCCCCCTTGGGCCCTCTCTTCAGAGACCCCAGCCGCTTCCTCCGCGAATATCGACTTTCAAAGGATTAGCCTCGTCGAAGGTCGCGGAGAGCGATGGATACAAAGGACGGTTCGCTACGGGGCTGACGGCGAGTGTAGCAGCGGAGGGGGAGAGGTTTTGTTGACTTCCGCGTACCCCCAGAGACTCCGTCATTTTAGTTCCCGTAGCCGCCACAGGCGACTGCAGATCGGCAAATAATTCGTTCTTTGCTTTTCGATTACGCAGCAGAATAGCACTTTTTCGGGGAAAGGTGACGCGTTTTTGGTCACTTGGGCTTGTATAAACAATATAAAAAAATGCAAACTGGCAATTCTTTCAACATTAAAACCGTTGCACTGGCCCTTTAAACACGTTGGTCTGTTCGAGGTGTGTTGAATAACCTATTTCATTTTTCTATTCTCGGTTCAGGTGAACGTATCTCTCACACATTCGTTCAGCAGTTCGGTGAATGCGAGCACCCGTCCCAGGGCGGTGGTTCTCGAAGATCTCACCACGAGAGAGTACAACCTGAGTGATCTATACCCGGGAACCACCTACAAGGTGTGCGTGCAGGCCAGCACAAGCGCCGGCTTCGGTGACGCCGTATGCGACCTTTTCTCCACTAGAGCTGCAGGTAAAACTTGCGACTCAGAAAGGCTAATGTCTGTATTCTCCCTCACCCTACCCTGTTTACGGTTGCTTGACAAGTTTTCGTTTATCGCTTCAACTTCTGCGAATGCTTTTGAATTAGAATTGTTGGAAAAATTAAATGGTTTGCAAGCGGAATGCTGCAAAATGTCATCTCCTTTGCTTTACTGCTCGGCGCTTGATCTTCTGCCAATTATATGCGGCAAACTTCTGCTCAAGTTGGGAGTTCGTAACGGGGAGAAATACTAACGTCACAAAAGACATATAAATTGCGAGAGTCTAACACAGTTTGCTTGAGCATTTATTATTTATTTCAATACGGATAAATGTGTATTGAACCAGTTTTCTTATCTTGGTAACAAACACATGTTCTTGAAGGGGACCATCGTAATCTATAAGCGTTTCAAGACACTATAACTTCATCAATAGGTATATCTCGGTGATTTTTGAAGCGCCATATACTAATTGCTTGTTTTCTGTTTTTATAATACAAAACATAAATGACAATAAGCGACTTATATGTGAGATATAGTTTGTTTGTCTGGATTAATCTCTGGAAGCTGCCATAATTGGTCAGCAATGAACGTTCACCAAACTCTCCGCAGATCCTGTGGTACCCACGAAACCAAGGCTGAACGGCATCGTGAACAGCACCATCAACATAACTTTGAATCCGGTCGACTTCGCGAAGGGCCCCATAACGTAAGCTTACCGATCTTTCCTTGGGATGCGCTCGTTCTTCGTGTGCAGCATGCGCTGGAAGGTAACTTTGGTAGCCTTGCAATTTCACGTGATTTTCCGCTCATGCAGGGATGTAGTAATCTGCGGCGGCCAGATGTGTTCTTCGCTGAAGCCTGTTCGTTTGTAGATAGCATTAGATTACCTTGTTGTGTCTGTTAGCACGAGCTAACAGAGAACACAAGGAAAGCCAGATGCATTCGCTTCGCTTGAGGATACTTCGTTTTTTTTCGACGGTGGTAATAAGCACGAGGCCCATGGCGATATTTCTGCTCTGGACAATCAAACAACAAGATTTATTTATTTATTTATTTATTTCAACAACTTCAACGCCATACGGCGTTACCGAAGGGAGTGGGGAAAAACAGAAGTACAAAAAATAGGATTCAACATATATTAGTTAGCATAATAGTTTTTCAATGGCAGACTTGAATGCGGGAGCGTCTGTGATTGTGGCGATGGAGGTAGGCAGGTGGTTCCAGTGATTTGTAGTCCTTGGAATGAAAGTATCATGAAAGAAGTTTGTGCGACTGAAAGGAACGTTGACTTTATGGTGATGATCATTTCGATAGGATACATACGATGGTTTAGAAAAAAAGGGTCTTCACTTTTATGCTGGTTGTGATGATAAATTTTGTGAAATAAGGACAAACGAGATAATGTTTTACGCAATGAAAGATTCGGGAGATGTAAAGTTAGTTTCATGGATGATACATTGGAAAAACGCGAGAAATTAGACAAAATAAAACTTGGGCCACAATTCTGTACGGATTCAATTTGATTAACAAGAAATTCATGGCCTGCGTCCCACACCCAGCTTGCATACTCAAGCTTGGATCTAACTAGGGTCTTGTACAGTAGTAGTTTTAATGATGGAGGAGCCCTTGAGAAGTTCCGACGTAAGTAACCCATACTTCGTCTCACCCTACGATGGACTAAAGGCAAAAGCTACGAACCATCAGATTCAATCACGAGCCACTTAGAAATCGCCTGGTCCTTCGCTTCGATGAACGTTACTGAGTGATTCATCAATTTTACATTGCAAAGAAAGTCACGACGTACAGGTTCTTTGGAGTGCCGAAGCCATAGAAATGATGCTGCGCATTTTGATCGGAAACGTTATTCGTTCATCCTTAATCAATGTTAAGCATGTCATAGCTTAGTGTGGAACGTGATTGGACCTGGCGGCCCGTAGCTTTGGTCTTTAGTCTATCGTAGGTTGAGACGAAGTATAGCATGCGAATAGCGTCGTTAGCAATAAAATTAATGTGAGTTTACCAGGCGAGGTCAGTTGTTATATGGACACCACTGATCTCTATGTCTATTTTCTGGATCGCGTTTAACCAGCTCCGCCTATGGACGGGAATGCGGGCACGGTGGGCCATCTTTTTGGTAGAGTTATATTATCTCTAGCCATCATAGTAATATGGCGGACAACGCAATGGCAGCATGCTGCCATAAAATAGCCGTGGATCTAGTACACTGTACCGTGGGTGATATTTCGTGCTTGATTGAAGTTGCTCAACGAAGCAGATTCTTGAAACCCGGCATGAACGGTAGCCTCATCTTTGAGGACCCGGCGAAAGTTCTACGAAAGCGCAGCACCGGGGGAAAGCAGCACAGCTCGCGTCGAAAGCAGACTCCGTACCGGCGTCTGCTTTCGATGCGTTTTTCGATGCGACTTTCGACGCGTGCTGTGCTGCTTTTCTCCAATGCTGCAATTTCGTGAAACTTTCACCGGGTCCTCAAAAATCGGGCTACCGTTCACGCCGGGTTTCAAAAACATGTTTCGTCAAACAATTTCAATCAAGCATGAAATATCATCCACCCTATTTTTACGGCGGCCTGCCACCACACCTGCCAAAACGCTGTCTGCCATGGATGGATGATAGTGGCTGCAGGAGCTGTACCTTGGCTAGAGGTAATATAACTCTACCAAAAAGATGGCCGCCAGTGGCTGCATTCGCGGAGCGGGCAAACGCGATCCAGCAATTGTCATAGAGATCAGTGATGGACACCTAGGTACTTGTACAATATCACCTGTTCAAGAACAGAACCAATGCTATATTGAGGAGGGTCGGTACAGGTAGCTTTCCGTGAAATTCTCATTACTTTACATTTATTAGAATTAAGGCGCATTTTTCAGACGTCACACCAGTTAGTAATTGAATTAAGGTCAGTCTGAGGAAAAGACATATCAGTGTCAGAATGGATTACACGATAAATGACACAATCATCTGCAAACAACGTCATAGATGACTGGACATTGCTAACGAGGTTATTTATGTATATGAGGAAAAGAAGGGGGCCGAGGGCCCCCTTTTTTTCCTCCTCTACATAAATATACACAACCTAGTGACTATACACAACCTAGTGACTCACCCAAACTAACTGGGCAGGGAAGAGAGTCTGAATCGTTTGCAGTTACAAACTGTGTTCTGTTAGTAAGGAAATTTTCGATCCATGCAATAATGTTAAAGTCAATCTTTAGTTTTTTTTTTTTTTTTTTTAATTTTAAGCAGAGCAGTTGGTGAGGGACTAAATCAAATGCTTTCGAAAAATAAAAAAATATGCAGTTAATTGAAAAATTATTGTCCAGAACAGAAAAAGAAAAATCGTTCGTGAAACAAACCAGTTGCGTCTCACATGAGAAGAATTTACGAAAACCATGTTGACGATATGTGAAAAATGAGTTGGATTCAAGAAAGTTAACGTTAGAACAGATGATATGCCCCAACATTTTACATGGGACACGAGTTAAAGATATAGGCCTGTAGTTAAGAGGAGAGTAAGCGCCGCCTGATTTGAATAAAGGAACCTCCTTACCCACCTTCCAATCGCTGGGCAACAAACAAAGATCTAGGGACTGCGAGAAAAGTTTAGAAAGTATTACAGAAGAGTGCATTTCATTGTTTTTCAGAAATTTCGAATTAATCCCCTCAGTTCCAGATGAAGAAGAAACGTTCAAATTTTTATTATACTAAGCACACCAATGCAATCCATTATAACAGGATCCATAAGTGGAAAGGCTGCAAGATTATATTCAGGGCAAGGAACAAAAGACAGTGGCATAAAAGACTGAGAAAACAGATCATTTACTAAAGATGAACATTCCGACCTTGGAACTGAAATTCCATAATGGTCGACTAGCGATATCACACTCTCCTTTTGTCCACGAATTATATTCCAAAATTTCTTAGTGTCATTTGTCAGTAACGATGGTAGGGTATCATTAAAAAATGTTTTTGGCTTTTTCCACTTTATTCTTAAAGAGGCTTGCAACATTCCGATACTCACACCAGAAGTCAGGTTTATTGAACTATTTTGCTTGCGGAACAGTCGTTTCTTTTTATTTCGCAGATGCTTTAAAGAAACAGTAAACCAAGGGGACCGGTTTTTGTACGGGATAATTCGTAGGGGGTACGTATTTGTTTAAACCAATTGAATTCTATAGTGTGATTACAAAAATTCTGCATATATTCGTCCCGAAATTGTGCCGATTCATCATTGATGGCAGGGTAGTTAGATTTGTTGTAATCCCGTATACGTTTAGGCATACTCTTAAGGCGATGAGAATTACCTTCAAGTGTGAAATGAACAAAGCAGTAATCACTCAGGCCTAATAAAAAAAAAAAAAAAAAAAAAAAACTTTAAGACGGAACGAGGTTAGGAGTAGTTGTGAGGATGATATCTAATATGTCCGAAGTAGACGAGGTGCCCCTGGTAGGTTGACTCATTAACTGAGAGAAGTTAAAATCCGTGCACAAATTTATAAACTCGGATGTTTCATCGAAGAGGTCAGACGAAACAGGGCACATACCAGACCATAATATTTTTGGAAACTTAAAATCAACAAAAAAAAAAAAATGGCGAGTGCGGAAGTCTTACAGCAAGGTTATTTAAAACGTAATGAAGTTGTGCACAGAAAGTCAAGGAAGGTTAGGTCAGGTTAGGTTAGGTTAGGTTAGGTTAGGTCAGGTTAGGTTAGGTTAGGTTAGGTTAGGTTAGGTAATGAAGTTGTGCACAGAAAGTCAAGGAAGCGTTTGGAGGCCGATAGCAGTCACAAAATATATGTCACGGTGATTAATACGCACACTCGCGCATACCATTTCCAAGCATGAAGCATGAGAGACATGATAAGAGTGCAGATTTTCTGCGACGGCGATTTATACACATCCTCCCAATCTATCGACGCGATCAGACCGATAAATATTAAGTCTTCTCACACTCAAAAACTTCTTTGTTATTTTGACAGACAATCACGTTTCAGTTAGTAATATTACATCGGCGCTAAACGTGTCGATTAATGCTGACAGTTCCTCTCGTTTGTTAACGACACTGCGGATGTTTGAAAAAAAAAATTACTAACACTGATTACGGTGTTACGTGATAGTTATGATAAGGAAATTTCATTGTCTACGACAGTTCTCGAATTTTGACTTGCGTCAGCAGGTGATTCCTTGTTGGCGTATAATTCACAGCCACTGTCTGATAGGGACAATAGTTTAAAGGGACGCACCCCCTGGGGAGGGTCAACTATTGAACCCTTGGCCTAAAATCATGAAATTTACGGGGTAGGCTGGTGGTCATGCTAGAGGGAGCATAACAACATTTCAGGTCTGTCGGTTAAGTGCGAAGGAAATTAGGGCAGCTTCTATCAGCAACAGGCCTACATTGTTTAGTTAATCGATCGTTTGAAAACTATCACAATATACGAGATTTTTATTCGCTAGATATCTAGCAGAAAATGCCTAGGAGGTGCGGCCATGAAAAGTTTTTTTTTTGTAAAAACTAATTTATTTTTATCAATATTTTTTTAAAAATTGGTTAACTTTTTGGTCTTCTGTGTGTTCGACAAAATGTCAACATATTTTATAAAAGACATCCGTAAAGTGTCAAAAACATTCCATAGCCGCATTCCTTATTAAACTTCAGTCTGTAAAAGTGAAAAACGAGCCTTCCCTGTATTGCCATTATCAAACGATAGAGTGACTCAAATGGAATTTACACCAAAAAGTGGAATGGAGATAAATGTCTTCAAAGTGCTCCAACCGCTACCTTTCATTAGCTTCGGTGGACAGAAACTAATTTATAAAAAATTAACTATGCAGTGAAAACTAGTGAAAATTTCTGGGAATACCTTCTAGATGTTGGTGGATGCAAATATCTAATTTTTCAAAATCAGTGTTTTTTGCAGAATTTTGTTTTTCTGGGTAGTGTCCCCTCTTAAGCATTTTCTGTTAATGTGTAACTTATTGTAGCGAATTGAAAGCTGCTTACTACTAGCTTTCCCATTTTGAGCAGTTTCTTGGGTGAGGTTCGAGTCGAAATGCAGAAGTCCTCACCAACACTAAAACCAAACGACTTCAACTTTGCCCTAGCTGCCAAAATAGAATCCCTGTCCTTTAAATTTGAAAACTTTGCAATTAACGGACGGCACTTATTGGGAACGAACTTGCCCAACCTATGAGCGCGAAAGATCGCTTGATCAGATAGCTGCAAGTTCAAAGCAGACGAAATTACTTCAATTATATGTTTTGCTGACTCAGCCCGCGATTCTGATTGTTTGTCCGAAAAGCCGTAGAAAATTAAGTTTTCACGCCGAGATCTGTCTTCATAATCATCTAAACGACGACCTAGAGCGACTGTTTCGTTCCGAACGGCGTCAGACACCGCGCTAGCCACATGAAGGTCCGCGGAGCTCTCCGAGGCGGCTATTATTTCTTCTACGACAGTAAGCCGATCGTTGATGCTGGTCATTTGTCTCTGAAGATTCAGCTGAATTTCTTTCACTTCATTTACTTGAGACAAGACCTCAGCATGTTTTTTGTCCATCTTGCAATGTTGTGCCCTTACCATCGATACTAAATCGTTAGAGCTTTTGCAAGGGTCAACCTTAAGTGGGCCTGCATTCTGTTCAGTATTACCCCCCAAAAGCAATAGTTTCACAACATAAAGGCAATCACAAATAGTATCAAGAATAACATTTTGGCATGGCAAAGCAGCAGGTTAACATTGTTCGTGCGCTTACGAGGAAATAGAAAAGGGTTTGACGAGTCTGCATTCCTGCCGCTTGCACATGCCCACTGAAGTCCCACGAAGACGGTCCGTGTTTTGTAGGGTGTGGGAGTGTTGATGTCACTGCCGATGAAGCCAAAGTAGTCGGGAAAGAGCACCGATGAAAATCGATGTCTTCAATCGAAGAAGCCGGGCAGCATTGTTCTGGTGACGAGCCAAGCAAGTTCGGATGACTCTGCGAAGCTGACGGCGTGCCATCGGAAGGCGGCAGTGAGCAAGATGCGCAGGATGATAGCACCTGCAGGAGGAAATACAAGAGGGTTTGACGAGTCTGCATTCCTGCCGCTTGCACATGCCATCCGTTTGCAGTAATTGTCGCAAGGTAGGAGTACAGATGCTTTGCTGTTCTGAGTATTTTTTTTCACATGTGCAAGAAAACATAAAGAGATGAGTACTGCGCACGTCCAGTACTCACCTCTTTGTAGGCCATGATCATGATGTACTGTACATGTAAAGAAGGGGTTCCCGAGAAGTGTTATATGACTTATATGTGCTTCGTGTGACGAATAGGAAACTGTGAATAAAGAAAGACACCTGTCCACACTACTGAACAGCGGTTCTCGGGCTAACAATGCTGATTGTTTTATTTGTTTGTTTTTTCTTACAGAGCATATTATGTTTTTGTAGTACGAGGATCTCAGGACGTTGAAGGACCGGTCGTTCCTGTCAACTTCAGCCACGCCCAAGAGATGCAACTGGGTTACTACATGGCGGCGATGTTTAGTCCCGAGGAGGTCCGGGAACTGTCTGACTTTGTCCTGGGTGCAGGGAACGTCGTCGGCGGCTTCGAGAACCCTCCTCTCACTGACGCGACGCCTTATCGGATCGGTCTTCTCGTAGCGAGCAACTTTTCTGATGTAAGGCACCCCCCTTCCACACACGTATAAGCACTGCAGAAGCGTTATGTCCAACGTAGTTTAAAGGTATAGATCAGCTACGGTCCTCCGCTCCATCCTCTATGAAAAAAATCCAGCTCACGTAAATTGAAAAAAAAAACGATTTCTTTTTTTATTGGAAGATCGTTATAAGCTTTCTTTATTGTTAAGGGTTCTTTACATTTTATGAACATTAATTGAAGTTGTTGCTCAATATTTTCACAAAGTAATAAATTTAGGAACTCGGATGATTGGAGAAAAAAAAAGCCTTGGTTTCCTGACCTGATATGAAACGAACAAATTATAGGAAATCAAACGATTCATTCAAAATATCAGTGCTGTTTAGAAATTATAAGGAAAGACACTCTAAAAAAACCCCTTGAAATATTCACCTTGCCACTATTTAACATGGAATATTAAAAAGACCACCAAGCATTTTTTTTTTATTTTAAATAAATGCTGCTCAAGATACCGTGTAGGTTGTAGGTTATAGGTACCTACAAAACGGACATTATTATTTTCTCTCTCTATTGCTTCTGCAGCGATTGCAGAAGGGTGATTCCACGTCAATTCATGCAATGATGGTCCGGGTCATAATTTAGATATTTTTGTTAAAAATATATATGAAAGCCATGTTTTTGGGAGGAACATTCAGCTAGATATGAACGCCGTAACAATTTTTTTCGCTGAGATATAAAATAGAGAAGCTTGAGGCGGGGAAATTGAGAAGATTTCACAATGCTACTTTGCACAGTCGTCATTTCCTTATCGAACCTTTCCCGGCACCATAACTTTTTTAATACGTTTTACAAAGGTTATACAACACATACATAAAAAATTAAAAATATCAATAAAATATTTCTATGCAAACAAAAATATCAAAAATGGCATAAAAACGCGTTTTGGAGACATATTCACATTTTTTTTGCAAATAAACCATCTTTCATAATACTTCACAAAATATATCAAAATACGGTTATTTAGATATTCTTTACGGATATGTAAAAATTATATGCCCACCCTTAATTGTCTTCTTGTTATTAACGCGGAAATGCGGCTGATTTCTCAAAATGTGGCAAGATTGGGCGTCGATATTTAAAAAAAACTCCATCTTTTATTTTTTTTTAACTCCCCGTGGCACTTTACAGTGACTTGAACTAACCTGTGATGGCAAAAGGTTGAGTAACATATGACCTCCAAGCGGGAAAAGCTACGACAAACCTTCACTCGGAGCGAGCCGACGTCTTCGTCAAGGCGGCTTGGCCGCACAGCACCAAACGTTTTGAGCGTTAGTTATGGCATGTATTTTATATTATTAAAATTCTTTTTTTCATAATGGCTGAGTATTAGTGACGCGAAAATGGACTTTGAGCTGGAATACCATTAATCAGCTTACAACATGAACAAAACGGCCCCACTGTGCGAATTCGCTAACTATGCATAGATAAGCTTAAAACTCTCAGTTATGCGAGTGGCCACGTATACATCCGGCCTCTCGGCATATGATGACTTCCACAGATGAGAAGCCTGGATTCCTCTCACAGGTTTTATGGTGGTCCACTCTGCTTGCTTTACCGCACGAAACTCTCGAACCTGTTCCACAGACAGGTGGAACATGCAGACATTTGTTACTTCTTTACGTAGCCCTTCCACAAAGTCTTTAGCGGTGGCAATCGTTGAGTTGAGCGAAGATCTCAACTTGGTAAGCGTTGGTTCTTCCACCTACTTCATCACAAGCGCTTTCTCCGTGTCCAGTGGCTGAAAAGATCCATCTTGCCGAAGAGTGCGGCTTCCGAGACAATTCGTGGAATTGGAAGCGATTCTTGAAATGCGCCGCCGCTCCGTCTGATACAAAAATTATTTAAAAAAAGACTGGGAAATGAACTTTAACATACTCTTTTATGGCCTATGTGGCTAGAAGAGCGTGAGCTGTGTCATGTTTTGTGTACCATCGGTGACAACGGCAAAGCTTTGCGTGCCTTGCGTGGACGTAACCACACTTGTGGAGAGAGACACTTGAGTTTTTTTTCAATGAAAACTCTGCACTTCGGTTGGAAAGAGTACTGTCCATTTTTCCGCAAAATCGAAGTGGAACATCACTGCCTTGGGTGGTAAGGCGGTTCTTGTGTCATGTATCAGGCTTCGTTCAAGGTCAAGGATGTAAGAATGCCTCATATACTTTTCGCTCTCCTATTGCCGCAGGAAGGCAGAAGTGTCCATAACCTTTTTGACGAGTTCGCCAGCGTCCCATAACGCGAAACAGATCTCTTCGTCTTCGTCGAGATGAAGCGACTGCAGCGAGATGCTCTGCGTTTTTGGGCACTTTTCGCAACGGCGCAGAAAGCAATCGTTCTGTGGAGCGCAGAAGAGGTAGATGCGCTTGAGGTCGTCTTCAGTAAATGTCTTCTTTGGGGCATTTGTTATTGCCGTTAAAAGCAACTGAAAATTGACGCAATATATGCATGCGCACACTTCGTGCTCGGGACTTTTTTTTTTTTACCCATTTTGGTCGTGGGGAATAAAATTTGGAGCCTAGTTCGGGATGGGGATGGTCCTCCCTAAACAGCTGGTAAGCTTCATTAATAGAGCGGATCATAAACCTTTTTACGACTTTGAACATGTCGTTGATCATGGCTTTGACGACGTCCTTTTTGTTGGGGCTTTGAACAGAGCATGCGAGGTCGTCGCGTGTGTAGTACTCAATTGCAACCCTCACGTCTTCGGCATTCGCCTTTTTCCCCATGTAGGGATCAGGGGTTGCCCAAACACCACCTTTGCGCTTCAGTTTTCATGTTTGATCAATCATGTAGGCAGTCGCTTCCGACACCAGACGCAATATTTTTTTCTTTAGGATGATTGGTGGCAGAAGCACGTACAATCGCTTGCGTTCCTGGTGGGAACTACATGCCTTCAGCACTTCGCAAAACGCGTCAAACCACTCTGCGCAGTGCTCACAACTGTCTTCGAGTTCGAGAGTTTCGTGCGGTGAAGCAAGCAAAGTGGACCACCGTAAAACCTGTCAAAGGAATCCAGGCAACTCATCTGTGAAAGTCATCATATGCCGAGAGGCCAGATGTATCCATGGCCATTCGCGCAACTGAGAGTTTTAAGCTTATGTATGATGCATAGGTAGCGAATTTGCAGAGTGGGGCCGTTTTATTCCTGTGAATTGTAAGCTAATTAATGGTATTCCAGCTCAAAGTTCCTTTTCACGTCACTAATACTCACCGCTTATAAAAAAATAATTTTAATAATATAAAATACATGCCATAACTAACGCTCAAAACGTTTGGTGCTGTGCGGCAAAGCCGCTATGACGAAGACGTTGGCTCGCTCCGAGTGAAGGTTTGTCGTAGCTTTTCCCGCTTGGAGGTCATATGTTACTCAATCTTTTGCCATCACAGGTTAGTTCAAGTCACTGCAAAGTGCTAAGGGGAGTTTAAAGAAAATAAAAGATGGAGTTTTTTTAAATATCGACGCTCAATCTTGCCACATTTTGAGAAATCAGCCGCATTTCCGCGTTGATGACAAAAATATATTTAAGGGTGGGCATATTATCTTTATATATTCGTAAAGAATATTTAAATACGCGCATTTTGATATGTTTTGTGAAGTATTATGAAAGATGGTTTATTTGCAAAAAAATTGTGAATATGTCTCTAAAACGCGTTTTTGTGCCATGTTTGATATTTTTGTTTGCATTGAAATATTTCATGGATATTTTTAATTGTTTGTGTATGTGTTGTATAACTTTTGAAAAACCTATTAAAAAAGTTATGGCGCCGTGAAAGGTTCGATAAGGAAATGACGACTGTGCAAAGTAGCATTGTGAAATCTTCTCAATTTCCACGCCTCAAGCTTCTCTATTTTATATCTCAGCGAAACAAAATGTTACGGCGTTCATATCTAGCTGAATGTTCCTCCCAAGAACATGGCTTTCATTTATATTTTTAACAAAAATATCTAAATTATGACCCGGACCATCATTGCATGAACTGACGTGGAATCACCCAGAAGCAATATATCGACAATGTCACCAAGCGTTCGACGCATGCGTGATACAAACATACCTTTAGTTCACAGGAGGCAGGCCGCAGTGCACGAGACGTCTTGAGCCGTTACGTGCTTTGCACGCGCAGAGCTCCAGCAAGGTTGTCGCACGTGCAAAAAGACTAGAGTTCCCGGCATGAATCGCGGCAGCGGTGGAGTAGTCCAACTTGCCGGTGAAGAGGCTGGTGAGATCGGTCTATTGGATAAAGGCGAAGAGCATTTATTCTCTCAACGTTCAGCGAGAATAAGTGACCATGTGGTGGGGCACCACATGGTCGCTTATTCTCGTTGAAGCGGATATTGTTCGAGTTTGGCGTTTCCCGTCACCGCAGTCATTGGACACGAACCTCAACTCGGGTCTTCATTGTAATCCAGCTCAAGTCAACTGCTCAGGCAGTACCTGCGTAATTCGAACATCGTCAGTTTTGGCTGATCCCCGTAACTACGTCAGCATCAGAATCTCCGGACTACAGGGTGTATTCCCTGGCGGCCATAGCAGAGTGCGTAGCTGCACAGCGAGTGCTGACGGCGATCATCCACAGGGCTTTTGCAACGCGCATTCTGCACCATTAAATTGCCGGTCTTGGGAACCTATGAGCGTGAGCGAGATTTGAGCATGGCCAGTGAAAGTTCTCTCAAGTATGGCGTCCAGTGATTGAATATCCACTATACTTTATCAGCACGTGATTCAGTGCGCCTGGGCAGAGTGCCTAACATTGGAACGCAATATCCCTTCATGGCCCTTTAGTATTGTCACTAATAGTTCACATTTATTTGCAATTCAGTTTTCTCGGCAAGAGGCACACTCCCTGCGTCGTACAGCTAATGATACTCCGCGTAGCACTAACTGGCATGAGGGAGAAAATTTTATGAAGAAATTGGCAGGCTGGTAGCTGAAGAATGAACTGGAAACTAACAATTTACTTTAAACTATTGTAACACTTCGCGCATGCGTGAGTAATGCAGGTTAGTAGGCACCTCTAAATACTGATCAGAATCACTTTCAAACGTTAATATTCGAATAAACTTGCTTTAGTTTTTCTTTGTAAGCAATGGCAGTCGATAAATGAATTCGAGAAATATGAGCATCTCTTATTCCCTTAACTCGGAGCCAGAACGAACATCTACGTAGCCTGGACTGTATCTTATGCCGCCGAGGTTAAAGGGTTCATAAAACGATGTCGGATTGGAATGTTCATGACTTTACAAAGGCGTATTGGTCCGGATGTGGCCCATGTATACTCGCACCGACCGCCACTGATTCCGAAGCTTACTGGTCGCGTTGAAATTGCGAAGACAAAATGGTACAATATCTTTCAGTCTTGCCTACTCTCTTAGAAAAAAGGGTCATTATAGTCCTCCCTAAGAAGAGGAACGCTCTTGGCACATATGATCCTTTAGAAGGCGAGAAACCTTCGCCCTGAAAGCAAAGTAGCAAAGCTCCTCCGTCGCCTGCATCTCATTATGGCGGCCCTGAATCGAGCAAAACGTGTTCAATAAGGCTTAACGTGGACGCTGCCTCTATTGTGCGGGAGAGAGGAGGAGCAAATAAAAGCGTAACACGAGCTGTCCGCGAACTGTATTTATTTCCGAAGCCGGCTTCCCCCCAGCAGGTAAACAACCTTTCGCCTTTCGAAAGCAGTCACTCAGTCTTCTCATCGTCAACACTGCGATGTTAAACGAAGACAACTCAGTTACTTCGCCCACTACACGTTTTCACTCTAAAAAATGTCTGTGCGTATACTTTTCCTCACAACACTCGGAGAGCCAATCACCGCAACTTACGGAGGCAGCTCAGCGAATGACGATGCCGAAACATATGTTTAGACCAAAAAACGCAGTCTGTGTTGTGACATTAAGGAATGCAAAACGTCACGCTTGCATTGCTTAATGTCACAACTCAGACTGCGTTTTTTGGTCTAAACATATGTTTCGGCATCGTCATTCGCTGAGCTGCCTCCATAAGTTGCGGTGATTGGCTCTCCGAGTGTTGTGCGGGAAAGTGGACGTACAGACGTTTTTTAGAGTGTACCTTTGGTATTCCTTGAGCCACAACTCCTTCGTCAACAGTACATTGCGAAGGAGTGGTAAACCATTCGCGAAACCAAAAGTCGTTCTCAAAAAGAGCAAATTCGAATCAGCCAAGTTGCTCGGAAACCAGAAGTTATGGCGAAGCGTGAAAAAAAGTTAAATCGCTTGCCACCACATGGTAGGGTCAAGCAGAGTAATTGGAGGTAGCTACCGTATTTACTCGAGTAATAGCCGCACTGTTTATGAAAAAATCCCGAGGGTCTGCTTTTCCGCGGAGCACGTGGATTGCCAATTACCGCGATCGACAGCATGATTGAAAAAAGACAAGCGCCGAAAGACCAGGACAAGGTAAGAAGACGACAACACAAGGCGCACTCGCAATTGAAGATTTATTTATGGAAAAACATAGTATCATATACACTTTTAAAAAACACCACGTCACTTTCCACGTGCCCACTCTTTATCCAAGAATAGACACTCTTTTTCTGACAGAGTCACTGAAGGCTCGCTTATGCACTTATCTGCACCCTTCCTTATTGCATACGCCTCATGAATTTCCCTTGTAATCTTTTTGCTGTATCGCCCCAGGATTGCCACGTCATTGAAAACTGGTGTGCACTCACATCGGTTGCAATGCACAGCCAGGTGCCCCGAAGGTGACTGTTTTAAGGAAGCAGCATGCTCTCTTGCGCGATCATTCACACAACGCCCAGTTTGGCCTACGTAAGACCTACCGCAAGAAAGCGGAATGTCATACACAACACCAGTGTGACATTCTACAAACTTATTCTGGTGTTTTTTCTTACACTCGTCACTCTTCCCTTCGGGATCATTGATTTTCCTGCATAACGCAGAAAGCTTTTTAGGGGCTGAAAAAACGACAGGAACGTCGTAACGTTCCGCCACCTTTTTCAAGTTTTTCAAGTGTGCTGGGCTTACGAACCTCGCTCCAAGAAAGCTGTACTCCCTTTTAATTCTTCCCACTCCAAGTTAGTGAAAAGAGGTATTGCTTCTTCGTGCCTCGGAGCCGCTCTGAACAAATCCTGTCCTGAGGAAATGGGAAGGAGTTTCCTTCTACAGGTAGATCGGCTCGCAAGTGCGGGTTTTCCGCTGAGGTCCATTGTTGAAGCTGCAGAGGGCCTCAAAAAGAAATTTAGGGGTGCGGAAAGAAACGTTCTTGAACGCCAAAAAGTAAGAACCGCTGTAATGCCTTACATTCACGCAGTGTCTCATAACTTAAAAAAGGTGGCGGAACGTTACGACGTTCCTGTCGTTTTTTCAGCCCCTAAAAAGCTTTCTGCGTTATGCAGGAAAATCAATGATCCCGAAGGGAAGAGTGACGAGTGTAAGAAAAAACACCAGAATAAGTTTGTAGAATGTCACACTGGTGTTGTGTATGACATTCCGCTTTCTTGCGGTAGGTCTTACGTAGGCCAAACTGGGCGTTGTGTGAATGATCGCGCAAGAGAGCATGCTGCTTCCTTAAAACAGTCACCTTCGGGGCACCTGGCTGTGCATTGCAACCGATGTGAGTGCACACCAGTTTTCAATGACGTGGCAATCCTGGGGCGATACAGCAAAAAGATATAAGGGAAATTCATGAGGCGTATGCAATAAGGAAGGGTGCAGATAAGTGCATAAGCGAGCCTTCAGTGACTCTGTCAGAAAAAGAGTGTCTATTCTTGGATAAAGAGTGGGCACGTGGAAAGTGACGTGGTGTTTTTTAAAAGTGTATATAATACTATTTTTTTCCATAAATAAATCTTCAGTTGCGAGTGCGCCTTGTGTTGTCGTCTTCTTACCTTGTCCTGGTCTTTCGGCGCTTTTCTTTTTCCATTATGAACCAACTGGCCCAACTCACCATTTTGTGACAGCATGATTCCAGCGGTTTACAGGACAGAGATAACGTGTTCGCGCGAAGATACCATCTGTGAAGATTGCATTTCTATGGAGCATCATGTTCTCGATTTATTTATTCGCTATGTTATTTATGCGCAACTGGATGATTGACTGTATATGTGCTTTACGAGAAAGTAGACGTAAGGGCCTTGTTCTTAAATAGTGCGGCTATTACTCGAGTAAATACGGTAGTCTAGGTGGTGCTAGGTACCGCCCAAATCATGTGCTACAAGAAATAGTTCTTTGCTCGCCACTATTACACATCTGGCCCTTCGGGCACCTTTATTATTTTGCACAGATGTAAATATATTACGCATGCCACTAGCATCAGCTGGACATCTATACTGAGCGCGCACATACACACGCGGCACAACAAACATCAGTACAACGGCACGCTAACGCGACAACTACTTCTGAGCTCTGCGTTTGCGCGCCTTTTATACTGTTCGTTTTGAAGGTACGCATTTTATCGGTCATCACCTAAACAATAAATAATATTCCCATCATGTTGACTTTTTTTCAGTAATGTCATACCTCTGTGAGTAGTTTGAACGGCTCAGAGGATGAATCCCCTAGTAGCAAGGAAATGCTGATGCCGTAATTATTTGAAAGCCAATAAATCGGGCCGCTCCAATGCGGTTCCAAGCCACGTGTTTGCTTCCCCGCGCGGCACGTCGCAGCCAGTATTTCTATTGTACACTCTAAGAAATGCCTGCTCGTCTGCTTACCCGGAAAACACTCAAAGAGCCAATCTCTGCGATCTACGAAATCAGCTCAGTAAATGATGAGGTGGAACATCTGCTTAGAACTCAAAATGAAGTCTGCGCTGTGGCATTACGCAATGCAAGCATGACGCTTTGCATTGCGCAATGCCACAGCGCAGACTTCATTTTTAGGTCTAAACGGAAGTTCCACCTCATCATTGCATTAAATTGCAAACAATCTCCAGGACTTGAGTTGCGGCCACATTAACTAGAGCCTCCCATTCTCACGCAGTTCTCGTGTCCAATCTATAAGCCGCCCAAAACTGTCCTCAGGGAAACGGTTTCGATTACGCATTTACGTAACAAAGCTTTGCGAAGGCAAGACTAAAAAAAACATAGTCCTCTTTTATCCTTGTAATTTCACCGCCACCAAGAAGCTTCTAAATCAGTGGCGGTCCATGCGAGTATACATGGGCCAAACTAAGACAAGTGCGCCTCTGTAGGGTCATGAACATTCCACCCCAAAATTGTTCCACGACCCCTTTAAACTCAGTGGCAGTTTCGATAACTTATGCATCCCTGGTATTCTCTTTCAGGAGATTCGCTACGGATACCGATTGTCTGAACCGGTGATGGGTGAGTTGACGATCACGTGGTCTACGCGGCCTACTGCGAAGTGCTGTTTACGCGGTTCAATCCTTTACTTTGCAGTGGGAAAGACGGATGGAACTTCTGAAATAAGCATAGTTTTGGCGGGGGTGCTGGCGCTTCTTGTACTACTGGCGTTAATGGCCGCTGCCCTAATTTGCTTCTGCATCAGGTGAGTGCTAGATGGACCATATTTGCCCATACCTAGGGAAGAGTCGCTGGACCTCCTATTGTGCTTTGCAGAAGGCGTTCCGGGCCCGGTTCACCAAGAAAAAGGGGCCCCCAGGATCCCCTTTCACGGCTGTCGAAACGTTCGTATTATATAATTTGACCACCTATTTGGTTTGCTTGTTCTTCGGGTAAGCCTCTCGTAAAAATTGGGGCCGTGAGTTTGACATCAGTGCGCTGTACGTCCAACTGAAGTTTTGGGGTGTCTCATATGTGACAAGGGGTGTAATGGCTACACACTTTTTTTTTTTTTTTTTAGAGTGTGGGCTGCTCGTCACATCCTCGGGATTCGCACCCTGAGTGTCTGTCGTGATGTGTAAAAGAGAAAGTTGTGTCACATAAGATCACGCGAGTTTACTGATTGCGTATCAGTTCCCATTGTTATAAAATCAATAAAAGGCGAGCGATCCGGCCGATCGCTCGAGGACACGCTCAGACCACAACCAGAACAAACGTGTCTGTTGGTTTCGTCCTGCGGGACCTGATGTCGTCGAAGGAATCGCCGCTCTGAAATGACCGGCCGTTTCCCGGAACCCACACCGCAGCCTGGTGACTCGGACCTCACGCATCTAGCGATGTCCCGTCGAACCTGCCTTTAGGTCAACGGCACCTCATCACCCCCGCAGACTAGCTGGCCAGCGCGCGGCCTTATAATACTACATTTATGGCGACGAGGATTGTTCAGGGTTCGTGGTCTGACGGTCCTCCGCGTCTGCCGCTCTCCGCTTTCAATTCGGGCTTCGTTTTCCTACAGCCAACCGCCGTTCGGAACGTTAGGGTAGTAATCAGCTTGGGCACCCGGTAGCTATCCCGGCTTCCTACGTTGGTTTATTGTAGCGGTTTTAAGCCCTGAGCTCTTTGCTTTCATTTCGTTTTTCACCGTCTTTTCTGTTTCGCGGCTTGCCGGCAGAATTCCCCCTTTTGTCCTAAACACCGCGTAAGGGTGTGCGACTGCTAAGTGCTCTGTATACTGCATTCACTGTATGTAGCCGTTGGCTACGAGCATCTTTAGAGCCGCTCACTTATTTTCACAACTTACACTTCGAAGTCGTTAGGGCACATTAGCTGCCGCAGTTTGTATGTGAGCTTCGATTACGGTCCTCGCACCTTTTCGACTCGCTTATCGTGACTCTGCGACTCGAGCTACACAATTTTTGTGCTTGATTTGCGGTGCGGTGCTCACAGGCTTTAAGCCAAAGTTTTTTTCGGGTTTTACACGATTTTGGTTCTGTTTCGTAAAGTAGCTGTAAGAGTCCGCGCTCTTTCATTCACAGTTGAGCGTATACTCTTGCTTTAAGGTACATCCTTTTGAAACAGAGACATCATGAATACTGAACAACGGCAGATAACGGTCGTTCAGTCCGCGGCGTTGCCACCGCCACCGCCGTTTCTCGCAGTTCCGGGACCGCCACCACAGGCCTGGCCTGCATGGAAGGAGACATTCATGTCATTCCTAGGTGCGGCGGGCCTCGAAGGTGTTGACCCAAAGAGGAAGAAACAGATTCTTTTTTCGTTGCTGGGCATTGAAGGGCAACGAATAGTGTCCGCATTTGGATTCACTAACCTTCCGCACTCGGAACTTCTTGACGAGTTCGAGACCTTTTTAGCGGCCGCGGAGAGCCATTTTGTTTGTTCCGGATCTCTAGCAATCGAGCTTAAGCTCCGTCTTCGCGTTCAGCAGCCGTGAGAGAGTGTCACGGAATTCTTAGCGGCGTTACGCCATGAGCACGCGCTTTGCGCGTTTGAAGGCGGATCCGAGAACACGCGACTTTGTGATCTTTTTCTTGATGGTTTAATCTCGCGCCGTGTTCAGGATCGCATTCTTAGAGACTGCGTAGGTCGCCAGGTACCGACGCTCGAGCGCACGATACAGCTCGCGCTGCAGTTTGTGCAGCTGGCACGCACAGTAGACCAGTACCATCAGCCACGTCTTGGGGAGCCCGTCGCCATCTGTTCCACTGCACCCGTGCAGTATGTTGCTGGGCCCGGGACCGAACGAGTACAAGCGGCTGCTCGACATAACGACCAATCTCCAGCACTCTTCTCGGGAGACGACTGTTTCGGTGAACATGGGGCAAGGTTCCCATCCTGGCCATGTGACCCCACCAGACCTGCTCCGACGTCTCAACGGGGGCGTCCTGGGACAGCCCATGCTCCGCGCCCGCCCGCGCGCCAGAGTAACATTCCACATCGAGACCCGCCTCCTGCGGGAACGGGGCCGCAACAAGACAACTACTCATGATGGTTTTGCAGCCGAAGGGATCACGCCAGGGAGAACTGTCCTGCATTCAACTCGCAGTGTTTCCAGTGCGGTAAAATCGGACATTTTGCCGTAGTTTGTCGAAGCCGCGCGCCGCCGCCAGCCGCAGATACTGAACGCCGGCGACCTGCACTTCCAAGTCGTGGCCGTGGACAGAACTCCGGACGCCCGCGGAGGCCTGGTCCGACCACTGCGTTCAACTATAACGTCACCATCGACGGGGATGCTCCCGTCCTGCCTTTGGAGTCACAGGACCACAGCCTGTACGACGCCTTCATTGCTGACGTGAAGGTAAACGGCTTGCCTCTCCAGTTACTGATCGACACTGGTTCGCAGGTTTCAATTCTGAACGAAAAGATTTTCGAGCAACTTAACAAGACTAGAAAGATCCGCTTACGCCAGCCTACGAGACAGCTTATGCATTATCTGCACCAACCGATTCCTGTGTTGGGGTGTTTCACGGCTCAGGTCGTATTCAAAAACCGACACACGCCTCTAGATTTTTACCTCATTCGTGGAGGACGTTCTCTACTTGGTATTGACGCCGTCAGATAATTGAAACTTCGGCTATCACGAGCTGAATTTGAATGTTTTCATCTGGATGCAGCTGACCCAGGCCAAACGCCACGCTCCGATGTGAGGCCGGCGGGTGACCGTTAGCGGCGCCCGTTCACCGTATCGTCGCAGCGCTCAAGTCAACTACGGGCAAATCTACCGAATGCCCATGGCATCGGTTGACAATCTTCAGTGCCACCAGGTACTAACGCAGCCCACTCTCAGTCAAGATCACCACTGGTCACCAGCGCCGTCCGATCACAGTCCCCAAGTACAGACAGCGTGGACGAGTTTTCCACGAAGGTGAAGCAGCCTGCGGTAAGCTGTACACAAGCTTCGAGCCCTCCTGTACAAGATAGTCAAAACTTCCGCGCGGATTTGAGGAATTTGAGCATCTATTAACGTCAGAACTTGGCCTGCTACGAAACCAGATACACACTGTCAAGGTGCGCCAAAACGTACTGCCAGTACAGTCAAGGCTACGTCGCCTACCCATCAGTCTGCGTGAAGCGGTCTCAGAAGAAATTTCCAAGCTCGAGCGCCAAGGCGTCATCGAAAGAATAAATGCGTCAGAGTGGGTCTCGCCAATCGTTGTAGTAGTAAGAAAAAAGGATGGCAGCATCAGGATGTGCGTCGACTTGCGTGCGCCCAACCAAGCCGTCGTCATAGATTCCTTTCCGCTGCCACACATAGAGGAGCTCCTGCACTCATTGCACGGAGCATCTCATTTTTCGAAGCTGGAGCTGGCGTCGGCTTACCACCAGATCCGACTCGACCCGGTGAGCCGAGACCTGACGGCATTTATCACTCACGAAGGATTATTTCGCTTCAAGCGAGTTTGTTTTGGTTTGGCGTCCGCTCCCGCAGCGTTTCAGCAGATCATGTCTAGGGTTCTAAAAGATTGTAAGGGCGTCCAATTTTACCTAGACGACATCATTGTGTACGGGTCTTCTCAGGAAGAGCATGATTTGAACTTGCGTCAAGTCTTGTCCGCAATCTCTCGAGCGGGAATGAAACTTAATCGAAAGGGCGTTTTTAACGTACGCGAGTTGTCGTTTCTGGGCCACAGTCTTTCAATGGATGGTTTAGCACCCCTTCCATCAAAAGTAGACGGACTCTGGAACTTCAAAACTCCGTCAGACCCGTCGAAGTTGAAGGCATTTTTGGGATTAATTGAGTATTACAATAAGTTCATACCCCACTGTTCGACCATCGTCGAACTTTTGCGTCGTTTGCTCCGCAAAGGCCTACAGTTCGTTTGGTCCCCTGAAGCTCAGGCAAGTTTTGCCAAGATAAAATCATGCATCCAGAATGCACCAATCCTTTCTATGTTTGATCCGACGCTACCAGTCATAATCGACGGATGCATCAAACTATGGCTTACGAGCTGCCTTGCAACAGAAGTACGGGAAACACCTTCGGACGGTTTCTTTCGCATCACGCTCGCTGGCCGACGCTCAGCGTAGATATTCTACGGGAGAAAAGGATGCCCTAGCTTGTTTATGGGCATGCGAAAAATGGCATGTGTACCTCTGGGGTAGGCCATTCACTATTCGAACAGACCACCAAGCGTTAGTCACGCTGTTGTCTAACAAAGGCTCTGGGGTTCGAGTTTTGCGTATAACTCTTTGGGCTTCGCGTCTCTTGAATTATAATTTTCGTATGGAGTACCAGAAAGGTGCCGACAATCTCGTTGACGACGCGTTGTCTAGACTTCCCCTTTCAGACACAGAAAATGGTATGAATTTCGACGAAGACATAGTTTCCTTCGTGATTGCTCCAATATCACGCTCATAATTTCAAGAAGCTACGGCAATCGATCCAGTTCTGCCTGGTGTGATGCATTACACAGCGTCATCTTGGCCGCAAGAAAGCACCAGCATACCTAAACTGCGCCCGTACTTTAACGTCAGTGACCAGCTGTCTGTTCACAACGACTTATTGTTACAAGGGGAGAAAGTAGTAATTCCAGAAAGACTCAGAGAGAATATAATCAATCTTGCGCACGAGACGCATCAAGGAATTACGAGAACCATCTACGTCATCAGAGACCGCTACTGGTGGCCACGCATGGACGCCGAAATCAAGTTTAAAGTACAGCATTGTACCGTTTGCAATGCAACAGACAAGCCGGTTAAAGCAGCGCCTGCTCCTCTTCAGCCGGTTGAGTTCCCAGAGCGACCATGGGACATGCTCGGTTTGGATATCGTGGGTCCCATCGACAGAGCTCCACCAAGTCAAAGATATTTCTTGGTCCTGATTGATTATCACTCGAAGTGGCCTGAAGTTCAACACACATCAGCGGCGACAACAGCTACTGTAATTACTTTTCTACAAAACATCTTTGCTCGGGAAGGTTTGCCCCGAGAGCTCGTCAGGGACAATGGCGTTCGGTTCGTCTCTAGGGAGCTCGAAGAATTTTTGAAACAGCAAGGTATCAGGCACCTCAAGTCCTCCTTGTATCATCCGCAAGCAAATGGGCAAGTTGAAAGATTCAATCGAGTACTAAAGTCATGTTTACAATTTGCAATAGCTCAAGGACGACCACTTCCTGAAGCGGTTCTCGACTACTTAGAAGCATACAGGCGTACTACTCACCCAGCAACGGGTCAGACTCCTGCAGTCCTTCTTCACGGACGACAACATATATCAAGACTGGATCTACAGGGCGTTCCGACGCCCAAGGTGCGAGAGAGAAGCACGTCTCAGCTCCACGAACGAGTCAAGAAGTACCAGACAAAAATGAAGATTTACTCGGACGCAAGACGAGCTGTGAGACGGCCAAAGTTCACAGTCGGCCAAGCCGTCCGAAATTTTCGTCCACAACACAGCGACAAGTTGCGCAGCAAATACAAAGGTCCGCAAGTGATTGAAAAGCAAGTTAGCCCTGCCACGTATCAGTTTAGCGACGTACGAAAGTGGAACGCTAAGAAACTCACTCCTGCGCCTCTCCAAGATCAAGCGAGCGCGCCACACGCAAGCAGAGGAAATACAGAAACCCAACAACTGCTACGAGTAGATTACTTTGACGAACATGATGACGACGATTCACTCACCGATACGCTGAACTTCCCAAAAATCTACGTAGCGACCAGATCGCCCACAGCTCCAACGAGACCGACCACATCAAATGACCCGGTAACAAGAACTCCTGAGTCTACGACGGCTGATGAAAGAACAGCGGTCGCTCTTGTTGCCCAGCCGGAGCCCGTAAAGATTCTTCCAGCCAACGTATCAGTGGAGTATTTTGACCCCGTCGGGACACAAGCAACCCTGCGTCATCACGCCCCGAGACACCACAGTCGATGCCGCCTCTCTAATCTTCACGAAGTGACGTGAGTGATTCCGTGGTTGTGTCGGTGTCTTCAGTGGTTCCAGTTGCACCACTCCGGTCTGCCATGAATCCAGGGTCTGGTGAACCACGCGAACAATCTCAAGCTGGACATCAAGCATCGCCTGCTGTTCCAAGGCGTTCTACGCGGCAACGGAGATTTCCAGGAAGACACTACGTACTTTCGTTTCTTAGTGTAAATAACAGTAATACGTCTACGGACATGATTCACGAAATTGGACAAGAACCGCAGATGTAATATATCTTTCCTCTCGCTTTGTTTAAGTGCATAACGCTTGTTTTAAGACATTATTGCAGTGCATAACCGAAGTCATAGAGTAACTTATAGTAACCTGCATAACGCGAGTCAGTGATTATTTAACGAGAAAGGGTACTAACGTGCCTCCTAAAGGCGTTTAGAGCCAAGCGCTCACTAGTTTTTGCTTAGTCTAGTTATTGGTTACAAAACATAGGATGTCTAACAACTGTTAGTATTACAGCAATTTTAACTGTTCAAAATTACATCTTAAGTTTTTTTAGGAATAGTTTTTACTAGTTTATTTTCGGTAATGGTAGGCTCATTAATTTAAAGAATGGGAAAAGTATCAAATATCAATGCTCTGGTTATTAAGAGACATGTTTATCGCTATTTCATATAAGAGAAGGAGAATGTAGTGATGTGTAAAAGAGAAAGTTGCGTCACATAAGATCACGTGAGTTTACTGATTGGGTATCAGTTCCCATTGTTATAAAATCAATAAAACGCGAGCGATCCGGCGGATCGCTCGAGGACACGCTCAGACCACAACCAGAACGAACGTGTCTGTTGGTTTCGTCCTGCGGGACCTGATGTTGTCGGAGGAATCGCCGCTCTGAAAGGACCGGCCATTTCCCGGAACCCACACCGCAGCCCGGTGAGTCGGACCGCACGCATCTAGCGATATCCCGGCGAACCTGCCTTTAGGTCAACGGCACCTCATCACCCACGCAGACCAGATGGCCAGCGCGCGGTCTTATAATACTACAGTGTCCTGCCGGAGAGGAATGATTTCACGTATGAAAGTAAACGTCCACTGGCTCCGAGCTGTTTGAGACGTGCAACGATGACGTCATGAGTAAGGGAGTCAAACGCGTGACGTATGTCTAAAAATACGCCGTGTGCGATGTGGCCTTTTGTTTTTGCCTCATTATGGCCCATCCACACGACAGAATGATCCGCGGACGGATTGACCATGTGACGACATGTCCGCTGTTCGTCCGTATCCCAAGCGTATCTACACAAGCGAGACGACGAGCAGACGCTAGCGAGGGCGGACCGAACATGCTCGGCACCCCACGGTGCCGCGAAAAGAAACTCCAATATCGCACCGTCGTCCAAGAGAGATACTAGCTCAGGCGTGACAGTGACACAGGCATGATCCTGCTCCAGAAGGCTTCGTCTTAAAAGCGACGAAGTTCTGGTTCGCGGAGGGGCGTTTGGAGATTCCCTCACGCACTCCGCGCTCGTGAACATCACTCAAGCACACCGCAGACACAAGAAAGGTCTTGCTCGGTGAAAGGCTGATTGGACGTGCAAGAATTATCGCGGCGTGCTAGCGGAGTTTTGTCGGAAGCTTCTTGACGCGCAACCGGAGGAGTACCGGAACCTGCGTGGCGTCAGCCGGGCAAGTGCACCTGCAGTTTCTTTCACGCATGAAACCAAGAATCGATCGACAAAATGAATCAGCGAACGCACTGAACAGAACAAACACAACGATGCGCCATTTTTGTTTTAACCGTTCGAAAACAAAAAACAAGAAAACTGTACCGTCGCCCGACTAAACGCTTTTCAAGTTAATCGCCGGCCAAAAGTCAGCGAGTGAAAAGGCGCTTGGCTTTATCAGTCCGCGCGTCCGCTGGCGAGGCGCGAATTGCAGCAGGAATCGGTAACGTGATGCTCACGTGATACACGGTCCGCGGACAGAAACCGCGATTCGGTCCGTCATGTGAATCGGCTATTAAGCGCACATGGTAGGTCCCCACTTGCGTCGGTCGTAGATCTTCTAGCCCGAAATCCGGCCAACGGGTTTGGGAACGCTTGTGAACGTTCAAGATGCTAAGGGACACTCCTCAGGACCAGTCTTTCAAGCAGCTTTCCCAGGCAGCTTTTTAACGTACCGGTCTATACGACGATGCTCCACAGCTCAGTTTGCCACTCTTGAGGAGAGGAATCACTAGCTTCCCTCCACGTGGCAGGCAAAGTGCTTCCTCCACTTTTCATTAAGCATCTCCAGGAGGTTTGCCAGTTGCGTCTGTTCAATACCTGGTGGTGCTTGATAAGTTATGATGATAATGCAATTAATGCAAACGTGAAAGCGAGCTGGACAAGAATAACGATAATAATCCCGAGGACGGCGCACACTAGCGTTTGCAGCGTTGAAGTTTATAAATAGTGAAGTCATCGTCTACGTTGTATGCAGTCTGCTGATGAAGCGCTGTTTGTTGAATCAAAGAGCCAGGTGGGGGTGGAATTGGTCGCGCAATCTCATCTGCAAATAATTCAGCTGTCTCTGCCGTGGTCTTATTCATTTTTGCAGTTCAAGCTACAATCAGGTGGCGAGGAACCTTGACCCCAGACAGAGCATCAACTACATACTTGGGTAAATTACTTCGGAAATGTAGTGTAACTACAATTACAACTACTACGCTTAAAAAGTAGTTAATTACAATTAGAATCACCATTGCCTGACAAGTAATCTGTTACAATTACTAATTACTTTTAGAAAGTAATTCAATTACTTCACAATTACTTTCCTTTGAGAGCTACCCGACTTAATGACATTGATATAACACCATTTTTTGTCACACTAAAATACAACCTTCAATTCTTTGCCTCGCTTTTCAGGAACCAGTGTGCGGCGTTTCACACTCGTTGCATTATCGGCCTCTACTTCACCGTTTTTAATTGTAGGATAGGGAGCGGAGTTCTGAGTAAGACATGACTCACACCAGTCCGTTGCTTTTCAATTTGCAAATTCATAATTTCGATATTAGAAGACACCGTGGTGGCGCTTTTCATATGGGGCAGAGTCTGGACTCCTGTGCATGTGCTTTGATAGTTGCTGAGCCGTGTCTACACAGTCAACACTCAGACGGAGTCTTATTGCTCCCAGAAAGCCACAAGCGGGCGGAAGAGCAATGAGGCAGACGCCCAGCGCGTTTTGTTCTGTCAGTGACTCCATAGAATTGAGGTGCAGGGTGACACAATCATAAAAAAGTAGTTGTAATTGTAATTCAAGATCTCGCAATTATTGATGCAAAAATAATTAAACTACAATTGCAACTACTGTCACTGTTACAATTATAAATGACTCCCAAAAGTAATTAAATTACAGCAATTTATTACTGTAATTGAATCACGATCCAAGTTCGATCAACTATCGTCCAAGCACGTGCTGCTCACCTCGGGTCCCCAAAGGGGGCACGTTTCTCGGACGACTGGTGTCTCTGCAGTTTCTTTGTGTGACTCCGAAAACGTGGCATCGATATTCCTGTAACGTGTCCACTCGTAGTCTCAGTCCGTGTGAAACGGGCGTCGTTGGGCGCGTCGGTGTGCGGAGTGTAGCTTCGGATATTCTAAATCCGGGACGGTGCTGGTAATAGGAACTTTGACTTGGCGAGTGGTTTGTTGGAGGAAATCTGCAATGATGTCTGACAGATCCCTAGCGTCCTTGTCAATAAATGACTTCGCCATATTTTCGCGGTAGAGGTCCCAGTTAGCTACCGTGCATGTTTTGGTAGAAACCAGGGAGGCCTTCTGCGAAGCAATGACGATAGGTGCATGGTCGATCCCCCATGCAGAGGTGTGCACGGCTACGGACCAGCCTGCGGGTCATGGGACCGCGCGGCCCGCGGGTCGGGCTCGGGCTTCACGGCTACATTCATGAAGGGCTCAGGCCGGGCAAGGGCCTTGCATACAAGCCTACAAGACGGGCTGATGCGGGCCAAGCCGGCAGTTACTTTACTTACTTTTTACATTTTTTTTAGGAGCCACGTTTTTGGAAGTTTGCTCGGGTGGTTGGGGGAGGGACCATATAATGGAGTTTACCCAAATGCTGAAAGCATGTGTAAGTGTGTGCTTGTATTTGTTTTGTCCGGTTCGGTATGTGTGCAGCGAATGCTTTTGTATACAGAGCACTAGCGGCGCGGGGTTCATTTTCGTCACCGGCGACGCCGCCCGTCGTACAGTCGCGTCTCCCCACCAACACGCACACATAGCGCCTACACAATGGGCACCCTCGCCGGCGTAAACCATCTGTGCGTTTAAGTGCGTGCAAGCACAATATCGGTGGAAAGGTTCCCCTCAGGTACGTTTTTCCTAAACAATTTCTCGCAGATCACCGCAAGAGCGGTGACATTTTTTTCTTTCTTTTTTCCGCCTTGTTGGCAGCCGTAAGTGGGCAATTTAGAACTTCGTCCGTTTTTTGTCCGAACCGGTCGCGATGTTTCCCTTTCTTTTCAACTTTGACTCATAGGTTTGTTTACTGCTGCTTTCCATTTTTATTTTTCAGTCCTTTCCGATACGCGGGTTTGGTCGCAAAAAAAGACGATGGGGTTAAAGTTTCTTAACGAGTTGTCTATTCCCGCAGATCGGAACGCGGGTCGGGCTGGACTGGGCCGGGCTTCTAAATGTCTGCCCGTGCAGACCTCTATGTCCCCATGTGTCTGGCACATGTAATTGGGTATTTTTATCCAAACCGAATAAAAATAAAGAGTTTGGCTCTATTGTCCACACCACATTGACCTTTGGGGATGCAAATGTAAGATCCAGGACACTATTTCACTTCTTTGTGCAAAAACGTGGGTACTCCGGTGTTTAACAGGACGAGATCCAACGTTGGTACTGTGTCGTGTCTTCAGGGAGTTTTTCACTCCTGTTTGTGCGTCTATCACCCCAGTTATTGTTGTGCGCATTGAAATCTCCCGCTAGTAGAAGTTCTCCTTTGGCCCGTTGTTGTATATCAAATAACACATTGGAGTCTTATGTCCCTGAGGGACGACATGCGCGGACACAATTGTAGTGTTTTGCATGTCTAATATTACTGTGACTGCAACGTACTCTTCAGTTTCTGAGCACAGATCAAAGAGGTCTAAGGCGCTCTGTTGAAGGGATGGTCTCGCCAAGAGAGAAACACGTGAAAGGTCTTTCTACACGATTACTGTACTATTGTAAAACACACATGGAGATAGCCTCAGCTCTCCTGGAAGGATGTTTGTCTTCTGAAATGCTCATCGATTGCTCTCTTCTGCAAAATTGGTTAAAGATCATGAATGCGCCCGTGGCGTTCATTTACGTTCCTTTCGAGAACGGAGGGAAATTTCGGTTTGGGGGGTGGGATCGTTGACACTGCTTGTTAATTTTTCCAGTTTTTAATATGACCCCATAAGCGGGAGAATCATATTGAGCAGTCCCAGGACTCTTTGTGCCCATTGTGCGTCAATGGAAGATAAAAGGGTGCAGACCAGGCGAGTTGCACACTGAGCGAAAGAAATCCAGCTCTCACTTGTCGTTTTTGTTGGTGCAGAAGAAGAGTTTGTAAAAGCCTGCCACTTAGAGTCAGTTGGAGTATTTGTTGATGGCGGTGTGTTGGCCTCTTGCTGTAGTTCTTCGATGCTAGACTTTTGGGTCCTCAGTTGAAGTCCTGTTGCCGTGCTTTTACCATGACCTTTGAGTACAGAAGCGTAGTTTGGAGGCTTCGGACCTGCTTCTGTGCCGTATTTCCCAATATTGGTTTATGCGCCCTGGGGTAGCTGACTACTCCCCCTCTTTTGTTTTGTCCGCCTAGCCTTCAGAATAACAGTTTTCGCGGCAAGGAAACCAAGTTAGTGTTGGCGAGCATAGTCGCTGGTCTCCCTTTCTTTCTCAGATTTGGGGCAGGACTAAGACGTAGCACGATGAGCTTCTCCGCGGTTCTCGCACTTCTCTTGTGCAGTAGAGTTGACCTTATGCTCGTGGACGACATCACATCGACTGCAGATGGAAAGGCGTTTGCAGGTTCCTTCCTGGTGCCCATACCCGCAACATTTCCGGCACTGTATTGGTCGTTCTGTGAAAAGCGCCACCGCGTGCCGTACGTGGCCGAGGTATACGTAACTTGTCAACAATGTTGCGGAGAACGACAATTTCACTGTGTTGCTTTTGCCAAGTCGTCGTACCCTGGCCACTCGATCGTCTGGGGATCCAAGATTCTCTCCAATGTCGGCATCCGAGCAATGGACTTGAAGGCTCTGACCTTCACGCCACAGAGTTCAGTGCAGGCAAGAAGCTTCGTAGTTTTGTGTCCAATACGCGTATATATACTGCGATGAGATTGAGTCTACAGTTGGGCCTGATCTCGAGAATTCACCCTGGGCACATCTTCTCAACCACTAGTGACAGCTTCAATGTGTTGGGTGTTGTCATCTGCGGGGGGGGGGGGGGGGGGGGGGGATTTTCTACAGCAGTGGTGAAAATGACAGTCAGACCCTTAGAGGATACAGGCAAAGTGACCAGTGTTCCTGCGCTTCTGCTCGAGCTTTTTGCGTTTCGTATTTCACTTGGCGTCAACCCAGCCAGCGCAGTCGGCTTTTTTTTTTTTCAAAATCCTTGCTCCTTCGGGGCTTTGATAAAGATAGGTATTTGTTTAGCGAAACAAGTGCGCCCAGATTTCAAAGTGTGTACAGAAGCTCAATCGAAATCACGTGGTTTATGGGCCGCGTTTAGAATACTACGTGCGAAGAGCGTGTGACGAAAGTGTTTATCGTCTGCAAGCGTCTCCGCCTCTCCGTTCGTGTTCGTCCTCGCCACGCGACATGAGCGCTGCTACCAATCTGCGGAGGAAGATGTCCAGCATTAAATTGCAAACGCTCCTCATGGCTTTAGTTGCTCCCTCTCTTAAGTCTGGGCTCTCTAAGCGAGACGTTGGTTCCAAGAGACTTTATGGCGCATTCACATTGGAAGCTGATCGACGTTCGCGAAGCGGTTGCGGATGCGTTTCGCGAGCGACCCTATTGAGACTATAGGTGCCTGCATCTTTCCGCCGCTCCGCTGTTTAGGGTGGCGACAACGTTTGTGGTACCTGTTGCCGACAAACCAGTGTTGCCTACCTCATTACCATGGCAACCTTTGCTGTATTCGTCGACCATTTTGTCACACTCGCCGGTCGTGCGCTCGGACCACGCCGCTAATCCTCGTTAGGGCTAGGGAGGGCTCACCGCTCTCATTCCGACGGCGAGGTTTCAATGTTCAATGCCGGTCTGTGGCGTTCCATTTTGTCGCGGGAAGTCGCGTTTCGATAGAAGCAACGCACACTTCCTGCTCGCAACTTCAAAATATGAAACACCCGTATAAAGAGAGCGACAGTCACGAATACCGCCATCCCGCTGAGCCTCCGATTCCTCTTATGAACGGCAACGGAAGTGGCCTCACAGTGTTGCCGGTGCGTCGATACTACAGAAACTAAGCGTTGTGTACGTTTAGCGAACTAAGAAGTGGGAAGAAATGGCGGTGGGAGAGGATCTGGGTAAGGGTAACAAGAAGTTGGCGCCACCCTAAAGCGGAGCGGAAACATGTAGGCACCCTAGTTCAGACACACCGAGAGGCGGTCGGCGGTTTCTCGGCGATCACACGTGATCTTTTGAGACTTTCGTTTCGCAACCCTGTTTTACAATCCGTAATCCACTTTAATTCACGATCCAAAGCCAAAATGTTGCTATTTTCAAACTCTGAAGATGTTTCTTGGAGATGTTCGCACGCATCACGAGTTCAGGCAGCGAAAAAAGAGGCATGGACCCGCAATACTTGCCTGTGATTCCATCGACTTCGCCCGCAAGCAAAGCCCAGCTAGGCGCGCCTTGCTGACTTTTTTTGTTTTGTTTTTGTTTGTTTTTTTCGAAGTGAACCCTTTTTGCATGAATAGCTGACCCTGTTTTTCGGATAGAGGGCCAGTTTTCCCCCCTCGTTCGCTCTTATCATTTTCGAAGTTGTGAGCAGTGGGGTGTACTGTGGTGCGGAGGAATGTGTTCGGTACTAGCCGGGTCGTGGCTTCGTTGGTGGCGGACTCTCCTCTCGTCACTCGTACGTTGATCGAGTCTACTGTTTGTTTGACATTGAGCTCAAATAAACGCCGTATGGATTACCTCTACACCGTCTGGTACGTACAGTCGGAGACAAAAGTCCCCAGGACGCGCGAGCTGCGACAGAAACGCATCGCTCTGCCATCTGCCGGCGGGTCGCCTGGTTTCGAGATCACACAAAAGCGCATGCGCGTCCTACTGTGCCTGCAAGCATGTGTGTTTTCCCGCTTTTCTGCGTCGCGGCGCCTAACTCGGAATCGGGCGCGTGGCACCGCCTCGGAGATAGCGTTTACTGACATGGCACGTATGAAGCAAGGAGTCACGGCTGCTCAACTGAGCGATAAGCTCAGCTGGTTATAAAGCAAGATGCGCTGACATGGCAGAATGCAGCGCAATGCCAGAGGCGGTATCTCCAGTTTCGGAATGTGTAGCAGACGCTCGTCTGCCGCAAGCGCTATCTCAGAGGTGGTACCACGCGTCCGATTCCGAGTTAAGGCTAGCCCACATGGTGCGCTTTTCTCCGCGTCTGCGTCGCGTCTGCGCCTGCGCTTTGACGTCACTTCCGGCGCCGGGACTAAACGCAGCGTTTTTTGGCGCATCCCGGCGTATCTGGAGGAGCCAGATATTTTGCGTCCACGCGTCGCGTCTCGCGCTGCGTCCAGAAGGCAACAACCAATGAACCGCCGTGTTCACTAGTTGCAAGAAGCGTTTGAATTTTCTCCACTGTAGGACTGTAGTTTTCGCCACAGACCTCGCGACAAAGGCGATAATAATAGTAATAATAATACTTTTTATTTGCACATATTGCGATACCCACTTGGCAGCGTGCGAGGCTAGGCAAAAAGGTCGAGACCCTTACGCAGGTGGGCCTGCTAGCCCGCCGCCAAGTAGGGAAAGGGATACGGGAAAGGAAAATAAATAAAAACACTCAAAACAGAAAGATACACACAAAAACGGGTAGCAGCCCTGTGCCATTCCAAGGCAAAGCGCACGCGCGCGCGCGCGCGCGCACACACACAAACACACACACACGCACACGCACACGCACACGCACGCACGCACGCACGCACGCGCACGCGCACGCGCACACGCACACGCACACGCACACGCACACGCACACGCGCACGCGCGCGCGCTGACGCTGCTTCAGCGGAACAGAGAGGACCTAGCGAAGTACAAAAGCGTCCTGCACTCTCGCAGGCCAAATGTAAAGAATACAAGGACACCGAGAGACAAAGGTACAAAATTAATACTACCGGCAACGACCGCAACAACGTAACCGCTGTAGCGGCCAGCGGCCAGCGGCCAGCTGTAAATGTTTTGGCGCGGGCGATGGTGATGCCAATGGCGTATCGAAACGTGGATGAGGCGTACGCACTAAAAAGGATGAAAATTAGTGAAATTGAGCTTCCTTGCGATTGCTGTAATAAAAATGAGTGCTTACTATTACTAAAATTAAATATTACGGCATGTAGCCATCATTTACCGCGCGATTTCTATTTAATGTTTGCTTTTGTTTCTTAAGCGCGTCTGGCTACATTGGGCAGACGCTTCGGAAACGCAGGCGCGAAGCGCTGCGCGGTAGCGCTGCGTGTGGTTTGACTGGGCGCACGCGTCCCGCTTAGCGCGCGCGCCAAGCCGAGACGCGCGTCTAGACGCACTGAAAAACGCGCCATGTGGGCTAGCCTTTACGCGCCGCGACGCAGAAAAGCGGAAAACCACACATGCTTGTAGGCACAGCAGGACGCGCATGCGCATTTGTGTGATCTCGAAACCAGGCGACCCGCCGGCAGATGGCACAGCATTGCGTTTCAGTCACAGCTCCCGCGTCCTGGGGACTTTTGTTCCCGACTGTACACTTTATTCCTTGAGTATGTTTCCTTTATTTTCTTTTGTTAGTAGTAAACGTTACAGGTCGAGCTAGCGCAGGCACCCTGCCCGCTCCGCGGTAGTGCGTTTGCTACGCAGTCAGGCTCACGACGTCTCTTTCGGGCTTCGTTTTGGTCATGCACGGTGTCGAAAGCACCAATAGTTCACACGACTATCTTAGTGGGTAGAAAAACTGACGTTTCGGCTGATCAGGGACGGGTTCCGACGTTCTGCGGGCGGAGACTAACAAGACATTAAGCTTCGGGCTGTGGCACCCGGAATAATAAACAAACTCTTACCCGAACCAAATCACCGGTGCGAAGCGCGTTAAAATTACGAGTCAATTCTTTTCGCGGCGGATTCAAGTGACGGACGTGAACATCACGTTTCTCCGTTGATTTGTCTGCTGTAACGCTAGGACTACAGCGCATTGGACGCCTCACCAGCGACAGGTGCCATCATGTTTCAAAAGTCGCTGACGTCACGTCAGCGTCGCGTTGTGATTGGTTGCCGCTTTGCGGTTCGTGAAAGCGGTCGGGAGAAATCGGTTCCGAGCAAGGAGGTTATAAGTACTAGGAGGGGGCACGTTGCGATATTGGTGAAGCCTAGTCATAAAAAGTTTAAACGATTTTGTGCCCAGCGTGACCGCAGATCTCTCTTGCGATTGGTGCTCGTGACATGTCACGTGTGAGATGGATGGTTGCTTGTAGAAGGACTCCTTGCAGGCTTGCGCGCGCTCCGTCCGGTAGGTTTTATCAGATCGAAGGCTAGACTGTGGTGTATTTATTTATTTATTTGCTTTACCACCAGGGCCCGAAGGAATTATAAAGGGGGAGAGCAAAGTTGGGATCAAAACACTGTAATGTATGGATATTCACACTCAATAAAAAAAATGATTGGTTAGAGCAGACCTAAAAAGCACACTCTCGGTTATGGATGCAATAGGTCCGGGAAGGTGGTTCCAGTCGAGGGATGTCCGAGGAAGGAAAGAAGATTGGAATGTAGATGTGATAGCGACTGGTACCTCAACTTTGTGCTGATGATCGTGACGAGCAGAAATATGAAAGGGACGAGTGATTAACTTGTCGCGAAGCACAGAGTTATGAAAATAAATTTTGTGAAATAAAGAGAGGCGTGAAAGCGTATGTTGCAGGAAGAGGGGCGGAAGTGACAAAGTAGTTTTCATAGAAGTTATGCTAGATGTATAATGATAATTAGAAAGAATAAAACGAGCAGATCTATTTTGAATGCCTTCCAACGCGGTGATGAGAATGGCCTGTCCGGGATCCCAGACAGAGGCTGCATATTCTAACTTCGGTCGAACTAGAGTTTTATAAAGAATTAGCTTGAGGGAAACGGGTGCCAATGAAAAGTTACGCCTAAGGTAGCCTAACATGCGGTTAGCATTAGATGTGATATACTGTACATGGGTATTCCATGAGAGATTAGAAGTTATATGTACACCTAAATATTTGTAAGAAGATACCGTGTCAAGGTGAGGCTGATTGAGAAAGTAGTTCCGAGTTTCACGTGACTGCCGAGATACACGCATGGACTTACATTTGTTAGTATTAAGCGTCATAGACCATACGTCACACCACTGGTAGATAGCGTTAATGTCAGACTGAAGTATGATGTTATCGTGATCATTATGTATCTCACGGTAAATCCTACAGTCGCCAGCAAATAAACAAATAGACGAGGAAACATTAAGAGGGAGGTCGTTAATATATATTAGAAAAAGTAAAGGTCCTAAGACAGATCCTTGGGGAACCCCAGAGGCCACAGACGAAAAGGAAGAATTACTATTATTTACTGTAACAAATTGTGACCGAAATGATAGAAAAGATTGAATCCATGCAAGAACGTTAGCTTCTATGTTAAGTTTGGACAGTTTCAGTAGAAGTAGTTTATGAGATACTTTATCGAACGCTTTGGAGAAATCTACGAAAATGCAGTCTGCCTGGGATCCTCGGTTCAGGATGCAGTGAAGGTCATGTGTGAATGATGCAAGCTGTGTCTCGCATGAAAATGTTTTCGGAATCCATGTTGGGCTCTACAGAAGAAGTTGTTAAATTCTAAGAAATTGACGAGGTCGGAAAATATTATATGCTCAAGGAGTTTGCAAGGAACACTGGTTATAGAGATTAGGCGATAATTTAAAGGGGAATGTTTGTCACCAGTCTTGTGAATGGGAACCACCTTCCCCACCTTCCAATCCAAAGGGAGAACATGATCTCTAATAGACTGATCAAAAATTTTAGTTAAAACAATAGAAGACTAAAGCTTAGTATTTTTCAAAAACTTCGAATTAACACCGTCCACTCCCGCTGAAGACGACAATCTTAATGTTTCAATGACATGATCGACACCAGCACAGTCAAGCGAGATGGGGTCCATCGGCAAGTACTCTGAAATGTCTAAGAGAGGACACTCCGTGCTGCTGTCACTAGAAAAGGATTCAACAAAAACTCGGTTCAAAACATTCGCACACTCTTCGATTGGCATAGCATCCCCACTTTCATTTTTTAGACTAACAGAAAAATCAGTTTTTTTATTCATGATGTTCCAGAATTCTTTAGGTTTTTTTATTAACATATCGGGTAGGGTGCGCGTAAAAAACTCAAGCTTGGCCTTATTAACTTCCTCTTTATATGTTGCAGCTGCAGTGCGGTATTTGGACCACCGCCGTTCACATGTGGTAAATTTGGCTGCTCGAAATAAACGCTTCTTTTTATTTGAGAGACGTTTGAGGGCTCTGTTAAACCACATAGACTGGGAGTCTTCGAGTACAGTCCTAAGGGATTCTACTTTATTCTCAAACATTTGCCAATTCGCTTCCACTGAACGGTCAGAGAATCCTTCTAGAAATGTATCAATAAAAGTTGCTAGATCATTGTTAATTTTGACGAAGTCAGCTTTTGCATAATCTCGAATTTGTTTTACGTGACTTGGTGATTTCAGCACTGCCGCCTTAACATAAAAATGTAATACACAATGATCACTAAGCCCTGGAAGATATGATATGGGAGAAACTAGGTCAGGATGACTCGACAGAACGAGGTCCAATATATTTGAAGATAACGCGGTTACTCTGGTTGGTTTAGTAACCAATTGAATGAGATTAAAATCTAAACAAAGATTCACAAAGACATTGCACTCCGATGATGATGCAATTGTGGATAGATCACACTCTTTCCACATGATAGAAGGTAAATTGAAGTCGCCCAACAGAAAAGTCGGTGATCTGGGAAAGCTCATAACTAAGTTGTTTAGAGAGTCATGCAAAGCTTTAACAAAGAGAGATGAGCATGACGGTGGTCTATAGCATACTCCCATAATCCACCTGTTGTGGTGAGAACCTATACAGACCCAAAGTATTTCTAAACCACTTGTCGCGTTAATGCAAAAAGATTCAACTTGAGTACCCACTGCAATTAAAACAGCCCCACCGCACCTATCTTGCCTGTCATTTGTGTAAATATTATATTTCTTAGACCGATCAAAAAGTTCACAGTCACGCACTTTCCCAGATAGCCAAGTTTCAGTTAAGACAATAATATCCGCGTCTGTCGAGTCAATAACTGAACACAAGTCGTCTCATTTTTTAATAATACTTCTAATATTAGTAAAAAGTACCGACACATTTGAGACAGGATCATGACATACTCTTCCCCCCACTGCCTGCTATTACGAATTTAACGTTTGAGGAGCGTCCTCAGCAGAAGACTAACTTTGTGTTCCGGAAACAACAGCTGAGACGGAGGGACTGTTTTCGAGCACGTTATCATTAACAGAATCATAAACAAGACATTGATTACCAATGTACATTCTATTTTGACGAAGCTTAAAAGTGGCATTTTTGGCTTTCGCAAATTCCATTAACTTTTTCCTTGCTTGACGTGTTCCAACTGAGAAGTCCTCACTCACGGAAATGCGACTAGATTTAAACGATGTACACCATAGCAAGACGAAGGCTAGCTACGGTCACGTGATGTGGTCACGTTGGCATGGTAAGTGAGGAGTGCAAGGAGAAAAATGAGTAGGAGGCGAGGCGTCAAGGAAGCATGGCTTGTGGAGGCTACGCGGCCGACGTCATGCCCTCTCCTACCCTTCTTTCCTCCTTGGTCCCGAAGCGGTTGGCAAAAACGCGCTCCAACCGCTCGATCCTAGCTGCTTTGCGGTTGAGAACGCGCGGATCCGCTTCGCGTTTGCGGATCCACTTCCAGTGTGAACGTCCCATTAGTTTGTTCCCGTCCTGATGCTAGCAAGAAGGTTTAATTTTGAGAGACACATTGGGGAGGAACTCTATGGGGTGTTTCCACGTCAGATCGCACAATGTGGCCCGGGTCTTATTTTTTTATATTTATGTAAAAATGTATATATATGTAAATGTCATGTTCTTGGGAGAAGCATTCAGCTATGTGCGAACGCCGTGGCTAATGTTCTTCCGGAGATATAGACGCTTTACAGCAGCTGTGCGTGCGCGCCGCCATAACTGACCTTCAGTTTTTGTTCCCTCTTATTCCGTTCGCTTCACTTCATCATTACCACAGCAGGACAGGTTATTGCCATTTTAGATGCTACTGTGTTCTTGTGCCCAGCATAGGCCCTTGTGAAGACCCCTCAACGCCCGCTTCAGTGGCTCGGCATCTCGGCAAGACAAGAGAAGGGCGGCTATGGCGGCTCAATCTGGCGCGTGTGTAAAGCGTCTATAAAATATCGAAACTCGAGGCGTGGAGAATGGAAATTGGTTTCGCTATAGTATCCTTTGCGCAGCCGTCAATTTCACACCGAGGCATGCACTTAGTAATATATTTTTTAATTCTTACTTTATGAAAGTCTACGACACGTGCACAGGATATTCAAAGATTGCAATTCAAGGTTTTTATGAAGAAAAAAAAAAAACACGAAACACGTCAAATAAACAAGTTTTAGAGACAGATTTGAAAAAGTATTTACCAACAAACTACTTCATATAAAACCTGGCAAAATATATCAAAGTTATAACCTTTAAATGCATTTTATGAATATACATGAAAAGTGTGCGTAGCCATAAATGTGCTTTTGTTATAATGTAAAAATGAAGCTAATTTTTTAAAGGGGACAAAATTGCACGTCAATATTAAAAAAAAAACGTTTTTTTTATATTCTCCTAACCGCTTACAGTGACTTAAAGTAACTTGTGACGGCAAATTATCGAGTAACATATGAACTCCTTAAGAGAAAAACTGCAACAAACCTTCACTCAAATTGAAGTAGCATGTCCGTGTTATGGCCAGGGTTTCGTGTTTTCAGGTAAATCCGATAAACTCCGAAAAATACTCGACGGTACATTTTCGACAATTTGAAGTTATTCCAAAAAACTGCGATGTCTAAAATCTCGATGGCAAAATATATATAAAAAAAGACGGTAGTTTACAAATAAAGTTTGTGAATGCGGAAGGTTAGTGGTCCTGAGGCGAGACCACTTCAGATTGTTTCTTTAATCATGGACTACCCTCAAAAGGGAGTTTCCCGTTTATCTTGTCAATGTCCGTTCAGTACAATGAGTCAATTTACTTCTGGGCCCCGACGAAAGCCACTGTTTCGTGTTCCTGTTTGTACTATACTATTTGTGCTTCTAAGAGGGGAAAAGGGGTTGTGTTTTTATAACAGGGAAAGATGTGAACCTGTAGATTTCATAGTATGAGGAGGGCAGCTGAGGTTTCCGTGCGCCCAGGGGTTTTTCAAAGTAGCGACGTTTATTAAAGTAATTCTTGTTTTGAAGATTTGTCTTTTCACAGTTGATAGTGGTAATGCCAATTGCAAGGGCGCCAATGCCAAATACAGAAGCAAAAATGCATTTCGATACCGGTGATTTTTGGTTAAGGAATTTAGTGTACATTTTTGTCTGAACATCATTTATTTTTATTAAACAAAATAAGAACGGAGAAAAATTAAACTTGGAATTTCGAAAAAGTAAGAATCTACCGAAAATAAGCTTTGATAAACCCTGAATTTCCAGGAAAAAAATTAAGCTTAAAAAAACACCCTCCGAATTTCACAATAAATAAAATCCGAAAACACGCAATCCTCTAGGGGCTTTGCAGCACGACGTCGGCTCCAATTATACATTTTTTTACAACCGAGCAAGGCTGTACAGTGGTGCTGCTCTATCGTAGGTTATAGAAAGTTGTGCTATCTCTAGCTTACTTAGTTTTGTATATGTGTTTTCTTGCGTTGACGGCGGACGCCACCGCTGCCGGCAGTTTAGAACTGTGTGCACAGCACCATTACCGTAAAGCCAAAAAGCCTCACATGAGCAAAGTCAATCACCGCAGAAACAAGGTGAGGGATGTAGTACTTGGAGAGTCGTTATACCTTGGCGTTCAACATTGTGTGACAAGCAAAGCAGCTTACCATTTCTAAGTATCCACGCGTACCCAATGGAATACAGATAAAGCTTGTTAACAGCGAGGGTTTTGTTGTTGGGTGTTTCCATGTCAGTTGAAACAGTGATGGTCCTGGTCATATTTTGTATCTTTTTGTAAAATATATACTATATGAAAGATGTCCTTGCGAGAAGCACTGAGCTATACATACAGGGTGTATCACTAAACGCGGGCCAAATCGTTCCTGTGAAAAGTATGCATCGCACAGTAAAATGATTGATGTTATATTTGTTTCTGCCGAAGGGCAAAGTTGCAAAAACAGAAGTGTTTGATTTAATTCGTAATAATTATAAACCAAATTGGTAATTTAGTTTATAATTATTAAATTTAAAGGTACCATTTCAGTTACAAACGTGGTCGGAATAACTAAAAACTACAAAATCCACTAAGATTATAGAGGTGTGAAGCATGCGCAGCCTTTTACGGCGCTCCCTAAAACACTCTAAATTTAAACGTGTTTTGAAAAAAAAAAAGGGGGGGGGGGTGTCTTAGAAGGGCAACGCAAGGAAACACGAATGTAACGTTAAACTAGGAAAACCATCACTTTTTACACCATATGATAGAGCAGCACCGCTGGGCAGCCTTTGTCGCTTCCAGAAAATGTCCCTTTGGAGCCGACGTCGTGCGGTAAAGCCTCTATAACGAAGACAAGCTAGCTCAATTTGAGTGAAGGTTTGTTGTTTTTTAGAAGGTCATATGTTAGTCAATGTTTTGCCATCACAAGTTAGTTTAAGTCAGTGTAAATGGTTAAAGAGAGCTTAACAAACATAAAAAGTGGAGTTTTTTTTAATATTGACTTGGAATTTTGTTGTATTTAGCGAAGTGAGTTGTCTTTCTGCATTAAAAATAAAACTACAATAATGGATGAGCATAGTTCTCTTGTATATTCATAAAACGCATTTAAATGTGATAATTTTTATATATTTTCCTTCGTATAATTTGGAGTGATTCATAGGTAAATAATTTGTGAATGTGTATTTAAAACGTTTTTATTTCACGTGTTTCGTAAATGTTTTGCATAGAAATGTTTAATTGTGATTTTTAATATCTTCTGTACATTTCGTATACCCTGCATAAAAGGAGAAGAAAGAAATTATTACTACGTGCATGCTTCGGTGTGAAATTGACGGCTGTACAAATTACCATAACGGAACCTTGGAAATCGCCACGCCTCGAGCTTCGAAATTTTATATCTCCGGAAGAACTTTAGCTAAGGCGTTCGCATATAGCTGAATGCACCACCCAAAAATATGACTTTAACTTATATGTTTTTACATAAATGAATGAAAAAAAAAGACTTTGACCATTATCGCACGATCTGACGTGGAAACACCCTATAGTATAAGCTTTTTCAGGAGAGCTAGAGCTATACTTGGAAATTACATGCGCAGACTGTAAATGGCTCATGTAGCCTGTAATTGCATGGTCTCTTTCCCTGGAATATTTTTACCACTAGAGTATGTCACTTATGCGAATATTTCCCAAATTAGGTCACGACCCCAAGGTCAGCTATGCGGCTCGAAAGCGAAAAAGGTGACCTTGGCTTCTATGCGATAGCCTTCATTCGAGCAAAGTACAGACCGCAGCTCAACCTCGAGCCGGAACTGAGATCGGCCGTGTCGAAACCCCCCCCCCCCCCCCCCCCTTCTTTTGGAGAAAACGTACTCTAACAAACTAGCTCAGTTCAGTTATTAGAAACAGGCATATTTGCTGGCATGTTTTTTTTTCTCTTTTTGTGATGGTCTCTTGCTTAGCTGATTCACACTGACTATATTAACTCTCAGATAAAGTTTCTGTGACTACATGTGTATCACTCTTCATGCACTGAAATTAAAAAGCTTGTGGCGTCGCGAAGAAAGGGGAAGGCGGGAAGGGGGGAGGGGGTTCTTTTGTTCATATGACAGAAAATCAAGATTGAATCTTGTTAAATATGCGTTGTAAAACAGCAATCTTTGTTGCAGAGTAAAACAACTTTTACTCCGCATTACGCACAATTTCAATTCTTCTTAAGCTTACATGTTAATGTATGTATGAATCTGAGGTAATTAACCATATCCATGCCCAAATATTGGCCGAGTAGCACCCATGCGAGGACGAAGTCACAACACTCAACTGACACGGTTTAAGGTATAATTGAGGCCATATAAACAAAATACGATATTTTCTATTCATATCTTTAGATAAACCTCAATCATGCCTGGTCACCAATAAAACGTAAGCACCAACCCGACAGTGCCCCGACGGGAAATGGGCTTCGCGCAGGTCCCGGCGGGGCACTGTCGGAAATGGGCTTCGCGCGGTACGTGGCACGTCGCGCGACCTTAAAAACGTCTGGGTGAATAAGAACGGTTCGTCGAGCTCCTGTCTGCTGCACCATCTCACGCCCTTTGTCAGAAATGGTAGCGAATCTTCGACACACTTGCTCCGTGGCGAGGCGGTGTCACTCAGACAGCTCTCTTCTTGCATCGTGCTTCCTTTTCTCCTACGAGGGAGGCGAAACGGGAGCTGCGCGTTTTACCCACGGGGTGCAGGACCGCTGGTGGAAAGATGCGCGATGACAGGAAACCGAAACCTAGAAACGCGTCCATATTGAGCGTTTTATTGGGAACGCAGTAAAATGCTGCGCGTGCCTTCTTGATTTCTAAAATAGTTGGTTTAGTAGTTTTCAATGCTCCTCAGCAAATTTCTCGTTGAAATTATCCCATTAAAGTTACTAATTAAAATGTTCATTACTCGAACGTGATTAATAAAATATTTATACCGGACGTTAGTAATTTTGTGAAATGGGCCCTTTATTTATTTATTTATTTCAAAATACTGCGACCTTACAGAAGGTCATTGCAGGAGTGGAAAAGAATATGTACATTGCACACCAGTACAACACGAAAATGTTCAAAGTACGCACCCTATTAAAAATAAGAAATACATTGCCAACGGTTAAAAATGGGTTAAAAAGCAACACTTACCAGCAATAACCTATTGCACTTTTAATATATATTTACCAAGTTCAAGTCAACGAATAGCTCCATCGATGCTGTTCCAAGTATCGATGGTCCTCGAAAAAAAAAAAAAACAATATTTAAAACTATTGATGAGACATGTATACGGTACAATGTTTAGAGGATGCAAGCTACGATTACTTGATGGAGTAATGAAAGCAATATAATTTTCATGAATAACTACACAGTTCTTATTTACTATTTTGTGTATCATCTTTAGTCGTTCTACAACATGTCTCGAACATAAGGCTTGAAGTCCAATGTGTGGCATTGACGATGTAGGAGAAAATGTACGATATTATCGATTAACAATAACTCTGGTTGCCTTAGCTTGTATTGCGTCAAGCAGCTGGATATCTCCCTTTAAATACGAGTCCCATTACACACACCCATATTCTAAAATCAGTCTAATTAACACGGTTATTTTAACTTCTCTAGTTGAAGGTTTTAAAGTCCTTTTAACATAACCCAGTCTTAAGAAAGCGCGAGATCAGATAGAATTAATGTGCCTGTCCCGTTTAAGACTTGGAGTAAACAAATTTCCCAAATACTTTTACTCACACATCTCGCGCAGAATTGTTTTACTTATACCGTAACTAAGAACAGACGGTGTCTTCTTGTTAGTGAACGTCATGAACACAGATTTTAAAAGTAAATTTCCATGCACCATTTCTGGCTACAATTAACAAATGATAAATGAGTCATTTAGCGTGGCGTGATCATCTACGGAACTGATTTCGTGGTATAAAGCGCATTCATCAGCATAAAGGCGAATCTTAGCAGGACTGTGGTCACCGACGTCATTAATATAAAGCAAAAACAAAGGTTGTTCAAAAACCGAACCCTGCGGGACACTAGAGCCAACCGAGACGTTGCTAGAATAAACATCCCCATATGAAACAAACTGAGATGTATGTTTTAGGTAATTAGTGATCCAATTATTTGTGATGTGTTTTTTTATTAGCATTTTCTGTTTTTGAAGAAGCTTAGAATGTGACACGTTATCGAAATCCTTTGAATAGTCAATCAAGATGGAATCTAGTTGCCCTCTTTTATCTAAGGGAAAAGCAATGTCGCTGGTATATTCTAGTAGGTCGCTAGAGGTAGAGTAGACAGAAGGAAAGCCATGTGGTTGAAGACAGAGAATCGAATTAGCCTCGAGGAACTGAGATATATGTTTATGGACCATGTGTTCAAGAAGCTTGAAAGAACATGATGTCAATGGAATTTGTCTAAAGTTAGTAACCAATCACTTCGTACGAGATTTAAACGGGGGAATAATTTTAGCTGATTTCCACAGTCGAGGCAAGGTTGCACTGGAAATAGATTTTTCAAAAGTTACAGGTAAATAATTTGAAGTCTAAAGTGAATACCGGTGAAGTAAAGAATTGGGGATCCCTTCATGGCCAGGGATCTTCTTAAATTTGAGGTTTAGGAGTAGATTAAGAACACCATACACAGTAATGTTAACATCCGAAAATGCCGAGGATTACCGTCTCAGCAGAAATCTGGAACGTAATCAATATCGCAACTAAATACCGATTTAAAGTATCCGTTAAAACAATTATCAATCACTGCTGCTTCACTAACAGATTCACCCTGAATAATAACACTGCGACCCATTACATTTTGGAAGGATAGACCTCCAGAATTTGGCATGATTTTATGTCCTACATTCAGACAGAGTTACGCTAAAATACTTGGTTTTAGCTGCTAACAATGTTTCCTTTAAAGTCGTGTTGAGGGCCTCAAACAAAGCGTTATCATCCGAGGCTACATTGCGTTACGTAGAACGTTTCCTTTGTGTTTTCCGCATGAACTGTAAGACCTTTTCTCGTAATCCAGGGGAGCGAAGGATTTTTTTTTTATTTGTAACATGTACAAAATTGTTAATACATTTATCTACGAGAAAGTTGAAATGACTAAGCACGCATCCACATCTGCGTATATACTCATAGCACAAAAGTTATTGAAACAAAAACTAAATTTATCAATTATAGCTACACCCTCAGCCCTGTTGAAATCAAAGACCGTAACAATTTCAGGGTTTATATGATTGGTACTAAGTTCGAGGCTAACTAAAACTGCCTTGTGATCGGAAATTGCTTCACTCGCTTCGCTATTGTAACCTAGGCTTGTAATGTTGTGGCTAAGAAAAGCAGAGACCAATACGATATTAACCTTTCTCTCCGTGTGATGCATATTTTTGGCATAAATGCTTTGGCTCATGTTTTGATAAACACCTTGTCCAACACCTTGCTTCGTTTACGCTTTCGCTTTCAGTGGATGACAGCTGCCTTCCGGATACGGGCATGACTCCGAGCATGGACACCGGCGACTGCCTCAACATGACGGAACTCCCGAAGGAGGGACTGCCCTTAAAACCGGCGCCTGCGAAGGAGCTTCAAGAGTATGTCACCAACGGATAGGCACAGGACAGACCCAGGGACAAATACTCGAATTTCGAGAATGCGTAAAAAACAAAAGAAAAATATACAACAACCTCGCAGCTTTTTAGAGTGCATTTCTTGCCCCCGCTTTTGCGAAGAAAATAACATTTTGGAGAGGGAGATGCTGGCGTGCCTTGCGTTTGGTAGCCCATGCTGTTGCGTTTTCTTCAACGCAACGCTTTACCCATCATTTTGTTTTTGTGCCACTGGGCACACGTGCAGAGCGAGATCCATCTTCCCATCATCAAGCTCGTCACTCTCGGCAGAAAATAAAATTGAGTGTTTATGTAGTTCAAATGGCATTCATCATCCCTGATGCCTTTGCAGAAACAGTACTTTCTTAACCTTGCGCTGGCCTTTCTTGACGCCCGTGATACCGCCTAGAACTTCCAGTAGAGGTCAAAATACATCTTTCGTCATGCACGCATATGCGATTCCTTTTTTACCATGATGAATACCCAACAGCCCTTCTTCCCCCTTTCCCCAAGAACAAAGTTTGAGTAAACGCTCTATGTTTCCAGTTGCTTCTGATAGCTTACTTGCTAGAAAACAAGAAAAAAAAAAACAAGAAAAAAAAAAACAATATTGTTGCCAAAATTGCTGTGCATATTGTCCTTGGAATGTGAGAGAATTTTGAACCGTCTTCTATTGCATTGCCGCGGGACAGGTCTTACCGGTGCTGTGGCTCTTTTTTGCGCGTTGCCCGCACCATGAACCCGTGAGGTAAGGCCGCTGAATGGGACCATGCAAAGTTCTGTAGGATCTATCCTCCATTCACCCCTAAGCTGAGAGGAGCTACGCTTTCGCCGGACCAATCAACAGCCTACCTTTCATCACCTGACCTAGCTCTCCCAGCTCTCCTCGCGAGGATGTGGGCGAGAGCGTGATCACGTGGCCAAAGATCGAGGTATGGTTGGTCCAACGCTCTCGTAGCTTCCACCGCAGTCTCAGCTTAGGGGTGAACGGAGAATACCGTTATGCTGACCAAGTTTTATTAAAGTTGCCAGAAGCTCGAGTAGCTAGCTAGTTGTCGGAAACCCTGGCAAAATATATTTTACTCCAGTTCCTACAAGAGCAACAAACAAGATTCACCGCTCGCAGAAACAATTAAGCCAACACTGAAATATGTGGCCCTGGATAAAGTGCAAAGCCAAACAAAAATTATTTGAGAAAAAGAAAAAAAAAAATGATTCGCCTTTTTTTATTACCGGGATCACGAACTCAAAACTATATTTTTCTATTCAATGCGCGAAGTAGCCATAAATTGGTCATTCCACTCTAAACGTCCCAGACGTTGCGCTCGACCATTTCGGATGTAAAAAAACTAAAATTCGTGGCTTTTTACTTTAAGGCTCTTAACCTTTCCTAATATATTTTTGCCGATCTTTTCTTTTATGGCGTGAGCGCAGTTTAAATTTTTTTTTTTCAATGGGCATAGAAAAGGGCATCTAACAATAATTGAGTAAAATCAGATTTTTTAAAATGATTCATAAATTTGTTATGGAATTCCAGCGGCTTTTAGCTTGCTGTGTGTTGATAATTAGCGGTTTTTGATGTTAAAAGTTTTGTTAAATATTCAACAAATGCAGAAAAATAGCTAATTTCTCAATTTGTTTTTTTGTTTTATTATTCCTTTGCTCCTTGCAATTATAACGCTTACTATTGGAAGCCCTGTAGATGTATTAGAAATGAAAAAAAAAAAAAAGGTCTCAAGCCATACAGCAAGATACTTAGCAGCAAAAACAAATTATGAAAAAGTCCGTTTTGCTGCCTAACGGCCTTTTATTATACCCTGAGGTGGTCCAAGTAGATATACAAAAAACAACGACTTTAGAAGAATAGTTTATTGCCTTTCATGACACGTGATGCAACTTGTCAATAGATTTATTTTTCTCAGAGACCAGAGGTAACCATTTTTACAACCCCTTATTCAAGTGAGATTTCGTGGTGCGCTTCCTGAGTTTATTGTTTCGTCAAGCGAGAACGTATGGCGTGCCTGTGTGCGAGGCTATATGGAAGACGTTCTTGGTGCTTAAAGGCCCGTTCACACTCTCGCGACTGAGTGAAACCGAGAGAGACCAGACCGGTTTTTAAGCCTCTTGCGATGTCCTAGGACCAGCTCCGCTGCAGCGCATCCCGTTTTAAGACGTGGCAATAGGCTTAAAAACCGGTCTGGTCCTCCTTGGTCGTACTCGGTCGTATATATGTGAACGGCGCTTAATGGTTTTTAGTCACGCTCTTCTCACTCAAATACTTGTCTTGTGTCGAGCAAGCGGCTAACGAAGTATTTAATTGATTCGCTTTTTTCAATTATTCTGTGTCATTTTTTGTACAGTGCAGGCCCGGGGTGGGATATCTTAATGCGAGTAGAGCGAAAAGTGGTGTTCCCTAACGCGAATACTTTTTTTTCTTCTTTAAGTTGCATAGTGAAACACTTCCAGTTAAAGCCTGGTTAGTTGAAGAAGGTATTCCAGTGGCTTTGTCTCACAACTGCATACTGTGCAGGAACCAGGGAACGGTTGATCACGTTTTAGTAGAGTGTTGGGACGCGGTCTTCTTTTTGGGCGTCCTGCAAGGGTCCCTTTAGAAAAGACTTCCCATTAACGCCCCATGCCATACGTTTTTGAGCGGTAGAAAATGATCCTACTGCTGGGCCTGCACAACATATGGCCTGCCGCAAGTCTGTGCGCCACGCGGATATCGATGTCCGCCCCGTGCATAAGTATTCTGTTGAGCACATGCATGCTTCCTGAAGAAATTCTATAAGGACCAGCAATCTACACCTGAGTGGCTGTCACTTCATGAGGTGTTGTCTACCTTCAAAGACTTGTGCCATGTTCGACATTAGCCAAGACGGCTGGTGTCTTTTAGTGTTTCATCGCGATTGTGTGTCACTGCCTTGTGTCATCGTCCTAATCCAAAAAAAGAAAGCCGCGTGCGTGGCGGGGTTGGCAACGCATGCGGCTCTCACGCAGAGGAATGGGGTTCGAATGCCGCTCGTCCCGAATCCTTATTTTATTAATTCTGTACTCTTCTTAAAATATGCCTTAGCTGGGCAATCGATCGATTAACCTTCTGATTAATCGATTAAGGCTTTTATCGCGATCAATGCTTTAACAGATTAATCGGTTTTTTAATTAATACCCAACAAGTGTTCAATAATTGGACGCACGCACGGCTCTCTCCTGGACGACCTGCCCACGCACGGAGGCCTCTATTCTGGACGACCACGAGCTTCTTGCCCATACTCCATCGCGCATGCGCGGCGCCGGTGGCGTACGCTAGGGACGCTCCAGCTTGTTTGGAAACATAAGTTGGTCTATACTTACCGAGAATATCAAGACAAAAAATGAGGGGGGAGGGGATGCCCGACGTTTCTGCCATCGGTACCGCCACAGGTGCCAATGGCGGCAAAACGTGGGCATGCCCAACTTGAACTACGTGTGCAACTCCCAAAACGGCACTTTCTGCTGATATTGAGAATATTTACTGAACGATCTCAATATTTGACATGAGGGATCGGCTAAATTTGTTATCGAATAATTGAGAATTGCAATTTTAATCGTGAGCAAGAAATTTTAGGCTTGCTAAACTTTATTGCTAACATTCAATTCAGCCTGTATGTTGAGAAGGACGTTTTAAGTGGGGTGAAAAGTTTTATGCAGAGTATTGAATTTGAGTGTGAATTCGAAACACACTCACCAGAATGTCGTATCTGTTCTGAAATTCGGTGTCTGTAGAAGGCTCATGCTGGCTATGTGTCCCGATTCCTTGTCCAACAAGATTTTCTATGAAAATGTGCAAGTTTTTTTGTTACATCTGGTATAATTGAAATGCCCAATCTTTCATGAGCTTGCTCAAAACGTTGGGGGGATCGGTGGCCGAGTGGGCTAAAGCGCACACCCAGCTCGACGTAGCGAAAGTTCGCGCTACAGAACCCAGAGATCCTGGGTTCGAGCCCACCCCTCCCGTTTCGATCTGGACGAGCATCGTACCGGCGTGCGGTCGTGTATCACTGCTGCGTGAGCACGTTACACACACCAGGTTAGCAGTCGTACTGCACTCGCGAAATTGCTCATCTACAGTGTAAACCAGTGTCGCCCCATCCTGGCAGACCGACTTTATGCTGTGTAAACACTATAAACGCCCTATTTGACTTTTTTTTGCTTAAGATTATCGAAATGCTAATATTTCACTTAACGTCTTATTTCACTTTTTTTTTGCTCAAGATGTATCGAAATGGTAATATTTCCAGTAGGCCCACGGAGAAAGTAAGGCATGCTCAATTTGGTACGCACTGCAGTACCCCATACCGTAAGGAAATTATAAAATCACCCCGAACGAATAAAGGTTCCCGGGACGACCCATTTGGGCTCCACAAGTAGGCCCGCTGTGAGTCTCCTGTGATAGGTCCACGTGGGCTGCTCAAGTAGGCCCCCTGTGTGTCCCCTATGGGAAGCCCATGTGGGCTGCACAAGTAGGCCCGCTGTGAATCTCCTGTGATAGGTCCACGTGGGCTGCTCAAATAGGCCCCTTGTGCATCCCCTGTGGGAAGCCCATGTGGGCTGCCCAAGTAGGGCCGCTGCGAGTCTCCTGTGATAGGTTCATGTGCGCTGCTCAAGTAGGCCCCCTGTGTGTCCCCTATGGGAAGCCCACGTGGGCTGCACAAGTATGCCCGCTGTGGGTCTCGTGTGATAGGTCCACGTGGGCTGCTCAAGTAGGCCACCATGTGTGTCCCCTGTGGGAAGCCCATGTGGGCCGCACAAGTAGGCCCGCTGTGAATCTCCTGTGATAGGTCCACGTGGGCTGCTCAAGTAGGCCCCGTGTGTGTCCCCTGTGGGAAGCCCATGTGGGCTGCACAAGAAGGCCCGCTGTGGGTCTCCTATGATAGGTCCACGTGGGCTGCTCAAGTAGGCCCCCTGTGTGTCCCTTGTGGGAAGCCCATGTGGGCTGCCCAAGTAGGTCCGCTGTGAGTCTCCTGTGATAGGTTCATGTGGGCTGCTCAAGTAGGCCTCCTGTGCGTCCCCTGTGGGAAGCCCATGTGGGCTGCCCAAGTAGGGCCGCTGTGAGTCTCCTGTGATAGGTCCACGTGCGCTGCTCAAGTAGGACCCCTGTGTGTCCCCTGTGGGAAGCCCATGTGGGCTGCCCAAGAAGGCCCACTGTGAGTCTGCTGTGATAGGTCCACGTGGGCTGCTCAAGTAGGCCCCCTGTGCGTCCCTTATGGGAAGCCCATGTGGGCTGCCCAAGTAGGGCCGCTGTGAGTCTCCTGCATGCGATAGGTTCACGTGCGCTGCCCAAGTAGGCCCCCTGTGTGTCCCCTATGAGAAGCCCATGTGGGCTGCCCAAGTAGGCCCACTGAGGGTCTCCTGTGATAGGTCCACGTGGGCTGCTCAAGTAGGCCCCCATGTGTGTCACCTGTGGGAAGCCCATGTGGGCTGCACAAGTAGGCCCGCTGTGAATCTCCTGTGATAGGCCCACGTGGGCTGCTCAAGTAGGCCCCGTGTGTGTCCCCTGTGGGAAGCCCATGTGGGCTGCACAATTAGGCCAGCTGTGAGTCTCCTGTGATAGGTCCACGTGGGAAGCCCATGTGGGCTGCCCAAGTAGGGCCGCTGTGAGTCTCCTGTGATACGTCCACGTGCGCTGCTCAAGTAGGCCCCCTGTGTGTCCCCCGTGGGAAACCCGTGTGGGCTGCCCAAGTAGGCCCGCTGTGAGTCTCCTGTGATAGCTCCACGTGCGCTGCTCAAGTACGCCCCCTGTGTGTCCCCTGTGGGAAGCCCATGTGGGCTGCCCAAGTAGGGCTGCTGTGAGTCTCCTGTGATAGGTCCACGTGCGCTGCTCCAGTACGCTCCTGCGTGTCCCCGGTGGGAAGCCCATGTGGGCTGCCCAAGTAGGCCCGCTGTGAGTCTCCTGTGATAGGTCCAAGTAGGCTGCTCAAGTAGGCCCCGTGTGTGTCCCCTATGGGAAGCCCATGTGGGTTGCACAAGTAGGCCCGCTGTGGGTCTCCTATGATAGGTCCACGTAGGCAGCTCAAGTAGGCCCCCTGTGGGTCCCCTGTGGGAACCCCATGTGGGCTGCCCAAGTAGGCCTGCTGTGGGTCTCCTGTGATAGGCCCACGTTGGCTGCTCAAGTACGCCCCCTGTGTGTCCCCTGTGGGAAACCCATGTGGGCTGCACAAGTAGGCCCGCTGTGCGTCTCCTATGATAGGTTCACGTAGGCTGGTCAAGTAAGCCCCCTCTCTGTCCCCTGTCGGAATCCCATGTGGGCTGCTCACTAGGCCCCCTGTGGGTCCCCTGTGGGAAGCCCATGAGGGCTGCACAAATAAGCCCGCTGTGGGTCTCCTGTGATGGGTCCACGTGGGCTGTTCAAGTAGGCCCCCTGTGTCTCCTATGGGAAGCCCATGTGGGTGGCACAAGTAGGCCCGCTGTGAGTCTCCTGTGATAGGTCCACGTGGGCTGCTCAAGTAGGCCCCCTGTGGATCCCCTGTGGGAAGCTTATGTGGGCTGCACAAGTAGGCCCGCTGTAAGCCTCCTGTTATAGGTCCACATGGGCTGCTCAAGTAGGCCCCCTGTGTGTTCCCTGTGGGAGGCCCATGTGGGCTGCACAAGTAGGCAAACTGTGGGTTTCTTGTGATAGGTCTACGTGGGCTGCTCAAGTAGGCCCCCTGCGTGTCCCCTGTGGGAAGCCCAAGTGGGCTGCACAAGTAGGCCTGCTGTGAGTCTCCTGTGATAGGTCCACGTGGGCTGCTCAAGTAGGCCCCCTGTGGGAAGCCCATGTGGACTGCAGAAGTAAGTACGCTGTGGGTCTCCTATGATAGGTCCTCGTAGGCTGCTCAAGTAGGCCCCCTGTGGGTACCCTGTGAAAACCCCATGTGGGCTGCACAAGTAGGCAAACTGTGGGTTTCTTGTGATAGGTCCACGTGGGCTGCTCTAGTAAGCCCCCTGTGTGTCCCCTTGGGAAGCCCATGTGGGCTGCGCAAGTAGGCCTGCTGTGAGTCTCCTGTGATAGGTTCACGTGGGCTGCTCAAGTAGGCCCCCTGTGGGAAGCCCATGTGGACTGCAGAAGTAGGCACGCTGTGGGTCTCATATGATAGGTCCTCGTAGGCTGCTCAAGTAGGCCCCCTGTGTGTTCCCTGTGGGAAGCCCATGTGGGCTGTACAAGTAGGCAAACTGTGGGTTTCTTGTGATAGGTCCACGTGGGCTGCTCAAGTAGGCCCCCTGCGTGTCCCCTGTGGGAAGCCCATGTGGGCTTCACAAGTAGGCCTGCTGTGAGTCTCCTGTGATAGGTCCACGTGGGCTGCTCAAGTAGGCGCCCTGTGGGAAGCCCGTGTGGACTGCAGAAGTAGGCAGGCTGTGGGTCTCCTATGATAGGTCCTCGTAGGCTGCTCAAGTAGGCCCCCTGTGGGTCCCCTGTGGAAACCCCATGTGGGCTGCGCAAGTAGGCCCGCTGTGGGTCTCCTGTGATAGGTCCACGTGGGCTGCTCAAGTAGACCCCCTGTGGGTCCCCTGAGGGAAGCCCATGTGTGCTGCCCAAGTAGGCCCGCTGTGAGTCTCCTGTGATAGGTTCACGTGGGCTGCTCAAGTAGGTACCCTGGGTCCCCTGTAGGAAGCCCATGTGGGCTGCCCAGTAGGCCCGCTGTGGGTCTCCTGTCACGTTCATGTGGGCTGCTCAATTAGGCCCTCTGTGGGTCCCCTGTGAGAAGCCTACGTGGACTGCCCAAGTAGGCCCGCTCTGGGTCTTCTGTGATAGGTCCACATGGGCTGCTCAAGTAGGCCCCCTCGGGGCCTACTTGAGCAGCCCATATGGGCTCCTGTAAGATGCCCATATGGACTGCCCAAGTAGGCCCGCTGTGGGTCTTCTGTGATAGGTCCTCGTACACTGCTCAAGTAGGCCCCCTGTGGGTCCCCTGTGGGAACCCCATGTAGGCTGCCCAAATGGGCCCGCAGTGGGACTCCTGTGATAGGCCCACATGGGCTGCTCAAGTAGACCCCCTGTGGGTCCCCCGTGGGAAGCCCATGTGTGCTGCCCAAGTAGGCCCGCTGTGGGTTTCTTGTGATAGGTCCACGTGGGCTGCTGAAGTAAGACCCCTGTGGGTCCCCTGTGGGAAGCCCATGTGGGCTGCCCATCTAGGCCCGCTGTGGGACTCCTGTGCTAGCTCCACTTGGGCTTCTCAAGTAGAACCCTTGTGGGTCCCCTATGGGGAGCCCTTGTGGGCTGCCCAAGTAGGCCCGCTGTGGGTCTCTTGTGATAGGTTCACGTGGGCTGCTCAAGAAGGCCGCTGTGGGTCCCCTGTGGGAAGCCCATGTGGGCTGCCCAAGTAGGCCCGCTCTGGTTCTCTCTGATAGGTCCACGTCGGCTGCTCATGTAGGCCCCTGTGGGTCTCCTATGGGAAGTCCATGTGGGCTGACCAGTCGGCCCGCTCTATGTCCTCTGTGATAAGCCCACGTGGGCTGCCCAAGTAGGCTCCCTGTGGGTCCCACGTCGGAAGCTTAGAGGCTACACAAGTAGGCCCCCTGTAGGACCTACGAGTGAAGTACGTGTGGGCCGCCCAAGTAGAGGCCACTTCGACAGAAGCCTAGGTGGGCTGCCCAGGTAGGCCCCCTGTTGGCCTTAAGAGGGGGTCCATGTGGGCTGCCCAAGGAGGCCCCCCGTGGGTATCGCGAGGGCAACACGCGTAGGTTTCCCCATTAGGCCCCCGTAGGTCCCACGCGAGAAGCCGAGGTGGTCTGCCCATCTCAAATCGCTGTGGGTCCTTCGATTGAAGCCCGGTGGGCAGCCCAAGTGGGGCCGACTTGGGCCCGAGTTGCAAATCCGAAGTGGGACCCACGTGAGCTGCTCACGTAGGATCCCCGTGGACCCCCGTTTTGGAGCCCGCTTTGTGCTACTTGGGTCCCGAATAGCCGCCATAACTTTAGTTGAAAAGAGGCAGACGGCAGCGCCCGATCGTGCCGTCTTGTGCTCTGCAAGTGCAGTTCCATCGAGGTTCGAACACTTGCAGAAAGACTTAAGTTCCCTCGGTGCATTGACCACAAAAGTGATGACGTCACAACGTGGCGCTTCGCTCCAGGGTCGTTTTAATGGACAAATTTATAGGGTCTCGACGTGAGGTAAGAAATTGTGTAATGAAAAAGTAAAAAAAAAAGAATTAAGGCTCCAACCCACGCTGTGGAGGTGGTTGGACATCGAAGCTGTGGAATCACCTGCAACAATTGCCCACTGCACTATAGACCCTTTTTATGGCAACCGCCACCAGGTGTTTGCCGCTGCTGCTGCCATACAGCCATAGAGTGCGACTAGAACCATGAATGAGGTGTGCTTACCGTGTGGAATGTCCCTTCCCATTGCTGGACCTGTCGCGACCTGATCTGAATGTTCCTATAGTTACCACTCACTTAGAAACATGCAGCGGGATATCTGAAGCCATGTTCAAAAAGAAAGGAGAAGGTGTTAGAGTAGAATAGAAATTCCCGACTTGGCCAAAAGGGAAAACAGAGCAGTCAATCTTTCAGGGAGACTAGACCCTCGGAGACTGACATAACAATGATGTTCACTTCAATTAGTCAAAAACTCGAAATTTTCACAAATTTAAAAGTAACGGTAGAGGGTATCGAGCAATCTATAAAGATGATGTCGCATTACTACGACGAGGTCATGTCCCAAGTGGCAACTCCAAATGCTGACATAAAAGATTTAAAAGCACGGGTCACGAAACTTGAGGAGAGCAAAAATGATGTTTCCCAGTTGAAAGACGGACTGAATGACCTCGAGTGGAGGAGCAGGCGCTAAAATCTGGAATTTCATGGGCATTCCGTTAACTAATAATGAAGACTTGCTCGAGAAGATAAACGACGTAGCAGCTAAGATCGGTGTACCAGATCTTACGTCGCCGGAGGTGGTGTCAGCACACCGGCTCCCTCCGAAACTTGGAAAGGTTCCAGCAGTCATTGTTCGCTTCGCAAAACAGCAAACTTGAGATCAATGGCTCGACAGTAAGAATGAACTAAGAAAACAGCGGTGTGAGATCTACATCCAAGAAAACATGACCCGGCAAAACAGGAAGCTGCTTCGCGCTGCGAAAGACTGGGCGAGTGCCAACCGATTCAAGTATGCATGGCATAAAACCGGAAAGATTCTTGTGTGCGAAAAAGATGGAGATCGACCTTTTGTTGTTGAGAATGTGGATGACCTTGCAAAGATTCGATAATTCAACTTTCTTGTTTGTGTAATATGTTACTTCAGGTCATCTTGCGAGATGGCGACTGCCAACATTTTATTGCCGCGAGAACTTAAAGTAATTTGGGCGCTAAATGCGCGTCCTCACTGAAATGTTTTCATCTAAACACAAGATCTGCCAAAGATAAATCTGCTGATTTGGAGTTTTTTTTTTGGATGAGATGGATGTCTCTTTCGACGTAATCATGCTATCGGAAACTTGGTATAAATCTGACAGTAATGCTTTCAAACTTCCTGATTACAATACCCATTCTGTAAATCGGCCATCTCAGCGCGGTGGTGGTGTTGCCATGTTAATTCATAAATTAATGAGCTACGAACTTTTATCTGAGTATTTTCGCTCTAACGATGACTATGAGGTACTGTCAATAAAAATAGATAAACATGTTGTGTCTGTATTTTATCGTCCCCCAGATGGAAAATTTGTGAATTTTTGGATGGCTTTTTTGTGTTTATAGAAGAAAAACAGTACAACTTAATTTGGGGAGGGGCTCTTAATATTGGCATGTTAAGCGATAGTAGTGAAAAATATTACAACGCTTTTTCAGGTAAACTGGTGCGTGAACGTTTTACATCAACCGACACGTATTACTACCACGCCAGAAATGTTGATTGATTTATTGATTTCCAATTTTGAGCTGTGTAAAACAAAATCAGGTGTGATAGCTTGTGATATCAGTGACCACTTTGACACTTTCTTTTGTTTAGATGAAAATATCTTTACTGTACCAGAAAGAGTATATTTTACACAACATTGAAGATAGAAATGTTGTCCTAGGCATTTTCATAGACTTTACAAAAGCATTTGATTATATTAACCACGAGCTACTCATTCGAAAACTTGAGTTTTATGGTATCAGAAGACCATGCAGCACTCCTCATTAAATCATACTTAGAACGTCGCCAACAGTTCGTTAATATTAGCGGCCACTTATCCAATAAAAATCAATTAAATCTGGAGTACCACAAGGCAGTATACTAGGGCCATTACTGTTTAATATATACATCAATGATATCGTTAACATAGCAGAAAACATAAAGTTTATCATTTACGCTGATGACACCAGCCTCTTTTTTTCAGCTAAAAATTGCAATGAAATCTCATGTGTTGCGAATAAAACCATAAGAATTCTAGAAACCTGAGCTAGTTCAAATAATCTTATCATCAATAAGAAAAAAAAAAATAAAGCCGACCTTTTTCAGCCCCAGAAATAGGAATATTATCCTAACAAGTGACATTTTCTTAGACTCGTGTCCAATCGAAATAGTAAACACATTTAAAATATTGGGAGTAATTTTCTCAAAGCACATGTCTTGGACCGAACATGTGGGCTATTAAATTTCTAAACTAGCCAGAATAACTGGTATGTTACATAGACATCGTCATATTGTTCCTATTGGAGTTAAGCTGATTTTATATAACTTATTTTTTTTCTCACCTGAACTACTGTCATCTAGTCTGGGGTACCACCACACAAACTAATCTCCAAAAACTATTTTTACTGCAAAAAAGAGTGCTAAGTTTCATATGCAACGTGCCGTATAATTTTCATACTAACTAAATTTTCGTTGGGCTGGGTGTTCTGAATGTATTTCAATATTGTGCTTTTAGACTGTGTGTAAAATATAAAGAGGAATATCGGGATATAAACAGCTTTTTGTACGCTTAGCATCCCTCAGAAACAAACCTATAACATATTGCACTCGCCATTCCGATTTCTGGGTAGTAGATGCATCTTGTATACTGACTATGGTTTACAGATGATTGAAGAAACACTGCCAACGTTTCGCAACAAAATGATCCGGTCTAATTTCGATATAGAATCCTGTAACATGTGTGATATGAAGAGACATTTTCTGTCAAAGTAATTATGTGATTACACTGCGTCCCTCGTAGGTGTTTTTCTTTTTTGTTTGCTCCTCGCTTTGATATTAGGAGATATTTTTCTATCAAAGTATTTATGTGATTACACTCATTCCCTCCTAAGGGTTTTCTGTTTTCTCTTTGCCTTTTTTTTTTCCTTTATATAATTTCTTGTGTGTGCTTTTGCAACCGTTGTGTACCTGTGAGGGCGCTGAAAACCAGTCAAGCTGCTTAGACAGCTTTTTTCCTCAGCTCCCACCATATTGATATGGTGAATAAAGCTATTATTATTATTATTATTATTATTAGGTGGTGCTCCAGTCTTTGACGTGCCAGAGAACTCTCGGTTTATAAAAATAATGGACAAAGGTCACCTGAACACCACTGGTTGAAATGTAGATAGAACTTTTGACCACTAATTCTCCAGGTGAACGCCAAAAGAGCGAAGGAGTGTGAGATCTGATAAAATGTTTCGAGTAGTCTTGTAAACCAACTTGCCTCTTCCAAGATGTAATATTGTCCAGCCGAGGGCCCTCGTTAAATATCCAACATATTGTCCGTGTAGCATTTATGCTTTCTAGCATTGGTGACATAAACAAGCTCAACAGGCTTGCAAAGACGGTACGACCGGAAGTTGCTTACGACTCAAGCGGCAGTTGATGTTTGTAAACAGCAAAAGGTATATGTCAAATGATTGACGAAAAAAAAAGTAAATGCATTTCACCAAAACTTTTTTTACATGAAAGACTTCGTATGCTGCCGTTGCCGCGGCAGCTTATGCAACCGCTATCTTTACCGAAAAAACGCATGCTGGGAGCGCTACGTGCTTCGCATTGTTAGCGGGACTAGTGACGTCAATCCACACTTCGTTCTCCCGTTGCCGCGGCAGCTTATGCAGCCGCTATCTTTACCGAGAAATGCATGCGGGGAGCGCTACGTGCTTATCATCGTTCGCGCGCGCCTCATAATCTATCACGTCGTTTTGACACTAGTTTTGTGGTTTTCTTATTGAAGCAAGTGTCAAAACCACATCATTAATGATAAGTCGTGCGCGAACGATAAGGTGCGCGCGTGTTTTTTTTTTGTCTAATCATTAAGACTTTTTTATCGTCTCATGCAGTAGCACGACGCGATGACAAAAATCTGTAATAACGTTTCACAACCGGTTTGTCCTTGCTAGCAGGTGACACAATGGCCTCGAGGGTTCAGTGGTTCTTTCTGAGGGAGTGCGCGACCCCGTTGAATAAGGTTCTTTTTTTTTTAAAGAAATACTGCTAATCTCATATGGAGATTATAGCAAGTGGGATACGAATATAATGAAAAATAATATACAAGGGCAGTGTCACAGTCGCCCCCACCTGGAGGTTAGAGGCACTATTCCCCCTTGACGGTTCGCCCGCCGGCCCTCTACAACGACTGAGAACAGTATTTATTTTTGTTGAGGCCGGTCAGCCCGCGTGGTTGGCGCGTGTGCCCAAGTCGGGGGAGAACGAAATCAGTTCAGGCGGACTCATATAGACTGAACAATGAACAATATATTTACTTGAAAGAAAAAGAAATATAAATTCAAGGTTGGCACAAAGGCAAACGATACACAACAAAAAGAAAACCCCAAAGCTCCCCACGGAACTTCAATCAGTATTAAAACCAAATGAAACAATAGAGAAACGGTTGGCGCGCTACAGAAATTCAAAATAAAGACAATGAAACAAAGGACCCAAGCCAGGGACGGAGAGCAAGTGAAAGTAAAACGTCCGGAAGAGTAAAGTTCGAAGTGTACGGACGGGTCTCACTCAAATTTGGTGTCGGAGGGGCGTCGTCGGGCTCTCGGCGGTGGTGAGCTGGCAGGAGGACGGCGGCGATGACGATGAAGAGGCCCAGAAGAAATCGCGTTGCCGGACCGCCATCCCCGCCGACTTAACCCCGTAACCACGAACGTCCTGCCCCTTGACGACCCAAAAAACTCTCCCCGAAACTATCCGCTCCTCACGAAAACCGTCTCAACCGTCCCTCTCCACGGCGACGTATTTCCCGCCTTTGTCGGCGCCGAAGGCACCCCCGAGGAAAAGAAAAACAAGCAAACAGAACCGGGTTTCGTCTTGCCGTTTTTAGTTGCCGCAACCCGAGCCGGCGCACCGGAAAGGTAAATCAGCGATGGGCGAGCAGCACGAAAACACTAAGAAAAAAAAGATCGCGAGAGAATCGGCCGGCGCCAGAGTTTGTGACAATCAGTTATACTGGCACTCCCATCCTCCACCAGACAGTAGCAAAACACAACACATTATACTAAACGCGTGACAAACAAATCAAGAGATCCCAATTCCACTGCCTCTCAATGAAGCCCGTTCCACTCCTCTACGTGGAAGAAACCAAAACTCGAAACAATCATTACGAGGAATAAATGAAACTATGAATAAACTATGTTTTTGTCTTGTTATGTAGTCATGAATACAAAGTTTAAAATGCCCATGAATAATCTGATATAAAAGTTTTCAACTACATACCCGATTTCTTTCTGTCATTGACTGGAGGCCACATCTTTGAACAAGACTGTATACTGAAGTCACCCTATAGGTATTAAATATAAATCTAGCAGCTTTGTTTTAAATTCTGTCTAATTTCGCCAAGTTTAACTTTGTAAATGGGTCCCAGATTACGTTAACATATTCTAATTTAGGCCGAATAATAGTTTTATAAGCTAGTAATTTCGTTTCGGAGGGGGAGTATTTCAGAGTTTTTTTTTTTTTTTAAGAAAGACGAGCTCACGAAGACCATTCGAAGTAACGTAATTAATATGCTCATTCCAGCTGAGGCGGTTGATAATCCGAATCCCCAGATATTTGTATTATGAAACCTCTACTAGGTTGTGGCTTGCTATGTTATATTTAAACTCGAGGGGCTTCTTTTTGTGATTAACAGTCATAAACACATCTTTTTCATAATTTATGCACATCTGCCAAGAGCTATACACTATTTATTAATCAGACCTAGATCTTGGTGACAATCGACGAAACTTCTATTCTCGGGGTCAGCTTTATGGGGGATTTTTTGGAAGAAAAAGTGCCCGTACGCAGCTTTCATCGACGCTCGAGGTACGCAAACGCCTTTCCGTGGAGCTCGCTTTCGCAATATTTGAGAAGGTGAAAAAGCTCTGAAGACAAATTGGCCGAATCAGGCACGACGACGACATGAAGTGTATCAAGGCTGAAGTGCAAGCCAGCGAGAGTTTTAAGAATTTCTCACAGCACGGTTGCTTCAGTGCATATATGCGTGATCAAACGAACTGTCCGTAAAAAAATATACATTTTCGCAGATGAAGACGGATTGACCAGCGTAAATCAGAAAATATAGATTTAATCGTCGAACTTGTGCAGAGAAATAAAAGAGAGGAGTAGCATCGACGGCGGCAGCAGTGCGACGATGCGGCTGCGTGACAGGTGGCTGTAAGCCGACAAAGTCGCGCTCGGCTCTTTATCTACCAGCCTCGACATCTGTGATTCGACCCAGAATGTTCGTTAGTGAGCGAGAGGGAGACTGATTAGGCAATATCATTCCGACATCCTTATCTTTTACACACGGGGTAAGAGTAAATTCGAGTCTTTTAGAGGCACGGACGTTCCTTCACAGTTATGCGCGCTTGGAGTCTAACTTATAACTGTAGAATCAGTGGGATTTTTTTTATTTCAGTGTGATGACTACAAGGCAGGAACGAAACACACACTCATATTGCAAGCCTGAAAAACGTAGTTTGGGGTCTCAAACCGCTCCTGTTAGAGTCAAAATAATTGTTACTTCCATTACAATGCACGTCAACTGCAAAATCAAAAAAAAAAAAAAAAAAAGGGCTCGACGCTGTTTTGATATCACATTCTAAATATATGCTTTTCTCGGTGCATTTTTATCGGATCTCCATGCGGGGGATGATTTTCGTCAGACAGTATCCCGTATCGTACAAAAATGCAATTCGTTATAAAGGTGACCAGTTTTCTTAGGCCTGCCATGTACCAAATAAATAGAATATCAGAATCGTATTATTGCGTAAACGATTCAAACTTGCAGACGGCATACTTCAGTCTTTCTGTGTGCGTTCATCATGCGTTCGTCGTCTGCAAGAGGCATTTCGAGGTATCTCGAGGACCGGAAGTTGGCGCCGTAAATATTTCAGAAAACGCCGATACTCGGCAAACTTCTGTCGAGGGGTGATTCCACGTCAGTTCATGCAATGATGGACCGGGTCATAGTTTCTATATTTTTGTTAAAAATATATATCAAAGCCATGTTCTTGAAAGCAACATTCAGCTATATGTGAACGCCGTAACAATTTTTTCTTTTTTTTGCTGAGATTTAAAATAGAGAAGCTCGAGGCGTGGAAACTGAGATGATTTCAGGATGCTACTTTGCACACTCGTCATTTTCTCATCGAAGCTTTCACTTCACCATAACCTTTTTAATACGTTTTACAAAAGATATACAACACATACACTAAAAATTAAAAATACCAATAAAATATTTCTATGCAAACAAAAAAATCATACATGCATACAAACGCGTTTTACAGACATATTCAAAAATTTTTTTGCAAATAAACACTCTTTCATAATACTTCACAAAACATATCAAAAGGTGTGTCATTAAATATTATTTACGAATATTTAAATATAATATGCCCACCCTTAATTATCTTTTTGTTGTTAACGCGGAAATGCGGCTGATTTCTCGAAATATGGCAAGATTGGGCGTCGATATTTAAAAAAAAAAGCTCCATCTTTTATTTTTTTTAAAACTCCCCTTGGCACTTTCCAGCGACTTGAACTAACCTGTGATGGCAAAAGATTGAGTAACATATTACCTCTGAACGGGAAGAGCTATGACAAACCTTCACTCGGAGCGAGCCAACGTATTCGTCGTAGCGGCTTTGCCGCACAGCACCAAACATTTTGAGCGGTAGTTACGGCTTGTATTTTATAGTATTAAAATTATTTTTTTTTCATAAGGGGTGAGTATCAGTGACGTGAAAAGGGACTTTGAGCTGGAATACCATTAATTAGCTTACAATTCACAGAAACAAAACGGCCCCACTCTGCAAATTCGCTAACTATGCGTACATAAGCTTAAAACTCTCAGTTGCGCGAGTGGCCATGTATACATCCGGCCTCTCGGCATATGGTGACTTCCACAGATGAGATGGCTGGATTCATCTGACAGGTTTTACTGTGGCCCACTTTGCTTGCTTTACCGCACAAAACTCTCGAACTCGAAGACAGTTGTGAGCACTGCGCGGAGTGGTTTGACGCGTTCCGTGAAGCGCTGAAGAAATGCAGTTTCCACCAAGAACGTAAGCGATTGTACACGCTTCTGCCACCAAGAATCTCGAAGAAAAAAATATTGCGTCTCGTGCCGGAAGCGTCTGCCTACATGATTGATCAAACAAGAAAACTGAAGCGCAAAGGTGGTGTATGGGCAACCCCTGATCACTACACGGGGGAAAAAGGCGAATGCCGAAGACGTGAGGGTTGTAATTGAGTATTACACACGCGACGACCTCGCATGCTCTGTTCAAAGCCCCAACCAAAACTGGGCGGTTGTGATCCCCTGTTAGAATTAACAAAATTTATTAAAAGAGCAAACAACGAAACCGTTAGGGAAAAATGACCGCATCTCCACCCGGTGAATGATGCTGATTGGGGCGAAGCTCTGGTGGTGCTGATGATACTGATTTTATTGTTCATAGGTAGTGATGATGGTGCGGAATTTCTTTTTTATTGCTCATAGGTTGTGCTGAGTTCCGGGTTGCGTTTCGAGTTCATTATTACTGCTTTATGATCGGTGAAATGCAGAGTCAGTGGTTCTTCAGACGGATCAGATTGGATCCGCTAGAAGCCGTGGGAACGCATCTCGACCGCTTAAGTCAACGGTCCATGTCAAAAAGAGAATGTGTAGTATGGATCGTGGTTATATACGCAGTTGAGCACTTGACCACAGCGCCCTCTCGTCTATAAACGTTGAGCCAATGTATGCAAAGTTTAACGCGATTATATACGCATTTGACCGTAGCGCCCACTCCTGTATAGACGTTGAGCGGCTACATGCAACGTTTCATCCATGACAGAAACCCCAGCTCTTGAGTTACTACCACATCTCAGAGCCCCCTACTCCTCCCGCAGTCGTGGCCGAGTGGTTAAGGCGATGGACTAGAAATACGTGGCCGAGTGGTTAAGGCGATGGACTAGAAACACATTGGGGTCTCCCGGCACAGGTTAAAATCCTGTCGACTGCGCAAACATTTTTTTTTTTTTTTTAAGAGGACAGATGGCATGGCAATCGATGTGAGCACGGACGCCGGACAAGGCTAGACCCAAAGAAGCTTGGCCCCTAAACGGACGTCGTCAAAGCCATGATCAACGACATGTCCAAAGTCGTAAAAAGGTTTATGACCCGCTCTATTAAGGAAGTTTACCAGCCGTTTAGGAAGGACCATCCCCATCCAGAACAAGGCATCTCCAAATTTTATTTCCTACTACCAAAATGAGTGAAAAAAAGTCCCGAGCATGAGGTGTCCGCATGCATATATTGCGTTAATTTTCAGTTGCTTTTAACGGCCATGACAAATGCTCCAAAGAAGACATTTACCGAAGACGACCTCAAGCGCATCTACCTCTGCTGCGCCGTTCCGAAAATCGTTCCTTAGAACGATTGCTTCCTGTGCCCTTCCGAAAAGTGCCCAAAAACGCAGAGCATCTCGCTGCAGTCACTCCACCTCGACGAAGACCAAGCTTAGATCTGTTTCGCGTTATGGGACGTCGGCGAACTCGTCAAAAAGAGACACTTCCGCCTTCCTGAGGGAGCTGGAGAGCGAAAAGTATATAAGGCATTCTGACATCCGTGACCTTCAACATTCACTACTGCGTGATGCACGTTAAAAATCCCAGGTTAGCGGTTACCGCACTGGCTAAATTTCTCATCTACAGCTAAGAGACCGATTACCCGTTGAGGCGCATCTCCATCAAGGCTGTATAAACATAAAGAGCAAGCCAATTTTTATTTTTTCGTGACCTTCAACGAAGCCTGATACATGATACAACAACCGCCTGACCACCCAAGGCAGTGATGTTCAACTTCGAGTTTGCGGAAACGTGGATAGTACTCTTTCCAACCGATGTGCAGAGTTATCATTGGAGAAAAACTCAAGTGTCTCTCTTCACAAGTGTGGTTACGTTCTCGCAAGGCACGCAAAGCTTTGCCGTTGTCAGCGATGGTACACGACACATGACACAGCTCACGCTCTTCTAGCCAGAGAGGGCATAAAAGAGTATGTTGATGAATATTACCCAGCCTTTTTTAAAATATTGTTTGTATCAGACGGAGCGACGGTGCATTTCAAGAATCGCTTTCAATTGCACGAATTGTCTCGGAAGCCGTACTCTTCGGCAAGATGAATACTGAACACAGAAAAAGCGCTTGTGTTGGAGTAGGTGGTGTTCTTAAACACCACGCAACGCTCATCAACTTGATATCTTCGCTCAACTGCACGATTGTCACCGCTAAAGACTTTTTGGAAGTGCTGCGTGAAAAAGTAACAAATGTCTGCATGTTCCACCTGTCTGCGGAACGGGTTCCAGAGTTTTGTGCGGTGAAGCATGCAGAGTAGACCACCCGACAACTTGTGAGAGAAATGCAGGCATCTCATCTGTGGAAGTCATCATATGCCGAGAGGCCGGATGTATACATGGCCACTCGCGCAACTGAGCGTTTTAAGCTTTGTATATGCATAGTTAGCGAATTTGCGGACTGGGGCCGCTTTGTTTCCGTGAATTGTAAGGTAATTAATGGTATTCCAGCTCAAAGTCCCTTTTCACGTCACTGATACTCACCCCTTATGAAAAAAAATAATTAATAATATAAAATGCATGCCATAACTAACGCTCAAAATGTTTGGTGCTGTGCGGCAAAGCCGCTATGACGAAGACGTCGGCTCGCTCCGAGTGGAGGTTTGTCGTAGCTTTTCCCGTTCTGAGGTCATATTTTACTGAATCTTTTGCCATCAAAGGTTAGTTCAAGTCACTGCAAAGTGTCAAGGGGAGTTTAAAGAAAAAAAAAAAAAGATGGAGTTTTTTTATATATCGACGCCCAATCATGCCTCATTTTGAGACATCAGCCGCATTTCCGCGTTAATAACAAAAACGATAATTAAGGGGGGCATATTATCTCTATATATTCGTAAAGAATATTTATAAACGCGAATTTTGATATGTATTGTAAAATATTATGAAAGATGGTCCATTTGCAAAAAATTGTTAATATCTCTCTAAAACGCGTTTTTATGCTATGTTTGAGTTTTTTCTTTTCATAGAAATATTTTATTGATATTTTTAATTTTTTGTATCTGTGTTGTATATAATTTGTAAAACGTATTAAAAAAGTTATGGTGACGTGAAAGCTTCGATGAGGAAATGACGACTGTGCAAAGTAGCGTTGTGAAATCTTCTCAATTTCCACACCTCGAGATTCTGTATTTTATATCTCAGCGAAAAAAATTTGTTACGGCGTTCATATATAGCTGAATGTTCCTTCCAAGAACATGGCTTTCATATATATTTGTAACAAAAATATCAAAATTATGACCCGGACCATCAATGCGCGAACTGACGTGGAGTCACCCCGTGGTCTTATGAAATCAAGGCTTCCTTATCTATTATTTTTAGACGTTTAAATTCCACGTCCGATTTTTGACGAATCTTTCTTTTGAAGCGAAATCCAGTCCCATGTCATTGTCCATTACAGCGCTCCTAGCAACGGTTTGTTTGGAGCGGTGACGTCACACTTACGGGGTCCATTCCGGCAGCGGTGGCGTAGTCAAACTAGCTGGTGAGATCTGTCTAATGGCAAGAACAAGCTCGTCGTGTACCACGTGTGACTAGACTACTAGCATCAGCGCCGTAGCCCGGATTATGCACTGGTGATGTTTCTGCCACAATGCGGAAAAGCAAAGAACACCCACGCTATCGCTTCCTCATACTATGCCGAACCAGGCGATGAGCCCACCTTAGCACACCTCAAAGCACTCCTCCCCCTCCAGCGCAACCTACTTTCTATATTTATGTGCGCGCGAAGACGAGGACACAAGCACAAACATGTTGCCCTGTACGATGCTTGCATTGCACGAGCGCGCGGTCTTGGCATGCATAGATGCTGAAAGCTCAGAGTGCGTTCTTCTAAACGTTCGCACGTAAAAAAAAAAAATAAATAAATAAATAAATAAAGTGATTATTGAAGGGGAGAAAAAAAGAGTTGGAGGTAAATTTTGGCGTATTTGAAAGCACTGAGTATGACGTCATACCCAGTGCTTTCAAGAGTCTTGCGCGTGCTGTTCGCGAGAGCAAGCGCGTGCATTTGCAAACCTGTCAACGTTGCCTCCACATGGTCACTGCACGTGCTTGCCCCACGTGGGGCACTTGAGGAGGGAAGCCTTTCTACCGTTTATGTGGAATAGGGCCTTCGTTTAATTACCGAAGCACAAAGGAGATTGCTTTGAACGTAGGTACATGCTGCACGCGCTTGCCTTATTTCTATAAAAGATTCTGAGTAAATAAACCAAAATAAAGTGTTGATGAAGGAGCGTTCAAAGTGCGATTTGTTTTGCGTTTCTGCTTTAGAACAGTTACTGCTGCAGGCATCAGCATGCGCAGCGCGTGGAACTACACTCGCGCATGCTCTTTTTAGTGTTTGGGTAATTTAGCAAAATGTATTGGCGGCGAGATGTTTTAGTGGCGCCCTCCTACGGTTCCCCCTTGTGACGTCATTACCTTGCAGACAACAAGTTCGATGGTGTTTGTAAATAGAAAGGTGGAAGCTTGAAATCATTGCGCTCTCAAAAGAACACTGCCAACACCGTCAAAATTAAAGTTATTTCATTCCTCTTATTTCCGCCGATGACAAATCCCCTTTCCGACGTCATAGTCAGCGTTCCGCCAATCGCGGAAGGCCGACCACAGCGACGCTTTCGCTCGCGCACGGGGCTAATATTTATGAATAGGTGATACCAAAGTGCATAGCTTGATAAGCGTCCAAGATTCGCTTGCGCTCGCCAACCTTGCCGCACACAAGGACTGCTTGGTGTAGCGACCACCATGAAAGTTAGCCAAAGTCCTAAAACTACCCCACACCCACATAACAACGGTGAAACAACATTTGCGAGGACACCTAAGCCCTTTTTACGAGTTGTAAATGCGAAAGCATGAATGTCGCTCTACCGCTCCCTTATCGTCTGCGGTGTGGCGTGGACTTCCACGTTTCGCTACTGTCGAGGTTGCGGCCGGCGGCCGAGCGCACGCTCTCGTAAAGCGACCCCCCACCCCCGGCAAAACCTACCACAAGAGCGGTGGTCGATAGCGAGCTCTAGTGAAGAGACCGCCAATGGCTAGCTATAGGAGCCGTTGTGCTCTGCCAATCGGAGAGTAAGTATTTCTTTCGCGTTTTTTTTTTTTTTTTTTTTTTGCGATTAAAGACGCCGCCGGCTCCGCTGCATGAAATAGTTAATGCTTTCACATCGAAAAATCGCAAAGACGCCCCAACTGCATGAACAAAGACGCCATCCCACAACTAAAAAATCGAGCCGACACCATATTTTTGACGGCTGTGGTGAGGCTCGTGGAGGGAACTGTCGAGAAACTCTGCGCAACACATTTATGTTTGTCCTTTGTCCCTCTTGTTCTCCTTCTGCAGGGATTATTTTCATCATTCTTGTCCAGCTCTCTTGCACCTTTGCATTTAATTGCTTTAAAATCACATCATTGTTCCCTCCTCAAACTGAGCGAGCCAGGAAGGAGGGCTCCAGCGCAAATTTGAAAGCGCTGTTATAGCTACTTGGGGAATCAATAGACTGATCTCACCAGCTATAGTTTGAGTACGCCGCCGTTGCCGCCATGCATCGTGGGAGCTGTAGTCTTTCTGCACGCGCGACAACCAGGTTGGAGCTCTGCGCGATCAGAGCACGAGGCGGCATGAGCTGTCTCGTGAACTGGCGTCTGCCTCCTACGAACTACAGTTATAGACGCTTTACACACGCGCCAGAATACAGCCGCCATTGCTGACCTTCTCTTGTTTTACCGAGATACCGAGCCACTGAAATTGGTGTGGACGAGCCTCCACAAAGGCCAATGCTGGGGAGCAAGACAGAATAAAATCTAAGATGTCAATAACCTGGCCTGCTATGGTAATAATGAAGTGAAGTAAGCGTAATAAGGGGGAACAAAAACTGAAGGTCAGTTATGGCGGCGCCCATGCACAGCTGCTGCAAAGCGTCTATAGCAGCGTCACGTATGCGTGGAACGCTTGGTGAGATCGGCCTATTTGAAAATGAAGTTTGATATTTGTGCTACAGGAGGTGAAATAAATACAATTCGAGTTTTTCTTTTTCAGTTATAGAATATTTTTATTCTGTTCTTAAAATACAGCGTATTTAAAGTGAAAGGAAGTATACACGGCTTGCACGTGATGTGATCGCATTATGTAAGCACGTATTGTTACTTATATTTGTCAAGAAAAACAAACTGGGCAGTGCGAAGGTACGCGCGCATCAGTATGACTATATACCACAAGTGGCTGCTGATGTGACATCAGTTCAGCCATGTGTACTACACACGGTCATCGCTGCAGTTACAGTGTGTTATGCATTATATTTTGCAGTCACAGCCAGTCATTGCAATCTATTCACCCCCTTCAACGGGAGCTGATATCACGAGGCCACAACAGTATTTGGTGCCCCTGTAGGCTTCCGGTAGTGTATCTATTTGTTCTTCAGCAACCAAGAACGATCGGGTAAGAAGATTTTCTTTCGTAGAATTATCTGTAATATTCTTGTAAGAACCTTCGCTTATTGTAGAAGGTAGCAGAAATGACCAAGGGATGGGAGACAAAAATAAATAAAAGGAAAGCCGGAAGCGCGCGGGGAACCGCCGATAGCGGGCGATAGCGAGCTTGTTTGCAAACAAACACCGCTGAACAAGGTTTCTATGAATGCCGCCACCTTGCGAGAGAAACCGAGGCTGAGGGAAGACACGGAACAGCAGCTCATGCCGCGATACACGAAGGTACGAGTCTCGCGACAAAACATCAACTGGCAAGTCGACCAAATATTGGTAAATAAAGTACAGATAGTACTAAAACTGTACCAAACGCATCTTCCTACAGACTCTTCTTCTCTGCAAATGTATATATGTACTGAGCAGCAGAGACCACCCCATGCCGAGCGAAAATTTGTCGGCTTCTTGCGCAGGAGTTGTGGCGATGTTAGAACGGCACCAAGCTTTATTGACCGATTGAAAAAAACAAAATAGTGGGTAGAACTTGAGGCACCTAACTTCGAGGTCTACCCACAATCCTTTCAATCAAAGCCAATCATGATTGAGTTCGGCGTCGTTCTGACGTCACCGCAGCTTCTGCGCAAGAAGCAGCGTTCCACACGAAGACTGTGCGCAGCCGGCGCTACGATCTGGTGCAGTCAAACGAGTCAGCGCCAAAAGTGCTTGGTCATGGCGCTTGCCGTCTTTCTGGGTGTGCTATCCCCGATTGAACCAATCACTCACACACACACAAAAAGGAGCAGGATCACGGCGTACCTGGTGTGCGTGATTGGTTTAGTCGGTGATAACAGACGGACAAAAACGACGAGCGCAGTGACGATACACTTTGGTGCTGCTTGATTGCCTCCGTCTGATCGTAGCGCCGGCTGCACATAAGCCATTTGCACCCAGGATCAACATTAAAAAAAAAAAAAAAAAGTTTAGTACATGGGCAGTCAGGGTGCTCCCTCAAAGCGCATTTTATAATAATTATTTTGTTTTAAAATACGCAGCGAATCACTATCAATCGGCGCTCATCCGTGGGTGCGTTTCTCTATCACCAGGTGCTTCAAGAAAGAACACGCGATGCTTTTGTGTGAACGCAAGCTCAGCGCCTTTCGCCTTCAAGCCAACAGATGCTCTGGTTCCCTGGTGCTATCGAACCCTGGTGACGTAAGCCGGATCGGTATATAAGACGGGAAAAGGTGCGTGGCACCAGCGTTCACTGCTCCGTCACCCACCTCCGGTAAGTTCGTCTCGGGGGAATTGGCACGCGATGCTGTCGCGCGCTCTCCCAAAAAGAGCAGTCTTTTTTTTGTGTGTGTGTGTCTGTGTGTTTGTTTCGCTTTGAAACGCGGTTGATTTCTTCTGACGAAATGGCATTCGAGGTATTTTGTGAAAAAGAAAAGGGCAGAACTATAAGCTTCGCTTTAACCTAACCCAGTTTTTCCTGACTACTTTCATATATATTATTTCAATATACATGCGTAGAACCACACATGTCTACGCGCGTGTGACGCAAACATTCACTGGTTTATGCTCGAAGAATTAACTTCACATGAAAGTAACCTACGAAAGAAGGAACGTTCTGCTCCACTTCCTAGAAACTTTCCTGTTAGCCGTTTGATATCATGAAGTCCTTTTCCGCTTCCGCCGTCCTCGACGATATTTGAAGGACCCGAAGAGGTTGGAATCACAAGATCGCCAATGAACAGATACAGCGGTTATTTTTCTAGCGTAGTCGGTAGTGGGTAGCAGAGAGAATCGGAAGGAAGCTGGCGACTCCAGTGACCGACACAGGCGCCAGCGCTGCAGCTTAGCCTGCGCTCCAGAGGTTCAGGGACGTCTGGGGGTGCCGTGGAAATAAGCCCATTATATAAGCCTGGAACACGTATGCTGCCCCGAACTCTCAGTAATGTCTAAAGTGCCTCCCTATGTGCCTAAGTGTCGAGTACAGAGAGATGATAAAATCGCGCCCTTCCCATTCCTTCCCTCGCATCCTTCCTCACCAAGGGAAGAAACGGTGAGCGAGTGCTACTTTCGTTGACGATTGGGTAAGACACGAAAATGGGAACCACCAGCACAACGAATGCCATAGAGAATAGACCAGCCCCGCAACCCTATTTGAGAGTAACTTTAAAAGGGGCTTCTCTGTCAACCTCCTGAGGCCCCGCTTGATCGCCTCTTTCGTTATGGATAACTATCCCGGGTGTTCCATCTTAATTCGAACCGATTTATTAGAAAAAAAAAATCCGTAAACGATGCACTAATACAGTTTGGGCGGGTGAGTTATACGGCCAGGGGGACATTACGTGGGCTGCTAATCTTTACAATAAGTCGGATAATTCACGGAACTTCCTTAATCAACTTTTTAATTAGTAAAAATAATTTTATGGTTTCAGTTTGAAACATTCTGAACATAATCGAAAACCGCTAGATCAGTCAATTTTAGAACGACTTGAAGCTCGTGGGAAACTCGGGGGCGCACCAAAGTTGCCCCTCGTGCAGCACGCTCAAAGCTAGCTGTGGCAAAAACGCAGATGATTAGATTGTCATCGCGTTTCGCCACTGCTAGCTGCCAACACACCGAGTGTGTTGGCCACGCTCGGTGTGGCCAGACGAGGGCTTGTTTCTAAACAGCGCGTTAGCCTATAGTGCCATTTTCTGATCTTGTCTGTGTGACTTGGTCTATTCTTCATTACCAAACCGAGAATACTTCCAAACCAAGATCAATTGACTTCGAGGCTTATTTTGCCTAAAGTAACTGTAGGTGCTCAGAATGTTTACCGAGCACTATACGTGTGCTCACATTTCCCTCTCTCATCCTAGCTGATAAATTCTCAATCAAAACAACGGTTTATCATTATTGGATATGTTTCTGTGACCTTCTCTTTGTCGAGTTACGAACTTTTTTCCCTTATCTATATTTATTTCGCCATTCTTCTGCAGTAGCCATGTGGAAGATCCTGACGGTGTTCTGCGTCGTCGCACTTGCGACCGCTGCCGGAGGTAACAAACATTATATTACTTTCCATAAAATGTATGTGCAACTGTGCGCTGAAGTTGTTAAGTCACTTTCGTCATGATAATCACACCTTTATGTTTCTCATAAATTGTAAAACGCGTTGCTGTTTGGCCACACTTGTTTTAACCGCATAAATATCGTGAGGGGTGGCACGCTCGAGTCGTGGCTGAACCGAGCTGTCACGTTGAGTGATGATATATAACGTGCGCTCCACACGTCAATGACAAAGGGTCAATTCACCAATTTGTTTAAAAAGACGAGGTACTAGTTTAAATTATTCTTAGTAAGTTATTAGCACAGAGTGCTCTAAGCACAAGTACTGCAGATGGCGACGGCCAGCAAAGGCAGCTGAATTCCCGGATCAATTTCGGAGTAGAAAATCCAAATAACCAACGTCACAAATTCCGAAAACCACGTAGATTAGACTAAAATTGTTAGATCCAGTGAGAGTAGCGCCAAGCTCCACGTATGGTCGCTATTTTGGTTCATGAAGGGAGCATGCAGTTTATCTTTGACCTCTTCATTTTTGGTGAGCAAATTCAAATTCCCAGTCACAGGGTCCTTCGTAAAAACATTTCGGTCTACCGAGATTTTGCTATCCACACACCGGCGATACAAGCGCACATCTTCACTCCGCCACCACATGTGGCGTCGGTGCTTGACGGTATTGAAAAATAATATTCCTATCTTGAAAGACGCAAGAAAACAATATCATTATTAAAGATCCATGGAAATGAGCATAATTATAAGTTGATTGGATACTCAGTGCCAAAAATAGTTTTACTGGAGAGGAACGCCTTCAGTACGATGAAGCTCCATAGGGATCTTGGCGCGACTGGCTCAGAACGACAGCTTCGAAGCTTCGCTGATCTTAATGGACCGAAATGGGTATTTCCATGGCAGCAAAAATCTGTCAGTCAATCACCTTGCGAGGTTTCGGACTTCTGTATTTTAGTATCTATTTGTTCGGGCTAGAAGGCAAGGAGGGCTATGGCGCTACTTTCCTAGGATCCAGTCACCTGCCTTGCAGGCGATAGAAATGCTATAGTTTTTCAGGCGCGTTGATACTTTAGACCCATGTTTTTGTCAAAAGAAAACCTATCTCCAAGCTCTGGTATAAAAACATGTTTTTCGTGTAAGGCTTGTCAAATTAGGACGCGCTGGAGAAAACCAGCCTTCTGCGTGAAGTCCTTATTTCGAACTTTTTTTGTTTGCGTTCCGCCCATTGAAAAAAAGCATGAGGGAAGGGCCTCAGCACGCACCTCGTATCGCTGCGCCGTAGTGTTCTTCCGCAGCGTATAGGCCGTCTGCTGTCACCACCGTCCCCATGGCAACGAACGCCGAATGAATGGAAGCACGCACGGTACCGCCGCGTGAAGCCAGCAACAGATGACGCCATTTTCCGAAAGTCGTCTGCTAGCCAAAGTTTGATAGTTTTGTAATGAGCAGCCGCAGACTGTCGCCACGAAGTGGCGCGAATGCAGGCGGAGTGCACGCGACATCCGAAAAGGTCATTCAGCGTTCGTTGCCACGGTGACGGCGATTAAAGCAGATGTCCTTTATGCTGCGGAAGCACACTGCGGCTCAGCGATACGAGGTGCATGCTGAGGTGTTTCCTGCACGCTTTTCAATGGGCGGAACGCGAACCAAAAGAGTTCGAAATAGGAATATAACGCAGAAGGCTGATTTTTTCTAGCGCCTCATACTTTGACGAGTCTTGCACGAAAAGCGTGTTTTTTGTTGGCCATCCCGCGCGCTGTTTTTTTTTTTTTTTATCCTTAATTTGGGTTTAAAGTATCAAACTGCCAATAATAAGATGTGGAGCGGAGAAGCAACATTATTTTTCCGACTGTGTCAAATAATTATCGCCTTTTGCAATCCTTTGTAGGTGGAGATGCACTTCACCAACCCTTATAAATCACATGTCGTATAAATTTTAGCAGAAAAAATGCAACATACTTGTAATCTTCTTCTTTTGTGGGGTGGTCCTTGTTCAAATGCTCGCCTTTCAAGTGTAAGGTATACGGTGGAGCAGTCAACACCACTGAATCACTAGTGTTGTAGATGCTCCCTGGCGTGTATATTTGTGATGTCTGCGTATGTGCACACGGCAAGTGGCGAGCACGTGTTTTCTATGTACGGAAACACGCGCTCGCCACTTTGTCTCCGCTGCACTCGTCGAACGCACTAGAACGTGGAACGCCGGCGTCTGGTGTTTGTCTCTTGCATTCGAACGCGTTCAACGAGTGCAGCGGAACCAAAGCCAGCTAGCTTGAGGTCTACCCACTAATCCTTCCAACCAGAGCTCGGCGTTCTGACGTCTCCTCTCGTCTCCTCCCCTCCCTCAGTTTCATGGGCGAATACAACTTCTATCTAATCTCTATTTTCTATAGAAAGTCTACAGGAAAAAAACGGACAAAAAGCTATGGACAGTGGGGAAAAATAGTAAACAAACTTTGTTTAGAATATGTATAGCCTCTATACACTATTTTCTATAGAAATTCTGTAGAAAGTGGATAACTATTTTTGCAAGGGTTTTGACATATGGTTTAGATGAAACGAGGACGCTGTCTTCCTCACCCCGCATGAATGATGAAGCGAACGCTATTATAGTCAGTGAGAAGTTAAGAACCCAGCAGCCTCGAGCGCGAGCTTTCTGCCTTTGCTAACACATGGCCGCACGCGCAAAACCCAGCGGAAGGCAATGAGCGCGAGTTGGAGGGGCAGAGCGTCGGTTCTTAACCTCTCAGCGACAGTAGGTGAAGAACGTATTCGGCGTCTGGGGAATCAACGCGACGAATGTTTCCTCGCTTGGTGTAAAGTGAGGTAGACTGTGGTGCTACATACGGAGACACGTGTTCGCTCACCTGCAGATGACCTGTCGGAGGGGGATATGGGTATCTACATGAAGCAGACAAATGACATCTTCGACCAGATTCTCGACAGCGTCAGCCGGTCTGAGGAGCTGGACCCGTTCCAGCTGCCGGAAATGGTGTCCAGTTTTGAGCGGAAGATTTTGTTTCGTCTCCACGGCGAGGCCCGGATCTACAATGGCACTATCACGGGGCTGTCGACCATGCACAGGGCGGGAGACAGCCACCTCAAGATGGACGAGTCGAACCTCGAAGTGCTCGCCGACGTGGGCGTCGGAGCCCTGGACGTCAACTGCAAGGCCCACGTGAAGTTCATGGGCAGGGGCCCCACAGTTAACATCGCCGTGCATATCGCCTACGCGCGGGTCCTGCTGGAGGCCTTCCAGTAAGCGAACTCTACATTCCTGCCGTATGAGCATGCGTGAAGACTTACGAGCGAGGCCCGCCGTGAGGGTAGACAGTAGCTATGCATTACGTCATCGTTATTCGCGTGCCACCGCTCCTTCGCGTGCACGCTTTTTATATCATTTATGGCGGAAGGAAGCGACAGTTTTTCAGCCTCGCTTGTGGCTGCTTGGTCAAATACATTTTAGCCTCCAAGATTTTAGGAACATTCTTGGTTGCCCACAAAATCAGCTTATATGTTATAACTAGGCCGTAGATTTTCCAATGTTTCTTTATAAAGCTTTTTGTGTACTCTCGTCCCCAACAGCGTAAAAGGGGTATTCGGTATGGGCGACGAAGAAATAATAAAATGTTTATACCTGTAAATAGTGAAAAAATAGAGGGGAGGCAAAGCGAGAATGTGTGACGGTACGCTTATATTCTAAAATTCTAAATGTCTTCTATTGGCGTGGCGATGGCAAAACAATATTTTCAGCCATACTGGAAGTGACGACAATTCAAGATGGCGGCCCCCTTCTGAAAAGGGTCTATAAGGAAAATCGGCGGATGTTTTTCGGTGTTTATTTTTTTCAGAGGTTGGTGTATTTGGACGAATTGTTCGGTATGGGCGCTAAAAACGATAATTATCGGTGAAAAAACTAATGAAGAACTAGGAGTTCATATCTATTTTACAATTCGTACACGCCCTTATAACGCATTGCGCTTATCATAATGCAACTGCCCTTGCAAACAACAGGCAATGAGTACGAAAACGGGCCAAAGTTCCGGTACCATTCAGAGACTTTGGTGTTTCTTTTTGTGTGTGTATCTTGCTAACCTTCAACTACGTGTGATGGCAAAAAGTAAATTATTCCGAAGAAAACTGTTTCAGCCACGATGAAAGAAAGTTGTTCATGCTTCGTTCGCAAAATTCAACCGCTAATGACCATCAATGTAGTTTTGAGCATTTTGGACTAGCTCTGATATGAACAGAACAAAGATATTGTGACAATCCGTGGTGACTGACTAACTGATCTTGCTCATATGCAGTCCTGGCAGTAACGCGTTCAAATAACAGCGCGTTACCTTTTTTCGGTAACGCGTAACGTACTCGTTACCTTTCAAAACAGTAACGAGTCAACGTACTTACATTACGTATTTCGACTAACGGGTAACGGAGTTACGTTACTCGTTACATATTCTTCCCAAGACTTACAAAATTACACTTTGATTTTTTTTTCGTGTTTCTGGGCGCCAAGCCACGTACATTTTTCAGGTTTTTTTTTCGTTTTGTCTTGTTAGTATTCAGGTGAAACCGTAAGAAAAAAGGTAATTTTCTCAGTTTCTGCATGGACATCATATTTCTTTAAATAAGGCGCTTATGCAAACCTGTAACGTCAAAACACTAAAACGTGTTAATTGATAATTTAAAAAGTAGAGCAAAAGTAGCGTGCGTTAGTTTTTATCGATAGCGGTAGCGTTAACGGGTTCCTTTTATTTTGAAGTAACGTAGGACGGTAACGCGCGTTCCTTCGATTTGCAAGTAACGAGTAACGTATTTCGTTACTTTTTTCTGTAACACCTGCAACACTATTCTTATGCCATTGCAATGTCCTTTAAGGTCAATGATTCCATTTCTTCGCGATTGTCAGGGTGCTTGATTCTACGTGAGAGTACGTTCCCGCTAACGTCTAGAGGTTTCGACGCAAACTGTTCTCGCTTAAGCACACATTAACAGAAATTTGTTTTAAATTTTAACCGATTTTTTATTTTTGACACCGACGGATGTTTATCGGTGTTTTTAGGTTAAAAGCGGAGAGTCTACACTCAACGAAGGACGCCGCAACTGCCGAAAGAGGCGCCATCGCGTTTCAAATGTGTTTTATTGATCTATATCCATGGGCGTCCAGTCAATACGTCTACCAACTTTCCTCTACGCCTTCCATCGTGACCCAAAGTCCTCTTCTTGCTTCCAGGCCGCAAGATGGAGAGATGACCCTGAAGCAGTTCAAACTGCAAGAACTTAATGGCTTCAAGCTGAAGATGACGGGTCTCGGACCCCTGACTTACCTCTTCACTTACTTTGTTCGCGTTTTCACGAAACTGTTCAAGAACAAGGTCAAGGACATCGTGGAAAGTCGGCTGGCCAAAATGGTCGCGAACAAACTGAAGGGGATTAAACTGGGAGTGTAATAGAAGCTCGATGACTACGTTTCGTTTCTCACCATACTCTCTAAGGGCCCGTTCACACAGTGCCGTTGCCTAACGTTGCGTTATGTTCCGGGAGCTTACGTCTGCTCACGTCGAGAATCATCGGGGCATCCCTGCTCAGCTTGAAGAGTGGCAATCAACTGAAGGAGAAGCTTGGCACGCGACATACGAAGCACGGAAAGGGAAAGGGAAACGGTGTTATGCCGTTTTTGTTAGAAAACAATTCCCCAGCCTGACACTGCACTGTGTGTTCGGGCATTGTTGTGGTGGAACCACCACTCCCCCTTTCCTACAAATCGGAGCATTTGTGCCTCGTTGAGTTCTGCAAGCGTCGCAAAATTCTAAGGCAAAACACATGATTATCAAATTCACCAGTAGAAATAATAATGTAATAATAATAATAATAATAATAATAATAATAATAATAATAATAATCAAGAATCAAGAATCAAGAATAGTTTTTATTTGTGCCCAGGAACAACCTTGCGGTTTTGGTGCTGGCGCACGTAAAAAAGAACAAAAACACACACACAAAAAAAAGGAAAAAGAAAAAAAAATACACGGAAGGCAGTTTTACATAAAATTCTACAAAAAAGAAGACGCGAGAACTGTGTACACAAAATTGTACAGAAAAACAAAACAAAAAAGTGCACAAAAATTGCACAGAGAAATGAAGACACGAAAAAAAATGTTCCAATACATATGGATGCTTCACTTGGACGCAAACAGACGCGAACGTCTGAACACTACACATACAGCTCCGTACAAATAGAAACAAGAAATCAACAAGTCATAGAAAGGCATATGGAAACCCGGCAGTTGATTCAGGAAGTTCATCGAAAGTCACAAAAGAGCTTCCGCACAGATTTAACAAAATCGGAGAAGTTGTCAAGAAATATATCGAGATTAAGAGAAGAGTTATTATAAAGGAGTTCCGCACGAGATACTGGATCAAGTGTATTAACTCTAGATGACAGATAGAAGGTTGACGTTTTTCTTGTCGTCACTCGCGGTACGTGCAGAGAAACCTGATGCAGGATGTCGGAGCTATCTATTTGACCATGTATACATTTATAAAGAAAGAGCAGCTCCGCAGTGTTTCGGCGTCCCTGCAAGTCTTGCAGTCGAATGGGTGAACTATGCACGTCATCAACTGCTTTTGCAAGGTTGAAACGGTGTTTAAAAATAGATACGAATTTCGCTTGTACACGAGAAATCCTCAATAATAATAATAATAATAATAATAATAATAATAATAATAATATTTATTTGCATACAAAAATCTGATCCTGAGTGGCGTGCACGGCTGTGCAGAAAGGTTAAAACCCGTACGCGAGTGGCGCCTGCCAGCCCGTCACCCAGGATTTGAAAAAAAAACAAAAAACACACGCACACGCACACATATACCAAATTTGTACACAGGGCCGTAACCAAAAATGTTTTAAAAGAAATCAGCATCGTCTTGACATTTGACTTGACCTAACTCGCTTTTTTGGGTCGTATCGAACTTGAACTCTTCCACTGACTTGACTGTTGCTTTGACTCATGGTCGTATCCGTAGCTCCAGCTTTCGTCACCTGTAATGACTTTTGAAAAAAAGCTTAGGTCAATTGACGACTTCCGGACGTTCTTTCACCTGTTGAGAAGCTTTCAGTAGAAAATGTATCTGATTGGCAGTGAGCAAACAAGGCCTAAATTTTGCTGAAACTCTCTTCAGGGTAATATTTTCGGTCAAAATGTGTTGACACAAACTCCAGGACACTCCTTTCATTCTGCAACTTCTTCAGTTCGTCTTGGACGTTCTGCCAAGACAAACTCCCAAATTTTTTAGATTTTTTGATTAGTTGAGTAGGTTGAGGGTCGCCCTGAACGAGGTTGGTCGTCGATCAATAATTAACCGGCCTTGAAGCGAGAAATTCACTCGTAGTCTTGCCATCTTTTCATCGCACATTCTTTGTAAGCTGTCTGAAGCATTAAAAGAGTTTCCGCCGTCGCTTTCCCTTAAAGAAAACAAAATTTCGCGGCCGCACGCTGTTCCTTCAAGGCGGGCATTGCGATGAACGAGGAATGATTTTGAAGCGCTCGGAAAAACGCCGCCGGTCGGCAAACTGTCTCGGAAGGGGTGGCACAAAGACCTGCTAGCGGCGGAAACTGGTACAACGAACGTCCCCGTCCTCTCAAAATTCAGTCCGGTTACTTTTGGATCCCCCCTTTTATATTTTTTTAGTCAAATGCCGCTAACATTGTATGTTTTTATTGTGACAGCATTTTCGTTCATAATGCGTGATTTGAGCGGAACCGACATTATTAAAGACATTACGAAGGAATTTACATTTTTTATTGAATGAAATTTTGGGGAAACTAACGACCAGACGAGGCAAAATGTTTAATGCAAAATGACACCAATAAAACATTCCCGTCAAGCTAGACTTTATTATGCTGTGACACCGCGATAAAAAAAAAAAAAAAAGTTGAATACAAAATTTTACAAAAGTGTACCTTTTTCGGTGCGAGGTTCAAGTTAGGATTAAACATTTTATACGCGCATCTACATTACCAATAACTGCTCTAAGCTGCCCTGGAGGTAATCTTTGAAAGCCTCCAACAAAATGGCAGCTACATGATCAACTCTGAAAAGAAACTTCTAGCGTTTAATTTCTAATTTGAAAATGTCAACAAACGTACTTATAGCTTCTAATCTTCTTCAAGAATATCTGGCTGTTTTCATCTCACACAGGCACGCTTTTGGGGTAGAATATTTGATTTTGACAAACAAAATATATGTTTCGGGAGCTTTCTTGAAACGAAACAGAGTGCAAATAACAAGGTTGGCGGATTTTTTTTTTTTTTTTTTTTTTCAGATTGAAGACATTTGGAGCTGCCAATACAAAAAATGGCGTATTTTCAACCTGTTTGCACGTACTTTTGACATCTCGATATTGAGTCATTTCACAAATTACTGCACTGGGACTCTTGCGTGATACCCACACAATAGAATGAATTATGATTAATTAATTGAAAGGAATCTTTGCTCTATAAGAATTTAGGAAACAAAAATGGAATAATTTCCACAAGGGTATATAATTGAGATAGTTGATAATCATCAACATCAAATTCAGCCCACAAGATGAGGACAAGAAGGGGACACAAAGACGGCACTTCAAACTCAGCGCCGTGTTTGTGTCCCTTTCTTGTCCTCGTTTTCTTTTTTCGCCGAATTTGCCTATGTGTGTTTTTTCGATGCATTTGATCAAAGTTTGGAAAGTTTTTACGTCTGACCTTTTTCAGATATTTTATTGACCTTGATATCATTGAAAAGCTCGAACTTAGCTCTTTTTATTGCATTCACATTCAGTATTGTATAAAAATAAAATATGTTACATACATTCGAATCAATGAACGTGTAAGAAATCTAGCGCATTCCAAATCGATTTTCTCAAATATCCCATTTTTATTTGGTTCATTCTTTATCAGCAGCAAGGTGTGAGAGTGTTTTATTCAAAAAAGCATCATATTCAGGTTTTTTTTATATAGCCGGAAATAAAGCTCGAGCTTTGTCAGATCTGCGTTCTGAAACGGCAAGCTTTGCAGCGGAAACTAAGATTTACTCCGAATTACGCACAATATAAGTTATCTACGAGCCTACGTACAGGTTTTAAGTTAAGCATTAATCTTAGGTAAATATTCACATCGAAGCCAAAATATTGGCCAACATAGCACCCGTCCGAGGACTCGGTCAATAACGCACAGCAGATCGGGTGTATTGGAGCGAGATTTTCGGCTGGCATTCGTGCCCAATCACCGAGGAGACAATCGCTGCCTCAGTGATCGGCTGGCAGTCGGTGTTTCGTTTTTCGTTCAAAGAGTGCAAACCCGAAACTACTGGGGGCCAGCAGACCTGTACGTTAAGCTTTGCCAGTAACGCGTGTTACACTTTGCGGCCACAAAGTGACGACCTACGTATACACCCCAGTGATACGCGCGTGGCGAAATGTCCCCACAGCGTGCAATTCACGTAACCAGTGTCAATGAAACGTTCGTGTCGACGAAGCGTGTGTCTATGAAAACTTGTCTACGAAACGTAATTCCACGTAACGAGTTTCGACGAAACGATAGGGACCCCCGGGGTGACCCGAGCAGCCCGTGAGGTGAGCGGGCTCGGCCGTACGCAGATATCGTGGGAATAAAGCAGTTCGCACTCAGCAACCGACTGGACCGGACTCCCTCACGATATGGGCCGAGACGTCCAATATAACAAACACTTTCGTTCCAGTACTTCAATGAAGTGGCTCGCGCAAAACGAAACTGTACAATAAAGTACCCTGTTTTTTTTTTTTAGATAACGTTGAGCCACAACGTTATCTGAACGTTATCTGAAACGTTCAAATACCGTTTCAGATAACATGAAGCAGGCAACTCTGAACGCGAAAGCTCGCGCTTCTTTGTGACCGTTTTGCGAGAACACGCGGATACTACTGATAAACGGCGAGTGAAAACGAAACTATGCTCAACTTGCTGGCTGGGTGTGCAACCCGATAATCTACATTGTGAAAAATGTTTGTAGTATAACAGGAAATATCCGCAAAATTTCGGTCAAAATTAAAAAAAATGGTTCTTTTAAATTAAAATAGAGACCAGCTTACCGCTTAAAAAACAGGGCCTGTGTTATTCGTCATTAACACAAGTTTTTGGTAAATAAACAGTCTAAATATACTTGTATTATCGGTAAAAAATCACAGGCTTGTATTACACTAAAAAACATCGTTTGTATATATTATAAACGCTCTAGAAAACGTTCCGTTGTCTGTAAAAAAACAGAGCTTCTGTTGCCACATCCCAAACATTTTTGGATCATCATTAAATCAGTGAACGAAGTCATAGCTACAATAAATTATTTTATTGAGGAACGTTTTTCTGCAATCGCAATACATGGTATAGTGCCATCGTGCTGGAATCAAATGCGAACGGCAGAGGGCGTGGCCACTGCGCCTCCTGGAGGTCACTGTAAACTGGTAAAACGGCAAGTTGGAGAGTAGGGCCCTGCGAGGGGTGTGCGTACTGATCTCTATTGTAGTATGCTGGATCGCAAATCGAGGCTTGTCTTGCTATAGACCGTTTTACTGAAAGAGGGCGAGAGAGAAAAGGGGAAAGGGCTACCGGCGCTTTCCCCCTTTCTGATTGTGTAGAAAGAGTGGAAGTCCCGGATGAGAGGCTTGGCCGGTGTTGGGCGTCTGCTGTGCCCCAACTTCTTTCGGGCTTTCTTTTCGGTTTTAAACTCGCAAACTTAGAGCCAGAGGCTTCGAAGGCAACAGTCCCCCGGTCATCGGGACACCATTGCTGGGTCATAGGGTGCACAAATAAAAACAGAAAGCATAGAATTCTGTCCGAGGACATCTGTAGCTTGCAAGGAATCCGGCAAGGCGAGAGCGGCTGCAATGTCTTTGAGCTCCATCGCTTCCCACATGACCCCTGTCTCCGGCGGCAGTGGATTGCGTCCGTAAACCGAAAAGGCGTCTCCTCAACGCCATCCTCTCGACTTCGCTCGGAACATTTCGTGAATGGAGCGCGCACCAAACGCTGTACCGCCGATGAACATGGGGTACGCTCGCAATGTGCGTGCGAGTTTTCTCATGATAACTGCTGTTTCAGCTTGTAAAATTTTGTAACTGAATTTATCTTAATAGTGATAATTTGCAGTGGTGACTGACTCGATTTTATCATCTACAACATTTAGTTGAAGGCTCATTTCCGCCCCCGGGTGAGGTTGGAAATTGTTAAAAACGTATTTCTATTGTTCTTTGTTTTTTTAAATCGCGATCTTCTGCGCGATACCAGGGAGCCGGCAAAAGCGTCCTTGGAGTGCCGCTGGTGGGTTCTTTCTGTTGACTAAGGCGCTTTGAGGCGCTTGATAGTCGCTGCAGGGAACGTCTCGTGTGTTGCGATCTGCGCTTTCGAGCCCTGTATGCACGTTTCTTTGTTTGGGTCAAGGCATCCGCCAGTGTGGCGACGGGGGGAACAGAGGCAGCGAACGTGCCAGCTATAGAAATTGGAGGTGAGTACCCAAAATATTGCATCAAATAGTAAGATAATTCGTGGCTGCTTCAAGGCTTTCTGCGGTACGATAAAAGTACATCTGGAGCGTCTTCGTCGTTCATTCACAAGGAAATATAAGTACAGGGACACGAAGATAAAAACAGCAGAGCAAGACGATATGTAGCAGCTCCGGGCGTTTACAAAGTTAATTGAGGCTCCCGTTTCGTGTATCGCTTGTTGATTACAACTAAAAGCGGCTACGTTGAAATGGGCCCATTGCAAGCAAAAATGTATAAATGGTTCATCATTTCCAGTGATGCGGAAAGCAATGGAGCTTAGAAACATTGCAGCCGTACTCGCCTTGCCGGATTCCATGCAAGCTATCATAGGTTCTCGGACAGTATTCGATGCTTCCTGTCGTTATTCGTGCACCCTATCACCTATCAATGGTGTCCCGATGACCGGGGGACTGTCGCCATCGAAGACCAGGACTCTAATTAAGTTTGGGAGTTTGAAACGTAGAAAAAAGCGGAAACGAAGTTGGGGCACTGCAGTCGCCCAACACCGGCCAGGCCTCTCATCCGGGACTTGCACTCTTTCTACACAATCAGAAAGGAGGAAAGCGCCGGTAGCTCTTTCCCCTTATCTATCTCGCTCTCAAAATGGCGCTACCCACGATAAAACGGTCTATAGTACTTCGTTTCAGCTTCCGTCCGAGCGCAGCCAAAGCTCCGTGTGGCCGGAGCCAATCACACGCCGGCAATGGGTCACGCGATCTCGCCTGCACTTTTGTATCACTCCGCTGCACCGCTGGTCGTCCGCGCTGCCCGCGCTCGCCGAGTATGTCGTCTGCTACGGGTGTATCAACGGTATCGTCTGAAATTTAGTCACAGGGGATGTCAGTACGTAGGCTGGCCGCTGGCGTCTGTGTCCGAGCTTTCCACCTGTTCGGCATAGTTTCGAGATGTAAGTACACATTGCAAGGTGCCCGATTTCGGCCGTCGATGCTTCCTTGTATTGTCTGGATATACCAGGGCTAGAGGCACAGTCCTTTCCACCAGCTTCTCTGCGTTCAATGTGATCGGCAGGTAAAGGTGTTCCCTGATTTCGCCGCGTATCAGTGAATTGTAGTGGTTCGGGTGCTTTTCTTGTTTACAACGCATTCGAGGTACGACGCGGCCGGAGTCTCCAGCCGAATCTTAAAGTAGACATTCATCACGACCTCTTGCGCCTGACGCACAAACGTGCCTTTGTGAAAGGGTGTTTTGAATCCGCTCGGTGAGGAAAGCAGCGAAGCACATGATTCGGCCATTATGGGAACGAAATCCCACAGAAAAACCGAGCGCTGCAGCCGTGTTGCAAGCGGATGTAAGTGTTTTCACCAAACCACATGCATTTACATATATTAATAAAAACATAAACTTCAGATATTTAATTCATTTAGTTGCAAATCATTATCAGCAGGACACATCTGCAATATTCAATTTTTACGCACAAAACAGTTATTAAAAAATATATTTTGTGGACTACTTTGTGGTGCGTAGGAATGCTCTTCTCGAAGTTGCGAACCGTCCCTCAGCCTTTGGCTGCACTTCGACGGAAGCTGAAACGAGGTATAGTGTCGAGTGGCACCACCGGCAGCCATCCCATCAAACAAGCCAATATAAGGGACTCTATGGGAAAAAACGAGAAAAAGTGGCGTTTCCCCCATTTCTAAGCTGTTGCCGGCACTGAAATTTTTGGCTGTTTCTGAACAGACTGTCAAATGCGTAGGACCAGGACGCACACCATCGAAGTGCTCTACTCTCCAACCCGCAGTTTTATCACTTTACAGTGGCCTCCAGGAGGTGCAGCGGCCACGCTCTCTGCTGTTCCCATTTGATTCCAAAACGATAGTACTATACCATGTATTGTGATTGCGGAAAACGTTCGTTCATAAAATATTTTTATTTCAGTTATGACTTTACTCATTGATTTTATAAGATTTCGTTTTGCAGAAATAATATATATATATATATATATATATATATATATATATATATATATATATATATATATATATATCAGTGTGTCGAACCGAAAAAAATACGGGTTCGGTTACGGTTCAGGTTCAGGTAAATTTATTTTGTTCCGGTTCAGTTCCGGTTCGATTAATTCGATCCGCGAACCGGTTCGGTGCGCTGAACCGGTTCGGAAATTATAAATGACAAATTGTAACATCAAAATAAATTACAAATAAAACATCTGAAATCAGCACATACGAAACGGGATACATCGTAGTGTAAGGCTCAGGGATTTCTACCAGGAATGGTTTCTTTATGTGCACTCAAAGGTTACCTCACCGACGTTTACGCATTCGGACTTCATCTAATTGGGTCCGACGCAGTAGCTGTAAAATCCGCGACCTCCTTACAAACCCACTTACAAGTAGAACTCGCTAACTATCCCGCCACCTCGGCGTGTAAGCAATTGAAGGAACACTGGTTAGAAAATACAGCTTTCTTTATTTGAACTAGCCTTCGGTAACTCAAATTAGACCCTTAAAGAAGTTTTCATTAAATAAGATACGGAATATGAAAAACACTTCACCGAACGCAACGCCAGAAGGACGCAATAGGATAAATATTAAAATAGAAGAGTTCGCTGTCTCACAAATATGTTAGCTTCTAAGTGCCTATACGAAACCGGATGCATTATTATCAAACTCCACAGCCTTTTCTTGTCTCATTCCGATGGAAGCAAGCTTCAAGAACTCGCGCGTTCTAGAAACGTGTTATGAAATGAGCACACAGCAGCATTTAGGATTTACGAGGTTGTAGAAAAATAAAATCCCGTGACGCGATTTTTTTTTTGCACAGCTTTTTAATTCTTTTTTTTTCCGTGCAAGCCGCCACCAGCGCAATACTGGTTCCTATGTCAAGATTCATGAATGCAGCGTTTGTCAAGATTCATGGTGCAGCGTTTATATTCCTAAGACTGAGTGGAGAAGAAAAATATGTAAGCGAGGTGTGTGTCAGTTGACGGCACTTAAAAAACAAATGGCATTGATAGCACATTCATTGTCAACAGCGCGTGGCCGAACCGTTTTGACATGGGCCGGTAACCGTTATTTTTTTTTCCGGTTCAGTTCCGGTTCGGGTTCATCGCGATAACAATATAACGGTTCGGGTTCGGGTTCAGTTCCGCAAAAAATACCGGTTCGGTTCCGGTTCGACACCCTGATATATATATATATATATATATATAGGTAAAGTAAGGTAAATATAAAAACAATGGACCGGGAAAAGTTAATAAGTCAAAGATGCGTACTGTCGGAGTTACTAATTCGCAGTTTATTACGACGTTTCGAGCGGGGACCGCTCGAAACGTCGTATATATATATATATATATATATATTTACAGTAATTAGAGTTTGTTTATACACTGTTTATTCACCACAAATTTTGGAATGCGGGAACAGAATTTGTTTCAGATAACGGAACGTTTTCCAGGGCGTTTCTATAAATAGAAACGACGTTTTTTAGTGTAATGCAACCCTGTGTTTTTCTTACCAATAATACAAGTATATTTAGACTTTATTTACCAAAAACTTGTGTTCTTGACGAATAACATAAGCCCGGTTTTTTAACCGGTGAGCTCGCTGTATTTTAATTTAACAGAGCCATTTCCTAATTTTGACCGAAATTGTCTGGATATTTCCTGTTACATTACAAACATTTTTTTTTTACAGTGAAGACTATCGGGTGGGGCACACCCTGCAAGAAAGTTAAGCATAGTTTCTTTTTCTCCGGCCGTTAATCAGTAGTGTCCGCGTAACAACGCGGACACTACTGATTGGCTCTGCGAAAGTCACAGGAGCATGACGATCGCTAAGCCGATGTTCTTCTTTGTTCAGGCTCTCCTACTTCCTTTCTACTGCTGCACGGGTGCTTCAAGTGGAAGCTTCAACGTCATCTAACTACCGATCCATTATGACGGAACATTTCTACAAGGCGTCAGCAGCGAAAGGCTCCTCCCTCAAGTGATGGGATTTGTGACGTCTGAGGATGCCACGGCTACAAAAGGAGCGGCAAACCAAGTTCGGCTCAGGGGGCTCGGCGAAAGTCACAGGAGCATGACGATCGCTAAGCCGATGTTCTTCTTTGTTCAGGTTGATAGCAAGACTTCTTCATGCAAAAGTGACTATCTTACACTAATAGTTGTGCCAGGCCCACAAACCCTTCTTGACATCGCTAATGATTGTTTTAATGTGTGCAAGTTGATTCTTTGTGGTGATGTTGAGACCAATCCGGGTCCCACGACTGAAAAAATGTTCGCGCATATCATAGAGGGACAAAATGCTATAAAAACTGAATTTGTGACTCTCCGAAAACAACAAAGTTCGACAGACTCCAAGGTCGATGAATTGCGTACAAAGTTGTCCGATGTTGACAAGTTACTGCAGGAACTCTTGATCTCCGCCTAAACCGCTGCCCGAGTTTTGGAAGTTCGGGGACGGTTGAGGCGAGTGTCAGCGAACCGATCTGACCATGCGGGCCGTTCGATGGAAGTTTCAGATGGTAGCGCCCTGGCAGTCTCGTCAGTCTGGATGGCGCGGTCGCTTATTTAGGCAGTGGGCTGCAGGGTGGCCCAGCCCAGTCGAAGTAGACGGCTGCCATTCACAAGTCATTCATGTCCAGGGCTTGAAATATAACGCCACGGTCACGCGGTATGGCTTCCTGTCATCGTCGTATCAGGGGTTTCCCCAGGAATTGAAATTTTTTTTTTTGGGGCGGGGGGGGGGGGGGGGGGGGGCATTGAGAAAGGGGAGTCGTTGCAAATTAAGGGGGTGAGCTCAGAAAAGCAAGGCGGGGAGGTGTAATCGTCCATGATGCTTGTCGCGTTGGGCCCGGCGCGGGCCAAAGACGCTTGACAGAGTCACGCTCAGATCCCAGAAACCAACCAAAACGCTTCGCCCTTTATTCGCCGTCCTTCAATATAAATCAGACTTTTCCGTAGTTCAACTACTCTACTCAAGTTACTGTAGTTTAACTACTTTTCTGACTAGCTTAATAACTTTCAATTACATTTTTATTTGGGTGATTAGTAGTTTAATTACTTTTCCCGAGTAACTTCTGCTCAAATTACAAATTACTTTCGAATTTTAGTTGTTGTTTTGCCTATCAACAAACATTCCTGCACAAAAGAGATAAGATGTTGGAAGATCAGCTCATATTTGCAAAGAGGGGGAAGCATGTGGCGAGGGAAGGGGGGAGGGGGACGAAAGTGGTTTAGAGAGTCCGAAACCCCCAAAAGTTTCACGTGCCCCCACTGCAATAACCCTGCTACGAGGCGCGGGGAACGGACAGACACGTCGCAAATGAGACAGAGTAACTGCGGGATTATCGCCGAAGACTGGCGTTTCTTTGTGTCCCGAAGCTCAAGGAGACTTGACAAATTCGAAGAAAGGGCTGGTTCCCGCTTCTCCCCAACGTTGGAACTCTCGCCCACTGCAGGAGGTGCACACACTACATCCTCAGTCAAAGAAGACAACAAAATGCAGCACCCGCTCTGAAGCTCATCTGGTGCTGCCGTAGTTTGTGCTGTACTAAAAGAATTGCGCACAAAGGGCAACGCAGAGGTTACCTTTTTGCGTTGCCTTTCCTCCTAAAGCTCAGAATATGCAGATCTTCAAAGATTCGAAAATCGGTCGAGAAACCTTTGTGATTCCCCCAACGTTTTTATATAAAAAATAATAAACAAGCAGTGCTGGGAAGTACTCTGAGTAAATGATACTTAAAGTATGTGGGAACCATGGGGGTCCCCCTATTACTATCCAGGCCTAGCTTCGAGCAGGCCGTGGGAGTCGTCGTCACCAATGGCGGCGGCCTCCTGGATACAAGGAAACGAGGCCGAATTCCCCGAAGGGGCCGGCGCTCCCTTGCCCATTTTGGGTGAATGTGCCACTGGCGCACCCTTGAGAGTTATAATGGACGCGACTGCTAGCGGCCTCCCCGGGCGCGTCCATTCTCCGAGGCTACATAAGCTGGCCTCGAACGTGGGCCAGGGCTCTCGTCGGCGGAAGCCCTGGCTCTACGGACCTTGGGTTTTTCTTTGTGGGCCTCCGACTTTCCCTGAATCTGTCTAATGCGGCAGCGCGGGAAACCGACCGGGTGATACTGGCAATTGAGCCAGCGCCCAGACTTTTCTTGTCTAAGAGCGAAGCGTGTAGGCATTTAAGTCAATAAACACGTTATTATCCGAACCCAAGGAACCTTCTGTGTTTCTAAGTGGTAACCCCCCAAAAGGGAAATGCCACACTACTACTCTTTAGAAAAGTTGCACTTTATTTGAAGTAAATTCTCTGAGCGTGCACCTATACTTTACCAAAGTATTTTTTCTGATACTTAAAGTAAACCTTCCAACTTCAATGTACATTCCCCAAATTTGAAAACAAAAAAATGGCGTATCGTCGTGTGAAAACGCGCTCTTTCGAGACGTCGTCTGGTCATTTCTCCGAGTGAAGGAATGGCGGCTATAAGACCGACACAAATGCCTTAAGAGTAGATTGTGTCGATTAGCTCCTCAACGAGAGTAAAACAAGTACTCTGTGGCGATTTGACTTTATACCATATTTGCTGCTCTTTCCTTAAAAAACTGATGCATTTCCGATTATTGTTGGAGCAATGCATACCAGTTAAAAAAACACTCTATAGGGATCGTGAAAGGGCATGATGAAAGATAGTGTTAAAGTTACTTGTACTTTACCTTAAAATATATTTTATTTATAGTACGTTACTTCAAACATTGCACCCGGTGCAGTTACTACTTTAGTTGAAGTACATAACCTCTAATTTACTTTGTACTTTACTTGAAGTACTTTTTAAATGTACTTTCGCAACACTGTAAACAAGCAAACACTCCCTAAAAAATCAATCTCAGGCAGTGCTAAACCTCAAAGTAGAAGTGATACATTTGCAGTACGTCATTGACAAAAAAAAAAAAAAATACAAAACAGTTAGGCACGCAGAAGCAGAGGCAGCTATTAAAGCATTTCTGTGAAAAAACAAGCCGATTCTTATTTGGCTAGCACAATTTCGCTAACGGATCAAAAACAATTTACTTTCTTGTTACCATAAAAAAAAAATATGAACGGAACTTCAAAAGTGATTTGCTACTTTTTTACGGTAATTAGTAACTTTCTCAATTACTTTCCATTTGAGTAATTTCTACTCTGATTAAATTACTTTTGAGGCCAATACTCAGTAACTTATCTTAATTACTTTCTTTGAGTAATATCTACATGTCTTATAAATATACACATGGGCGACTGACAGAAAACCGCGATCTTTTTCGAACATCACGTCATCGTTAGTCGATCCGATCAGTCCTCGGGCTCTGACTTAGCGGCGCATCCGGTCGGTAACACCACAATGCTGATATCAGTATCATTAACGGCTCTGTATCAGCCCCGTCTTGTGGAGCTCTGGGGAAGCTGCGGTATCCACTTCTTCTGCTGCGCAAACAAGCGTTCGGAAGGGCCGGAGGAGACCTTTGCGCGCCAGGAATCTCAGAGGCCAGGATCAAATTAATCACATGGGAAGTCGAATATACAGATGGCGCTAAACCCAAAATGTCGCCTTTGCACCATGTCTCATTTTGCCCGCCTTACCCTAAGTGTTGAACGCGTCTCGCAACGATTTTTGTACGCAGTAAATACTGCTAATACCTAATCCTTAACGTTGATAACTTACAAAACACCCAATGAGAAGGCTGTGCGAATATTCGAGCTTCAAATTGGAATCGAATATTGATTGCCCGAATAATTCAATTACTTTCGAATTCGTAGTACTGCCGCCGTGTGCATTGCCGAGGAGGAACGCTGGTCTGTACTTCTAGAAGATTTGCGTTTTCTCTTACACCAAAATGTTTAACGCTCGAACATTCTAGGCCGAATGTTGGAGCTACTGAGTGTAGTAGATACGGAGCCCAGCATGGGCTTTGCCGAGTCAGTCTGGCTCAAGGCCAGCTGTCACGCCGATATCTCGCCGCTCGTGCTTTAATTCTTTTGTTTGTGGCACAAGTTCGCCGATTAAACATTTATTTTCAGTTTTACTCGTGTTGATCATTTTACATCCACGACAGTATTTGAGTTTTCGAAGAATTCGATAAATCGAATATCAGTACTGCTTGCAAAAAGTTTAGTTTATCCAAGAACGCTGTTCATATGTTGAAACAGTCCTCACAGGCCTGTATTGAACCTTAATTAAGCTTGAATTCAGGAGCCTTGACTGACGAGTTATTTCGACAGAAAGTAGTTTGTTTCCTGTGTTTCTTGAACGTAGTCATGACTCCAGTTTTTTGGATGCGCTCGGCGAGAACTCGAGAATTATGCATGCCACCATTTTGAATTCAGGTACCTTACGTAACCTGCATCTATCTGTGTGCACAATAAACCTATCCTCGGCCGTTACATCCATTATATTGCCGCCCGCAGGGCCAAGAAAGCAACGCTCGGTCACGGGCCTTTCGAAGATTTGCGCGTATTGTTACTCCCGACGTCCGACGTAACTTATCATTCATTCCTGCTTTCTTGTTCTGGAAAATGCCTGTTCATTCTCGCCCCCAAGCGCGCGAAGCTCGAAGCTTCTTTGCCGAATTTGTTCGAGATAGTCACGCACAGTAGATAAGGAGCTGTGCGGGACCTCGTCAAGTCACGCTTGCTCTCGCTTGCAACCGCGTAAAAATGAGACATTAAAAACCCGTAACCGCGGAAAACGGAACCTAAATTGGCTGCGTCTGTCATATCAGATGTTTTGTCACGGAAGCCGGCGCTGTCGCTCGAGGTCAAAGCGGACGCGCCTCGGAAATAAAAACACAAAGAAAAGCATAGCAAAGCAGATGCCTCGTAACTGAAGCCGGCGGGTGCGCTCAAGGTCAAAGCGGACACGCTTCAAAAATAAAACAGAAAGAAAAGCACAGCAACCCACAATACTTCGTCACGGAAGCCGCCGTGAAGCCAGCAAGGTTTGCCGCGCCTGCGCAGTTTGGGGGCGTGATGTCACCGCCGCAGCGCAGTGTGCGATAGGAAGACGTGGCGCGCTGCTTGTAAGAATGCGCTGCGTGTAGGCAAAATCCACCATCGTCGCCAAGTCTCGGAACAAACAGCGGGGCGGTCTGCGCGGCGCACCGCCGCACTCCCTGCCGGCGCTGCGGCCGCTTCTGCTGCTCTCGGCGCCGAGAATGTTTTCGCATTCACAACACATAAGTACTTAGGCGTCCTAGGAATTTTTTTGCTGGAGAGGAGTTACACTTTGAAATTTTACAAGGTCAAAATCACCACTAAAATACATATTTGCTGAATATTTGAGATTTTTAGGTGCAGCTGCCGATTTGAGACAGGGCATCGGCATTTATGTCACCCAACGTCAGGCTGCAGCTGTGCGTCACTGTAGGTCCTGAAGAGGAAAAAAAAAAAAAAGAAATTGACCACTCCCGTCTGTTTTGAGTCTCGTGACTTTAAACAATGTTGCAAACAAATTTGTTTACTCGATACAAACATGAAGATAACACATCAAGTCGGTTATTTCCTCTTTCTTATTTAACCACGAGAGCAGCTGATGCGTTCGGGGCGAAAAACAGCTGCTCCCATTTCTTTTCGGGTGTGCACATATCAACAAACTGCGCAGCATAGCCGCTTTACCTCGATGCTTTGTAATTATTTGGTGACCGTGGGCGATTACAATCTTTAGAACAACCAAAAAGCAGACAGGCAGTTTGCGTAGCAACGCCAAATCGCCACTTTAGCAAGCAAAAACGTGCGCCAGTCAAACACATCGTCATAGAAACGCGAACTCCGAAGCGTTCGCTCTGCGTGGCGCATAAGCAAGTCGACAGCATACCTAACAAATCTGCAGACTTGTATCCACACACAAATAGAAAAAAATGGAACAAAAACATGAACCTTTCTCGAAGTGGCAACTGCAACCACGGGAGCGGACTTGTATTGGCAGATCAATAAAAAAAAAATAAGGAAACGAAAAAACGACCCCGAAGTGACAACTGCCTTTACGAGCCGTCCGCATTGTTTCCCCGAATCGCCCGAATCCAAAGCTACCGCTACGTCGGGTGCGGGCTCCTAGAAGAAAAGCTGAAGAAACGTAAACCGCGACAACGCTTGCTGTGGCTGCTGAAGCCGACAAGGGAACAGAGTTGGGCCATGTCGGAGAACTTGGAAACGCGCCCACGCTCCTCGCCATCGAAGATGGCGGTCTCCTGTCTGCTGCTGCTGCACATGCGCCCTTTGAAACTCCGGAAAACACCCATTGTGAGTCAAGGACGCGCATGCGTAGAACCCTCTGCGAAAATCACACTCCCGACCAGCAATTGCCTTGAGTGTGCGCAAAGCTTCTCAGCTCTCGTGTCGGCTTTCGTGTCAGGTAACGTGTTGCGCGGTGAATACGCGCAAAGAAACAATGCCAGGTTGAGACGCGGGAGATCAACTTCAATATTTGTTCTCTCAATCTAGAGAAAAGATTATTTTTGATTACACTTTCAGAAATGAAAGGCAATAAACTATTCTTCTAAAGTCGTTATTTTTTCGTATTTTTACTTGGACCACCTCAGGGTACACTAAACTGCTGTTTAGGCAGCGAAACGGACTTTTTCCCAACTTTATATTACTTTTTTTTTTCTGTTAAGTATCGTGTTGTATGGCAGACTTTTTTTCTTCATTTCTAATACATCCAAAGGAGTTCCAATAGAAAAAAAGTTATAATTGCTAGGCGCACAAGGAAAATGATATTTAAAAAAACAATTTGAAAAATTTGCTAACTTTTATGCATTTGGTTTAATCATTAACAAACATTTTCACATTAAAAATTGCATAATTATCGCAACATAGCAAGCTAAAAGCCGTTGGAATTCTTAACATAAATTGTTAATAAGAACAAAAAAATGTTTCTCAGTTATTGTCAGATAGCTATTCTCGCACCCATTAAAAATATTAAAACTACGCTCACGCCATAAAAAAAAAAAAGTCAGCGAAAATATTTTAGGAAAAGGTTCAGGACCTTGGGTAAAAAGCCACGAATTTTTTTTTTTTTAAATAGGAAATGGTCGAGTCTAGGGTCTGCGTCGTTTGGCGTGGAAGGACCCATTTATGCATGTTACTTCGCGCATTAAATTGAAATATAGTTTTTAGTTCGTGATCCTGGTAATAAAAAAACGATTTGGTTCGTTTTTGTTTTTTTCTCAATTAATTTTTGTTTCGCTTTGCAATTTATCCACGGTCAAACATTTCAGTGTTGGCTAAATTGTGTCGGCGAGCAATATGTTGTCTGCGAGCGGTGAATGTTGTTTCTGCTCTTGTAGGAACTGGAGTAAAATATATTTTGCCAGGGTTTCCTGCAACTAGCTACTCGAGCTTCTGAGAACTTGAATAAGGCTTGGTCAGCCATAACGGTATTCTACGTTCACACCTAAGCGAGACTGCGCTGGAAGGTACGAGAGTGTTGGACCAATCATACGTCGATGCTTGGTCACGTGATCACACTCTCGCCCACATCCTCGCGAGGAGAGCTGGGAGAGCTAGGTCAGGTGATGAAAGGGAAGCTGCTGATTGGTCCGGCGAAAGCGTAGCACCTCTCAGCTTAGGGGTGAATGGAGGTTAAATTCTACATGAACTTTGCATGGTCTGATTCAGCAGCCTTATCTCACGGGTTCATGGTGTGGGCAACGCGCAAAAACGAGCCTCAGCTCAGGTAAGATCTTTCCCACGGCAATGCAATAGAAGACAGTGCAAAAGTCTCTCGCATTTCAACGACAATATGCACAGCAATTTCCAAAACAAGGTTGTTGTTTTTTTTTTCGACAAGTATGGGATTTGAAGAAACTGGAAACATAGAGGCGTTTACTCAAACTTTGTTCTTGGGGAAAGGGGGAAGAAGGGCTGTTGGGTATTCATCATGGTAAAAATGAACCGCATATGCGTGCATGACGAAAGATGTATGTTGGCCTCTACTGGAAGTTCTAGGTGGTGTAACGTGCATCAAGAAAGGCAAGCGCCACGTCGCAGAATGAGCACTGTTTCTGCGAAGGTATCAGAAATGATGAATGCAATTTGAACTACATAAATACTCAATTTTATTTTCTGCCGAGAGTGACGAGCTTGATGATGGGAAGATGGATCTCGCTCTGCACGTGTGCCCAGTGGAACAAAAACAAAATAATGGGCAAAGCGTTGCGTTGAAGAAAACACAGCAGCATGGGCTACTAAACACAAGGCACTTTGGCATCTGCCTCAGCAAAATGTTATTTTCTTCGCGAAAACGGGTCCAAGAAATTCACTCAAAAAGGCTGCGAATTTTTTTTTTTTTTTTACGCATCTTCAAAATCTGCGCATTTGCCCCTGGGTTTGCCCTGTGCCTATCTGTTGGTGACATACTCTTGAAGCTCCTTCGCAGGCGCCGGTTTTAAGGGCAGTCCCTCCTTCGGGAGTTCCGTCATGTAGAGGCAGCCGCCGGTGTCCATGCTCAGAGTCATGCCCGTATCCGGAAGGCAGCTGTCATCAACTGAAAACGAAAGCGCAAGCGAAGCGAGGTGTTGGGCAATGTGTTTATCAAAACATGAGTCAAAGCATTTCTGCGAAAAATATGCATCACACGAAAAAAAAAAAAAGTTAATATCGTATTGGTTTCTGTTCTTCTTAGTCAGAACATCACAAACCTAGGTTACAATAGCGAAACGATTGAAGGAATTTCCGATCAAGAGGCAGTTTTAACTAGGCTCGAACTTAGTGTTAACCATATAAACCCTGTAATCGTCACAATCTTTGATTTCAACAGGGTGACGATGTAGCTATAATTGATGAATTTTGTTTTTGTTGCGATAACGTTTGTGCTATGAGTATATACGCAGATGTGGATGCGCGGCTTAGTCATTTCAACTTCCTTGTAGATAAATGTATTAACAATTTTGTACTTTCAAATAAGAAAAATCCTTCGCACCCCTTGATTACGAGAGAGGTCTTGCAGTTGATGCGGAAAACACAAAGGAAATGTTTTACAAAACGCAATGTAGGCTTGGCTGTTAACGTTTTTTTTGTTTTTGTTTTTTTTAGGTTCTAAAGACGACTTTGAAGGAAAAGATATAAGTAGTTAAGTATTTTAGCGTAACTCTATCTGAATATTTGACATCAAATTATGCCAAATTCTGGAGGTCTATCCTTCCAAAATGTAATACGTCGCAAAGTGTTATTATTCAGGGTGAATGTGCTAGTGAACCAGCAGTGATTGCTAATTGTTTTAACAAATACTTTATATCGGTGTTTAGTTCTGATAATAATTACATTACAGATTTATGCTCTAACGGTACATGCTCGGCTTTGTCGGATGTTAACATTAGTGTATATGGTGTTCTTCATCTACTTCTAAAGCTTGATTTTAAGAAGAGCCCTGGCCCTGATGGGATCCTCAATTATTTTCTTCACCGGTATTAACCTTAGGCTTCCAAATACTTATTTGTAATTTTTGAAAAATATATTTGCAGTGCAACCATGCCTCGACTATGGAAATCAGCTAAGATTATTCCGCTGTTCAAATCTGGTTGCAAGCGATTGGTTACTAACTTTAGACCAATTTCATTGACATCATGTTCTTGCAAGCGTCTTGAACGCATAGTCAATAAACTTATATCTGAGTACCTCGATGTTAATTCGATTCTCTGTCCCCAACAACATGGCTTTCGTCCTGGCTACTCTACCTCTAACCAGCTACTAGAATTTACCCTAGACATTGCTTTTGCCTTAGATAAAAAATGGCTACTACATGCCATCTTTTGTGACTATTCAAAGGCTTTCGATAACGTGTCACATTCGAAGCTTCTTCAAAAACCTCATATGATAATAAAGAACGCACCACTAATTTCATTGTTTTAAAAACACAATCCCTCTTCCCTCTAAGAAGCACAACTAGTATAGTACAAACTGGAAACCGAAACAGTGACTTTCGTCGGGGCCCAGAAGTACATTGGACCATTATACTGAACGAACCTTGACGAGATAAACAGGAAACTCCCTTTTGACAATAGTCCCAGATAAAAGAAACAAACTGAAGTGGCCCCTCCTCAGGACCACTAACATTGTGCTTTGAGAAACTTCATTGTAACATACCGTTTTTCTTATTATTATTTTGCCAACGTGACCTCGAAATTTGAATTTTTTTGAATAAATCCAAATTGTCAAAAATTTTACCGGCAAGTATTTTCTGGAGTTTATCGGATTTACCTGAAAACACAGAACCGTAGCTATAACAAGGACATGGTAGCTCAATTCGAGTGAAGGTTTGTTGTCGTTTTTCTCTTAACAATCAATCACTCAGAAATTGGCATGTTCCACAAAATTAAACTACACCCTGAGTTCGTGCAAGAGAATTACATCAACAGGGCGTTCACATACACCTTCCGCCATACGCACTACCTGCAGTCGAGAATACGCACAAATTATGGTAGTCAGAAAATACTTAATCAGATCGCACAATTATTAAAAAACCATCTTGAAATACTGTCCATGATTAATAGCTCTAATACAATACACACATTTAAAACCACCATAAGAAGTTTTCTTCTCCGTCTAATGTAATCTGTGTTGGTATTTTTATGTGTTTCTGTTTTATTATATCACAATTTGTATATGTCACTGTGGCCTTGTGTAATGATAGAATTGTTTTGATGCGGTTTTTTTCTGTACATTTTGCTGCTGGACTGTACAGGGGGACGGGCCCTTGTCAGGCGACCATAGTCGCCTTTTGCCCTATCCTCCAAGACGTTTGTCTGAATAAGGTATATTCAATTCAATATGTTACTCAATGTTTTTTCATCACAAGTTAGTTTGAGTCACTGTAAACGGTTAAGGAGAGTTTAAAGAAAATAAAGCTTTTTCTTTTTAATATTAACGTGCAGTTTTGTTACATTTAGACAAACGAGCTGCATTCTTGCATTATAACAGAACCACAATAATATCTAAGCACATTTTTTGTATGTATTAATAAAATGTATTTAAAGATGATAATTTCGATATATTTTGCCTCGTTCTATATGAAGTAGTTTGTCGGTAAATAATTTGTGAATGTGTCTCTAAAACGTGTCTATTTGACGTGTTTCGTATTTTCTTTTATAGAAATCTTGGATTGTAACTTTGATATCCTTTGTACATGTCGCAGATCTTCCATAAAATAGTGTAAAAATATTACTACGTGCATGCTTCGGTGTAAAATTGACGGCTGCGCGAAGTACCATAGTGAAACCAATTGCCAATCTCCCCGCCTCGAGCTTAGAAATTTCGCAAAAAAATAAGACACGGACCATTATTGCACGACCTGATGTGGAAACACCTCATAGAGTTCCTCCCAATGTATCTCTCGAAACTACACCATCTTTCTTAGAGAGCCTAAACTTAAGAGAGGGAGCAACTCAATCCATGAGGAGCGTTTTCAATTTAATGCTGGACTCTTCCTCCGCAGATTGGTCGCAGTGGTCATGTCGCGCGGCGAGGAGGAAATGGACGGAGAGGAAAAGACGCTTGCAGACGATCAACACTTTCGTCACAGGCTCCTCGCACGTCGTATTGTAAACGCGGCCCAGAAACCACGTGACCTCGACCGGGCAGATGTAAACACTCTGAAATCTAACCACACTTGTTTCAAAAAAAAAAAAAAAAAAAAAACCTATCTTTATCAAAGCCCCGAAGGAGCAAGGCTTCTCAACAAAACGCCGACTGCGCTGGCTGGATTGACGCCGAGGGAAATAGGAAACGCAAAAAGCACGACTCAAGCTGAAGCAGAAGCGCAGGAACATATGTCAATTCGCCTGTAACCTCTGAGGGCCTGACTGTCATTTTCATTACTGCTGTCGAACATCAGCTGATGACAACACTCAACAGATTAAATCTGTCACTAGTGCTTGAGAAGATGTGCCCAGAGTGCATTGTCGAGATCAGGCCCAACTGTAGACTCAATCTCATTGCAGTAGATACGGGTAACGGACAAACAACTACGAAGCTTCTTGCCGGCACTGAACTCTGTGGCCTGAAGGTCAGAGCCTACAAGCCCATTCCTTGGATGCCGACGTCGGAGAGAACCTGGTTATCCCCAGGCGATCGAGTGGCTAGGGTACGACGACTTGGCAAAAGCACAGCAGTGAAATTATCGTTCTCAACAACATTCAACGTTCAACATTGTTGGCAAGTTACGAATACCTCGGCCACGTACGACACGCGGTGGCGCTTTTCACAGAACGACCAATACAGTGCCCGAAATGCTGCGGCTATGGGCACCAGGAAGGAACCTGCAAACGCCTTTCCATATGCAGTCGATGTGGTGTCGTCCACGAGGATAAGGTCAAGTCTACTGCACAAGAGAAGTGCGAGAATTGCGGAGAAGCTCATGGTGCTACGTCTTAGTCCTGCCCCAAATCCAAAAAAGAAAGGGAGACCAGCGGTTATGCTCGCCAACACTAACTCAGTTTCCTTGCCGCAAAAACTGTTATTCTGAAGACTAAGCGGACAAAACAAAAGAGGGGGAGTAGTCAGCTACCCCAGGGCGCACAAACCAATATTAGGAAATAAGGCACAGAAGCAGGTCCGAAGACTCCAAACTACGCTTCTGTACTCAAAGGTCATGGTAAAAGCACGGCAACAGGACTTCAACTGAGGTCCCAAAATACCAGCATCGAAGAACTACAGCAAGAGGCCAACACACCGCCATCAAAAAAATACTCCGACTGACTCAAAGCGGCAGGCTTCTACAAACTCTTCTTATGCGCCAACAAAAACGGCAAGTGAGAGCTGGATTTCTTTCGCTCAGGGTGCAACTCGCACAATGGGCACGAAGAGTCCTGGCACTGCTCAATATGATTCTCCCGCTTATGGGGTCATATTAAAAACTGGAAGAATTAACAAGCAGTGTCAACGAGTCCACAAACCAAAATTTCCCTCCGTTCTACAAAGGAATGTAAATTAACGCCACACGCGCATTCATGATCTTCGTCAAATTTTGCAGAATAGAACAATCGATGGGCATTTCAGAAGACAAACATCCTTCCAGGAGAGCTGAGGCTATCTCCATGTGTGTTTTACAATAGTACAGTAATTGTGTAGAAGGACCTTTCACGTGTTTCTCTCTTGGCGAGACCATCCTTTCAACAGAGCGCCTTAGACATCTTCGATCTGTGCTCAGAAAGTGAAGAGTACGTTGCAGTCAAAGTAATATATTAGACATGGAGGACACTGTATGTCGCCCCTCAGGGACATGGGACCCCAATGTGTTATTTCAGATACAACAACGGGCCAAAGGAGAACTTCTACTAGCGGGAAATTTCAATGCGCACAACGGTAACTGGGTAATAGACGCACAAACAAAAGTGCAAAACACCTCGAAGACACGACACAGTAGCAAAGTTGGATTTCGTCCAGTTAAACAGCGGAGCACCCACGTTTCTCCACAAAGAAGTGAAACAGTGTCCTGGATCCTGGACTGCGAAAATGAATAAGACCATGGCAGACAGCTGCATTATTTGTAAATGAGTTCGCGCGACCAATTCCACCCCAACCTGGATCTTTGATCGAACAAACAGCGCTTCATCAACAGACTCCATAAAAAGTAGACGATGACTTCACTGTTTACAAGCTTCAACGCTGCAAAGGCTGGAATGCGCAGGGTCCGGGTGGAATAACGTGGACTCGGGAGTATTGTCTTTATTTTTGTCCAGCTCGATTGCACCTTTGCATGAATTGCATTATCATCATAACCTATCAAGCACCACCAAGTATTGACTGGACGCAACTGGCAAACCACCTAGAGATGCCTAATGAAAAGTGGAAGAAACACTTTGCCTGCCACGTGAAGTGATGCTAGTGATTTCTGTCCTCAAGAGTGGCGAACCGAGCTGTGCTGTATCGTCGTATAGACCGGTATTTTTGACAAGCTGCCTGGGAAAGCTGCCTGAAAGACGGGCCCTAAGGCGTGTCCTTTGGCATCTTGAACGTTCACAAGCGTTCCCAAACCAGTTGGCGGGATTTCGGTCTAGAAGATCTACGACCGACGCAATAGAGGACCTGCTAACTGCGCTTTATAGCCGATTGACACGACGGACCGAATCGCGATTTCTGTCCGCAGACCGTGTAGCACGTCACCGTCACGTCACCGATTCCTGCGATCCGCGCCTCGCCTGCGGACGCGCGGACTGATAAAGCCAAGCACCTTTTCACTTGCTGACTTTTGGTGGGTGATTGACTTGAAAAGTGTTTTGTCCGGCAACCATACAAGGTCTTCTTGTTGTGCTTTATTTTTGTTTTCGGAGGGTTAAAACAAAAACGGCGCATAGTTTTCTTTGTTGTGTTTTGTGCGTTCGTTGCTTCAATTTGTCGCAAGATTCTTGGTTCCATGCGTGAAGCAAAAATGCAGAGACTTGCCCGGCTGACGCGCCGCAGATTCCGGTACTCCTCCGTGTGCGTGCCAAGAAGCTCCCGTCAAAGCTCGGCTAGCAGGCCGCGATGATTCTTGCACGTCCAATCAGCCTTTCACCGAGCAAGACCTTTCTTATGTCTGCGGTGCACTTGAGTGATGTGCACGAGCGCGGAGTGTGTCAAGGCATCTCCAAGCGCGCCTACGCGAAACCAGAACTTCGTCGCTTCTAAGACGAAGCCTTCTGGAGCAGGACCATGCCTGTGTCACTGTCATGTCTGAGCTAATATCTCTCTTGGACGACGGTGCGATATTGGAGTTTCTTTTCGCGGCACCGTGGGGTGGCGAGCATGTTCGGTCCGTCTTCGCTAGCGTCTGCTCGTCGTCTCGCTTGTGTAGATACGCTTGGGATACGGACGAACCGCGGACATGTCGTCACATGGTCAATCCGTCCGAGGATCATTCTGTCATGTGGATGGGCCATAATGAGGCAAAAACAAAAGTTCACATTGCACACTGCGTATTTTTAGACATACGTCACGCGTTTGACTCCCTTACTCATGACGTCATCGTTGCACGTCTCAAACAGCTCGGAGCCAGTGGACGTTTACTTTCATACGTGAAATCATTCCTCTCCGGCAGAACACTCAGGGTGCGAATACCGCGTATGCGACGAGCAGTCAAACTCTAAAAAAAAAAAAAAGTGCGTAGCCATTAGACTCCTTGTCACATATAAAATATAAGACACCCCCAAACTTTAGTTCGACGTACAGCGCACTGATGCCTAACTGGCGACCCTCATTTTTACGAGAGGCTCGATGACGGTGGTTTATAACATATTAAACCGCTAAAGTACGTATAAAAAACTACAAAAAAAGAACACTGAGGTTTTGCAGTAGGGCCAACAAAACCCGGACTACGTTTTTTACAGTCAGTCACACGTACATTAGCTATTTTAATAAGTTGTACAACTCGGCAATCAAGCCGCTCGTGAAAGTTGGTACCGTCGGATCAACATCAGGGCACTGTACGTCGAACTGAAGTCTTGGGGTGTATTATATGTGACAAAGTGTGTAAGAATATACTTTTTTTTTTTTTTTTAGAATATACACGAAACAGGAAAATGTACCACCTGTGCCCACCGAACGAAGACTTTATCGATGATAACTCCCTTTCGCCACAAATAACCGCTGCTCACGGGTTGATGCGCATAGCACACAACAGTAACCGTATTAGTATAGATATATTTGTTCGCCAAACATAATTTATTGCTCGTCACGAAAACACTTGGAAGGCTCCTGGACCGTCGTATGTCTTGAATCCCAGACTGCTGAAGAGTGATGCGTCCGCGAAGTGCGCCATCAGTTTGTGCAGCAGTCCTTCTGAACTTCCGCTTTGCTTGACGTGTTAATAGGTTGATGTTGCGTCATTAATACGAAAGCCGGATGGAAATAAATGTTCACTAGCATCATAACCCTTCATCAACGTCGCGGCCATTTTGATTGTAGTTACTGTTTTTCCATCGGCGCCCCTGCTGTCCCAGTCACGTGACTTCCAGGGACAATAGGAAACGAACTTAAAGGGATGCTGAGCCATACATTTCAGAGTCCATAATAAGTGGTGAACGATCTTTCCTCGAGCCAGCAGCCGCCAGCGCGCGCGAGCACACGTGACGGAACTGACGTCATAGTCCTCCATTTAAGATAAACGCAACGTTCCTAGAACAACTCAGTCGGGAAACTGCCGTAGGAGCCCGCTTTGAAAAAGTTGCTCCGATCCGTACTCGATAACCGAACTAGACGCGATCGCAACGCCGCGATTTCTCCCGCAGCGGCCACTCTGGGAACTGCACGGCTGCACGTACAGGGCCAGTCGAGTCACGCAAGGGCCGATGGCGCCATCTCGGAGTGTCGTCTGGCAGTAGCTATATAAAGCAATTTTCATGTTTTGGCTCACCGCTCAAGGGCAGTGCTGTAACCGTATCTAGTTCGGTCTCGGTGGACGCAAGGGGTCCAGACTTCCTTGATGAGTTTCCCAACTTAGTGTTCTAGTTGCGTTGAATGACAGTGAAACGCCTGGGCTCCGGGGAAAAGGAGAATAAAGAGAGGCTTACAGTTGCGTCCGATGTAAAAGGTAGGCGATCAACTGGTCTAACAAGCACGTAGCTTTCACTCTGACGATGAAAAGCCCGTCTGTATTACCCTTTTTCAAGGAGCCCATACATTTTACTGTCATCTTAAGCGTGTACTGGGCCCATTGCTCTTCCTTATTTATATAAATGATATCGGTTATCGCCTGAGAAGCTGTGTTCGTCTGTTTGCTGACGATCTTGTTGTTTATCGCGCTATTTCCAGTAAAGATGATTGCCTAACATTACAAGAAGACCTATTCCTAATTGAAACCTGGTGTGCCGAGTGGCTTATGTCCATTAATCATAATCAATGTAAATGTGTATCTTTTTCTAAATCCCGTAATCCAGTAAATTACACCTATCAATTTACATCCCAGCCCATTGAAAAGGTGTCATCTTTTAAATACCTTGGCGTGCACTTAAGCTCTGACCTTTCATGGAGAACTCCCATATTGAACACATAACTTCCAGTGCTAAAAAAACTTTAGGTTTTCTAAGACGCCATCTTAGTCAAGCTTCACCGAAAATCAAACAGCTGTCATACTGCGCCCTTGTTAGATCCAAGTTGGAATACGCTTCTACCATTTGGAACCCCCATCAGGCTTACCTATTCGACATGTTAGAATCAATCCAAAACCGCGCAACTAGATTCATTCTTGCTGACTACTCACCCACGAGCACCTCTGCCCTTAAGGCTTCTTTATCATTACTTCTCCTTAGCACTAGACGCACCGTATATAGATTGTCCTTTTTTCATAACCTGTTTTACAAGCCCTGGATTGACCATGAATTCTTCTCTTCAGCCAGTCATGTCTCCCTGCGCCGTGATCATTGCCAGAAGATAGAAATGCCCTTTGCCAAAACCAACATTTTAAAAAACTCTTCCCATTTTTTGTGTATACGGGATTGGAATGCGCTACCTGAGTCCATTGTAACAATTACTGATCATGCCTTGTTTTTAGCAGAACTTACGAAGCATATGATTGTATAATGAAGATATTGCACTGTAAAATAACAGATGTTCTTTCCACCTTTTTGTCCCTGCATTTGATTTTAATCCTTGAAGTGTTATATTGTGTTTTATGTTACCCCCCCCCCTTATGTAATGGCCCCCCAGGGGCCCTTAAGGTATAATAAATGAAATGAAATGAAATGAAATAGAGGACTATGACTCAATTTCGTTGCATGTGCTCGCGTATACTGGTTGCTGGCTCGTGTAAAGATCGTGCACCACTTATTATGGACACTAAAATGTTTGATTCAGTTTGGTTTAAGGTTTAACGTATGGTTAGCGTTCGAGAAAACCGGCCCAGATAGCTTACGATTATAGCTGAGCACTGATACTTGTTTCATGACATTTTCTTTAACGGTTCTTTCACTGGATCAATTCAGATTGGAGGCAAAGTTCATCCATGTAACAAGTTCGCTATTTTATACGAAAGTAACTTTAAAACCTAAAAATCACCGTTCTTTTGCTAAATATTGTGAATATTATTCCCTGCGGGGTAAAATATAGTAGCCTCTGGAGGAAACAATTGAGTTTTTGACACATTTCACCTCTAGCACTTCGGATTTTCTTCTTTTTTTTTTCCGGATCAGTTTTGTTTTAATATCTTTTAAAATACAGTTTTGTTCGTCGGTAAAATAAAACTTCAACATACAACTTAAAATAAAAATCGGAAGACTCCCCCGATAAGTTTGGTCGAATTCAAATGAAACCGCTGAAAACCGGAAATACGGAACCCTAATCATTACCCGAAGAACAAGCAAACCCAATTGGTGGTCAAATTATGTAATACGAACGTTTTGACAGCCGTGAGAGGGGATCCTGGGGGCCCCTTGTTCTTGGTGAACCGGGCCCAGAACGCCTTCTGCAAAGCAAATAGGGGGTCCAGCTACTCTTCCCTAGGTATGGGCAAATAACGTCCATCTAGCACTCACCTGATGCAGAAGCAAATTAGGGCAGCGGACATTAACGCCAGTAGTACAAGAAGCGCCAGCACCCCCGCCAAAACTATGCTGATCTCAGAAGTTCCATCCGTCTTTCCCACTGCGAAGTAAAAGATTGAACCGCGTAAACAGCACTTCGCAGTGGGCCGCGTACTTAACGTTATCTGCAACTCACCCACCACCGGTTCAGACAATCGGTATCCGTAGCGAACCTCCTGAAAGAGAATTCGAGGGATGAAAAACTTATCGAAACTGCCGCTCGTGAAACAATTCTGGGGGTGGAATGTTCATGTCTTTACAGAGGCGCACTAGTTGTAGTCTGGCCCAAGTATACCCGCATGGACCGCCACTGATTTAGAATTTTCTTGGTCGCGGCAAAATTGCGAGAATAAAACAGGACTATGTTTTTCAGTCTTGTCTTTGCAAAGCTTGGTTACGTAATTGTGTGATCGAAACCACGTCCCTGAGGACATGCAGTCTAGCGCGGCTTATGAATTGAACACGAGAGCTGCGTGAGATGGGGAGACTCTAGTGAGGGTGGGCACAACTCAAATCCTGGAGAGCGTTTGCAATTTAATGGCGGCGCCTGAGGGAGACGATTGGTAAAGGATATGCGCCAATGTTGCCCGCACGCGAGCAGACGCTTGCTTTGTTGCCCCATGTGCCTTTCCTCCTCTCGCCACCCAATGCAAGAGACGAATGCCTTGGCGTAGCCTTTTTCGCTTCCTTCTCGCTCCAGAAATTGCAAACGTCGAGAGGAGAAAGCAGGGCTGCCAGACAAGTAGCAACGTCCAAGATGGCGGAATTTATCATTTTTCGCGTTAAACAAATACTTTACCTATCAGAACAACACTGCTGGCTATAAAAATGTAATCACATATACCTTCCGTAAATTATTCGAGTACATTTATGGGCTCTTATAACCACACTTAGGAAATAAAACGACCCTTTGCCCCGTAGACTCCAAGAAAAATTTAGCAATTACATGGCGTCCGTATCCCGTGATCCCCGATTTAGCAGTTGCGCCCACCCTAACTCTTCTCAGCTACAACTTTCCTTGGCAATGCAGTGGAGGGCAGAGGCATGCGTTTCCTATCCCATTTTGAGTGCTGGATCAGGCTGTGCGCGGGATCTCCTCAACTTACACTGCATTGCCAAGAAAAGTTGTCGCCGATTATTGAGCCTCCCTAGTGTGAGCACTCGAATTGGGCTTGTAACAATCAATGCCTCGGCGGACACTCGCATAGTGGCACGTGTCCAACCACACTCTACAAAATTCCTGCGCGTCTATTTACCCGCAAAACATTCAAAGAGCCAATCATTGTGATCTAGGAAATCAGCTAAAATTAAGTCTGCGCCGTGGCATTACGAATTTCAAGCATGACGCTTTGCATTGCGTAGTACCACAGCGCAGACTTCACGTTTAGGTCTAAACAGACGTTCCGTCTCATCATTCGCTGAATTATCGCCGATGTGACAATGTGTTCGCGTATCAGTGGCGTAACAAGATGATATGACGGAAACTTTCGGGCATTGATGCCACTCGTCGGGCCGTGATCGGCTGGTCAGGGTGTCGCAGGTTGGACATTTCGCTTTACATTACAAAGTTTAAAACCCCTTAAGGAATTACGGTGCAATTGATGGAGGTGGTAATAGCCATGTTGGAGCGCTCGTCCGAACCGTAGCTCATATCGCACTGTGGGAAATGTGGATGTCCTGTTGTCTCCTCCCCGAGAGCGATTGCGCTCAAGGGAAAAGACTGAACACTATGAAACTATGACGGAAAGTAGGTGTTCACAGTTTGCAATTTAGCATTAGGAGAGAATGGTAGGAAAACTCCTCAAAAAAAAAAAAAAAGATATCCTTTATATTGCTGTTTGACGACATTCTAAACAATGCCCTTCGCGTCTACTTATTCACAAAGCACTCAAAGAGCCAATCATTGCGATCTAGGAAATCAGCTCAGCGAATGATGAGGCGGAACATCTGTTTATACCTTAAAATTAATTCTGCAATGTGGCATTCCGCTATGCAAGCACGTCGCTCTGCATTGAGTAATGCCACAGCGCAGACTTTATTTTTACGTCTAAACGGATGTTCCGCCTCATCATTCGACCAATACGCCCTTGCAAAGTCATGAACGTTCCAACCTGATATAATTTTATGACCCCTTCAACCTTGGCGGCATAGGATAGACACCAGGCCACGTACTCGCTTGTTCTGGCTCCGAGTTAACGGAATGAACGATGCTCATATTTCTCGAATTAATCTGCCGACTGCGATTGCTTACAAAGAAAAACTAAGAACAGTTTATTCGGTCATTAACGTTAGCGAGTAATTCTGAGTAGTATTTATCGGTGCCTAATAACCTGCATTACTCACGCATACGCTAAATATTAAAAAAATTCAAAGTAAATAGCTAGCTTCCAGTTAATTTTTCTGTTATAGTCTGCCAATTTCTTAATAAAACTTTCTCCGTCATGCCAGTTAGTGCTACTCGGAATGTCGTTAGCTTTACGAAGCAGGGAGTGTGCCTCTTGCCGAGAAAAATGAATTGTAAATAAATATAAACTATTAGTGACAATACTAAAGGGCCCTGAAGGGATATTGTGTTCCAGTGTTAGGTACTCTGGCCAAGTGCATTGAATCACGTGCTAATAAAGTATAATGGATATTCAATCAAGGGACGCAATATTTAAGAGCACTTTCAATGGGCATGCTCAAAACTAGCTCACACTCATAGGTTCCCAAGACCGGCAGATTAATGGTGCGGAATGCACGTAGCAAACGCTCTGTGAGAGCTCGCTGTCAGCACCCGCTGAGCAGCTACGCACTTTGCTATGGCCGCCAGGGAATACACCCTATAGTCAGGAGATTTTGAGGCTGACGTAGTGACGGAGATCAGCCCATACTGACTATGTTTGAATTACACAGGTACTGCGTGCACAGTCGACTTGAGCTTGATTACAATCATGAAGACTCGAGTTGAGGTTCGTGTCCCATGGCTGCGGTGACGGGAAACGCCAAACTCTCAAAAATATCCGCTTCAACAAGAATAAGCGACCATGTGGTGCTCCCCCACATGGTCGCTTATTCTCGCGCTGAAATTTGAGAGGATGAATGCTCCTTGTCTTTATCGAAAAAACCGATCTCACCAGCCTCTGCACCCTGTAGCCCCTTCGGCTACGCCACCGCTAGCTGCCGCGATTCATGCCGGGAACTTTCGTCTTTTTGCACGTCCAACAACCTTGTTGGACGTGCAAAAAGCTCTGCGCGTGCAAAGAGCGGAACGGCTTAAGACGTCTCGTGAACTGCCATCAGCCTCATATGAGCTAAACTTATGGCGGCGTCAGGCATGCATCGAACGCTCGATGACATTGTCTATTGCTTCTGCAATGGCTAGTGCATAAAGAGAAAAAACCAACAACACCAACTAATGTCTGCATTGTGGGTTATAGGTTTGTACATATACCTTACAACCTACACGGTATCTTGAGCAGTATTTATATAAAGTAAGAAAACATTTTGGTGGTCTTTTTAATATTGCATGTTAAATGTGGCCAAATGAATATTTCAAGGGGGTTTATTACCAGTGTCTTTCCTTATAATTTCTAAATAGCACTGATATTGAATGAACCGTCTGATTTCATATAATTTTGTTAGTCTAATATGAGGTCAGAAAAAAAGGCTTTTTTTAATCTTCCGAATTCCTGAATTTACAATTTTGAGAAAATATTGGCAGCAACTTCAATTAATGTTCATAACATGTTTAGAACCCCTAACAAGAAAGAAAGCTCATATTAATCTTTCAATAAAAAATAAATCCTTTTTGTTTTTCTTCTTAAGTTACGTATGCTGGAATTTTTTTTATTGATAATAGAACGGAGGACCGTATTTGATCCATACCTTTAACATACGTTTAACATAATTCCCCTTGCAGTGCTTATGCGCGTGTAGGGGGGGGGGGGGTGCCTTACATCAGAAAAGTTGCTCGCTACAAGGAGACCGATCCGATAAGGCGTCGATTCAGTGAGAGGCGGGTTCTCGAAGCCGCCGACGACGTTCCCTGCACCCAGCACAAAGTCGGACTGTTCCCGGACCTCCTCGGGACTGAACATCGCCGCCATGTAGTAACCCAGCTGCATCTCTTGGGCGTCGCTGAAGTTGACAGGAACGACCGGTTCTTCAACGCCCTGAGATCCTCGTACTACAAAAATATAATATGCCCTGGAAAAAAAAGAAGAAAAAGAAACAGCCAGGATTGTTAGCCCGAGAACCGCAGTTCATAAGTGTGGACAAGTCACTCTATGTACTCACAGTTTCCTATTCGTCGCACGAAGCACATATAAGACATACAAGACTTTTCAGCGGTCCCGAATTCTTTACATGTACATCATGATCATGGCCTACCGAAGAGGTGAGTACTGCACGTGCGAAGTACTCATCTCTTTGTGTTTTCTTGCACATGCGTAAAAAAGAATATTAAGAACAGCGAAGCATCTGCGCTCATACTTTGCGACAATTACTGCAAAGGGATTGGCTTGATATCTTGTTGTTTGATTGTCGACAGTAGAAATACTGCCATGGGCTTCGTGCGTATTGCCACCGTCGAAAAAAAAAAAAAAAAACGAAGTATCTTTAAGCGAAGCGAATGCACGTGGCTTTCCTTGTATTGTCTGTTAGATCGTGCTAACAGACACGACAAGGCAATCTGATGCTATCTACAAAGGAGCAGCCTACAGCCAAGAACCATAGCCTCCTCTATGAGCACAAAAACTGGCAGTTCGACGACGGAGCCATAGAGTTCCCGGTCGGAGATTTGGAACGCGAGGATATGGTAGCACAGAGGATTTCTCAAGGAACCTGGGGTGCTATGTTGCGCTTTTTGAACTCCCAGGAGACTAGGGAGAAGGAAATGACGTCAACGACACAGCAAACGCAGATTGGATGTTGACAGAAGAAAACGAAATCAACACCCAATCTGCGTTTGCTGTGTCGTTGACGTCACTTCCTTCTCCCAAGTCTCTTGGGAGTCCAAAAAGCGCAACATAGCACCCCTAGACGTCAACCCACAGCTTTTGCAGCGGTGAGGACCCAAAACATGGTTTTCAAACCCGATGAGAAAAGAAGTGGTAGCGTGAGAAACACGAGGAGCACGAGCCGACATTCCATCGCTCGGGAGAAGTGTGTTTCGGCGTCTCTCCGCAGCTGGGCGCCCGTCACGTGGCCCTCCTCTCATCCGTTGTCTACCACTCTACCTTTTCAATTTCGGCGGCCGCGTCTCGTGGCGTTCTGCCAGGCTTTGTCAGTATAGAGGAGGCTATGCAAGACACATCTGGCCGCCGCAGATTACTACATATCTGCACGTGCGGAAAACCACGTGCAATTGCAAGGCTACCAAAGTTACCTTCCCGCGCATGCTGCACACGAAGAACGAGTGCATCCCAAGGAAAGATTGGGAAGCTTACGTTATGGGGCCCTTCGCGAAGTCGACCGGATTCAAGGCTATGTTGATGGTGCTGTTCACAATGTCGTTCAGCCTTGGTTCCGTTGATATCACAGGTACTGCGGAGAGTTTGGTGAACGTTCATTACTGACCAATTATGGCAGGTTCCAGGCATTAGTCCAGACAGATAAACTATATGTCAAATATAGGTCGCTTATTGAAATTTATGTTTTGTACTATAAAAACATTAAACAAACAATTAGTATTAGGCTTCAAAAATCACCAAGACGTACCCATTGCTTAAGTTATTGTATCTTGAAGCGCTCAAAGATTACGATGGTCCCTTTCAAAAATATGTGTTTGTTACCGAGATAAGAAAAACTGGTACAATACAGATTTATCCGTACTAAAATAAATATTAAATGCTCAAGAAAACTGTGTTAGACTGTTTCAATTTAGTTGTCTTTTGTGCCGTTAGTATTTCTCCCCGTTATGAACTCCAAACTGGAGTAGAAGTTTGCCGCATATAATTGACGGAAGATCAAGCGCCGAGCAGTAAAGCAAAGAAGATGATCTTTTTCAGCATTCTCCTTGAAAACCATATAATTTTTCCAACAATTCTAATTCAAAAGCATTCGAAGAAGTTGAAGCGATCAACGAAAATTTCCCAATTAACCGTAAACAGGCTCGAGTGAGGGAGAATACAAACAATAGCCTCTCTGAGTCGCAAATTTTACCTGCAGCTCTAGTGGAGATAAGGTCGCACACAGCGTCACCGAAACCGGCGGTTGTGCTGGCCTGTACGCACACCCTGTAAGTGGTTCCTGGGTAGAGATCACTCAGGTTGTACTCTCTCGTGGTGAGATCTTCGAGAACCACCGCCCTGGGACGGCTGCTGGCATTCACCGAACTGCTGAACGAATGTGTGAGAGATACGTTCACCTGAACCGAGAAAAGGAAAGTAAATAGGTCACTCAACACGCCTCGAACAGACCAATGTGTTTAAGAGAATATTTTCTATGCCAAAATTATGAATACATCATACCTGTCTGGGATCAGATCTGCATTTCTGAAAACGCGAACTCATTCTCTGATGCTTCTGATGTGTTATGTCTCCGACGCCAAGTCAGGCGCTAGGGCGCTGGTTGTGGGACGACGATTACGCAGATGCATCTTTGTTCCGAGAACGGGTACCAAGGGTGCAACGTCTACAGCTAAGATAATGTGGGCGAACGAGCTTGCTTGTAGGTAATGAGGTAAGGCGCTTGAAAATCGCTGCAGAATGTGTATTTATCTAGAGACAAGTCGATTTTTTATGTATCAAGGACGACCGTACATTGACCTCACTGTGCGAGGAAAGCGTGACAAAGAACTGAACAGCCGCAAGAAAACTGTAAAGAAGAGAACTGAATTTCTTTCTGTTTCCGACCCTGGTTTTCGTCGTTTATGTGGAAGAACGTGACCAATAATTTATTACAAACATAATTTTTTCTGCGCTTTCCAAGATATCTATATTGTGCAAACTGCCCTAAGTTTACATGCCACATGGCCCAAAAAATATGTTTGCCTGACGCTGAGATGTAACAGTGCTACGTAATTAGTTAATTACGCTGGTGTAGCTAGGCAAGGTGCAGTACTACGGTGTGATTACTGAGGATTTCGCCCGTTTTAATAGGTAACTAATAAATATCTAGTGATCCGAATACTTGCGAGAGTAGATAGACACGCAAACAAGCCCGATACGGCTCATTGTGAACAGAGAACATACCCGGTAGTGCTTTAAGATTCCATTCGTTCGCTGAGGCTCGTCCCACTGAATCTTGAGGCTGTTTTCCTCTCTCCTCACGCAGCGGACGCTGGCGGGTGCATCTGGAACTGCGCGCGTTGCGTGAGAGGGGATGTTTATGAAGGGCACAAGTGGTTCGGTGCAGAAGTTTCCGGATGGCAGTTTAATTGTACCGGGCACTTAGCCAGAATTTTGTATCTAGTGGCAAAACTTGTTTTGCCAGTAGATACAAATCGGCATCTGTCGCACTAATGGTACCATGATATAAGAAGCTCAACTATTGACCATCCTAAATCTTATCGTTTACATCAGTAAGGGTACGAAGAGTGAGATATTTTTCAACAGGTCAACGAGAGTAGCAAGTCTCACCCGTCTCTCCTGTCTTTATCTCCAGCTCGTCCGAGTAAGGACCGTGTGTTGTGCCGCGATTGAACGCCCTCACCTGGATGAACATAAATTCAAGATAGCTTAAAGGGAAGCAGCGGGTGAAATGAAAGCCAGAGATATATATCTCAGCACGAGGAAGACAGCATGAAGGACTGATTTTATCGTTTTTTTTTTTCATCTACATTTTTTAAATGTTTTATCTAAATATAGGGTGTCGTTTCTTAATGGGCGACTCTAACGCACATTGTGTTGTTAATCTAATACATTACGACAGTTCTTTAAAAAAAAATCATTTCCTATAACGAAAGGGTTGTCAGCATTGCCGCTTTACGTTCACTATGTTCAAGTTATGTTAATGTTGTACTTTGTTCTTAACTAATCTTAACTAACCAGCACTCTTTAACAACTGTTCGCTTGTCCCTCAAGCAGAATTACTAAATTCGAAAGTATTAACCGTATAGTCATCAGGCAGGCGAGTCGTGCATGATGAGCCTCAGAAAAAGTTGAGGTAAAAAAGATGCGGTCCTGCGTATTTTTTAATCTTCACGTTTACACTCTAAAAAAAGCCCGCGCATCTACTTTCCTGCGCCAAAACTCGGACAGCCAATCACCGCAACTTACGGAGGCAGCTCAGCGAATGATGATGCCGAAACATATGTTTAGACGAAAACAACAACAACAACAACAGCAACAACAACAACAAGGCAGTTTGAGTCGCGATATTAAGCAATGTAAGCGTGACGTTTTGCATTGCTTAATGTCACAACTCACATTGCGTTTTTTTAATCTAAACACATGTTTCGGTATCGTCATTCGCTGAGCTTCCTTCGTAAATTGCGGTGATTAGCTCTCCGAGTGGTGCGCGGGAAAATAGACAAACGGGCCTTTTTTTTTTAGAGTATATTATAACTGTTAATACAATAGTCGTCACCTGTATGAATCATAAGGACTGATCGTCGTGGCCTGCAGGTAGGTAAATATGTGGCTTTTATTAATTGTACGATTTCTTCCAATCAAGGCTTTGACAACTTTTGCTTGAAGGGATGAGGTGGCCAGTATAATGAATTTACATCAACCCAACAAGGCATCACCGTTGTGCTTCTCCCAGCGAAGCTGTATTGTTGGGGCCAGCAAGCTATTTGTTATTCTATTTGTTATTCCTAGCTGCGTTATCTACTGCAAGGGCAATAACTCCCGCTAGAAAGAACAGCATTTCAGAAGCGAAACGCAGAACTCGCCGCACTCCGCTCACCGAGAAACGGTAGATAGTGACAGGCAGCAAGTTGGTCACAGTGAAGCAGTGTCTTTCCAAGTCGCTGTTCTCGGAGGAGCACTGGTACTGGTCGACGTTGAGCAGGGCAGAGTTGTTGCGAATGCCCTTCGTCCGGAACTTGATTTGGTAACGCTCCAGTACACCGTGTGGCGGGTACGGAGGGTACCACGACAGAGACAGGGTCGTTCGAGACAACTGATGGGCCGTCAGGTTCCTGGGAGGTGGAGGAGCTGAAATGGAAACGACGGAGCACGCTTCAAAAGACTGGTACACGCTGCAGAGTCTGCCTGTCTGTTCCAGTATTTCTTAAAGACATTCCCAAGGCGGCAAGGCAGGTAAACTATTCCGGTCCCACAGGAAACCACCCACAACAATGAAATGTTTCCTCGCACAATTAATATGATCCTAGACGCTATAGTCCATAACTGTCTATAGGGCACTCGGCGACAGAAATCGGCATGTATTTCGTGCCTAGAAGCACCTACATAAACAACCTTCATTGTCACCATACAGGCGTCTTGTATCTTGATCACTCCAGGCGATTGGTTCGGACAACATTGCACGAGTAATTACACTGCAGTGTGGAGATGCTGTAAACAACTTCATTTTTCCGAGGGCCTGAATTTCGCGAATTTCGCGAATTATACAATATTGCGAAAAATAAGTCCCGCGAATATGTTTTAAAATGGTAACAAATGCATAACATCCGCCGTTATGCGCGAAATCTCGTACCCGCGAAATATTCCTGAAAAGCAGAATTCGCCGAATTCTCGAAACATGGAGCCTACAAAAATAAAGTCGTTCACTGTATTTGCAGTGTCCACGAAATGCACAGATATTGGGCTATCTCAGTGCCAATCCCAAAAAGGAAAACGTGGAGGAGGGGGAGTCGAGTTTACCAAAACGCGAAGAAAGTGACAGTACCTATTGGTCCGGATTGCGCAACTCCAACCACAAAGAGAAATATGGGAACAGTGTCGGGAACCTGCTCTAGAGTGGATGCGAGCTATCCAATAACATGCACATCACAGGTCATTGAAAGGACAGGTCTTCCTTGTTAGCTGTCGTGGCAGCGTTGACTGACGGATTAAAGGGACTTTGCAAGGAATTTTCTTTTAGGGGCATAAATGGGACACGTTTTTGTTTTTAAATAATTAAAAAAAAACAATATTTACGCCGTTAGGCACAATTTAGGTGGAGGTCATGGCTCACTCTACATCATCAAAATAAATATGCAGTCTTCCAGGATTTCTGTTCTTGCTATTTTTTTTTCCTTTTTTTTTTCACATGGATTTCGGGTGCAAGTTGGGTGAGCGTCATGACGCACAATTAAAACGCGACGTCAAAATATTTGCTTTGGTAGGCTAGGTGCACTGCAAAATTTGAGAGCTACTTGCCTTTCGATGCGAAATGTGAATAGCATACCTAAAAAATTTCATGCCAGCCGAAGGCCTGATTGCGTCCTACCAATAGCTTGCAAAATTCTACCCGTGAAGGTATTTTCACGGTATTGAAACCATGGTCGCAGTCTCGGCAGTTCCACAATTCATAGAGCAGCGGGGCCGATTTTACGGGAACCAACATCCTTATGCAGCACCAACACGCGCAAAGAAAGAAATGAAGCCAATTCGATCAAAATAGTTGATCTGGCACGCTAGGCTTAGTCCAGTCCCGCTGAACGAGCATCCGCACAGCACTCTCGAAGGCGCGTGCTTCCGGAAGTTAGTTGCTGCAAACTATGTCGGTTGAGGAGATCTTCCTCTAAATACGTCTGTGAATTCAAAATCACTCGCAATCACTAAAATTGACGTGCTGAACGAGCTTCGCTCGTTCAGCTATGGTGCCTGGATCGCGTCTTTGACTGGTGTGTTTAGCGTCCTATCCCGCCCATATATCAAAAGTGGTCCCGATGTGGCAACAAATGACGCGAGTGTCATGCTGTTGCCTGTCGCGATCCTGGCGGTTGGCCGTAGAAATGCTGGCGAAAAGCACGAGCGAACGCGAGTGTCGCTGTCGTCACGGCGTCCCTTTAGACGTCCCAACTCCGGCTGCTAGAGCTTCTGTGAACTGTCACAGTGAAAAGCGACCTGCAGCAGAACAGGCATCTGCTACATGCACCACAGCTGTTGGGACGCCGCGAGGGTCGCGACCGGCGACAGCATGACACTTTTATGACGTCATCAGGCGGAAATCGAGGGACCACTTTTTTGGCCGCGGTAAACACACCAGTCGGAGACGCGTTCCAGGCACCATAGTTCAGCACTCCGCAGACGCCGGCGGCCATGTTTGTTAACGTTTCAAACCAAAGCGGGAGAAGCAATCTCAGAATACATCTGAAAACAATGATGACTCTATCTTGGTTATTCGCTTCTCAAACATAAAAAGGTCGATCAAAATACTATTACGGCACGGAGATACAAATTTACAACCAAAATTTCACACGCCAATCATCTAGATCTCGAGCGAATGAAAGTTGCGAGCACCTTGTAAGCACGGGGCGAGGCTTAGCCGGGCTGGGACCTCCACCTTCTGTACCTAAATTGCGCCTAACGGCGTAAATATTGATAAAAAAATTGCTTTTTCGTGGTAAAATTTTCTTTTAATATACGTGTCCCATCTAGATCATTTAAAAAAGAAAAAAAAACTTGTCTTCATTGCAGTGTTTCTTTAAGAAATCATGCTCATGCCTCGTGATTTGCTCTTCGGCGTTCTTATTAGCGAATGCCGCAATGTGAATGTCTGTAGAGCGATACTGAGATGCTTAGAACGCCCTCGATTTCTTAAGCTGTCCAGGACTGTATACAGTGTTCTACGCACCATCGCACCAAGGAACGCTTCGCCCCACCAACGCCTGACGTCATAGTAAAAGTTCACCATCCAAACTCTGATACCCGGAGAAATAAAATAACGGACAATTTTATTTCTACGTGACCCTGGATTTGGATTATGAAGTTTCCTAGTTAGCTCGCCTGCATACTTTCGCTTCTTACAGTAAAAATTATGTGATATGCCTTAACCAATCCGCCCTCCGCGTTGTGCTACGCGACTAATGACAGGTGGCAGGTGACACCGTCGTTAGATCAGCACTTTATTTATAAATCAGATGAGTAGCATCCTCTCTGCTGTCTCACAGGCCCTGCCCGTGGTAGAGAGCGGAGCGCGTTTTGGAGGCGTGGTTTCGGCAACGATCTGTCTTTTCTGCTACATTATAAACTCTAAAAAGAAAAAAAGTTCGAGGAGTTTCAACAATCGGCTGGACGTGTCCTCGTGATCGAAGCGTATAAATGAAAAGCGCCAATGGTACCAGTGCTTCTTTGACCTCGGATATTCATACTGTTGCTCTATTCGCATTTTATATTAAAATCCCATTGACCACACCCTTTACGCATTTCACGCTTTGCGCGCAATACCTTACCCTGTGAGTAAGCCTGGGATACACACTTTATTGCATGTCATCAGAAACTGCACGTAGTATTTATTCGGACGACTTCGCACAATATACTAGCTCTCAAAACCCTGAGCGCTATCCCGTATTGCTTGTGATAGTGCTTGGAAACATTCGCAATAGGAGACGCAGAAACGGTAACCAAAATTGATTTTCAGGCACATCCGTGCCTTTACCGTCGTAGCAAAAATCACGGGCGGAATCCACTTGTGTCCATCACGTTTCATTGTAGTACAATAGTTTGGGAAGGTTTTATTCAGCTACAGAGCCTTTATATCCCGAGCATCGAATAATGTCATTGATGCGGCGGTCCGCTTTATACAAGCAAGTGGTGAGCGCTTAGGAATGCGTTAGCATAACCCTTGGGAAGCGCTCCAGACGTAAACATTTGGGGAACACTAAGGCTGACCCCTTCACTTTTCTGTTTTGGCTTTCACTTTTGGCTTGCTCTTTTGCTTCTTCTTTTTTTCCTCTTTTTGTTCTTGTCGCGGGTTCAGCGCTGGCGTTTCTCAAGGGTCATGGCATTACTCCACCAATAAATTTTTATTTCATTTTTTGTCGCTGTCCAGAATGTCTACCTCGCGCCTGAAGGGGTAGATTAGGAGTGCCTACTTTCTCTTGAAGTTGATGGCGTCGGTTACAAGGTAGGTGTGGTAGCGGAGTATCGCGGTCTCCTTTCGGGCTCCGCGACACGCTCGGTGTCTACCGCTCAAAGGGATCGACGGCAGTTTGAAGGAACGGCATAAATCAGGTTCTTAACGTATCGCGCTAGGATTTACTAAACAGGTGCCCGAAGTTGGTGGAAACTTTCTCTAAAATTGTGGAAAGATTGACTCACCAGAGTGAACCAAGAAAAATTAAGAACTACGTTTTCCCTACGCTTTGCAGGTACATTAAAACAATATATGTGTTACTGTGGCGCCTATTGGGGCCAAATGAAGTAAAGAATATGTAAGCCAATTCTATCTTTCTTCCTACGTCACAAATAATTCAATCGTAGTAAACGCCAGAATAGCGCACAACGATTTTCTGATGATTTTTAAGATAAAAGGCTTAGCAATCATTTTTCCATAGAAAAAAAAAAACATTTTTTATTTTCTTCCTTCTGACTCCTCAGGTTCCTGTGTTCATACTCACAATTAATGAAAGTACCAGCTTCGAGCACTTCTCTAGTGAATCCCAGCGCGACAAGTTAAGCAACCGATGTATGCGGTCAGTTTGAAGTGCGTTCAATCTATATTTCGCCCACGCTATAGCTCGGCTGGCCGCATTTTGGCCAGCCGAGCTAGACGCTGCTTCCGCTCTTCTATTTCCTTCGCCCGCCTCACACGTTTATGAGCGGCATCCACTGCCTGACGCTGCTTTCGCTGTTCACCGGTTTCGGCAGCCCGTCTCCTTCGTTCACAATCCGTCTTTTTGGCCGCCTACTTGGGCCAGCGCTAGTAGTTGGTTCACACCCCATTTAGCAGCACAACGCAAGGCATACCCACTCGGCACACCAGGAAGTTCACACTCGCCCCAGCATCCGCGCGCGCATTTGTCCTTCACTACTCTCCTCCACTCTACACGGCGCACTTCCCCTTCCATTGTTTTGTCCACAGAGGGACTCCGTTAGCTTTTCCCTGTCATCTGGGTACGACTGCTTACGCATTAATGAGCCCAATCAGGGATTGCGCGAAAACCGAATAATGCCACCAGAAGTAAACAAACGTCGGTGCTAATGAAGTTGCCAACTAATCACGTCACGCATTTTTCTTCACATCCGTTTTTTTTTCTTTGACAATTGCTACTTTAGACATATTTAAACAAGCGACATCTGTATCGGTGATTCGTGCTGTCAGCCATTTAGTGGGAGATGTCTCACCGGCAGGCGACGTGGTGAAGTTGAGCTCGGCAGCGACTTGAGAGCGACCCGCGTCGTTCTCTGCGAACACCTTGGCCCGGTAGCGCGTGAAAGGCAGCAGGTCGCTGAAGACGAGTCTCATGTCCCTTGTGGTGTGGTTCACCAGCCTGCTCTCCCACGGGTCGGCGCTGTCCAGTTCCAAGTAGTAGCGGCGCACGACGCCGTTCGCAAGTTCACAGGGGACGGGCCCCCAGAAGATCACGTGCTCGTCACCAGCCCCTTTCGAGTAGTTCAGGGTCGTCGGGGTTCCCTCGGGAACTGTACACAAACATCAGACTTACGTTACCGGTCGTTCTCTTCAGTATTCAGCATGCTGAGTACGGTGAGACATGTCGCCTCAAGTTAGCGCCGTTGAAGATATTGTATACATTTGCCGCATAGTTCTCACGCAGGGTTGAGAATAAATATCACTATGATTTAAATCGTGATTTCAACGAGACCAGTTTTACTATGATGAATGAAATCAAAACTTCCCCGGAAAAATATTTCCGAAATGTATTTTTTTTAATTTACTGTCTGTCTATCATTTCAAGCTTTCCATGTGAATGTGTTTTGTACTTATATTAAATAATCATTATGGGAAAAAAATTATGTAACGCTGAACACGAGCAAAAAGAGGTGCTCTTCTGACAAAATTGGAGCACTGAACTTGATTTCCACTTTCTACTTCGTTTTCCAGCTACGTAGCATCCTCTTGCGACAGAATTTGACCGCAAAAGAGAGAAACGAAAACTAGAAAAATAATGTCTTATTGCATTCAAGTCAGAACTTGACAGAAAAATCAAATAAATGTTTGCACTAACTCAAACAAGTCAACCTTTTTTCATCTAGTATGGCGAAGATTACAGCATTAAAAGATTTTTAATTAAACTGTACTTTAGACTGTGGGCACCATGGCGGCTCCATAGCCCAATTGCCCCACTATGGGGCACAGGGGGCGAACTGTCCCATGTGGCGGCGGAGTCCATTCGGCCACGCGCACATCGCGCGCACCGCCGAGATAAGGTGGATCAGAGGCGGCGCTCATGGAGTCGCGGCCCGGAATCAAGCGCCGCCGGTAACAATGTTGGTATTTTGATCAGCTCGTCCATGTCCAATTAAATGTAGTTCCTCCGGGTTGGGTATGCAGCAAGGCAAACCAACCACATGATTTACAGTAATAATTTCTTTAGAGCATTGGTATCAGTGATCGGATGAATTGATCAATCAATTTACCATGTCGAGAAATATATTTAGTGGTGAAGAATGTTTTCTTTAGCTACATTGATGCTAGAGTAATCTTATTTAAATAAAATAAAATATGATTTATTTCCCACCCTGCTCTCACATACAGAAAAGAAGAAAAGATCTTACCGTCTCTGGACAACGAGTGGAGAACCCACCACTATGCAATATAGTCAGGGTAGCACATCCAGCTAATGAGGAGGCCCAAAAATGGGCTTACTGGGTGTTTAGCAATTAGAGCATACTGCAAATAAAAAAAATAAAAAACTCTGCCTCAAGATTTCAGGTTGAGCAGGTGCCTTGACTGAACAAGCGTTCGCCATGAAGCATGTGCACGTTCGATGCCAGGAGCACGTACTCGCATAGTCTCAACAGCACAATCCACTTTTGGTGAAGCCTACAGCAGCCTGATCCGCAGCTCTAAAGGCGCTCTGATATTGAGGAATCAGTAGGACAACTCTGTCCATCAACACGAGGGAAACATATGTCTTCGGCAACAGTGTAAAATTGAGGCAACGCACACTTGTACCGTACGCATTACAAGTAATCAATATACTTGTAATCGATTACTTTTTGGAGTAATTTTGTAATCAGTTGATTACTTTTGTTAGGCAGTAATCACAAGAGTAATCTGATTACTTTTTGAAGTAATAAAATTACTTGTAACCGTTACAATTTGTCCACGGGACCCCCCCCCCCCCCCCCCCCCCCCGGCACACGCCTTTTTTTTTATAAAATGACAAAAATAAAATTTGCTTTTTTTTTTCGAACGGAAAAAAGAAAGATTTTTGCGGAGCTATAGGGAACGAGGTCAATCTCTTTCTATGTACAGTTTTTGTGGAATGCCCGTTTTTTTTTTTTGTTTTTTTTCGAGCTGGGACTGGGAGTGGGGAGCCCCAGGGAAGCCACAGTGCGTGACAGAGGCCATTCAGGGCAAAGTTTGAGCAGCAGAATGTACCTTTGTGAGTCCTTCGTTCAAACTATCTCCCTCACGCAAACAAAAACAGAAATAAAAAACAAATTAAAAAAATCCTGCTTAGGGTACCTACTCGCAGCCCGTAGGAGAACTAGAACCGAAGAATGCCTAAAGCGGATACAAAATATAACAAAGGCAGTTGAAATATTTCCTTGTGACAAGCAATGTTTCGAGTTGAGAAGTGGTCGGGGCGATCTCTTCCGCTAATGGATACTACACATGATCCGTTTCAAATCCTAGAGCTGCTGCTTTTTTGTATAACATGCGAGCTCATACACATGTGAATAATAAAATGAGCGACGCAAACTTTGAGCGACATCCCTTGCTCAAGCTTGACAAGATCTAGAACCCCCTCCGCTCTCTCTCTCTCTCTCTCCCCCCCCCCCCCCCCCCCCACACACACACACACACTGGCGAAGGCCCAAATCATTAAATTGCTTCAAACGAATTCTATACTTGTGTCCGCATTGTGAAGGTGCAACGACCACGAAGAGGAAGCCAGTTTTTCTTCTTCAATACTTGTGCAAATGTGAAATATAGGTAGGAAGTAGTTCATTGTTATGAGCGCTAAAGATGTGTCTTCACACAAAAAAGTAATCGGAAAAGTAACGATTACTTCTTTAAGTAATGTCCAATTACTTTTGCCGTCGAATAATCAAGTAATCTAATCGAATACTTTTTAGCCAAGAGTAATAGTAATTGTAATCGATTACTTTTTTTTAGTAACGTGTACAAGACTGGGCAACAGCAAGTGTCGGGAAAAAAATGGTTTGGCTGCCCGACAACCATTTTCGCCTATTTGTTGTCCGACCGCCGGGGAACACCCGGTCACACCGCGCTGACGTCGCGCCAACATGGGAACACTCCGCCATCTTAATTGTTTACCTTCGTTCATAGCGGCGTGGCGGCGCAAGAAAAGGACTTTGCAAGTTCTGGTGCTTTCGAAGGGCTGGGAATTACCACGGAACGACATCATGCAGTGACCGTGATTAGAAAACTTGACAAGGGGAATATTTTCAACTCTTTATTTTATCCAAATGTACTTAATTCGCTGACGAAGCAGCTATCCTTTACCGAGGCAGATGAGATCGCTGCTAAGTTCGTGATTTACGGCTCCGAATGAAATGTTTCTGTCCGGTTCTGGCTTTCATGTAATTCCTATTTTTAGTGTAAAATTAAGTCATAAGTCAGCACCGGCAGTACGCCAAACTTTGACTTTTGTAGCGTGGTGTTGAGCTGAACTTCACTCTAGAAATGCCTGCGCATCTACTTACCCGCAGAACACTCAAAGAGCCAATTTCTGCGATCTACGAAATCAGCTCAGCAAATGAGAGAGAGAGAGAGAGAGAGAAGTCTTGCAAAAGAGGAAAAACCATCGTTGGAGTTACAGCCATAGGCCGAACGGTCATCGTTGGATTGGGGGGAGGGGAAGGGGATAAAAGCTGATAGAAGAAAAAATTGTGAAAAGAGAGAGGGAGGTTGTTTCGCCAAAGCCGACAAGCGGGGCGCGAGGGGCCACAGAAAGTGGCTGGCAGAAAAGAGGGCGGAGCCGAGGAAGGAAGGAGATCCTTTAGAAATGTCCAAGTGTCTTGTCCAGGCGGAACATCCGTTTAGACCCAAAAATGGAGCCTACTCTATAGCATTACGCAATGCAAAGCGTCATGCTTGCATTGCGTAATACCACAGCTCAGACTAAATTTTGTTCCGCCTCATCATTCGCTGAGCTGATTTCGTAGATCGCAGAGATTGGCTCTTTGAGTGCTTTGCGGGTAAGTAGACGCGCAGGCATTTTTTAGAGTGCTGACAGTATTTTTAAAACTGCGACACCGACACGACTCATAATATAAAAAAAGATAGCGGGGCGCTGAAATGTGCCTGTTGTCTTTTCGGCGCCAGGTTCCTAAGATGTCGCAGTTACACTCTAAAAAACACCGGCGCGTCCACTTTCCTGCACAACACTTGGAGAGCCAATCACCGCAACTTACGGGGGCAGCTCAGTGAATGACGATGCCGAAACATATGTTTAGACCAAAAACGCAGTATGAGTTGTGACATTAAGCAATTCTAAACGTCACGCTTGCACTGCTGAATGTCACAACTCAGACTGCGTTTTTTGGTCTAAACATATGTTTCGGCATTGTCATTCGCTGAGCTGCCTCCGTAAGTTGCGGCGATTGGCTCTCCGAGTGTTGTACGGGAAAGAGGACGCACGGGCCTTTTTAAAAGTGTAACCCCCACAGTGACTGACAGAGGAGAGAGGGGCAACGGATGAGCGAAAAATCACAGGAATAAGTACAGGTCCCGTCAAAGTAAAACGGAGCGCCGGATCGGCGACCGAACTGCATCGCCGCGCAATCTAGCAGCGCCAACTGGAACTGATAGGCGACATCTGCGCACGCGAACGTGCCTTCCGCTGGGGCCTCCGTTTTCTTCTTCCCACCCACACATTATCGGTCGTTTGAGCGGCGCAACGCTCTTCCTAAAATCGACGCCATGATAGCACAAGGGGCGGTGGTCATCGACAACACTCGCCCCTCTCTCCCACTTGCCTTCAGTGTTATCTCCCCGTGCGAGCCCGAGCCGAACACCTAGCGGTGTTTATCGGAACAGCGTTTGGTAGCTCGAGACGCCGATAATGCGAGGATCAAAGAAGAAAGACGCAGGACACTGCGAACGGCACGCGCGCACGCGCAGACGGCATGTATCAGTTGCAGCCGGCGCTGCTAGATAGCGCGGCGATGCAGTCCGGTTGCCGCTCCGGCGCTCCGTTTTACTTTGACGGGACCTGTACGTTGAGTGCGCAGCCGGGGTGGTGTATCGTATTCCGGTAATCCTTGACACATCGACCAAACTGGTCAATGTGTCAATGATCGAGCACGCGAACATGCACTTTCGCTGAGGTCTACCACATGGGGGCACCTTTCTTTAGACTGTGTCACATGCATGTGTCAGCCGAAATTTGACAGCATCACAATTTCGGGCAAAGGGGCTGACAAAACTGCAAGGGAATTGCTGGAAGCCTACGAGATAGGAACGACGGGTGATAATTGTGTCAAACATCGGTGTATTTACACAGGAAAGGAATAACTTTTTTGAGCACGTGTTGACGCTATGACGGTGCGGTTGTTTACCTCCGTGCTTTATTTTTTATTAAACGTTCCGTTGAAGTTTTGCGGTCGCCCTCTTCATTCCTCCCTTCTTCTGTGTTTTCTTGCTCGCTGCCACCAGTTTGTAATCATGAGCCAACTCGCCTGCATCGCTGCGTTGATTAGTTATCGAATGAAGGCTCAGAAGAGACGCGTTTGGATAGAAGCGAATAAGCTATCTTCCAGAAGCTGCGATTTCAAAAAGACGCGTCCACTTACCGTCTTGCTCCGTTGTGAAGTTGGTCGTGAGCTCTGGACCGGGTTTGACGGTCACAGCGTGTATAGAGATCATGTAGACGGTGTATGGGTGTAACTCTTCGAGGTTAACGCGCTGCGACGATATGGGCACAATTAGTTTGGTCTCTGCTTGTTCGATCGGACTGCACGGGAGGCCCAGGCGCAGTGGTCTGTAGGCCACGCCGTATTCACGAATGCGACCATTGGGCGTGGCAGGTGGTAACCAGGTGAAGCTCGCCTGCCGTGCGAAGCGTCTTGTCATCTGAAGTTGCCGAACCTCGCTGGGCGCTGCATGGAAAAAGAAATAACGCAGAGGTAACCCTCTGCTGATCTTTGTTTGTTGGCTCTTTTATTATACTCTGTTTCACTTGAACTGGACTGCTTTAAGCAACGGCAGGTAGCGTTTGCCTGTGTCTCGCAACCGTCTAACTTTAATTGGTTTAAAATATGGCAGGGTATACGGTTTCAAGTGGTTCCGTGGCTCACAAATTGTCGAGCGCCTGTAAAGCGCCTAATATTCTGTGTCCTTCTTCAGAGGCACCTTACAGGGACTCACGGACTGATAACCGCTGCCTCTTCCAAAAGTAAGAAAGTGGACGGAAGCCTGCTGGAACGTCATATTATGCCGCCAACTCTGCCGTTAAATATCTAGCGTTCGATGCTTATCGTCCCTGCGTGGGAAGCCCCGCTGAACTTCTATAAGGCGAGCAAGTATTCTAATGCGCGTCTTTGCTCATCGGAACGCCAAGAGGGGAACGCCAATCAAAGGCCGATACAGAGAACGCGTAGATAAGGCGCGATAAAAAGGCAGCGAAGCTCCCGCCAACATTGGTTCAAGTTCGGGGGAAACAAGCACACGAGATGCGCGAGACGCAGACGAACTTGCACGCCGCATAGACACTCGTGGTCCTCAGCGGACCTGACTATCCACAGTCTCGTCCACCGACCGTCGGGAGTGTCCAGACGGAGCCGAACGGTCAGCTCACCTGAGTAATTCAAAAACTATATTTTCACTGCGCTTTGCACGTACATTAAAAAAAATTATGTGTTAGCGTGGCGCTTATTTGGGCCATATGAAGTAAAGAATAGGTAAGCCAATTCTATTTCCTTCCCATTTCACAATTTCTTTCAATGGTGTAAACGCTAGAATAGCCCACAACGATTATCTGATGATTTTTCATTGCCTAAACCAGTTTTTATTTTTTCCTTTTGCCTTCGAAGGTTTCTTGTATGTATGCTCTCAATTAATGGATGCTCCAACTTTGAGCACGTCTGTCGTAAATCTCAGTGCACTCAGATTTACGACAGCAGACATAAGTTAGGAAACCGACATAAATCGGTTTCCTAACTTATCGCATGCGATAAGTAAGGAAACCGATTTATGCGCTCAGTTTAAAGTGCGTTAAATCCATTTTGGCCACGTTGTAGCTCGGCTGGCCGCATTTCGGCCTGCCGACCTGTAGGTGCTGCTTCCGCGCTGCCTGACGCTGCTTTCGCTGTTCACCTTGTCCACCGGTTTTGGCGGCCAGTGTCCTTCGTTGACAATCCGCCTTTTTTCCCGCCTACTTGGACCAGCGCTAGTACTTGGTTCACACGCCATTTTGTAGCCCAAGGCAAGGCATACGCGCTCCATGCACCTGCAATTTCAGACTCGCCCCAGCATCCTTGCGCGCATTGGTTTCCACCCGGTGACGCCGCCTCCCTCTCGCCTTTATCCTTTACTACTCTCCTCCTCTCCACCCGGCGCACTTCCCTTTCCATGGTTTTGTCCACAGACGGACGCCGTTAGCTTTTTGGCCTTTCATGTGGATACTAATGATAACGCATTAATGAGCCCAATCACGAACTATGCGAAAAGCGAATAATGCCACCAGAATTAAACATATGTCGGTTTTAATGAAGTTTCCATTAATTAGTCACGTTCACGCATTTTTCATCACATTCGTTTCTTTTTTCTTTGACAGTTGCTACCGTAGACATATTTAAACGAACGACACGTGTATCGGTGATTTGCGCTGTCAGCCATTCAGTGGGAAATGTCTCACCGGAAGGTGATGTGGTGAAGTTGAGCTCGGCAGCGACTTCAGAGCGACCCGCGTCGTTCTCTGCGTACACCTTGGCCCGGTAGCGGGTGTAGGGCAGCAGGTCGCTGAAGACGAGTCTCATGTCCCCCGTGGTGTGGTTCAGCAGCCTGCTCTCCCACGGGTCGGGACTGTCCAGTTCCATGTAGTAGCGCCGCACGACGCCGTTGGCAAGTTCACAGGGGACGGGCCCCCAGAAGATCACGTACTCGTCACCAGTCGTTTTTGAGTAGTTGAGGGCCGTGGAGGTTCCCTCGGGAACTGCATACAAACACCAGACTTAGGTTACCGGTCGTTCTCTTGAGTATTCAGCATTCTGAATACGATGAGTCATGTCGACTCAAGTTACCACCGTTGAAGATATCAGATACGTCTGCCGCGGTATAGAGAGCCCTTAGGTAGGGAATAAATATCAAAATGATTTAAATTGCGATTTTAAACGACTCTAGTTTTACTATGATGATTTGAAGCAATCCTTTTCCACAAAACTATTTTGTAAATATAGTTTTATTTACCGTTCTTCTATCATTTTATGGTTTCCATGTGCATATGTTTTCTATTTAAATCAAATATTCATTTCCAGAAAAAATTATATAAGGCTATACACGAGTAATAAGAAGTGCTCTTTTGAGCAAATTGTACCGTTGAACTTGATTTCTACCCCTGCTTCATTCGCGAGCTACGCCACGTCCTATTGCAACAAAATCTGAACGCAAAAGAAAGAATCGAAAACTGGAAACGTGATATGGTATTGCATTCAAGATAGAACTCGACAGAAAAATCAAATACATTTTTGTGCTAACTCAAACAAGTTAATATGTTTTTCATCTAGTATGTCGGCGATTACATTAATAAAAAATTGTTAATTAAACGGTACTTTGGATTTACAGTAATAATTTCTTTCGTATTGTCATCAGTGATGGGATGAATTGATCAATCAACCTACGATGTTGAAAAATACATTTAGTGAAGAAGAATCGTTCTTTTCTCTGGCTACATTGATTTAAATCAAATGTAATCAGATTTTAATCATTTAAAATCTGATTTAAATGAAATAAATCTTATTTATTTTATGGTTTTTCACGCTGCTCTCACATACAGAAAAGAAGAGAAAATCTGACCGTCTCTCGACAATAAGTGAAGAACCCATCACTATGCAATCTGTTCATGGTAGTACATCTAGCTAATGAGGAGGCCCAAAAATGGGCTTCCTCGGTGTTTAGTGAGTAGAGCATACTGCATTTCAAGAAAACACTGCCTCTGGATTCCAGACTGAGCAGGGGCTTTGACAGAACAAGCGTTCGCCATGAAGCAGGTGCACGCTCGATGCCAGGAGCCCGTACTCGCATAGTCTAAACAGCACAATCCACTTTTGGTGAAGCCTACAGCAGCTTGATCCGCAGCTCTTAAGGCGCTCTCATATTGAGGAATCAGTTAGACAACTCTGTCAATCAACACGAGGGAAACATGTTTTCGGCATCCGTGTAACATTGAGGCAACAGCAACTGTTGGGAAACATGTTTTTACTGCCCGACAACCGTCTTCGCCGATTTGTTGTCCGACAGTCGGAGAACACCCTGTCACACCGCGCTGACGGCGCGCGAACAGGGGGAACACTCCGCCATCTTGATTGTTCACATTCGTTCGTAGCGGGATGGCGCCGCAGGAAATGGGACTCTACAAAGTGCCATTGCGTTCGAAGGGCCGGGAATTACCACGGAACGACATCAACCAATGACTGATTAGCAGGGGAAGTATTTTTCACTCTTCATTTATCAAAATGTTGTTCATTCGCTGACGAAGCAGCTAGCCCTACTGATGAAGATGAGATCGCTGCTATGTTCGTGATTTATGGCATCGAATTAAATGTATTTTTCCGGTTCTGTCTTTTATGTAATTTCTATTTCTCGGGAAAAACTGAGTGAGCCCCGACAGTACCCCAGAGTGTCTTTTGTAGCGTGGTGTTGAGCTAAACTGCCAGTGTTTTTAAAACTGTGACAACGACACAATCGGCCTTCATAACGATCGGTGCCATAAATGTGTTTCAGCGTTATTTTACTTTTCCGCCTGCTATGTGATCACTTCATTCCCTAAAACCTCCAGGGTATTTTTTTAAACAATTCAGATGTCAATCAGCGACGGTTTTAAAGTTCCAAGCATCAACAATGATGATCAGAGCGTTCGTTTTCATGCTTCGATATTTTAATAACTCGCTTTCGTGGACGATTTTGATTAAATTTTATTAACGGGTGAGTTGGCATGTCATTTAATTCACCAGCAGTAATGTGAGGTGTTCTCTGGGCAGTTCTAATTTTAACAACCGTCTGAACGTTTACGTCCGTAATTGTGACCATTTCGACAATCGCTTTCCATAATTACGCAGTAAAACATTTATAAACTTATTTTAACTGTACGGCAGCTTTAATTATTGTTAAATAGCGTTCTCCAGGCCTTTATATCACCAAGCTCTTAAATAAACACGTTATTGATAAAAAAAACAACAAAAAAAAAAACTCTGCAATCGAAGCTCTTTGGGTTGCTAACTTGTGCTGACAGCACGAATTCGCTTATCCGCCGATATGCACAAAACACGTCGACCATCAAAAGTTGCTGCTGTTTTTGTTGCCGAAAGCTGCCACATCGAGGCAACAATGTTACTGTCGCCTGTGTTGCTGACATTCTCACGATGTGACAGATTTGTCGAGCAACAGGGTGACCGAGAACAAAGTTGACCAACTGCTAATGAACATGTTGTTTTGCTGTCGCCGCCGTGTTCCGACAATGTGAGGACCTTAAAGAAGCAGACAACACCCACCGTTGAACGTGTGGCGCGCTCCGCTTTGGGATTTGTGTTCATTTTTCGCTATTTTGGCAAAAGTTTAAGGTACCATGGCTAAAACGTGAAGCTATCGAATACAAACTGGTGGCAGCGCTCAAAAAAAAAAAAAAAGAAAACACAACAAGGGGAGGAATGGTCAGGACGAGCGCTGAACTTCAACTGTATATTTATTGAAAACTAAACACTGAGGTAAACAACCACACAGTCATAGCGTGAACACTTGCTCAAAAAGCTATTTATTCCTTGTGTATAAATACACCAGTGTTTCACTGACGCAATTCTCATCCTACTTCTCTATCTTGTATAGCTTCCAGCAAATCCCTTGCAGTTTTTTCAGCCCCTATGCCTAAAATCATAATGCTATCAAATTTCGGCAGACAGAAGCATGTGACACAGTGTAAAGGAATGTCCCCTTAGTGGTAGACTGCAGCGAAAGTGCATGTTCGCGTGCTTGTTCACTGACGCATCGGCCAGTCTGGCCGATGTATCCTTGTCCACAGCTAAGGGAAATACGATAGACTACGCCGACTGCGCACTCAACGCATTATTCCTGTGATTTATCGAGTATTTCTTGTCTCTCCCACCTCTAACAGACACACTGAGGTATAACTGCGATATCTCGGCGTCGAAAAGACAACAGGCACAACGTAGCGCCCCGTTCTCTTTTTCATAATATTGCCGCGCGCAGGGCCGAACAAGCATGCAGCGCTCGGTTACGGAATTCAAGAAGATTCACGTTTATTCTTACTCGGGGCGTAAATTTTAGCATTGCGTCCTAGTTTTTTTGTTCTCAAAAAGTGCCTGTTCATTCTGAACCCGAACGCCCGGTGCCAGCACCTCCTAGACAGCTTTAAAGCCTGCACGTTACGTCACATGACGTCATGTCCGGGAGGCCGGCACGGGCGCTGATTGGATGCGAGTGACGCGTCAACGTTCGGGTGGGACTATGATAGGGAACGAGCCCCGCGCGAACGCTGACGCGGCACTCGCATCCAATCAGTGCCCGTGCTGGACCCCCGAACGCGACGTCTTGTGACGTAACGCGCAGGCTTGGCTGTCTAGGAGGTGCTGCCGGTGCTCGAGCCTAAAGTCCCTTGATACTCCTATTACAAGTAACGACAACCAATACAAATGACAAAACACATTCCGCTGGAACAAAATGGCAGCATTCAGTTCAAACCTCTGCTGAGCGCCGCCATTCGCTTTGTAAAACCTGCACCGTCACGCAGTCGGCGATTCAAAGAATGTCGCTACTTGTAGCAAGCTCTTATCTAGGGACTTTATTCGAACCTTCTGGGATGAATTTTCCCGATGTCGACGCTGAGGAGCTGCCCATGACCTTGTCGAGATTGTCTCGCTCTTGCTAGCTTTTACGCCGCCAAATCACCGCCCGCTTTTCTGCTGTTTCGACGCTCGTTCTTTATTTTGTTTGGCATAGGTTCGCCGATTAAACCTTTAAGTTCATTATTGATCGCCGCTTCTCCTCACTCCGTGACATTTCTGGTGGAGGTGCGGCGTACACTCTCAGAAATAGGGGGTGTTCAGGGGTACATCCCCTTGTCCGGTATGTAGCATACCAAAACTACATTTTGTCGTTTTCTCAACTTACGTCGAGCTGGCAATAACAACTTCTATAGGCGACTTGATAGCCGTTGGATATAACGCACTAGATAGCTAATGTGTGTATCAAAGACTACAACAAATTACCGAGGTTTTGCAGCAGGTCCAAAAAAACCTTTATTACCTTACTGTAGCCTTTAATGGGTACATTAGCTATTTTAGTAAGTTGTATCGCTCGACTATCATGGATGAAGAAAGAATAAACAATTAAAACAGGGACAACACAACCACATCTTTCAACTAGCAACAGACGAGTAAACTTTCAACAGCGAGCAGCCGACTATACCCAGTAGGAGTGGGGGAGAGAAGGGGAGAGAAGGAAAGATAAAACACGCGAAGTGCAAGTCAGGGTGGTAGGGTTATCTCAGATTTTAAAAATTCAACCTCAGTTTTCGTCAGCAGGAGGGAAGGGTTTGACACGTTATTTTTTGCTGTGGTCATGCTGTGGACATTTACGAGCGACTATCAAGTCGCTCGTAAAAGTTGTTATCGCCAACTCGACGTCGGTGGACAGAACTTCGAAATGTAGTTTTGGGGGTGTTAAATACATGGTACAAGGGGATGTACCTCTGTACACCACGTATTTCTGAGTGTGTACCCAGCGAGGTAGAAGGGCTTAGAGCGATAAACGGGTAGCCCGTTCACCAGGCAAAAGCGACCCCAACTTGGCTGCCACAATGTTGTACAGTTTTGATCACTAGACACGTGACCGTACTAAATCCTTAGACTTTTACGCAAAACTGAGCCGAGATTTCTATAGCGATCGCTGTAAAAAAATGATAAACAATTTTTTTCAAAAACGTTAGCCCCAGAGATCAGTGTCTAGCTCCGATAAAAGCTCAACATACAGCATCGCGGCTGACGGCATCTAGCAGAGGCATTGCGAAGCTTCCTGAGTGCTTGCCTTAAAAGCACATTTTGGACTTAAAACAAAGGAAACATAACTTATCTTTTCGGAACTGTTATTAAAGATCAATAGGCAATTACTTGTGCGCGTTAATTTCTTAAGATCTAGACGTAAAACCATAAAGTCACGTGTCTAGTGGTAAAAAATGTGGAGCATGGCGGCGGTCAATTAGGGTCACTCTACCTCATTGGTGTATTGCAGCAAAATGAAGCGTACCCCTCCGAGGACTCGCAGCGCAAACCCAGACCCCGGCTCAAAAAGACCATCCGTGGAGACAACCGAGACCCGAGGAAGCCGCCGCACCAAAGATCAACCCCCGAAATTTGGAATCTACCGGAACCCCAGAGGAAGGAGTCGACGAAACCAACTGTGACCTCCCGGGGCCTGCAAACTGAGACTTCAGCCTCTGCCTCCCCGTCGTTCACCTGCCCGTCGCCTTTCATAAGCCGACGCGCATCCACGGCGAGATCCACGAAGATGTCGAGGACTGGAACCAACACCACGAGCGCGTCGCACGTCGCAACGGATGGACTGCCGAGAAGTACCTGCAGAACCTCTACTTTTCGCTGAAGAGTACTGCGAGGCACTGGTTCGAAAACTACGAGGCTTCGCTAACGTCGAGGGACATCTGTGCGGCCGAGTTGAAGCGGACCTTTACGAGCCAACATCGACGACAGCGGGCGGAGGATCTGCTTCATGCACGGATTCAGGCAAGCGTATTCAGCTTCGTTGAAGATGTGCTACGCCTAAGTACACGTGCCGACGCGCAAACCACCGACGAGAAAACGTTGCGCTTTCTCATGAAAGGCGTGAAGTGCAAATTATTCGGCGGACTTATTCGCACCCACCGGACGACCGCTGAAGAATTTTGTTGCCAAAGCAACCAACATCAAGCGGTCGTTGACGGACCGAGTGCGCCACTACCATCGTCTCAACGACGTTTCGATTCTGACATCGGCCAGCTCCAAGTTCAGGCCCAGCGCCAACGAGCTTCGCGAGATCATCCGCAACGTCTTTTGCGAAGAAGTCAAGAAATTACTGGCTGCTGCCGACCCTCCGGCGTCGCTGTCCATTTCCGAAGTTGTACGAGAAGGGTTTCAGAGGGTCATCGAACCACGGGCTCCTGTCAACCCTGCTCCGCTCGAGCAACCGACCCTAAACTACGCCGCCATGGCCCGACGACCGCCGCACGCAACCCGTGAGTACCAGCACCTGGCGCCCCCTCGACGGGAAGACGAACCCCCGACTCCAACGAAGACGGACCTGTGGCGCACGGCTATCCGACGCCCGCTGTGCTCTCATTACGGGGAAGACGACCGCGTATGCTGGCGATTCCCCTACCGGCAGCTTAGGCTTCGCGGTGGAGTTGCCGAAGACGACTGTCGGAAACATCTTCCAAGAACGTCGGAGGGCCCCCACTCTAGTGACGACAAGCATTCGAGCAACGAGTCTGCAACGGTGCCCAACAACCTCATCGTTGTCATCGACGGCCAGGAAGCGTCGGCACTTGTGGACACTGGAGCAGATTACTCTGTTTTGAGTGGGGAGCTCTCTCGCCGCCTTCGGAAAGTCACGATTCCCTGGGACGGCCCGGTTATACGCACCACCGGAGGACACTTCATCACGATTGTTGGGAGGTGCGCTGCTCGCGTCGAAATTCATGGGGAGACCTATCCATTCAAGTTCGTCGTCCTTCAGGACTGTGTGAAAGACGTCATCCTCCTTGGCATGGATTTCGTGCGTGAGTACGGCGCCGTCATCCACCTTGAAGAAAATAGGTTGACGCTGCGAAAGCCCGTCCTATCCCCGGAGGATTCCAAAACGACGCCAGCCGCCGTCCGAGTCATTGCGGACCATGGGAGCCTGCCGCCGCGGTAGAGTGTTCTCGTGCCCGTCGTGACTGATGCAGTCGTCTGTGGAGAAGTTGCTCTCAAAGCGACGTCCAACTGTTTCTCGGAAGAGGAATGGGCGTCGCAAGTTAGCTGCAGGATGGACGAACTGTGGTCCTCGTGACGAACTTTCCACAGGATGCGCACCACCTCACGAGAGGTGCCGCTGTGGGACACGTCGAGGAACTCCGGAACGCTGCCGAAATCGCCGCGATCTCCTATGAGCCCTCGCTATCTCAGCGGTACAGTACACCGCCGCCGCAGCTTGAAATTAACCCCAAGCTCAACGCCTCGAAACAACGACAGCCGAGGCCTCCTCGCCAAATTCAGCGACTGCTTCGCGACAATGTCGAAGGCCCGAAACAGCAGTTGCGAAACATTGAATTGTTAGCAACGACGATGCGCTCCCTGTACATCGGCCCCCGTGCAGGGTCTCCCCAAAGGAAGCGGAGGCCATTCATGAACAAGTACACGAGACGCTCAATGACGACATCGTGCTGCATTCAAGCAGGCCATAGGCATTTCCAGTCGTACTAGTGAAAAAGAAGGACGGAATGCTTCGATTTTGCGTAGACTACCCGCGGCTCAACGGGGCGACGAAGAAAGATGTGTATCCGCACCCCGTATCCACGACACACTGGACCGTCTGCGCCACTCCCGATATTTCTCACCGGTGGACCTGAAGAGTGGCTACTGGCATATCGAAGTCGACGAATGGGACCGAAAGAAGACTCCCTTCTTCACGCCGGATGGATTGTACGAGTTCAAGGTGATACCCTTCGGCCTGTGCAGGGCGCCGCGAACTTTTCAGCGTCTCATGGACACCATACTGGCAGGTCTCAAATGGCAGAGCTGTCTCGTTTACCTCGATGACGTCGAGGTATTCTCGGCCAACTTCGGCGAGCACTTACGACGCCTTTGGGCCGTTAAGCAAGCAATCAGAACCGCTGGACTCACCCTCAAGCCGATATTCTTAGGTCACGTTGTGATCAACGAAGTTGTTTGTCCTGACCCCGAGAAGACTCGCGCTGTAGCGGCATTCACACCGCCCACCGACAAGAAGGCCGTCCGAAGATTCCCGGGACTTTGTTCGTACTACGCAGTTCGTTCGTGATTTCGCCAAGCTTTCTGCGCCACTCACGCACCTCACGAAAGACGCCGTGAACTTCGAATGAGGAGAACAACAACATACATTCGACGAGCTAAAGCGACGACTCAAGTCGCTTCCGATTCTTGGCCATTTCGCAAAATCAGCCGAAACGGAAGTTCACACGAACGCCAGCAATACACGACTTGGAGTGGTACTGGTCCAACGACAAGAGGGTACAAAGTGCGTGATCGCTTACGCTAGTCGGACGCTGTCGAACGCGGAAAGAAATTACTCGACGACCGAGAAGGACTGTCCTGCCGTCGTTTGGGCCATCACGAAATTCCGATCGTACTTATACGGGAGCCCTTTCGAAGTGGTCACCGACTATCACTCAATATGCTGGTTAGCGAACCTGAAGGACCCATCGGGACGCCTCGCTCGATAGGGCCTACGACTGCAAAAGTACGACGTGACCGTGATCTACAAGTCAGCCCGAAAACACAGTGACGCCGATTTCCTGCCCACAGCCCCCTTCGAGTCAGCTACCGACTGCGCCAAAGACGACGGCGACGATCGCTTTCTTCGCGCAGTAGCGTTAACGGCATGGCAGCGCTCCAACGGGACGATCCTGAACTTCGAGCACTGATCGACCACTTGGAGGGACGAAGGGGAACGATTCTCCGAGCCTTTTGGCGTGCCGTACCAACATTGGCCGTCCGGCAAAGTTTTCTCTACAAAAAGAACTTCGAGGAGAGCAACTCGACGTGGCTCCTGGTAATCCCTAGAAGTCTTCGAAAAGAGATCTTCAAAGCCTGTCACGGCGACCTGACAACTGGTCACCTTGGCTGCAGCAGGACTCTCGCAAGGATCCGAGAGAAGTACTAATGGCCCAGGCTTCCGAAGACTGTGGACCTCTACACAGGATCGTGTCACGAGTGCCAGCGACGGAAGAAACCGCCGAAAAAGCCGGCAGGCTAGCTCCTGCAGCCGATTGCGCCCAGACTGCACCGTTCCAGCAGATTGGAATCGATCGACTTGGACCTTTACCGCCGCCAACGCAGGGGAACCGTTGGATAATCGTGGCAATTGATTTTCTCACTCGGTACGCCTAAACAAAAGCACTCCCATCGGGAAACGCTCTGGAAGTTGCCAAGTTCTTCATAGAGTTTATCGTCTTTCGACGCGGCGCTCCCCAAGTCCTGATTACGGACAGAGGCTCATCATTCGTGGCGCAACTGACACAGGAGATACTCCGCCTGAGCCACACCGACCACTGTCGAACGATGGCATACCGCCCGCAGACCAACGGGCTGACGGAGCGATTGAACAAGACCATCTCGGACAAGATCCCGATGTACGTGGACGTGGAACACAAGACGTGGAATGAGGTGTTGCCCTACGTCACGTTTGCGTGCAACATGGCGGTTCAAGAAACCATTGGAATTACACCTTTTTGGGTGTTGCACGGCAAAAAGGTGACGACGATGCTCGACACCATGCTGCGCCTCGACATGAGGGACGACGACACCGAACACGCCCAGCTGGTCACCCAACGGGCAGAATACGTACGTCAGCTAGCCCGCGCCTTCAGATAAAGGAGCAACAACGTGTCGACGATGGCCGGTACAACCTTCGCCGCCGCCACGTGGAGCTACAATAGTAAAGTATTAAGGTGGGCTCGTTGGATATGCATTTTAAATATAAATAGCGCGAAGGTCAAGTACAGTCTGACGGAACAAGCGCTAACTTAAAACAGTCCTTTTAATATTGACACGGCAGACGAGAAAGAGGTAGCGTTCTCTCGTCTTTCTTTTCGGCATGAAAAGATTCCCAAAATAAAATATTTTTGATGGAAAGAGGAAGTTACGTTGAATGAACGGAGAAGTAACTTAAAAAAAAGGAAGAGGAGGACGTTACGTTAAAATAACTGAGAAATAGGAGGAAGAAGCGGAAGTTGCTGACAGTAAACCAGTGAAACAACCTCAAGTAGGAAAGTTAAGGTAACAGAGTTCTTTGTCACTTAATACCATTGATGGTGCAGTGACACAGAAGTTCTTCTCTTCTTTGATGGTCACTGCTCCGTATAGTTCCCTTGATTTTCTCTCGAGGAACCTTCGAAGGACCTTTGTTGTTGTAAGTATCGGTTTGCAGTGACAGTCTTACGTGGACTGCGTGATGCCCCGATGGGGTTGATATGAGTGACGAAGCATGTTCACGTAACCTGGTGTGCACGCAGCGGCCAGACTGACCAGCATATACTTAAGCCACATGTGAAAGGTATCTCATATATAACCTGGCTTTAGAAAGGTTATACATGTTTGATTGTGCGCCTGGTCGCATTCATTGCAACATTCCTCTGGGGTATTTAACATAGGACGATGCTTCTTTAGCTTGTCTGGTGCTGATAAAACGACAGAGATGTCATACCTGGCAGCCACCTTTTTCATGCTGTGTGATACCCGGTGAATGTGGGGCATTAAAGCCGGGCGTTGACATTTGTAATTGGCTTTTGCTTTCTGTCTGTGGGAGTTGATCATTCTTTCTACAGCATCGTACAATGTGGTACTTGGATATTCAGAGGTCTTGAGTCGGTGCATTAGTTCTAGCCCTGAGATAGGGTGTGGGTGTGTACGCCCATTCGCCGCCGTGGCCTCAGCGAGAAATTGCTAAATTGAAATACCCTGCTGACACTGCTCTTTCGAGAACTACCTGGTGGTCCCCAAAACGCCTGAGGGGGCTTCGAATGCCAGCGTCGTCATGATAGTGTTAGATGTTTTCACGCGACACTCTGGGCGACTAAAATTTGAACACGACATGTTCTTGCAGTTTCTTTACCTAAAATTGAACTAAGGTAGCGATTTGGGCGAGTTGGTATACGTTATTCATGGTGAAAAACAGCTCAAAAACGAGGACGACGAGAAGGAACAAACACGAGAGGACGAAACTGTCGTGTTTGTTCCTTCTCGTTCCTAAAATTGAAGTTCACGGAGCGCCATGTGTGTTGGCTCTACCACCCTCGCACTAAGGAGGGACTCTTGCTTTTTGATTTTTTTCACTCGAATAAGGGACATCGCGTCATCGTGTCTGCAGGTGGCCCTAGAGAGGTGTTGCCACCATACCCCACAGGAAAGCTTTGGAAAGCAGGTTGAACGACTTAGAACCGCGGGCTTCCCAGTTTTAGTTTTGTTTGCGGTGGCGGAAAAGCCACCAAGGAAGATAAAGACCGGAAATCAACCACATAGAGAACGACCAAATAAGAGGTCAGAAGTAAACTCTTACATACACAAGATCTCTCATAATATGAAAAAGATAGCGGGGCGCTACAATGTACCTGTTGTCTTTACGACGGCAAGAAAGATGTCGCAGTTATGCGCCAAGGTGGCTGACAGAGCTCCGAGAGGGAACAAATGTGCTAAATTACAGGACTAAGTACGTTGAGTGCGCTGCCGGGGTGGTCTATCGTATTCCTCTAAGCTATGGCCAAGACATCGGCCAGTTTGGCCGATGTGTTAATGAACGAGCACGTACACGCGCACATGCACTTTCGCAGCGGTCTACCACTAGGGCACCTTCCTTTACAATGTGTCACACGCATGTGTCAGCCGAAGTTTGACAGCACGATTTTGGGAAAACTTGCTGACAGAACTGCAAGGGAATTGTTGGAGGCATACGAGATAGGAGTGGAGGGTGATAATTGTGTCAGTCAAACATCGGTGTATTTACACAAGAAAGAAATAACCTTTTTGAACACGTGTTGACGCTATGATAGTGTGGTCGGTCACCCTCGGTGTTTTCTTTTTATTAAACTTTCAGCTGAAATTCGGCGCTTGTCCTGTCCATTCCTCCCTTCGTCTGTGTATTTTTGCGCGCTGGTACCAGTTTGTAATTATGAACCAACTCGCCAGTATTGCTACATCGATTAGCTATCGAATGAAGGCTCAGAAGACACGCTTTTGGATAGAAGCGAATAAGCTGTCTTCCTGAAGGCGCGATTTAAGAAGGAGACGACCACGTACCTGCTTGTTCCGTTGTAAAGTTGGTCGTGATCTCTGGACCGGGTTCGACGGTCACAGCGTGTACTGAGATTGTGTAGACGGTGTATGGGTGTAGCTCTTCGAGGTTGACGCGCTGCGACGACATGGGCACAATTAGATTGTTCTCAGTTTGCTCGATCGGACTGCACGGAAGGACCGGGCGCAGCGGCCTGTAGGCGACGCCGTATTCACGAATGTGACCATTGGGCGTGGCCGGTGGTAACCAGGTGAAGGTCGCCTGCCGTGCGAAGCTTCTTGTCACCTGAAGTTGCCGAACTTCGCTGGGCGCTGCATGGAAAAAGAAATGACGCGAAAGTAACCCTCTGGTAATTTTTTTGTTTGTTGGCTCTTTCATTATACTCTTTTTTGCTTTAACTGGACTGTTTTACGCAAGGGCATGTAGCTTTTGCCTGTGTCTCGCAACCGTCTAACTTTAAATGGTTCGAAATATGACAGGGTAAACGGTTTCAGTTGGTTGCGTCCTAATTTCGCAGATTGTCCAGCGTCTGTAAAGCGCCTAATATTCTGTGTCTTTAGTCAGGAGGCAGCTTTCATCAGGGAATGATAACCGCTGTGTCTTCCACACGTAAGGAAGTGGCCGAAAGCTGCTGGAACGTCATATATTGCTGCCAACTCTGCGGTTCAACATCTAGCGTTCAACGCTAATTGTGCCTGCATGGGAAGCCCCGCTGAACTTCAATACGGCGAGCAAGTATTCTAATACGAGTCTTTGGCGCACCGGAAGGCCAAGAGGGGAACGCCAATCACAGGGCAATTCAGAGAACGCATAGATAAAGCGCGACGAAAAGGCTGCGAAGCTTGCGCCAACATTGGTTCAAGTCGAGGGGAAAGAAGAGGATTTGTTACTAGTCAAAACAGTATAACAGCAAGAAAATCGTCTCACCTATTGAATTTTATACATTTTAATGACCTTAGTCAATTAAACGGGTTTGATAACAGCGCTGGGAACGTCCTTGATCTTTTTCTTTCAAATGTGCCAATCATCGGCTTAACTCTTGCCGATGTTTCACTTGTTAAGGTTGACGATTTTCACCCACCCTTTATTGTTGCCTTCCATAATTCGTTGAAATCTGCAGCTCTCCCAAAGCAGACGTATTACTCTTTCAACACAGGCGATTATTTTGGTCTTGATAGGTTTTTGAAAATTACGACTAGTCATCCATTTTGAAGGACGATTCAGTCGACTCAGCGGCGAAGTCGTTTACGACGGTAGTGAGTAATGTAATGGAAAACTTTATTCCAAAACGGTCATCGAAACCTGGAAAGTATCCTTCGTGGTATTCTAAAGATCTAATATATTACATAAAGAAAAAATCACATTGTCACAAATTGTACAAAAAACAAAATGGATCGCAAATGTGGTATGCTAAGTTCAGCATTTATCGGTCTCTTGTTAAAAAGTTGTTTATTCATGACGAGTGTGTGCATTTAAACGCAGTAGAAAACAGTATTTTTCACAAACCAGATAAGTTTTGGAAATTTGCTTGACAACATACAAAAGGCAGTACACACGGTATCTGTCTAAGAAGAAATTCTGATTATCTGTCTAACCCGAAGGATATCGCTAACTTTTTTGCAAGTCATTTCAGTGGTATCTTTTCCTCCAATGTTCCTAAAGATAGTGCATTTCTTGACGATCCTGTCTACTCTGATCTTTGTGCAGTAGACAAATTCACTGTTAGCGAGATCTTGGCGGCTATAAGGAAACTGAAGCCGAAACTAACATCTGGTACAGATCATGTTCCTAACTTTATTGTTAAAGGTTGCTCGAATCTGTTTGCGTCTATCTTAGAGCATATATTTAATATTTCATTGAGTAAGGGTATATTTCCATCTCTGTGGAAAGAGTCTATTGTTGTTCCTATTTATAAGACGGGGGATACTTCGCAAGTTGGGAACTGTCGCCCTGTATCATTGCTATGTTCTTTTTCAAAGGTATTTGAGATAGTGATGCACACCCGTCTGTCTTTTTATTTCAAGCGCTGTATCAGTTCTTTTCAGCACGGTTTTAACAAGGGGCGCTCAGTCGAGACAAACGTCTGTACCTTCCTTGATTATTCAGTGCCTTTTGTTTGTAATCGCGGTCAAGTTGACGTTGTTTATTTTTACCTCTCGAAAGCCTTTGACAAGATGAACCACGCTTTGCTGCTGCACAAATTGTCACGTAATGGCGTTTCTCCTGTGCTTTTATTAAGGCTTGAAAGCTACCTGACTGACCGTCGTTGTGTCGTACGCATTTTAAATAACTTCTCTGATCCTTTTTATCCGTCATCGGGAGTACCACAGGGTTCCAATTTGGGTCCACTATTGTTTTTGATCTTTATTAATGAGATATCTACTTGTGTAGTAGACGCAAACGTGCTGTTATTCGCAGACGACATCAAGCTCTTCTTAAGTATTAATTTGATCGACGACTGTGACCTTCTTCAGAGTGACGCATCGCATATTTTAGACTGGTGTCGGGAAAATTGCTTAATCATCAATCCAGAAAAAACTAAGGTCATGTCTTTCAGTGAAAAACGTGAAATTATACACTATTCATACTCAATTGATGATAAGTGCATTGTAAGAGTATCATCGCTTCGTGATCTCGGAGTGTACTTTGACACTACTCTATCCTTTGGCTGCCAAGTCGCCCATATTGCCTGTTATGCATTCAGATTACTTGGAATGATTACTCGATTAACTAGAAAGTTTGCGAACTATGCTTGTTTCCTTCGTTTATTTTGTTCTATTATCAAATCGAGACTAGACTTTGGCTCTGTGGTGTGGAATTCACTGACACTACGTGATGCAGCTAAAATAGAGTGAGTTCAGAGACGTTTTGTGCGCATAATCTATGACAAATACCTTGGCCGAAGGCATTTTTACAACTATGAACTCCTGCTCGACAAATTAGGCCTACAGTGTCTATCCCTCAGAAGATTATCGCGCAATGTTGCCTTCTTGTATAAAATAGTTCACGGGGATATTGATTCAACACTTTTGTTCACAGTGAACTTTAACGTACCGACTCGCTCAAATAGGACAGCTCTCACTTTTTATCCCCACAATCAACACATGACATCACCAACAACAAGAATGCAGACAAGTGTAAACAATCTTGGGCATGAAAAGTTCGATATTTTTTATAGATACGTAAATCTCAGTAGACAATTAGATGAGATTATTTTCCGTCGCTAAAAATGTACTGTCGTGTTTTGTTGCATGCAAGTTTTATCAGTTGAGCATGTTTTACAGTTGTGCATTTTTTTTTCACAGTGCCACATTGTAGACCTTTGTTGGTTGTTAATTGGCACAAATAAAGGCATTATGATGATGATGATGATGAAGAGCACGTGGGCACATTTCGGGAACGCACGAGGTGCGCGAAACGCAGACGAACTTGCACGCAGTATATATATACTCTTGGACGTACCGGTCCTCAGCGGACATAACTGACCACTCTGTCGTCCACCGACAGGAGGTTCCGTCGGGCGTGTCCAGACGGAGCCGGACGGTCAGCTCACCTGAGTAAATCAAAAACTATGTTTTCTCTATACTTTGTACACTAAGAAATATTACGTGTTACTGTGGCGCTTATTCGGCCCAAATGAAGTGAAGAATATATATTCACTAAGATACCAGATATCGTTAGTTTAGACTCTTTAAAACAAGTTGAAAACACATTTACAACATGGTGTTTGCAAAATCAGATGTAAAGATTTTTATATACATAGATGTTCTCTTTATAAATTACTTCACCTTATCTGTGCAGTGTAGATCCGTTGTATTGCGAGGCGGAATTGTATTGTTCTAAATGCTTACGGTTAAAAGTTGTCGTTTCATTGTATGGTTCTTATAAAAAAAGAACGTTCCCGTTTTTTTGGTGGGCGTGATATTTCGTATGTCAACTGTTTGATTCTGATAATGAGAAAACAAGATATAAATTTTTCTTCTTTCTTTGTTTTTAAATATTTTCAAAATGAGTGAACTTGTCATTGATGAATTGTTGTTGTTTTGTTTGTGTTTTGTTTGTTTTTCAACGCAAATGGCAGCGTTGTATAAATAACTATTCGTGGTTGCGGGCCACATCGTACAAGCCTTTAGGTTTTGACGGACGAGATTTTCTGTATTGTACAAAAGAACAATAAAAATTATTATTACTATTATTATTATAGGTCCGCCAATTCAATTTTCTTTCCATTTCACAATTTGTTTCAGTCGTAGTAGACGCCAGAATAGCCTCAACGATTTTCTGATGGTTTTCAGATAATAGGCTTACCGATCATTTTTCCATAGACAAAACCAGTTTTTATTTTCTTTCTTTTCACTCCGGAGGTTTCTTGTGTTTACGTTCTAAATTAATGAATGCACGAGCTTCGAGCACCTCTGTACTAAATCCCAGCGCGATAAGTTAAGAAACCGATTTATGCGCTCAGTTTAAAGTGCGTACAATCTATATTTCGCCCACGCTGCAGCTCTGCTGGCCGCATTTCGGCCAGCCGAGCTAGGCGCTGCTTCCTCTCCTGTGTTTCGTTCGTCCGCCTTGCAGGCTTAGCAGCGGCATTCGTTGCCTGACGCTTCTTTCGCTGTTCACCTTGTTGATCGGTTTCCGCATTTCTTCTCCTTCGTTCATAATCCATCTTTCTTGCCGCCTACTGCTTGGTTCAAACGCCATTTTATACCACAAAGCAAGGCATACCCGCTCGGCACATCTGCATGTTCAGACTCGCCCCAGCATCTACGTGCGTACTGGCTTCCGCCAGTGCGCATCAACAAATCGCGAAAAATAGGTCCCGCGAACTATCCCGGTACAACGTAAACACATCGGAATCTATATTGAGATCCCCCCGCGTCACGAAAAATTAGAACCCGCGAATTATTCTAATATTTCGGCTTTGACCTAAATCGCGATATACTGAGCTCGCAAAAAATAAGTCGTTTACAGTATTTCTGGTTACAAGCTTTTTTGTAAAGATAGGACAACCGGTCGAGGAGGGTGAGAGGGGGGGGGGTGTTAATAGCAATCAAGGAGTATTTTGCTTACAATCTTAGCAATGTATCATCACCCTTGGAGATGCTTTAGGTACGCTGCAGCTCTGCTAGCTCCACAATCCTCGTCGGGGTGTGCTACCGTCCTTCTCGCAGCGACGTTTTATTTACATCTTTTGCAAATAAAGGCCTCTCATTTGTGACTAATAAATTCCTTCGATCCAAGCTTCTGCTCTTCGGCGACTTCAAGTACCCAGGAATTTAGTTGTCAGACTTATCAGTACAATCAGCCTCATATCCAACCGAGCGCTTTGAGTTCATTGACGTTTGCCATACTTTTTATCTCGCACAGGTTGCAAATGAGCCCACAAGAACCACAACACATACATCTATCATTCTCAACCTGATCCTGACATCCGAACCTAATAGCTTAAAGGGCAACTCCGGTCCATACTTTCGATTTTGGGATTATGACTGTTTTTAGTGCAGTCAGCGTCTCTGAATTGCAAGGTGCAATTTTTTTCTCCTTATTGTGCGCAGTTTTAAAGATATCGACGCCTCAAAGTTTTGCTTGGGGCGCGGCCAACAAAACCGAAACTAGCCGCTCGAGGCCCCGGCAACACTGGGAATCGGCTGCTATGTGAAGGTGACGTCAAGATCGTTCTTGATAAACGAGTACGCAGACCGAGCGGCACCTACCTCTGTTGCGCTAGCTGTCTAAAGATAGGAGGTAAGCTGATTTTGTTTTAATGGACTTCTTCCAAAACCGACGCGCCCCATCGCGGCGAAATACGGCGCAGTGCACTCTGGGAACTAGTTGGCCGCTCAGTTTCGGTTTCGACTGAGCAGCTCCATCTCATGCTATCGCGCCGCGACCGAACGCGCTGCTTGCGTTTTCGATTATCTGGCTTTTCACGAACGTACAATACACTCATTTTGGAGCGATACAAAATGAACACCGGGGCACTTTCCTTGGTTCCGGAAACACCGGCAAACGTCCGCTTCTCGTTACTTCATTGGGCGAGAAGCAAGCCGCATCCTCACAGGAGTATCAAAGTTGAGCCCAGCGTTGACGCATAAACATTTAAGGAAACGCAATAAATTTGACCTCACTACTGTACCAAAGTTACTATTATGTCTTCCTCGTGTCATCATGTATCTCCCACTCAAATTTTAAGCTGATAGAAGATTAAGTTTTCGCAAACGCTGAGATCGGCTAGCTACGACGGAGGCCCTAACAAGCGTCCCTACTCCTCGCTAAGCCTTTTTGGACGAGCTTTTACTGACGCCCAAGATCTGTGCCTGAACGGTGTGTCTGAAATTATCTCGGCATACTCAGGCAGGAAGAAAGCAAACACATAACAAATATAATGGCCATTAGCAACCGTCAAATGACTTTGAATAATTTCGTTCGTTTGGCGCACCGCATAGGGGTTCATGCCCGTCCGGCGTACTTCAGGCGAACGGTGCGACGTTTTTCACACAAGTGCTCGACTTTTGCTTTCTTAAAACGGTTTGTATGTGCGAATTTGCGTATACGATTGCAGGATAACGTTATGCGCATACGCGATGTTGAATATTAATAAAATGCAAGTGGGTGGGGACTTCGTTTCGTGTAATGCTGCGGGTCAGTACAGATAAGAGATAAGAAGTGAGCTTTTCAATGGCGCCTCCGAGTTTTACCACACGTACTCAGGCGTATTAAGAAAACAGTAATTGCAAAGAGTAATATTTCGTCTATGGACGCACGAAACAAACAAACTTCCTGATCGACAACACTAATGTAAAGGCGCGAGCTCGATGTGTGCATACTTATTGGTTGCTGCAGCTTGTTAATTCGTACACAAGCAAGATCCCAGAGCTTCGCAGCGTCGACATTCCCCGCACTGGCTGGTTTACATACCTCGAAACGCTAACAGAAAGGCTCAAGTACAAACATCCAACAAGCATGTGTTAAGACAAGCTATACGTCTCGGGCTTGTGCTAAAGCTTCGAGGTCTGGCCATTTAGGTTAGTTTAGAGACCACAAACGACGCTCTCGGGACCGGAAAACGACGACGTGTCGACGTGTCGATCGAAACCGAAACCCTGCCACTCTCCTCCCTGGCCAACTAGTTCCCAGAGTGCAACGCGCGCCGTGTTGCATGCAGGGCTTTATGGAAGTAGTCTATTCTGTATACGTGGTAGTTATCCAGCCTATGTAGCCAGAGTTAGTGCGTATACCCAAAAAGCTAGGGATTGAAAAACCCGTGAACTCGTGCGGTGCCATACTCGGCGGCGGCCGCCGTGCGTGCGTTATGCCGTACTCGTCGGTTGTATACCCAAAAGCTAGCGACTGGAAAACGAGTGAACTCGTTCGCTGCCGTACTCGTCGCTAGGCCTAAATTGTCATCGGGGCTCCGTGGATGGAGCGGAGTTGCTCTACGCCGCGCTGCCAGTGACGTACAGTACTGGGGGCCCTCTCGCTTTCGCGCTGCTGGTCAGTCCCAGACACGAAGCTTTGAGGCTCTCCGGCGGGGGCCGCGGCGCCCGAACACACGTGTGCTGGACTGTACACGTCTGTTTTTTTGTTCTTTTTTCCTCGCGCGCGTAAAAGCCGAAGTCCAAAGTCCACTCGTCGAACAGCGTTCACCCACACCTTCTCCAATTTCCGGTCCGTTGAAAACTTGTGAAAAAGCACCTCCGTGTTGCGCAGCGGGTTGTTTGAGCAGCCCACAGCTCTACAAGTTGCACTCGGCATCTTTCGAGGAACAGCTGGGCAGTCTTGGGCGCACCGAGTTGCTCGCTAAAACAAGTCTCGGGGTATTCACAAGGCAAATAAACAAAAGACTATACCGAAGCTACACGGGCTATAGATAAAAGCAACGACTAAACACGCCAACCACAAGCCGAAGTAGCGGTGGTAGCGGCTCAAAGAAGCGCACTCCGCGCAACGCCCGGACCGGAGGAAAAAAAGAGAACGATACGGACGTTACTGCCCAATGTTGCTTTAGCGATCGGCAACCCGCTGGCCGCCCGCTAAGGAGCAGCGGCTTGCGGCGGGTCGCATTTTTATTATCGGCATTAGCTGAGAATGCGGCGTCCGACGGACGTGATAATTTGGCTGGGGTCGTATTTTGTGTCACTACATCGATACCAGTAATTTATTTCATTTTGAGTTTTGGCCGGAGTTGCCCTTTAAAATCTATCAAATTCCTTCGTAAAATCAGCGATCGCAAAGTAATCCATGCCACCTTCGCCTTCTCACTTCCAACCCGAATTGATTTCCAAAAGTGACTAAACTATATGACAAAGGTAAATACGACGCAAGTAATACAGAATTAAGTACTTTCCTTACATCGTTTGAACAATACTTTGATGGGCGCTCTGTTGATGAGAACTGGAACTTACTCGAAAATGAAATGCGCCAACTCGTTGAAAAATACATGCCATCAAAAAATATAAAAAGCAATTCATTTTCACCATGCTACAATGCCAAGCTAAAGAGCCCAAATAATAAAAATAAACATGCATTTAGAAAAGCTCGGGTGTCTGGATCAGCGCGACTATGGTACACATATTATCAAATAGAGCATGATTATAAAAATACTATCAAAGAAACCAACCGAACCTTTTTTGTATACAACTTCCGTCAATGTTCAAAGAAAACCCCAGAAAATTTTGGAAAGCGCAAAATTCCCAGAAGCCTGATGTAGCGGTAGACATATTGTGTGAGCCAGGCGCGTGTGCCGATAACGACCAGTGCCCCACCACTCTTAACGAAGCATTCTGGTCTATATTTACTAAAGAAAATCTTGACACACTACCCTCCATGAACAGCACACATTATCGAACGAGTGAACCGATTACTTTTGTTCCCCCTGGTATAGTTAACATAATCGACTCCATAAAACTTTCCTCCTTGACGGGTATTCACGACATTAATTCCAAAGTCCTAAAAAACACTAAAATATCTGCAGTGCTTTGCTGTCAATGATATTCGTTCAGTCCCACACGGTAGGCCTTGTTCCACAGGATTGGAAAGTGGGGAGGGTCGTTCCTTTCTTCAAGAAAGGGGACCGGTGCTCACCACTTAATTACCGTCCGATTTCACTAACATGTGTATCATCCAAATTTATGGAACAAATTATTTACTCTCATGTTGCGCGTTTCCTTGAAACTAATCATGTTATTCATCCATCGCAACATGAATTCAAAAAAGGGTTCTCATGCAAAACTCAACTTGCCACACTTGCCCATGACCTCAATATGAACCTTGATGACATCCAAATCGACGTAATTTTCTTAGATTTCACTAAATCATTTGGCAAGGTTCCGCATCAACACCTAATGCTCAAACTTTCCCAACTAAGCTCAGGCTTAGCATGTCAGATACTAACATGGATTGGTAATTTTCTGCAGGATCGCAAAACAATTCGTAAACGTCAATAACCTTTCATCTAACTACGCATCCATAACCTCAGGCGTCCTTTAGCGCACCGTTCTGGGTCCCCTACTTTTCCCTATTTATATTAAAGACCCTCTTCCTTCAGGGTCCTGTAACATCCGCCTATTTGCGGACGACTGTGTTATGCGCCGTAATATTACTAATCTAAGTGACGAGGTATCACTTCAAAATGATCTGAATAGTGTTCAAACCTGGTAGGATTTGTTGAAAATGTCATCAAATATTAATAAGTGTACATTAGTTTATTTTCATCGGCCCTCTAACCTACTAATCTACTACTATTAAAGCAATGAAACCATAATTCCATCAGCAATAAGTTAGAAATATCTAGGTGTGCATTTCTCTACTAACAGATCTTGGCCACTGCATGTCAACCCTGTCATCTCTGAGTGCAACCGATCACTCGGACAACTAAAATGTCGCCCCAAATTCTCACCGTTATAAACTTAGTACTTGCCGCCTATAAAGCACTAATCCTCCCAAAGCTAGAGTACGCTGCCGCTATATGGGACCCATTCCAAAACTACCTCAGTCATCAAATAGAAGCAATTCAAAATCGTGCAGGATTAGGTTCATTTTTTCTAGCTATTCATATAAAATAAATATAACCGGCCTAAATTAACGTGCTCAACTGGGTAACCCATAAGTTCGCCGCAAATATTTTGCACTATAGTCCGTTACAACTCAAGAAGATAGAGCGAGGGGAAGGAAGGGCTGGGAGGAGGCAGCAGACGGAACGCGAGAGAGGAGAGGGGGAAACATCCTCGCTCTCCACCTTTTTGTCTGCTTCCTGCTCTGCGGACTTCCTTTTCCCCGCCCAACCTTCTTGAGTTGCAACGGACTTTAACACTCTTTCACAAATTCTATGACGATTTGCAGCCATCCACTAAACGTGATGCCCGTCAGAACTGAAACAGTAACCTCGTCTGCATCATTTTTCCTACGAGAAGCGAAATAATAGAATGACCTTCCTCACAGCATCGTTTTTATATCTCCTCCTCTTCATTTCAAAGAGAAATTCAGCGAAGTCATGCTCACCGCTGCCTCGTCGCTGTAAAAGAGGGAAGGGAAAGAAAACGAAAATGCCTTCACAATGCTTTGTAGTTCAGTTTAACCATGTATACTTTCTTGTGTCATTTTATTCCTATTGTTTGTTTCTTTACTAATTTTACAAACGCGAGAGCCTTCTGTCAGCAGCAGCCCGTCTCCTTCGTTCACAACCTGTCATTTTTTGCCGCCTACTTAGACCCGCGTTAGTACTCGCTTCACACCAGACAATTGTGCCAATCTTAAATACTCTACTCAAGATACTGTATTTCACATACTTTTGGTAGTATTTCGGTATCTTGCAGCTACATTTCGTCTAGAGTATTTGCTGATTCATCTTAATTACATTTCTCACTATCCAGTACTCAGTATCTCAAATACTATTTTCAACCTTCGACAATATTTGTAGCCGCAACGATCTACGGAACGGATCGTCAGGCTCCAGGGCAAAACTGAACCGATTGCAGACTTGGATGCAAGCGACTAAACACAGGACAGAAAACAAGCCACGAACAAAACACAGCGTCGAAACGTTAACAAAAGAACAAATGGATAGCCCGGTGTACGCCCGCCTTTATGCCTCTTCGTGTCCTGTACTTTTTTTTTTTTTTTCAAGTTGACTTTGCGTGGCACGTTACGCTTGGAACTAGCAAAGTGCTGGTGACGTCATCGGGATTTCACACCTTTCTCTGAAGCTAGACCAGTTCCGTCAGCGGGAGATTGTGACGCCAACGCTCGGCACGGTCATAATGATGACCCATTTCCGGAAATCGCCGGTTCAGGGGGTTCTGCTATGAAAATACGCGAGCACGTTTTCAAGTTAGGCGAACACCGCCTCGTCCAAGAACGCTTGATCCTGCTCGTTTCAATGAGCTGCAGTGACCTAGATTGGGCTTCCCCAAAGCCAGTTGTGTGCGTAATGTGGCATAAATTGGTTGACATGTAACGCCCAAGATCTCTTAGTAGAGCAATGCACGCCAAGGTATTTATAACTTAGTGCTGATGGAATCATGGTTCCATTGATAGAATAGGTTAGTGGGTTAGAGCGCCGATGAAAAGAAATTAATGTACACTTACTAATATTTAATGACATTTTCCACAAATCACACCAGGTGTGAACGCTATTAAGATAATTTTGAAATGATACCTCGTCATTTAGATTAGTAATATTACGGTACATAACACAATCGCCGTCGAATAGACGGATGTTGCAGGAAACAGAAGGGGAAAGTTCATTAATGTAAATAAGGAAAAGGAGGGGATCCAACACGGTGCCCTGGGGGACGCCGGAGGTTACGGATGCGTACTTAGATAAATGGTTATTGATGTTTACGAATTGTTTGCGATCCTGCAGAAAATTATCAATCCATGTTAGAATCTGGTGGTCTAAGTTAAGTTGGGAAAGTTTGAGCTTTGGGCGGTGATGAGGAACCTTGCCAAATGCTTTAGAAAAATCTAAGGAAGCTACGTCGATTTGGATGTTGTTATCAAGGTTCATATGCAAGTTATGGGCAAGTATGGCAAGTTGAGTTTCGCATGAGAATCGTTTTCTGAATCTATGTTGCGATGGATGAATAAAATTATTAGTTTCATGGAAACGCGCAACATGAAAGTAAATTATTTCTTCCATAATTTTGGGTGATACGCAAGTTAGTGATTTCAGACGGTAGTTAAGTGGTGAGCACCGGTCCCCTTTCTTAAAGATAGGAACGACCCTCCCCACTTCCAAATCCTGCGGAACAAGGCCTACAGTGAGGGACTGAACAAATATCATTGACAGCAAAGCACCGCAGATATTTTAGTGTTTTTCAGGACCTTGGAATTATTGTCGTCAATACCCGTCGAGGAGGAAAGTTTTATAAAGTCGATTATGTTAACTATACCAGGGGGGCAAAAGTAATCGGTTCCATCATTCGATACTGTGTGCTAATGATGGAGGAATAGTGTGTCGAGATATCCATTAGTAAATATGGAACAGAATGCTTCGTTAAGAATGGTGGCGCACTGGTTGTTATTGACACAAGCACTTGACTCATTCAATATGTTTACCGCGGCATCAGGCTTCTAGGGATTTAGCGCTTTCCAAGATTTTCTGGGGCTTCGTTTTAGCATTGACGGAAATTGTTTACCCCCCCACCCCCCCCCCCCCCCCCAAAAAAAAAAAGGAAAAAAATGTTCGCTTGGTTTCTCTGATAGTATGTTTATATTCGTGCTCTATTTGATAATGTGTCTCATAATGGCGGTGGTCCCGAGAACCGAGCGTTTCTAAATGCACGTTTATTTTTATTATTTAAGCTCTTTAGGTTGGCATTGTAGCATCGTGAAGATGAACTATTTTTTATATTTATGGATGGCATATAATAAGTTCCAGTTCTCCTCAACAGGGGGCCCATCAGAGTCCTGTTCAAATTATGTAAGAAAGTACTTATTTCTGCATTAATTGCGTGGTAGTTACCTTTGTCATAGAGTTTGGTTATTATTTGACTATCAATTCGGGTTTGAAGGGGGAAGGCGATGGTGGCGTGGATTACTTAGCGCTCGCAGATTTTACGAAGGATTTTGATCGATTTTAAGCTGTCAGGTTCGGACGTCAGGATCAGGTTGAGAATATTAGATGTATGTATTGTGGTTCTTGTAGGCTATTTGGAAATCGCTGGTTAAGGAGGTTCTGGTATAAAAATGCGTGAGCACATTTTCAAGCGAGGCGAATACCCCCTCGTCCAAGGAAGCTCGATCCTACTGCCTTTATTGAGCTGCAGTGACCAAGATTGGGCTTCCCCAAGCCCCTCGTGCGCCTACTGTGACATAACTTTGGGCTCGTTCAAAAGCGTTTTTTTTTTTATCTCCTTCGGAATGCACACACTGTTTCAATCTCAAAATTCTCCAACCTAATTTTCCGCCCGCAAAAGCCAGGGATTCAATGCGGTGTCGTGGACACTCACTTGTGTTACTTGTGTTGCCCTCTTTACCTTCCTTATATATTTCTTGACAGTTTGAAGGTACTGCCGCTCGCTTGCTCTTGGTTGTTGGTACTCTAGATGCGTGTACTTATGTCATTCACACGCGTACTCATCATCAAATCTGGCTGCCTGATCAAGATCTAGTTCGGCGGTTAGGGATACGCAGTGCCGGACTATGTGTCAAGTCCGCCGAATCGCGTCAAGGTATATTACAAACTTATGACGGAATGCGTCATGAGCCAAGCCTACCGCAAAGCTAAAGCACGCGAAGTCGCGTCTTGAAAGTCGCAAATATCGAAGCAAAATATGATTTGCAGCGAAGTCATCACAAGTAGAGAACCCCCTTTTGACTGTTTTATTTTTATATTCCCTTAAAACTATACTTGCCGAGTATCTTCGTATGTAATTCAATTACATTTTTAAAGTAAATGTACTCTACTCAAGATAGTTCGTTGTAAAAGTAACTTGAATACTACTCTAAATCCATTTTGAAATGGGTATTTAGTACCTTAGCTTAAATACCTTTGTTGGGCATTTTGCACTGCACTGGTCACACCCCATATTGTAGCAAAAACCAAGGCATACGCCCTCCGCACACCCGCATGGTCAGACTCGCCCCAGCATCCGCGCGCACAGTGGCTTCCGCCTCGTGACGTCGACTCAATCTCGCCTTTATTCTTTACTACTCTCCTCCTCTCTACTCAGCGCACTTCCCTTTCCACTGTTTTGTCGACATACGGACACCGTTAGCTTTTCCCTGTCATGTGGCTACTAGTGCTAACGCATTAATGAGCCCATCCAGGAAGCATGAGAAAAGCGAATAATACCACCAGAAATAAACAAACTTCGGTTTTAATGAAGTTGCCAATGTACTCACGTTCGCGCATTTTTCTTCACATCCATGTTTTTTTAGTGTTTTTTTTTAGATGCTACCTTAAACGTGTTTAAACAAACGACATATATATTGGTGGTTCGTGCTGTCAGTCATTCAGGGGGAAATGTCTCACCGGCAGGTGACGTGGTGAAGTTGAGCTCGGCAGCGACTTGAGAGCGGCCCGCGTCGTTCTCTGCGAACACCTTGGCCCGGTAGCGAGTGTAGGGCAGCAGGTCGCTGAAGCCGAGTCTCATGTCCCCCGTGGTGTGGTTCAGCAGCCTGCTCTCCCACTGGTCGGCGCTGTCCAGTTCCAAGTAGTAGCGCCGCACGACGCCGTTGGCAAGTTCACAGGGGACGGGCCCCCAGAAGATTACGTACTCGTCACCAGCCCCTTTAGAGTAGTACAGGGCCGTCGGGGCTCCCTCGGGAACTGTACACAAACATCAGACTTATGTTACCGGTCGCTCTCTTGAGTATTCAGCACACTGAGTACGATCAGACATGTCAGCTCAAGTAAGCACTGCTGAAGAAATTAGATACGTTTGTCACAGTATAGATGGCTCACACGAAGGGTGTAGGATAAATATACATCTGATTTAAATCGTGATTTCAGCGAGACCAGTTTTACTATGATGATTTAAATCAAACCTTTCCCGCAAAAATAATTTCTAAAGGTTTTTTTTTTCTTACTTACCGTTTGTCTATCCTTTCAATATTTCCATGTGCATGTGTTTTGTATTTAAATCAAATAATCATTACTCAAAAAAATTATAAGGCTAAACACGAGTAATAAGAAGTACTCTTTTGAGCAAATTGGATAGTTCAACTGGGTTTTAACTTCTCCTTCCTTAGAGCGCCAGCTACGTAACGTCCTTTTTGCAATAAAATATGAACGCAAAAGAAAGAACCGAAAACTAGAAAAGTAATGCCCTATTGCATTCAAGTGAGCGCTAGACAGAAAAATCAAATAACATTTTCTACTATGCCAAACAAGTCAGAGCTGTTTATTTATCTTGTATGGCGAAGGTTACAGCAATTAAAGGTTGTTAATTAAACTGTACTTCACATTTACATGAATAATTTCTTCGCATAGTTATCTGTGATCGGATGAATTGATCAATCAATCTACCATGTTGAAAAATACATTTCGTGGTGAAGAATCACTCTTTTCTGTAGCTACATTGATTTAAATCAAATGTAATATGATTTAAATCAAATAAAATGTGATAGAAATCATGTAAGTCTGATTTAGTTTGTTTTCCCACCCTGCTGTCACATACCGAAAAGAATAAAATATCTGACCGTCTCTCGGCAACAAGTGGAGAACCCGTCACTATGCAATCTATTCCGGGTAGTACATCCAGCTAACAAGGAGGCTCAAAAATGGGCTTCGTTCGTGTTTAGCAATTAGAACGTACGGCATTTCAAGAAAACTGCCTCTAGATACCAGGTTGAGCAGGGGCCTTGACTGAACAAGCGTTCTCCACGAAGCAGGTGCACGCCCCATGCCGGGAACACGCACTCGCATAGTCTCAACAGCACAATCCATATTTGTTGAAGCCTACATGCAGCAGCCTGATCCGCAGCTCTAAAGGCGCTGTCACATCGAGGAAACAGTTGGACAACTCTGTCCACCAGCACGAGGGAAACATGTTTTCGACAACCGTGTCACATTAAGGCAACAGCAACTGCCGGGAAACTTTTTTTTTTTTTGTGCCCGAAAACTGTCTTTGCCGATTTGTTGTCCGACAGTCGGAGAATACCGTGTCACACAGCGCTGACGGCTCGACAACACGGGGAACACTCCGCCATCTTGATTGCTTACCTTTGCTCGTAGTGTTTCAGCTTGACAGGGGGAGTATTTGCCACTTTTTATTTTATCAAAATATTCTTCATTCACTGATGAAGCAGCTAGCCCTAACCAAGGATGACGAGATCGCTGTGATGTTCGTGATTTCCGGCACCAAATGAAATGTTTCTGTCCGGTTCGGTGTATCATGTAATTCCTATTTCTATTCTAATTTTAAATCAGCACCGGCAGTACCCAAAAGTGTCTTTTGTAGCGTTGTTCTGAGCTGAACTGACAGTATTTTGAAAAGTGCGGCACCGACACGATTGGCCTTCAAATGATCGGAAGTATAAATGTGGTTCAACGCTATTTTCCTTTATCGCCTGCTATGTAATCGCTTAAATGCCCAAAACGTCATAGGTATTACACCGCAGCTGTTTATGGCTAGGATTCCGTGGATGTTTCATGTGCAGTGACTAAAACGTCTACGCTCGCACCGCCGCACGCGCAAGCCTTCTGCGTATAAAAGATAAGAAGTAAATAACCAAAATAAAGCGTTGACAGACGCGCGTGCAAGATGTCATTTGGTTTAGGCTTTTGCTTTAGAACAGTTACTGCTGCAGACAACGGCACTTGCGGCGCGTGGATCACCATTCCCTGCATTCTGCTTGATGGTTGGGTAATTTAGCAATAGGATCTATTCAGTAGATTAGTTATCAATAGGCACCATTTGCAAGATAAGTAGATTATCAGGTAGATAATAAAGGTTTCTCAATGATTTACCCTGTGCGACCCGCGTCGGCCATGTCTCCTCTCGCACCGCCCTGTCTTTGTCGTCATTTCAGGCGCTTGCGTGCCTATAGTTTCCTTTCCTTCCGCTCTCCCGGAGTGGCGGTCCCTTCGCGCGTGTCTAGTTCCCTCCGGCTCCTCGGGGCGGGTCTGTGTCGTGTGCTAAACAGCTACGCTGGTCATCCACCTTCACAGAGTGCAATGGCTCATGACTTTTGTTTTTTGTATTTACTTTGTGATCTCGCGGACCGCACCAGAGCAGGCACACATCTACATGAGTGGCAGTTTTAGACGCTCGAGTTCGTACTACCCAAAGGAAGACCTCGCGGGTCCCTTTTGGCGGCGCTCCATGTGCCTCTACAAAGCACCAGAGGGACAGCTGCTTTGTCCAGCCCCCTTTCCCCTCGTCTTCTGATAAGCCTCCCCACCTTCTTCTGTGTCCTCTGTGACCGTGAGGGAGTGCGGAAACCGCTTCTAGCGAATCAGGGGTAAAGCGAAATACGTGACCCATCTCCGGTGGAGAAAAACGCTTGGACGAAAATTTGTCACGTGACTCGCTCAGACGCTAATGGGCTCACTGGGGTCGTAGTCTTCGCCGTTTGCCAAGTAATGGAGATGTGTAGGGGGCCACATAGGTCCGGTTTTCGAAAAGCGCTCTTCAGTTTTCTCCTGCTTCTCGTGCGGCCGTGGTTTTTCGTCGTGAACGGCCGGAATACATCCATGCCACCTTTTCGATAATGGCCGTTTTCTTCGTCTGACTCCATGGAATTATTGCGCTGTATTTGTTGGACGCTTTCCAGAAAGAGCTGCTCATCGGCGATAGCGAGACTTCCGTTGAATATGAGCGACCGCCTTCATTCTCGACATTGTGCTTTCGTTGTTCTGAGCTGCCCGAATGCATCTATCACGGATTACATGAGATCGCTGTTTTATACGTAAGTACTATGCAAACATGCTTCGGACAGTATAATCTTGCTTCCGTCTCAATAGACCATTTTACTGATTACAAACATGAACTGCCGCTTGCGTCCTGAGCGACTCAAGATCGTTCTGTACTTGCAGGCCTGTCGAGTTTGTTTACGTCACAAGTGCTAGAAAATATGACTGCTACACGGAAAGCAAAGTTGGAGATTTAACTAGGGCCTTCACTTGTACAATTTAATGGGTTCATAAAACATAACCCGCTTGGAATGTTGATGACCTTAGAGAGGCCTACTTGTCCTAGTCTGGCCCCAGTGTACACGCACAAACTGCCACTGATTCAGAAGTGTCCTGGTCATGGTGAAATTCCAAGAATAAAAGGGAACTATTTCTTTCAGCCTTAAGTTCGCAAAGCTTGATGTCTTGTGCGTGAACGTAGCTTTGCCCTTTGGCAAGCTTGTAATTACACGCACTTTCCCGCACGAGCAGAGGCATGGCGGCGGTCAGATGACTTGCTTGCAATCGTCTACTGAGAATTTAGTAGAACCACGATCGGAAAATAAAAAGTGAACCAAACATTTGTCGAATCATTTGAAGTCCTTTTTTCGTGCACTCTTTCGTGTTATAGCACACTACTCTATGGGTGTTGGTTATTCTGACTTTTTTTACTACCCTTTCTGGCAGTGGTACACACAATTTAGAGGTCGTACTGCAGTCATAACACCATAATAAGAATGTGTGCTCTGGATTCACACCTTAATTTAAGGGTGTTCGGAATAACGTCTTCATTTGGGGTGTTAGGAATAACGCCCTTCACTTAGGGCGTTTCGATTCAACAATAAGGGTATTAGTTATAGGACACACCATTTACAGCCTTGAGGGTGTAATTATGTTTAGTGTGATGCCATTTTATTTCCCTAGCAGTAATGTGAGCTACTCTCGTGGCAGTTTTAATTTGAACAAACGTCTAAACGTTTACGACCGTAGCTGTGACCATTTCAACAATTGCTTTGCGTAATTATGTAGTAAAACGTTCATAAACTTATTTAAATGCGCGCTGTCCTAATTATTGTTAAATAGCGTTCTCCACGCCTTTATTTGAGTAAGCTCTCAAATACACACGTTAATAATAATAATAATAAAAAAAACTGCAATCGAAGCTATTTGTGTTGTCAACTTGTGTTAACGGCAAAAATTCACTTATCCACCGATATGGGCACCACGCGTCGTCTAAAAATATTTTCTGCTGTTTTTGTTGCCGCAAGCTGTCACATCGAAGCAACATTGTTAGTGTCGCTCGTGTTGCTGACGTTCCCGCGATGTGACAGGTTTCTTGGGCAACAGGATGACTGAGAACAAAGTTAGCTAACTGTTGATGAACATATGTTGTGTTGCTGTCGCCGCCGTGTTTCTTCAAGGTGAGTGCCTTAAAGGAGCAGAGAGCGCCAACCGTTGGAAGTGTCGAAAGCTGCGCTATGGGGCTTTGTGCCCATTCTGGGCTATTTCGGCAAACGTTTAAGGTACCATGGCTAATGCGCGAAGCTATCGGATACAAGCTGATAGCAGCGCGCAAACAATACACACACAAAGGGAGGAATGGACATGACGACTGCCGAACAATCAACTGATCGTTTGATGAAAAGAAAACACCGAGGTAAACAACCACACAGTCATAGCGTCAACACGTGTTCGAAAAAGTTATTTATTTCTTGTGTAAATAGACCGATGTTTGACTGACACAATTATCACCCTCTTTTTCTATCTTGTAGGCTTCCAGGAATTCACTTGCAGTTTTGTCAGCACCTTTGCCCAAGATCGTGATGCTGTCAAATTTCAGCTGACTTATGCATGTGACACTGTTTGACCAGTGATTGACCACAGCGAAAGTGCATGTTCGCGTGCTTCTTCATTGACACATCGGCCAGTCTGGCCCGTGTATACTCGTCCACAGCACAGCGGAATATGATAGAGTTCCCCGACTGCGCACTCAACATACGTAACCGTGTGATTTATCGCAGATTTGTGGCCTTTCCCACCTCTGTCATCCATGGTTCATAACTGCGACATCTTACTTGACGCCGAAAAGACAACAGGCAGATCGCAGCGCCCCGCTATCTTTTTCATGATATTGCCGCGAGCAAGGGCCGAACACGCAGCGCTTGGTCACGGAATTCTAGAAGATTGGCGTAGTGCCTGTTCATTCTCAACCCGAACGCCCGTGATGCCGACGCACACTCGATAAGGAGCCGCCTGTGACCTTGTCGAGTCAGTCTCTCTCTTACTTCCCGTTACGCCGCCAAATCGCCGCCCGCTTTTCGGCTGTTTCGACGTTCGTTCTTTATTTTGTTTGGCACAAATTCGCCGATTAAATTTTTCTTTTCAGTTCATTATTTATCGTCTCTTCGCTTTACTCCGTGAAATTTCTGGTGGAGATGCGGGGTACCGCAGCAAAGAAATCGCACGCCTCCGAGGCCTCGCGGCGCAAGCCCAGCCCCCGGCTAAAGAAGACCCTCCCTGGAGACAACTGAGACCCGAGGAAGCCGCCGCACCAAAGATCAACACTCGCACAGGGAGGTAAAGGTGGGTGAGGAGGAGTGACAAATCCTGTGGGCCGACATCTGGAGTCCGGAGTGAAAGTAAACATATAAATAAAACAGCGCAAACGAACACAATGACAAGTAGAAGAAGTGACACAGACGCAGCGCTGACTCACGACTTACTCTCTTTCTCATCTTCTTAAAACACATCAACATAAGAAGACAAATAAAAAGAAGAAGAATCCAGCATCTAGGAAAATCTTCACTGTCATGTGCCATCTAAAGAATTTTTAACAGAAAGTATACCATTACCAAAACCAAATGAAAAAAAGAAAAACAATTGTAGAGAAATATCTTTTTCATAACTTTTCTTTGTTTTCATTTGGTTTTTGTAACGGTATACTTTCTGTTACAAATTCTACAGATGGCACATCACAGAGAAGATGTCCTACATGCTGGATTCTTCTTCTTCTTTTTATTTCTTTGTCTTCTTATGTTGATGTGTTTTAAGAAGATGAGAAAGAGAGTAAGTCGTGAGTCAGCGCTGTGTCTGTGTCCCTTCTTCTACTTGTCCTTGTGTTCGTTTGCGCTGTTTTATTTATATGTTTACAAGGCACCACCGACTGCAGTTCCCAAACATTACTGCAGTTCCCGAGTGAAAGATTGCGAAAGAGCACGGCAGAACACGAGAGAAAGAAACCAATCTTGCCAGCTGATGGACGACAGTCGCAATGGTGTGCGAAGACTGAAAACTCTCAGCAAAATAAACAATGATAATTTAATGATGTAAACAAAATTCTGAGCTATTCTAACGCTTATAAAAAAAACAATTTACTCATTACGCTGCATGTCGAAATCTCGGAAATCTGGTGGTTACGCGGTTTCGTTTTCCCGGAGCGTAATAACCAAAACCATAGCGCGAAGCCGCTTAACTGGTTTAGTTTTGAGTTGACGCGATGCCCTACACCTGCGGGCTCTGCGTGAAATCTAGCGAATAAAACGTAAAGCTACTTGATAACCATGTGCGGGACTCCAACCTCCTCCATGCTCCGCCATTTACGGCTGCCAGAATGCATAGGAAAATGGCGGATCTTTTCATCTAGAGTTAGAATATATGAGCTCTATGCTCCTGGAATGCGGACTTCCACCGGACCCAAGAAGAAGTCGACGAAACAAACTATAAACCTCCCGGGGCCTGCAAACTATACTCTGTTTCTTACTTAGCGTGCAACGCTGTCAAAGCTACTGGCGTGAGCGCGTGGCTTCATCTGTAGTTTTTTTTTGCGCGAGAATGCGTGCAAATGATCAACGAGATCAAGCCCCACGCTCGCGCCAGTAGCTTTGACAGCGTTGCACGCTAAGTATGAAACAGAGAATAAGACTCCCGCCGCTGCCTCCCCCGAGCCAACACCGACAGCAGATCGAGCCAACACCAACGGCAGCGGGCGGAGGATCTGCTTCAATCACGGATTCAGGCCCCCAACGGGAGCGTAATCAGCTTCGTTGAAGATGTGCTACGTGCACGCCCCGACCCGCAAGCCACCGACGGGAAAAAGTTGCGCTTTCTCATAAAAGGCGTGAAGTGCGAAATCTTCGGAACTATTCGCAACCACCCGGCGACCATTGAAGAATTTGTTGCCGAAGCAACAAACATCGAGCGGACGCTAACGACACGAGCGGGCCACTACCATCGGCTAAACGACATTTCGACTCTGGCATCGGCCAGCTCCGAGTTCAGCACCAGCGCCGACGAGATTCGCGAGATCGTCCGCGACGTCGTTCGCGAAGGGCTCAGGAAATATCTGCCTCCTGCCGACCTTCCGGCGCCACAGTCCATCGCCGAAGTTGTACGGGAAAAGCTTCAGAGAGCTATCGAACCACGGGCTCCTGTCAATCCTGCTCAGCTCGAACAACCGACCTTGAGCTACACCGCCATGGACCGACGACCGCCGTTCGCAACTTGCCAGTACCAGCACCCAGCACCTTTCGACGGGAAGCCCCTACGCCCCATTACTCTCGGCGCACTGTGGAGCAAGCTCCGTACGTCCGAGCCGAACCCCCCTCGTCAAGGAAGACGGACGTGTGGCGTACGGCTGACCGACCCCCGCTGTGCTACCACTGCGGGGACTCCGACCGCGTGCACCGGCGATGCCCCTACCGGCAGCTTGGGCTTCGCGGTTACGCATCGGACGTCCCCCGCCTGACAAGAGGAGAACGACCGCAGGACGTCGATGAGTATCTGCGTCGCCCGCCCTCACCAGCACCCGCTAACTCCAGGTGATCTCGTTCGCCGTCACCACGACGTCCGGCGTCGCCACTTTGTAGGTCCCGCCAAGAGAGCCTGCCTCCCCTAGCTCGTCGGGGAAACTAAGGGCGGCAACCCCTGGAGGTGGGTGATGCCGAAGACGAACGTCGGAAACATCCTCCAAGGACTTCAGAAGGCTCCCCCTCCAGCGACGACAAGCATCGGAACGACGATTCTGCAACGGTGCCCAACAACCTCAACGCTGACCTCGACGTCCACGACGCGTCGGCACTTGTGCACACCGACGCAGATTACTCCTTTTTGAGTGGGACGATCTCTCGCCGCCTTTGGAAAGTCACAATGCCCTGGGACAGCCCGCAAATACGCACCGCCGAAGGACACCTCATCACGCCAGTTGGGAGGTGCACTGCTCGCGTCGACATTCATGGGGAGACCTGTCCAGTCAAGTTCGTCGTCCTTCAAGACTGTACGAAATACGTCATCCTTGGCGTGGAGTTCCTGTGTGAGAACGACGCCGCGGTCCACCTTGAAGCAAACAGGTTGACGCTGCCAAAGCCCGTCCTACCTGCGCAGGGTTCCAAAACGACGCCAGCCGCCGTCCGAGTCATTGCGGACCATGGGAGCCTGCCGCCGCGGTAGAGTGTTCTCGTGCCCGTCGTGACTGATGCAGTCGTCTGTGGAGAAGTTGCTCTCAAAGCGACGTCCAACTGTTTCTCGCAAGAGGAATGGGCGTCGCAAGTGGCGTAACAGAGCTGCAGGATGGACGAACTGTGGTCCTCGTGACGAACTTTCGACAGGATGCGCATCACCTCACGAGAGGTGCCGCTGTGGGACACGTCGAGGAACTCTGGAACGCCGCCGAAATCGCCGTGATCTCCGATGAGCCCTTGCCATATCAGCGGTACAGTACACCGCCGGCGCAGCTCGAAATTAACCCCAAGCTAAGTGCCACAGAACGACGACAGCTGAGAGGCGTCCTTGCGGAATTCAGCGACTCGTTCGCGACGATGTAGAAAGTGCGCGAAACAACAGTTGTGAAACATCGAATTGTTATCAACGACGGTGCGCTCCCTATACATCGGCCGCCGCGCACTGGGTCATCCCAATGAAAAGAGAGGCCATTCATGAACAAGTCCAGGAGGTACTCAATGATGACAGCATTCAGCCTTCAAGCAGCCCGTGGGCCTCTCCGGTCATACTTGTAAAAAAGAAGGACGGAATGCTCCGATTCTGCGTAAACTACCGGCGGCTCAACGCGGTCACGAAGAAAGACGTGTATCCGCTCCCCCGCATCGACTTCACACTGGACCGTCTGCACCACTCCCAATACTTCTCGTCGATGGACCTGAAGAGTGACGACTGGCAGATCGAAGTCGACGAACGGGAGCGAGAGATGACTGCCTTCTACACGCTCGATGGACTGTACGAGTTCAAGGTGAGGCCCTTCGGACTGTGCACGGCGCCGGCAACTTTCAAGTGTGTCATAGACACCGTACTGTCAGGCCTGAAATGGCAGAGCTGTCCCGTTTACCTCGAAGACGGCGTGGTATTCTCGGCCAACGTCGACGAGCACTTGCGACGCCTTTGGGCCATCCTTCAAGCAATCAGAACCGCTGGACTCACCCTGAAGCCGACGAAGTGCCGGTTCGCATACGGCGAACTGAAGTTCCTATGTCACGTTGTGGGCAACTAATGTGTTTGTCCTGACCCTGAGACGACTCGCTCCGTAGCGGCATTCCCACCGCCTACCGACAAGAAGGCCGTCCGAAGATTCCTGGAATCTTGTGCGTACCACAGGCAGTTCGTTTGTGATTTTGCCAAGCTTTCTGCGCAACTCACGTACATAACTAAAGACGCCGTGAACTTCGAATGAGCTCGAAGCTCACGGCGCACGGCCGTTCGCGGAGTGGCAAAGTTCACTCGAAGCTTGTTAAAAGCGGCATCGCGCCATCATGTCTGCTGGTGGCCCTAGAGAAGTCTTGCTACCATACTCCACAGGAGAGCTTTGGGAAGCAGGTTGAACGACTTAGCGAAGCAGGCTTCCCAGCTTCAGTTTTGTTGGCGATGGCAGAAAAACTACCAAGGAAGAAAAATACCGGATCTCAACCATATAAGGAACGACAAAATAAGAGACCGCATGTAATCCCGTATATACACAAAATCTCTCACAATATGAAACAGATAGCAGGGCGCTACGATGTGCCTGTTTTCTTTTCGGCGCCAAGTAAGATGTATGAGTGTTTTCGGCGCCAAGTAAGATGTCAGGGTGGCTGACAGAGGTGTTAGAGGCAACAAATGTGCTATAAATCTCAGGAATAAGTACGCTGAGTGCCCAGTCGCGGTGGTCTATTGTAGTCCTCTAAGCTATGGCCGAGTATACATCGGCCAAACTGGCCGATGTGTCAGTGATCGAGCACGGGAACATGCACTTTTGCTGTGGTCTACCACTGAGGGGCACTGTGCCACATGCATGTGTCAGCCCAAATTTGACAGCATGCACGACTTTGGTCAAGTTGCTGACAAAACTGCAAGGGAATTGTTGGAATCATAGGAGATAGGAAAGGAGGGTGAAAATTGTGTCAGTCAAACATTGGTGCATTTACACAAAAAAGAAATAACTTTTTTGTATACGTGTTGACGCTATGACTATGTGGTTGTTTATCTCGATGTTTTCCTTTCATTAAACGTTCAGTTGAATTTCGGCGCTCGTCCTGTCCATTCCTCCATTCGTCTGTGTATTTTTGCGCGCTGTTACTAGTTTGTAATCCTCAACCAACTAGCCTGCATCGCTACGTCAATTAGTTATCGAATGAAGGTTTAGAAGAGACGCGCTTAAATAGAAGCGAATAAGCTGGCTTCCAGAAGGCGCGATTTCAGAAGGACACGACCACTTACCTGCTTGTTCAGTTGTAAAGTTGGTCGTGAACTCTGAACCGGGCCTGACGGTCACGGCGTGTACAGAGATGATGTAGACGGTGTATGGGCGTAGTTCTTCGAGGTTGACGCGCTGCGATGACATGGGCACAATTAGATTGTTCTCAGTTTGTTCGATCGGACTGCACGGGAGGACCAGGCGCAGTGGTCTGTAGACGACCCCGTATTCACGAATGCGACCATTGGGCGTGGCCGGTGGTAACCAGGTGAAGCTCGCCTGCCGTGCGAAGCTTCTTGTCATCTGAAGTTGCCGAACTTGGCTGGGCGCTGCATGGAAAAAGAAATAACGCAGAAGTAATCCTCTGGTGATCTTTGTTTGTTGGCTCTTTCATTATACTCTTCTTCACTTGAACTGGACTGCTTTAAGCAAGGGCGCGTAGCTTTTGCCTGCGTCTCACAACCGTCTAACGTTATATGGTTTGAAATATGACAGTGTATAAGGTTTCAGGTGTTTCCGTCCGAATCTCGCAGACTGTCCAGCGTCTGTAAAGCGCCTAATACTCGGTGTCCATCCTCAGGAGGCAGCTTTCAGGGACTTAGAGAATTATGCTGCTTCAAAAACTAAGGAAGTGGCCGAAAGCTTCTGGAACGTCATATTATGCAGCCGATTCTGCCGTTCAACATCTAGCTATCGTCGCTTATTGTCCCTGCGTGGGAAGCCCCGCTGAACTTCTATACGGCGAGCAAGTATCTAATATGCGTCTTTGGCGCATCGGAACGCCAAAGGGGCGCGCCAATCCCAAACAAAAATGGTCTATGGATGTCTATCGAATATTCTATGGTGAGCTATCACCGTATATGACTCTTTATGGTCAGCCGTAAGAAACCATAAAACACTCTATAGCCACGTACAGAATAATCTATGACTTCAGAGCTATAGCATCTCGACCATACGGATTTCTATAGCTGGCTATAGAATAATATGTAGCTCTGAAACCATAGACTCGCGACTATTCCATATTCTTTAGCAAGCTATAGAACAATTTATGTCCTTAATGTTATAGATCGCGAATATTCAATGTGTCTTAGCCGGCTATAGAATGGTGTATGTCCCTAAATGTATAGACTCGTACCATTGAGTTTTCTTTAGGCAACACATTAGTGTCTTATGCCACCAAAGCTAAAGGGCTCTGACCCTTCAATGTGCCTTAGCCGGCTATAGAGTGGAGTAGGTCCTTAAATCTATAGACTCGCGACCATTGAATTTTCTTTAGCCGATTCAATAGTGTTTTATGCCACCAAAACTATAGGCCTAAGACCTTTCAATGTGCTTTAGCCGGCTATAGGACGGTTATGTCCCTAAATCTATAGACTCGCGGCCATAGAATTTTCTTTAACCGGCTCAATAGTGTTTTATGGCACCAATGCTATAGGCCCCCGACCTTTCAATGTGCTTTCTCCGGATATAGAGGGATGTATGTCTCTCGAGCTATAGATTCGCGACCATCCAATTTTTTTAGTCGCCTCAATAGTGTTTTATGCCCCTTAGGCAATAAACCCGCGACCTTCTTTTTTGCACTGCAGAGGTAGGAAAGTGAACAAAAAAAAAGAATCATTTATGCACTCACTCGGGGCGAGAATTTTATTTAGCCAGCCTAATGGGCCGTACGTCGGTGGTGTTATTGTACCTGCGATCACAAAAGCGTCCTTAGCTGCCTATAGGACTATTTGCAGTTTTGCCGGCTGCTTTCCCTTCGCCATTGTCTAAGTTCGGCGCTGACGTCATCTCAATCTTCCGGGTTTTTTTTAGCTCTAATTATCTCGGTCTCTTCATCTCTTCAATTGTATTTTGTCAGTATATGTATTTTGTAGTGGTAACGCCTTCTGCTTTGGCCATGTCCCTGCCATGCTTGAATTTCTTTCTGCGTGTTGTATTCTTTATATTTAATGTTTCTGTATATATTTCATGACGCGGGCATCCACGAACATAAAGCCGTTGCTTACGCTGCTACCGATGTGAGTTCTGCACTTTTCACGACAGTCCATCGAGCTATAAAACTCGTCCGTTGAACTCGAGTTAAAGGGACACTGACACCCCCCCCCCCCCCCCCCATTTTTTTTTCTTCATGTTTTGCCAGGGGCTTTATTATGGTTGTCGGAGGACTACCCAAATAATATTTTGCAACAGAGTAGTGTATATTTTTAAGAAAGCCAAAAGACGCAACTGCTCGAAACCGAAACCGAAACCCGCGCACGGAGGTCGGAGAAGTGGAGAGAAGAGAGTGAGTGGCGGAAGTCACGTAACTACAACCGACCGAGCGCGTTTTTTTTCCTCCTCTGCGTAGCAGACGACATGCGCGGCGGCGTAGCGGGAACTGTTTGCCTTGCGATTCTTTTGCAGTCATGTTTGTTTCGCTCGCTGTTCTGTACTTCAAGGTGAGTTGTTCTGTACATCGAGGAGTTGGAGATAAGTAATGAGTGCCCGTGGTGAATTTCCGTGATCGGCTCCGAAAAGAATACACCCAAGATGTTGCGTGAAGAGCTGAGGCCGGATTCTCAAAGCGAACTTACGACGAAAAACATGCGTACGACAAATTTGAGAGAAAATCCGTATTCTCGAAACAAAATTGTCGTAACTTTTGCGCAGGTTACGACAGAATCCTACGACAGCTCCGAAGCTGTCTTACGCACTTTCTACGATCAAATTAACATGGCCGACAACGTCGCTCAGCTGCTCGGTTGCGACGACCAACGGATATTTATTTTTCTACCTGCTCTTCTTGCGCGTCCCGACTTCAAGCAGCAAGAAAAAAATGAAGAAGTACTTGAAACTGACCACGACGAACATGAACGCTGGATCCACAGACACCCGGAAAAGGCAGCAAAGGCAACGATCCCACCGACCAAGCGAGCTCGGCAGAATATATAGGCCTAGCAGTCACTCCGACCCGTTCCGGCGCAGCATTGCTCAGACGGTCCTTGGCCAAGACCGTCTGCCCACGACCGGCTGGCTTGCTGAATAAAATATGCCCGCGCGACCCTTATGGACCCTCCCCGTATGAATAGTTTGATAGCTGAACTAAATTTCAGAGGTCAACCTATTCCCCTTATCATCTCGATCACCTTCTTTTCCGAGGCAGCGGTGACGAACGCTGTCGTCGAAAAGGGACTCCTCGATTCTATCTCCTTGTTTTGTGTGATATAGAGCTCAAATAAACGCCGTATGGATTACCTTCGTAACACGGTATGTACACTTCGTTATTAGTATGCCATTTTTAACTGTCGAGCTATATCAGTTTGTGGGAGCTACGCGATGCCGGTCCAACCTTTCTTTGCCGAGTGTCACGTCAATATCGAGTTTCAATCGTAGAAGATCGGTCCCGAAGCGCTTACCGAAACGCAGTCTGAATCCAGCACTTCGATCAAACGCACGCGTCCGCTCCGAGTGTGAACAGGTATTTGCGTGACTCTTGCTGACACTCTCTTTGTTCAAACGTATCTTTTTTAACGTCGGCTCACACCTGCATTTCCGAGGCCGCGAGAAACGCCGCGGCGGTTTGTTTCCATCTACGTCGCTTTGCAAACGACTGGCACGAGCTTTTACCAACGATGACAGTTGTTTTGACTTCGTAGCGATCGAGTTTGTAGCAGTCAACGAAGCGTTTAAATCGTGTTAGCGTCGATATACCACTGCACGGACACGAACCTCAGACAAGCGGTGGTGGAAAAACCGCCCGTGTTTATGAGAACCAGCCTGAACACTAAACATTTACACACAGACAGGACAGGACACACACAGAGCTGTCTATGAAGAAGTGGTTAGCCTGTACGGGAGTCAAAGAAAGAATAAAAACACTTAAGGACAAGGACAGACAGCACAGTTCTTTCAACTAGCAACACACATTTACTGGTGTCTCCTTCAATAGTGCTATCTTCTTCCTAACATTTGAGACTAAAGAGGAAGATGCGGAAATTAATATATTTATATACACCCGGAAAAAAACCACAAATTTACACCCAATACACTAAAGATAAAGAATTCAGAAAGAAAGAAAAAAGAAAAAGAAAAACACTATTGACAAATTGAGATAGAGCGCCCTTTGGCTAATCCAGCTCTGGTTTCAGGTAGTTGATCTCATTTCTGGACAAGGCGAGAGAAGGGGCAGCGATGTTGTGATCGTCATGGGCTATCTTGTATGCCTCAATGATCTCTCTCCCGAGCTTGTTCTTATGTCTCCCAATCGTGCAGGTGTCCTGGAACCGGGCTTCACAGTTCGTACAGAGGCGTTGATGAACCACTATTGGGTGAAAAGTGTCGTCCGAAGCACGAGAGACCTCGAGGACGTGCTCTCGTAGGCGCGTGTTAAGGCAACGACCTGTCTGTCCAATGTATCGGTCGCCACAGGACAACACAGGCTAACCACAATGTGGTTAGCCTGTGTTTGTTATTAAAAATCCACGTGCTCCGAACTATGCCTAGCTCTCTAATTGGTTGTTCGTTTTGCCGAAGACGCCTTTGCCATAGCAACAGCACCGGAAGTCATCGTTTCTCCGTAAGAGGTCGTAACTTTCCTCCTCTCACTTAAGAACGCGTTTGTGAATACCGTTCTCGCCTCATCTTACGATGATCGTAACTTTACGAACTTCGTAGCTAAGTTGTCGTAGGTAAGAGGTTTTTTATGAATCTGGCCTCTGGCTCACATGTCCTGCGTCCGGAAAAAAAGTGGCATTGTGCGACAGAGTTTCCGAAAGATCAACAAGATCGGGACCAATGGCTGGCTGCAATTCCTTATAACATTTACTGGCACCTCGGAAAGCGGACGCAACCTGATTTATATGCTCCTTGCATTTTGTGGAAAGTGTTTATATTGAGTTCGCAGGTGTCGAAAAGGAAATCCCATACCATTTAGTTCAGTGACGTTTCGTCCACAACATTTGTTTGTTATTTTTTTTTGTTTTGTTTCTTCAGTAATAATTGTAAAAAGAAAAAAAAAATGCAAACATCGCAAAATGTCTGAAAAAGAAAAAAAAAAGTACGGTTTCACTGGGGATCGAACCCGCGTGTGAAGCGGACGTCTTTCCACTGAGCTATTGGGGGAACTCCCTTCTCAGTATTAATACAGCCGGTAAACTGTAAGTTGCAAAGTTTGCTGCCGATTTTCCTCCAGCAAAAGCACCCCCGGATCGAAGTCGAAGCACTACGCATTGGCGACATTCGCACCTCGTTAAGAAATCGTAAGCGTGCATATTCAACTCGAAGTACACACTTCGTGCGGTGCTTGACGTTTGCGCGAGCGATGTCTTCAGCCACGAGAAGGGAGCGACGGCTCGGTGACGTCTTCGTGCAAATGGCTTGGTGGTCAGGCGTGTCGTACAGGATGAATACCAATTCTTTTGACCAGTCCCAAATTTCTCTTTTAAAGGCTGACAGAATTCGCCGGTACCGCGAACGACAGTTCTGAAGTAGACGTCCCACGCCCGTCGTCCGCTGCCATCGCCGTCCCTATACGAGTCCCACGATACGCGAAACGACGCACGCACAGAATGCTTCCGGTTCTCCGTGCAACTTTTTTTTCAATCAACGCATTTGCAGCTTTTTAGAAGCAACAAAAATTGTTTTCATATTTTTTCTATTTTTAATATTGAGTGTGTGCCTTCAGTGACCAACGACTTTGATTAAATTTGGTGGTCGCGTCGAGACCTTAGAAAACGGCCCGTGACCACGGAAAAGAGAGTGAGCGACACTCGAACCGGCCAGTTCTTGATCGGCGGTTTTCGGGCGGAAAGAAACCGAATTTCGAGCCGCAAATTGTGTTCTGGGCAGATGGGCTCTCATATGTCATGTACAACTAAAAACCTCGGCCAGCATAAATACCCTGTCAGTGTCCCCTCTAGAGCGCTGTTTCGAATGCAAGTGCACATGTCATCACTATAGGCAAAGCAATGACGTAGCAATCGCGACGCGAGAGGTGACTACGCCTTAATCTGGCCGGCCGCGCTCGGTCTGCGGAAATGTGAGCGTGGGACTCTCGAGCACCATTAGCTCTCTGAAGATGCAAGACGCTACTTTGTCGTCTCGAATCCTTTGCCCTTCGAATGGCTGCGTAGCCGTTCAAGCGGCCGGCGAACCACACGCAGCGTCTTCCAACAACCGTTCGCACAGCATCGCAACCATCCGTCTGCGAGCGTCGGCGGTTCGTGCTAGCACGGGCTCATGTTCGTGGGGGCTCATGTTGGCGGAGTTTCACGCTTGCGGGGGTTCATAAAATGCTCTAATTCAAGTCGGTACGATGAATCACCGGCGCTCGCCTGCGGACTGCATATAGGCGCCAAAAAGGTTGCGATGCTGCGCGGGCGGTCGCTGACAGGCGCTGCTGCCTAGGGTGCGCCGACCACTGGAATGTTTTCGCCGGCATTCACAGGGCGATGATTCTCAACGACAAAGCAGCGTCCTGCATCATCAGCAAGCTAAAGCTGCTCGAGAGTCCCACGCTCACAGTTTATCAGAGCGAACACGGACAGCCAGATCGAGACGCACTCGGCTCTCGCGTCGCGATTGCTGCGTTATTGCTCTGACAGAGCTAAACAATTGACATGTGCACTGACATTCCACACAGTCCTCTCGAAACTTGATGAGCATCAGATAGACGCGTCTATAGCGCGATAGAGTGTCGTGACAACAGAAGACCTTAACCCGGCAGGGACGTAAGCAGAGGGGCGATGTCCGACGACGCCCGCGTCTAGAACGGCGAAATATACACACATCAAATTAACAGCCCCAAAAAAATCTAATTAATATCGCTAGGCGCGCGCCACCCTAGGTACGTCCTATTGACTCTCTGTTCTGCGAATTCCACAAGTCAGCAAGCGCTTTTGCTTATTTTTCTCCTTTTTCTTTAATTTAGGATATACTCAAGTCTTTGAAGCGGCTTGAAGCACATAGCCTCCCCCTCCCCTTCCTCCCTCCCTCCCTCCCCCCATGGGGCATCGTGGTGCGCGGAGATTGTAATTGGTGACAGTGCTATAGAGGTGAACTCACGAATGAAAAACACATTACGGCAGACATTTCTTAAACCATGTAATCAGGAATGCCACAACGTTTCCCGAAATTGAAGTTTAAAAATGCGAACCTAACAGTGTACACATAATTATAAATTTCTTGGTAAATATATAAATATATATATATATATATATATATATATATATATATATATATATATATATATATATATATATATATATATATATATATATACATACGGGGTGTTTTTTATTATTGTTACACATTTGTTTAAAAAAAAAAACGTGAAAGCTACACTAATGCGGTTTGTGCAGGTGGGTTATACGGCCAGGCAGACATTATGTGGGTGGCTAATCTTTGCGATAAGTCGGCTAATTAATTAAAATTCGTTATTTAACTTTTTAATTACTGAAAATAAACATATGGTTTCAATTAGAAACTTGCTGAGCATCATCAAAGACCCCTAAATAAACTATTTTTAGCAGGATATAATGCCGGGGCAGCATTTTACGGCGTTCTGTAAAAACGCTCCATTTGGACGCGTTTCTAGATTTTGGTTTCTTATCGGAGCTTTCTCAATGTTTGCAATGTTTATTTTAAATAAACACTTTCTGCCACCAGCGGTCCGCTGAGTAAAAATCGGTGCTGTTTTGAGGAATTTAGCTTCTTTTTTTTCAATTGTCTCTGCATTTCATAATGTCAGCTTTATGCTGCTTATGCCGGCAACAAAATGTAGGTGTCAAGTGACAATTTTTACGTTTAGGAATTAAAGGAATAGAAAGGAACGATTCAGCCATTCCAGGAGTGGGAATGGGCTCTGTGTCTCCATTCCTAGGAATTGAAAGGAATTGAATTTTCAAAAACTCTAATTTCCCGGAATGGAATTGGAATGGAATGGGGGTGCCCATTCCGTAACACTGTATGGTGACACCAGGTTCGATCTAAAATGGAGCGTAAAAATCGACGCCTGCTCGTAGCAATCTAAACTTTTCGTCAAAAGTGTATTTCACAGGTCGGTTTTTTCTTGTAAAATTAGAAAACGTAGCTCTCTTTCTGTAAAAAATAGCGCCAAGAAACTTGCCAGGGTTTACGGCGGGCGGCGACGCAGACAACGAAGTCCACTAGCGGGGTGTGTTTGGCGTTCGTATTGATAGACGGCGCACCTCCTTATCGCGACGGCTAGCGACCACCGTGGTTTATTAAAATGAACGTAATCTGTTTGAAATATACCTTCGGTTAAAAAATAAATGCGGACGTTAAAAGCAATACTGCAAGTAAAAAAAAAAAAAACAGTCTGCATAACGACGGCGCTTTTGCTGCCAACGGATTTCGTCTGCGTGTCGTCTGCTTTCTTTCGCTGGTCGGCTGCACCTTCGGACGCTGCTCCCGACGCCATTTATCAATACGAACGCCAAACACATCCCCCTACTGGACTTGGTCGTCTGCGTCGCCGCCCGCCATAGACCCTGGAAAGTTTCTTGGCCCTATTTTTTTTACAGGAAGAGAGCTATGCTTTGCAATTTCAGAACAAAAAACCGACCTGTGAAATACACCTTTGACGAAAAGTTTAGATTGCTACGTGCAAGCGTCGATGTTTACGGCACATTTTAGATCGAGCCTGGTGACCTGGGTTTGTGAGCGCACCCCGTTCTGGCCTTGAAAGAGCTGCTGTATTTTTACTCCTTCTCTCTTTTTCTCTCTATCCCTAAGCTGAGAGCGTGCTAAAAGGTCTGCACTCGCCGGACCAATCAATGGTAGACTTTTTATTGCTTGACACCCCTCTCTGTGCGCGAATAACAGCAGAAGCGTGATCACGTGATTTGACGGATGACGCATTAGCCGTTGACAATCCTGAAATGCCTCCTGCGGATCTAGTTTCGCGTGTGGTGCATCCTGCGGGACTGCTGTGAATTTCGTTTTTTTTGGGTAAATGGTATCTCGTTCGAAAAGCCCCACCCGTATGTCGGCAACAAGCGATTTCTTTAAAGAAGCCCAAGATATTCTTGTGACACGTTTAGTGTTCGGTTCGGCAAATAACAGCTTGTGCTACATCGTGCTGTATCTTTACGGATCCCTTCCTTTTCGTTTTTGTGTTTGAGTGGTTGTTTTGCAGTGCCCGTGTCGACATATATCTCGGATTCCATCTTTAAAGTCCGGTATTTTCAACCTACTTGGTGCAACCTACTTGGTGACAATTGATCGTTCTTCTACGGGTACTCTTCCGGATTACTTGTAGAATTAGGCAGTGTCTATTTCCTGGCAGCCGAAAGAATAATTTCCCCAAAATTCTAAGGGCAGTAGCCTACCATTAGCTGACTCAAATCATGTCACAACTGAAGGTAGAATACTGACTTTCTTATTCTGCTTGCGTTTCGTGGAAACACGTATTACAGCCACCTTTTCGTGGATACGTTTCATAGACACACGTTTCGTTGACATAAACGTTTCATCAACATTTGTCACGCGATTAGACCCTTTTCGAAATTTCGAAATCATGCGTAGATTATGCGCGGCTGCCATTAGTTGGTGATGCGCCATGAGCTCACATTGGACACGAGCACTTCGTCATCATTCGGAGTGAACTATCTAAACGCATTCCCCACGACTGCTGCGTAAGAGCTCGGCGCGAGCTCGGAATCAATCATGGCCTTCACGCCGGAAGCGATGAGACCAACTAATGGCGGCTGCGCATAATCGATGCATCATTTCACAATTTTTGGAAGGGTCTATTGCACGCTGTAGGGAAATTGGGTTGGGTGTGTATTCCTGAGGCGCGTGCTCACCAACCCAGCCCACCCGTTCACACCACTTCTTGGTGAGTCGGCAGCGGCTCATTAGAAAAGAAAAAAAGAAAAAAGAAAAAAAAGGAAGCTATTGTGAATTGTTCATGAAAGATCGCGTGTTGATGGAACGATCTGTCGATGAAACGTCGTTCGAGGAACTGATTGCACCGCTAATGAGTGGCGACTGCCGGGAGACTGGACACTACCCAAAAATTACACCGGTTCTTGTTTGCTTTGCAATCTTCTCAGTTGTATAACCGCTGAGTAGTACCTCGTCACATATAACAGATTGCTTAGTTTGCCCTTGTCTACAGAATAAGCTGTGTGTAATAAACTTCCAGGAGATTTGAAAACAATTCCTTGTGTCTGTTTATCTCCTTTTTGCAAACACCTAGGCGAGTGCATATTTCTGTTGAAGGGTACGCTCGATGTTTTAGATGGGTTCATCAAGTTCGAAACGTGTTAAATAAGTTTGAGATGCCCTACCTTCTTTTATATCTAAATACAAGGCAAAAAGAAGAAAAAAACATATAGGCAGCTATAGCACGATGGCAAAGGGAACCGTAAAACGAGCCATAGACTAAGCTGTAGCAAACTATAGAGAGAGCTATAGGCATTAAAAGAAACCATACGAAAAGCTATAGGCGGCTATAGCACAATGGGTGAAGAGAACCGTAGGACAAACTATAAAATAAGATATAGCGGACCATACAGAGAGCAATAGGCGGCTAAAGAAGCAGTAGGACAAGGCATAAGCTGCTATAGCACGCTGTTTAAAAAGATCCATAGAATAAGTCATACAGATATCTATAGCAGACCATTTAAGAAATTATACACGGTTAAAGGAACCAAAACAAAAACCATAGGCGACTATAGCATCTTTTCTAAAAAGACACATAGAGCAAATCATACAAAATTTTATAGCTTTCCATTGGAAAAGCTAGAGACAGCCGTATGAGAGGCCATAGGAAAACCTATAGACAGCCATAGAAGCGACAGTAGCTAATTGGGCCCATTTTCTACAGCCGGCCATACAAAAAATATTTTATAGCCGACCATAAAATAAGCCATACAGATCTCTATAGCAGACCACACAACAAGCTATTGACGGCTGAATGAACCAAAAGAAAAGCAATGAGGGGCTATAGCTTCCTTGCTAAGGAGACCCATAGAGTCTATGGGTCTCTTTAAAAAAAGGCTATAGGCAGCCATAAAAGACATCATATGAAAAAAATAGAGAGCCAGAGAAGCAGCTGTAGCTAATTGGGCCAATTTTTTATAGCCGGCCATACAAAGGATTTTCTACAGCCGACTATAAAGTAAGCCATAAAGATCTCTATAGTACACCACACAAGAAGCTATAGACGGCTAAAGGAACCAAAACAAAAGCCATAGGCGGCTATAGAATCCTTTCTAAAGAGACCCATAGAATCTATGGGTCTCTTTAGAAAAGATGCTATAGCCGCCTATAACTGTCAATAGATTTTTTTTAGCTACCGGGCCAACGATTAATCAGGTTCACGCATTTTTCTTCAGATTTTCTTTCCTTTTACAGATGCTACCTTTAAGCATATTTAAACAAAGGATGTCTGTATCGTTGATTCGTGCTGTCAGTCATTCAGTGGGAGATGTCTCACCGGCAGGTGACGTGGTGAAGTTGAGCTCGGCAGCGACTTGAGAGCGACCCGCGTCGTTCTCTGCGAACACCTTGGCCCGGTAGCGCGTGTAGGGCAGCAGGTCGCTGAAGCCGAGTCTCATGTCCCCCGTGGTGTGGTTCACCAGCCTGCTCTCCCACGGGTCGGCGCTGTCCAGTTCCAAGTAGTAGCGGCGCACGACGCCGTTGGCAAGTTCACAGGGGACGGGCCCCCAGTAGATCACGTACTCGTCACCAGTCCCTTCCAAGTAATTCAGGGCCGTCGGAGTTCCCTCGGGAACTGTATACAAACATCAGATTTACGTTACAGGAAATTATTTTGAGTATTTAGCATGTGCTAAGTACGATGAGACATTTCGACTCAAGTTAGCGCCGTTGAAGATATTAGATGCGTTTGCCGCAGAATAGATAGTTCTCATGCAGGGTGGGGAATAAATATCAGTATCAATACGAGCAAAAAGAAGTGCTCTTCTGAGGACATTGGAGCGTTGAACCTGGTTTCTACCTCCTACTACGTTCCCGAGCTACGTAACGTCGTAGTGTAACAAAATCTGAGCGCAAATGAACGAAGCGAAAACTAAAAAAAGTAATATCCTACTGCACTCTAGTCAGAACTTGACACAAAAACCAGCTACATTTTTGTTCTAACTCAAAAAAGTTAAACTGCTTTTAATCTAGTATGGCGGAGATTACAGCAATAAAAGGTTGTTATTCATGTAGTGGTGAAGAATCACTGTTTTCAATAGCTGCTTGATTTAAATCAAATGAAATCTGATTTAAATGAAATAATTTCTGACCACGGTACTCGCACAAATATAAAAGAAAACATCTGACCGACTCTCGACAAGTGGAGAACCCATCACTGTGCAATCTATTCAGTGTAGTGCATCCAGGTACTGAGGAGGCCAAAAAATGGGCTTCCTCGGTTTTTAGCGATTAGAGCGTACTGCACTTCAAGAAAAACTGCCTATAGAGTCCAGATTCAGCAGGGGCCTTGACTGAACAAGCGTTCGCCATGAAGCAGGTGCACGATCGGTGCCAGGAGCACGTACTCACATAGTCCCAACAGCACAATCCACTTTTGGTGTAGCCTACAGCCTGATCCGATTCTCTAAAGGCGCTCTCATATTGAGGAACCAGTAGGACAACTCTGTCCATCAACACAAGGGAAACATGCTTTCGGCAAAAGCGTAACATTGAGGCGACAGGAACTGTCAGAAAACATGTTTCCGACAACCGTCTTCGCCAATTTGTTGTCAGACAGTCGGAGAACACCCTGTCACACCGCGCCGACGACGCGCCAACAGGCAGGGTTGCCAGGTTAGGCTATAAATAGCCAAATTGGGCTAGTTTTATTTGCAGTTGGCGGGAAAGAGTGCTAGTTGGCTATTTGGCTAGTATTGGGCTATATCTGACCCGTGCTGGGCACACCAAAATGCCTCAAAGCACTTCGGTTTATAGGTTCAAACATGGTATTTTTAGAGTAAGTTACGTAAACATTTGGCGCTTCAGTCTGTTAATTCTGATGAGTATCCGACAGCAAGCAAAGTTGTCTGCTCTTTGCGCACCTTCTGCAATTCTTTACCCCCAAACCTTGTCCGAATGCAAGCGTGTGCTGTTACTCCTCCACCTCACCCAGTGACGGCGCCATTCCTTGCGGCCCCAACAGCACCTGCTCTGCACATTCTTAAGGTTGTCTCTTGATTGGGGTACACCTTTACTAGACGGACTTGCGAAACAGGATGTCAATGGAAACGCTGGAGAGCACTTTGCATGTTAAAGGGAAGCTACGGAGCTTCTTGAGAAAAATGAGTTAGACATGAATTCTAGTGTATTTTTACCTCGTGAACCCGAATACCAAAACCATTTGCCGCGCAAGTATTTTTAAACGCGAGAAAAACGCGAAAGGTGGTCGCTGTCCGTGACGTCATCGACGGATCTTTTGGCTTGCCAAGGCTAGGGAGGCGGGGCTTCAGCCCTATTTTCAAATTGCTCTTATGGCTCTCCGGCGCGTCGCATTGAAATATAATTGTGATATCTGTTATTATAAAGGCCAAATGAACGCAATTCAAGCGTTTTTTCTCAAATGTAGAAGTGCCCCATCTTCCCTTTAAATCCAGACTGTGGGGCAAAGAGAAGTGCTGCAAGGACTTTGTTCTTCAGAGGTTTTTCTGACAAGTTTTAATACCGCAGTAACGTAGCCGTGCTCTGCCGTTGGTTTTGCGAACTAGTGATGCTAATGGTGTGAACATTTCTATTAGATGTATAAAAAGGTATTAATATGGCTTTCGTGTTTAAAATAAACGTTTCAAATAGACAGTTTTTGTTGTTTTCTGGGCTACTTTTGGGCTATTCTGGATCGACACTTAGAAAACTTTTGGGGGTGCGTAGTCAGAGTGGACTATCGTATTTTTCTATATTGAAAAACAGCGCGAATAACACACGGAGAAAGAGAAGAGAACGCACAGCGCCTCGTCTTCTGTGTTCTCTTCTCTTGGTCCATGTGTTACTTGCACTGTTTTTCAATATGAATTATTACCACCCTAGCCCAACTTTCCATTCTAGTATTTTTCTAAGCTGTGACCGATGATACATCGGCCAGTTTGGCCGATGTGTCAATGTTCGAGCACGCGAACATGCAATTTCGCTGCGGTCTACCACTGGGGAGCACCTTCCCTTACTCTGTGTCACATGCATGTGTCAGCCGACATTTGACAGCAGAATTTTGTGCAAGGGGGCTGACAAAACTGCAAGTGAATTCCTGGAAGCCTACAAGGTAGAAAAAGAGGATGATAATTGTGTCAGTCAAACATTGCTGTATTCACACAAGAAAGAATTTGACTAACGTAGAAGTTTGGGCTAGTTGGTATTTCATGATTAAGAATTAAAAATTGATGTCAGCACGAATAAACCTTAGTTCAAGTCAGCGCCTTGTTCGTCTACCGTCTTGCTCTTGTCCGTGTCCTTGCGCTGTTTTAACATGTAATTAAGAAAGCAAGACCTTTTTTGAGCACATGTTACATACTATGACGGTGTGTGTTGTTTACCTCGGTATTTTCTTAACGCTCAGTTGACGTTCGGCACTCGTCCTGTCTATTCCTTCCTTCGTCTGTGTATTTGTGCGCGCTGTCACCAGTTTGTAATCGTGAACCAACTCGCCTGCATCGCAACGTTGATTAGCAGTCGAATGAAGGCTCAGAAGAGACGCGTTCGGATAGAAGCGAATTAGCTGGCATCCAGAAGGCGCGATTTCACGAAGAAACGACCACTTACCGTCTTGTTTCGTTGTGAAGTTGGTCGTAAACTCTGGACCGGGTTTGACGGTCACAGCGTATACAGAGATGATGTAGACGGTGTATGGGCGTAGTTCTTCGAGGTTGACATACTGCGACGATATGGGCACAATTAGTTTGGTTTCGGTTTGTTCGATCGGACTGCACGGGAGGACCAGGCGCAGTGGTCTGTAGGTGACCTCGTAATCACGAATGGGACCATTGGGTGTGGCCGGTGGTAACCAGGTGAAGCTCGCCTGCCGTGAGAAGGTTCTTGTCATCTGAAGTTGCAGAATCTCGCTGGGCGCTGCATGGAAAAAGAAATAACGAAGAAGTAACACTCTGGTAATTTTTGTTTGTTTGTTGGCTCTTTCATTATAGCCTTTTAACCTTCAACTGTATCGCTTAAAGCAAGGGCGGGTAGCTCTTGCCTGTGTCTGACAAACGCCTAACGTTAAATGGCTTGGCATATGCCAAGGTAAAGGGTTTCAGGTGGTTTCGTCCCAATCTCGCATATTGTCAAGCGTATGTTGAGAGCCTAATATTCTGTGTCCTTCTTCAGAAAGCAGTTTTCGGAGACTCGGGGAATAATAACCGCTGCCGCTTGAAAAAGTAAGGAAGTGGCCGAAAGCTGATGGAACGTCATATTATGCCGCCAACTCTGCTGTTTAACATCTAGCGTTCGACGCTTATCGTCCCTGCTTGGGAAGCCCCGCTGAACCTCTATATGGCGAGCACGTATTCTAATCTGCGTGTTTGGCGCATCGGAACGAGAAGGGGGGCGCGCAGTCAAAGGACAATACAAAGAACGCGTAGATAAGGCGCAATGACAGGGCACCGAAGCTGGCGCCAGCATTTGTTCAAGTCTGGGAGAAACAAACCCACAAGGTGCGCGAGAAGCAGTCCAACTTCACGCCGTATAGATAGATACTCGTGGATATATGTACAGTCCTCAGCATACGTGACTGTCCAAAGGCTCGTCCACCGACTCGATGTACCGCCGGGCGTCTCCAGACGGAGCCAAACGGTCGGCTCTCCTGAGTAAATCAAAAATTGTTTTCTCCATTCTTTGCATGTACGCCAAAACAATTATGCGCTACTGTGGCGCTTATTTGAATCAAATATTGTGCAGCTAGAATAGGTAAGCCAATTCTATTTTCTTTCCATTTCACAAATTTTCGAATCGTAGTAAACGCCAGAATAGCCCAGAGCGATTTTCTGATGATTTTGGGGTAAAAGCTTCAGCGATGCTTTTTATATAGTCAAAGCTAGTTTTTAGTTTCTTTCTTTTGACTGCTGATGCTTCATGTATTTATACTCACAACTAATGAATGCATCAGCTTCTAGCACCTCTGTACTAAATCCCAGCACGATAGAATAAGAAACCCATGTATGCGCTCAGTTTAAAGTGCGTTCAATCCATTTTGCCCACGTTGTAGCTCGGCAGGCCGCTTTCGGCCAGCCGAGCTAGGCGCTGCTTCCGCTCCTCTGTCTCGTTCGTCCGCCTTGCACGCTTAGGAGCGTTATCCGCTACCAGAACCGCCGTTCGCACTCATGCGACCGAGTAAGACCGAGAGAGACGAGACCGGTTTTTAAGCCTTTTGCGACTTCTTATGACCGAATTCTCTGCAGCGAAGCTGGTCCTAAGAGATCGCAAGAGGCTTAAAAACCGGTCTGGTCACTCTCGGTCTTACTTGGTCGCAAGAGTGTGAACGGGCCTTGACGCTGCTTTCGCTGTTCACCTTGTTCGCCGGTTTCGGCAGCCCGCTTTCTTCGTTCATAATCCATCTTTCTTGCCACCTACTTGGACCAGCGCTAGTACTTGGTTCACACGCCATTTTGTAGCACAAACCAAGGCATACACACTCCGCACATCTGCAACTTCAGACTCGCCCCAGCATCCGCGCGCGCATTGGCTTCCGCCCCGTGACGTCGCCTTTCTCTCGCCTTTGTATTCAAACTACTGTCCTGCTCTCTACGGGGCGCAATTCCCTTTTCACTGTTTCGTCCACAGGCGGACGCCGTTAGCTTTTCCCTGTCATGTGGGTACGAATGCTAACGCATTATTGAGCCCAATCCGGAACTACGCGAAAAGCGAATAATTCCACCAGAATTAAACATATCTTCGTTGTAATGAAGTTGCAAACGACTAGTCACGTCCAAGCATCTTTCACAATGTTTTTTTTTCTTATTTTCTTACAGATCCTACTTTAAACATATTTGCACAAACGACATCTGTATCGGTGATTCGTGCTGTCAGTCATTCAGTGGGAAATGTCTCACCGGCAGGTGACGTGGTGAAGTTGAGCTCGGCAGCGACTTGAGAGCGACCCGCGTCGTTCTCTGCAAACACCTTGGCCCGGTAGCGCGTGTAGGGCAGCAGGTCGCTGAAGCCGAGTCTCATGTTCCCCGTGGTGTGGTTCAGCAGCCTGCTCTCCCACGGGTCGGCGCTGTCCAGTTCCAAGTAGTAGCGGCGCACGACGCCGTTGGCAAGTTCACAGGGGACGGGCCCCCAGAAGATCACGTACTCGTCACCAGTCCCTTTCGAGTAGTTCAGGGCCGTCGGGGTTCCCTCGGGAACTGTACACAAACATCAGATTTAGATTACCGGGCATTGTTTTCTTAATTTTATTTTTATTTACTTACACTGCAGGCAGCAACGCTGTTCAAGCCGGGGAGGGTTACAAAAGGAATTTAGTCAAAAGATGTTCGAATTGGTTGACATCAGTACATTCTACAAACATTGACAGCAAGCAGTTCCATTGTTCAATTGGCTTAGGAATAAATCACTTTTGAAAAAGGTTAGCTCTAGCAAAGTATGGCAATATAATTTTGGAGTGATTTAGTCGAGCTGATATTTGTGGCACAGCGCGAAGATAGGTGTCACTTGATAGATCGGATGAATTTTTATTAAATAGCTTCAGCCAAGAGATTTGTAGGCGAACGTGGAGCGGTACACGTAGCAGAGCACGTTGGATAGAGTACGGTTCACGCGGAAAGATAAAAACACTGAAAAAACTGTGTGTGTCTTTCCCTCGTGTATTTTCAGTGTTTTATCCTTTCCGTGTGAGCATGGAGCGGCTCAAGCACAAGCTGCTTTAACAAATTAGTTACTTATGTTGAAGTGCGGTAGTCTGATACGATGAATCTTGCAACTAGATGTTTCATCCGCTCTACCTCCGCAATGTCTTTCACAAAATATGGGTCCCACACAACTGAGGCGTACTCTAAGACTGGACGAACTAGAGAAAGATAAGCTTCAGGTTTCACAGGCATGTGACACCTTTTGAGTTTTATTCGAAGAAAGCATGGCTTTCTTAACGCTTTCGTACATATGTTGTTGATGTGCTGGTCCCATTTGAGGCTGTTTTTAATTGTTAGACCTAAGTATTTCAAAGAGGAAACTTCTTGAATGCACTTATTGACAATAAAGTAAATGTAGAAAAAAGTTTTTTTTTTTTTTTTTTTTTGTAGTTCGTGTCATTGATACGGTTTTAGAGAAGTTAATTTCCATTTTCTGAAGGTCGCACCAGTCCGAAAGTTTACAAAGTATTTCTTTCAATGTCGTCTGACAGAAAGAATTTTTGACGAGCGTATACATTACGCAGTCATCCGCGAACAATTTTATACTAACACAGTCATCAATATTTTTGGAAATGTTGTAAATGTAAATTTTAAAAAAAAGTAACGGTGCGAGCACGGAGCACTGTGGTACACCAGACAAAACCTGTAGATTGTCAGACCTAGAGCCATCACGTTCAACGATCGAATTGAGAGCGGTTTTGTAGATAGGCCTTTATCCAACAAACTAAGATATCAGGAAGTCCTGCTTCTTTCGATCTATCAATAAGCAGATTATGAGGCATGCGATCGAACGCCTTAGATAGATCTAAAAAGACTACTTCGATTTGGTGTCAATTGTTGATCGCGGCTGCCATAGGCGTGCGCACGGGAGGGGGGGGGGGGGGAAGGGGGGCAGGGGGGGCGGCCGCCCCCTCTAATCATCTAGGGGGGGGGGGGGGGGGGCGCAAAGTCGGCACGACTCGAGGCGCGACTGCGTCGGCGGTATGGTTTCTTTTTCGACGGCATAAAACACCGACGCCAAAGTTCCCTCCCTCTAGAGAAGCGCGCAGATGTGAACTTCGCCAGTCAGTTTTTTCACGAAACAAAGGAGGAAGAACTCCGCGTCAGCGTTTTTTACCCATGCTTGATGCTTTCGTTGAAGGAATTGAGGCAAGATTCACGCAGGAGACCGTCGTTCTCATATTTGCGATAATGAACATTCTGCGCCTCACTGCCAATGACGAGGAGATAGACGTTGTCACTAGGTATTTTGTCGTAGAGTCTGACAGCTTGCGGGCTGAGCTCCGCTTACTGAAGGCACAGGTTAGCACAGAGTTCATAAACCTCGGTGACTGTAATGAATGGCTAGACTGGTTGCAACAAAACGGTCTCGGAACATTAGTTTATAAGGACATTTTTTAAAATCTTTAAAGGCTTTGCAGTTGTCCCAGTCACTAGCTGCTCATGCAAGCGAACGTTTTCAAAGCTCGCCATTGTGAAAACAAAGCTAGGATGAACTATGAGTCATGACCGGCTTCAGTGGCTGCTTCTACCGTTCGTTGAGCAACAGATTGCATTGTCAACAAGTACTGAGTCAGTCATCGAACAGTTCGCGACAAAATCGCGTAGAATTTTGCTTTAGACTTTTCATGATTGGTGAAAAGTACTATATCTCCCACGTGCTACACATTTTTAGTAATCTAGTCATACAATATTTTTACCACCACAGAAGATATCCATTAGTTTGTGTAATGTTTGTTTAGCATGACATAGTGCGTGCGTGTTATCTTGTGCAAAAAAAGTAATTATGGCCCTTGTTTCTATTACATGTTTCTATCAAGCGCCAGAAAGTCAGATTATCAATTGTACATATGGATGCTCAGAAAAAAAAAATGGCATGTCATAGCGTTTATCTTCAATAATTACTAAATATTGTAACATGTTGTTTCTCGTATTTTTAATCTGCGGTACATTCTCGTGCTTTTAAGCGCTGCCATTACGTTGTGTATTGGGTGGCGTTTTTCGTCCTCTGCATGAATGTTGCAGACGCCATATGACAGTTTTCGCCATGATTAGGTGCACCCATGCGTTTGCCCTGTATGTACACTATAGTTTCCATACTAGCAGAGTCACGTTGAGGCAACATTTTTAAATATTCTGTGCTGTTAAAGACGGCATATGTGTTGTATCTTTCTCCGGTTTAGAAACAATAAAAAATTTTTGTACGCGCGTTCTGTCACTGACGCCTCAGCTGCGCAGGGACTGCCTTTCTTTGCGGACGTTCCACAAGAAAGTAAAACCAAGTGCTTAACAATATTTTGTATATGTTACAATTCAATACTGTTAAAATAAACGTTTCATAACCATATCTCGTCTCAGCACTACAATATGAGCGGAAGGACAGCAGTGGGAGTGCGTTGATAGAAAGGGGGGGGGGGGCGCTCTGGGGAAACCTCGCCCCCCCCTAATGAAAAATCCTGTGCACGCCATGGCGGCTGCAAAATCGTGGACTACAGATATTAGCTGAATCGTTGTGGAAACGTTTCTACGAAACCCATGTTGGTTCTTGTCAAAAAGGTTGGTTGACTCTAGGTAACGAGATATATGGTTAGCGATTATGTGCTCAAGTAATTTGCAACATGTGCCTATTAAAAACATATGTCTGTAATTCCCTGCATCTAATTTGTCACCTGATTCAAATACAGGAACTACTCTTGCGGTTAACCAATCTGCTGGTAGGGAACAGTTATTAAGTGAGGCACTGAAGAACACGTAAAGGTACTCGGAAACTATTTCCGATTGGCGATCAAGAAAAGAATTAGGTATGGCATTAGCACTCCATGATTTCATTACACTGATATTCAACGAAAGCGAAAATATGCCTTTACGACTGGGCACCACATCTGGCATTTTAACAGAAGCCGACGAAGAGACAAATTCATTATTCATAATCAAAAAGGAATCGGGTGTAGTAAGAGCTCAGTGAAAACTGGCATTGAACTAATTTGCGATTTCTTTACCGTTAGTTGACAAAACACCATTATTCTTAGTTGTTCGACTCGTTCACTAGTATCAGATAGAAAGCGCCAATACGTTTGGAATGAATCTATTAGAAAAGAAGTGAGAGTTTGCCCATGTAATTTATGACTTGAGATGCGTATTTTACTGAGTAATTCGTGATTGAGGACGTTCATCTCCGAGCTATTTTTAATTTTTGCCATTCGTTTGCGTTTAACACGCCTCTTATGATGAATTATCTCACGATTGATCCATGGATTGTGTCTTCTGACTGGTTTTCGACGGATCGGAACAAACCTATTGATGCTGGACGTGAAGAGGCTTTTGAACGTTTCCCATAGAAAAGAGACGTCATCGTTGCCCTCAAAATTCGTGAAAGAAAATTGTAAAAGTCATGAACTGATTCATAGTCTGCAGCTGAAAAATCGATGAAAGTCTTATGGGCAAAGGCGTTTTTTTTTTTGTTTTTTTTTTAATAATTAAATTTAGGTTAACCAGTTTGTGATCGGCGATTCCATCTGCGGTAGACACTGTACATACAGTCGCCGGGATCATCTTTGAAAAAAAAATAAGGTCTAGGATTGACTAAGTTGTCTCTGTGACTCAAGTGGGAACAGTGACTATCTGTTTAAGATCGTGGGAAAAGACAGAATCAAGAAGCAGGCGTGCGCTCTCGAGGTCAGGACAGCCGAGATAGCTAAGGCATTGCAGTCAATACAAGGGATGCGCGAACTTTTTTCGAATCGAAGTTTCGACAATAGAATCAAGCGGTTCAAAAGGTTCGAAAGATTTCGATTTGCGAACTTTCTATATTGTAAAATTCGACGGAAGTCGAATTTTCGAACTTGTTAAACTGAGAAGTTCGACACTTTTCGAACCGTCGAACTTATGACGCTAAAAAATCTATCCTTTTCGAACTTTCGAACTTATTACGCTGCAAAATTCGATGCTTGTCGAACTTTCGAACTTGATATACCAGAAAATTCGGTGATTTTCGCACTTTCAAACTTATTTATCAAGAGAAATAAAAAAAATTCGAATTTTCGAATCCCGACATGTCAAAAGTTCGACGACCTTCGAACTTTTAGGGTAAAAGTTCGACGTTCGTCGAACTTCGAAAGACCGGCGGACGGTTTCATTTGAGTTCAAGAATTACATTCGTAATTCTTTTTTTCTTGAATTTTTACATGCGGTGCTGCGTTCCTGACGAAAGACAATGTGTTTATTTCAATGTTCTGGCGGGCTTAGTTTTAAAGAAATAAATTCCCGAAGGGGCGAGGAAGGACGACAGTTTTTCGACGATTGTCGTTTGTGCCATATTTGAAGCAGGCTATAGCCGAAACTATGTATGGTAGAGATGTTAAACTTTTTTAAAAATGATCTATGTATAGCCTAGGTAAGAGTCGTCTCAAGATGTGGATATTGTTATTTAAGATAAGTTTCGAAGAAATGTCCAAACATGTATCTATGGGGAGTTATGCCCTAAACTTGGTATATTTTTTCGTCTAAGTTGTTTGAGGTATCGCATTTAAATTAACACTACAGACAGTACATATCATTGCCATCTGCAGAATACAAAATAATGTATTTATTGTTTTTTCACGTTCAGGATTAAATTAACTCATGGGAGAAGATATCTAATATTGTTCAAGTTCAGCACGTCATTAAAAAATAAACATTTGTTTTTTCGCTTCACGTTCTTGGGACGTGTTTCTTTTAGCCTGCACACATTTTGGCAGAAGAAACTTGTTTCGAAGTTCTGAGCTTCTAAATATGCAAGAATACAACACTTCCGGCGAATTCTTGATAGTTTTTTTTTCTTCGGCATAGCTGTGAACTTCCGAACCACTAACCATGTGACAAGTAGTGCCTTCTGACAACGAGTTTTTGAGAATGAACATCTACTCGATCTTTTATGCAGTGAAGAGCGACAGTAGCTATACATATGCATAAATAATTTCTGCAGCCCTCCCCCTCCCCCTTCCCGTTTTTCTTCTTCTGACGCCACTTGTATGGCAGAACGCTCCTCGACCTCGAGTTGTGTCGGCTTCTGTGCTTTTTTGCGAGGCGTTTCCTCCGTCCCGGAAAATAAACCTCCAGGACAATTACAAACTTAATTTACTATATGTCAGCGTCACTCGGGCGGTGTTCGATCGGATTACTACCAGCGTGCAAGGGGTAGGGGGGTAGTTTGCCAGGTCGCTTCAAGGTTTTTCTGAGCTTCAACCTCCTGCCCGCCCCTGGACGCTTCGAACTAGGTGGTTATCGTAAAACAGTGCGTTTGTGTGATCACTACTGTGTGATACACGCTAAAGACCCTCCCCCCCTCCCCCCCCCCCCTCCCCCTCCCTCCCCCCCCCCCCCCCCCCCGGGGCTGGCGGTCATAATTACTGATCTATGGTCAAACGTCACTCTGCATCTGCACTAGCAAATATCAGACCCTATCTTTTCTAATCCTGATTTCGTGAAAAACAGTGAGTCGTGAAAACATTATTTGAAACTGAAACTGTGGAGGAACATGAAAACCGGACTTCGAACTTTGAACGCTTGGACCTAAAAGAAATTCAAAACCTTCGAATTTTTTTTTTTTTTAATTTAGCGTTAAAAGAGAATTGAAACCTCCGAACTTTGTGTAGAAAGAAGTTCGAAATAATCGATTTTTCGAACTTTATGTTTATACAAATTCGAAGCGTTCGAATTTTTAGATTTTATATCTAAAGAGCTTCGAAATCTTCGAATTTTTCAAATTTTAGATCCGAGGAAATTCCAAGTTTTCGAATATCTCAATTTTCAAGTTCGGAAAGTTGGAAAACTTCGAATTTATCCAACCTCATGTAAAAAATATTCGAAACATTCGAACCCGAAATTTTAGAAACCGTGAAAGCTTCGAACTTTTCGAATTCGAAACTCCACTGTGATCGAAAGTTGCGAATTTTTCGATTTCGAACCTCGGTCGGTACGAATTATTGAAACTTTTCGAATTCGAACCTCAGTTCGCTTCGAAAGTATCGAAACCTTTCGAAATCGAACCTAGGCTGGTCGCGACATCCCTAGTCAGTACCAGGTAAGTTAAAGTCGCCAGTGAGCACGCATTTTTTATTAGGCGCGAGCGTGCGATCAAGATAGTTCGCCAGCAATTAAATTACATGATACGGGACTATTGGACAGTCTGTAAACGACACCAAATAAAGTAGAAATATTCCGATAAAATTTTGCACCAAATGCTTTCGTGGTCCGGAATGCTTTCAAGCTTAACGATATTAACTTCTTTTTTTCTAGAGCGCAGCTCTCAAGAGCTACGTCGCCGTCGGCGTCGGCGTAACCGCGAGGTCACGTGACACCCCAAGGTCACCCCTAAGGTCGCGTGACCCCCAATGTCAGTCCAAGGTCACGTGACCCCCCTCCCCCCGAGGTCACCCCAAAGTAACGTGGCACCCAGAGGTCGCGTGACCCCCCTCCCCCCCGGGTTCACGTGAACCCCTCCCCGAGGTCACGTGACCCCCTCCCGCCCCCCCCCCCTGAAGTCACGTGACACCCCCCTCCCCCCGAGACCACGTGACACCCTCCCCCCGAGGTCAGGTGACCCCCCCCGGAGCATGTTCGAAAATGAGAGGAGGAGGATGAGAAGGAAGAGGGGTCTACCCTCCCCTCAATACCTTTCCCTCCTCCTCCCCCCTCAGTACCCTTCCCTACTCATTCCTCCTCAAGAGCTGCGCTCTAATTCGGCGTTACAAGGAGTTGTAAACGGCTTTCATTTTATTTTTGCTATTATTGCTACGCCACCACCTCGTCCTTCACGATCCCGTCTCACTATTTTATGTGAGGGGGGTGTAATTTCGGAATCAGTAATATTTGGTTACAGCCATGTCTCTGTAAGCCTTAGTAGGTGAGGGTCATAGAGCAGGAGAACTTCTTCCAATTGTTGGGATTTGTTAGCAATATTTGTTCCGTTCAGCACACTTATCCCAAGTCTTTTAAACTCCTTTCAAGAAAATGCTTGAGCAGAGTTGGATTGGCGAACTTATTTCCGACGGAAATTGGTAGAGTGAACATGTTCTGGGTAAGAGTTTACTTCGTTCCAAACATAAACGGCGTCGTCCATCCTAAGGCGGTCGGGGTCCATGGTCACTTTGCGGCCCTGGGCTTTTGAACTCTTTGCCATGTTGCCAGAAGTTAGACCGCTTCTTTAGTGTAGCTCTGCAGTAGTCGTGACTAATAGATATATTTGAACCTTTTAGTTTAGGACAACTCTGCAGAACATGCATTTTCTCGGTGTAGTCAAAACATTTTAGCATGACGGGTATTCAGCATGCTTGAGTTATGCATGCTGAGTATGATGAGACATGTCGACTCAAGTTAGCACCGTTGAAGATATTAGATACGTTTGTCGCGGTATATATAGTTCTCACGCAGGGTGGAGAATAAATATCAATATGATTTAAATCGTGATTTGAACGAGACCAGCTTTACTATGATGATTTAAATCAAACCTTTCCAGGAAAAATAATTCCAAACTATTTTTTTAGTTTCTGCTTGTCTATCATTTCATGCTTTCCATGCGCATGCATTTTGTATTAAGTATATAAATCTTATATTATGCAAGAAATATTTATACAAGGCTGAACACGAGCAAATAAAAAAATGCTCATCTGAGGCAATTCGAGCATTGAACTTGAATTTCACCTTCTACTTCGTTCGCCAGCTACGCAACATCCTATTGTACCAAAATCGAAGCGCAAAAGAAAGAAACGAAAACTTGAAAAGTAATGTCCTATTGCATTCGAGTCAAAACGCGACAGAAAAATCAAATACATTTTTTTCTAACTCCAACAAGTCAAGCTTTTTTTCATCTAGTACGTCGGAGGTTACAGCAATAAAAGGTTGTTAATTAAATTGCACTTTAGATTTACAGTCATAATTTTTACGCATTCTCTTTAGTGATCGGATGAATTCATCAATCATTCTACCATGATGAAAAATACATTTAGTGGCGAAAAATCCTTGTTTTCTCTAGCTACATTGATTTAAATAAAATAAATCTGATTTAGTTTATGTTTTCCCACGCTGCTCTCACATACAGAAAAGAAAAGAACATCTGACCGCCTCTCGACAACAAGTGGAGAATCCATCACAATGCAACCAATTCAGGGTTTTACACCTACCTAATGAGGAGGCCCAAAAATGGGATTCCTTGGTGTTTAGCGATTAGAGCATACTGCATTTCAAGAAAACTTGGCCTCTTGATTCCAGGTTGAGCAGAGGCCTTCACTGAACAAGGTTTGCCATAAAGGAGATGCACGCTCGATGCCAGGAGCACGTACTCGCATAGTCTCAACAGCACAATCCACTTTTGGTGAAGCCTGCAGCAGCCTGATCCGCAGCTCGAAAGGCGCTGTCACATTCAGAAAACAGTTGGACAACTCTGTCCATCAACACGAGGGGAACATGTTTTCGGTAACCGTGTTACACTGAAGCAACAAAAACTGTCGGGAAACATGTTTTTGCTGCCCGACAACCGTCCTTGCCGATTTGTTGTCCAACAGTCGGAGAACACCCTGTCACACCGCGCTGACGGCGTGCCAACACAAGGAACACTCCGCCATTTTGATTGTTTACTTTCGTTCGTAGTGGACCGGCGTCGCAAGAAAAGGAATTTACAAAGTGCTTGTGCGTTTGAAGGGCCTGGAATTACCACGGATCGACATCATCCAGTGACTGTGATTAAAAAACTTGACAGGATGAGTATTTTCTCATCTTTATTTTATCAAAAGATTTTTCATTCGCTGACCAAGCAGCTAGCCCTAACCGAGGAAGGTGAGATCGCTGCTATGTTCGTGATTTACGGCATCGAATGAATTGTTTCTGTCCGGTTTTGCCTTTTGCGTAATTCCTATTTCTATTGTAAAATATATTCAGCACTGGCAGTACCCCAGAGTGTCTTTTGTAGCTTGGTATTGAGCTGAACCATTTGTGTTGTTAAAACTGCGACATCGACACCATCAGCGTTTATACGATAGGAGGAATATATGTGTTTCAATGATATTTTTTTTTTATCGCCATTCCTCAAAACGTCATGGGTATTTCTGAAACAATTCAAGTGTCTGGAGGCTACTGTTTTCAAGTTCCAATCATCAACAATGGTGATCAAAGCGGTCGTTTTCGTGCTTCAATTTTCTAATTGCTCGCTTTCATGGATGAATTTTATGAAATTTTATTAACGGACGACGGGATAAAATGGCAGGCCTTGAGGATTGCTATTTTGTGTCACTAGCAGTAATGTGAGCTGCTCTCTCGGCAGTTCTAATTGCACCAAGCGTCTGAACGTTTATGACCGTAGCTCTGACTACTACGACAATCGCTTTCCATAATTGCGCAGTAAAAGCATTGGTAAACTTATTTAAGCTGCACGCCGGTTTTAATTATTGTTAAATAGCGTTTTTCAGGCCTTTCTTTGAGTAAGCTCTTTAATAAACACGTTATTGATAGAACAGTCTGCAATCCAAGCTATTTGTGTTGTCAAATTGTCGTGTTGATGGCACTAATTCGCTTATCCACCTATATTGGCAACACGCGTCGTCCAAGAAAAGTTGCTGCTCTTTTTGTTGCCGAAAGCTGTCACATCGAGGCAACATTGTGCTGTGACCTGTGTTGCTGATGTTCCCGCGATGCGACAGGTTGGTCGGGCAACAGGGCGACTGGGAACAAAGGTGGCCAACTCTTATTGAAAATGTTGTGTTAATTGTTGCCGTAGACGTGTTTCCTCAATGTGAGGGCCTTAAGAAAGCAGACAACGCCAACCGTCGGAGGAGTGGGGCGCTCCGCTTTGGGCTTCGTGCGCTTTCTGCGCTATTTTGGCATAAGGTTGGGGGACCATGCATGGCTAATGCGTGAAGCTATCGGATACAAACTGGTAGCAGTGCGCAGAAAATACACAGTTCAAAAAAGGAATGAACAGATCGAGTGCCGAACTTCAACTGAACGTTTATTGAAAAGAAAACATTGAGGTAAACAACCACATAGTCATACCGTCGATATGTGCTAAAAAAATGTCTTTCTTTCTTGTGTAAACAGACCGATGTTGGACCGACACAATTGTCACCCTCCTTTCGTGTCTCGTAGGCTTCCAGCAATTCCCCTTGCATTTTTTTTTCAACTCCTTTTCCCAAAATCGTGATGCTGTCAAATTTCGGCTGACACATGCATGTGATACGGTGTAAAGCAAGGTGCAACCTCAGCGGTAGACCGCAGAGAAAATGCATGTTCGCGTGCTCGATCGTTGACACAACGGCCAGTCTGGCGGATGTATGCTCGTCCACAGCTTAGCGGAATGCGAGAGACCACTCTGGTCTGTGCACTCGACGTACTTATTCCTTTGATTTATCGCACGGTGGTTGCCTCACCCATCTCTGTCAGCCACTTTGGGGCATAACTGCAACATCTTGCTTGGCGCCGAAAAGACAACAGGCATTTTGTAGCGCCCCGCTATCTTTTTCAATATGAGAGATCTTGTGTATAAAAGGGATTACTTCTGGTCTCTTATATGGTCGTTGCCTATGTGGTTGGGGTCCAGTCTTTATCTTTCTTGGTAGCTTTTTCACCACCACCAAGATAAACTGAAGCTGGGAAGCCCGCGGCGCTAAGTCGTTCAACCTGCCGCCCTAAGCTCTCCAGTAGAGTATAGTGGCAAGACCTGTCTTGGGCCACCAGTAGATACGAAGACGCGATGCCCCTTTTAACTAGCTTTGAGTGCGAAGAATCAAAAGGGTTGAGAGAGAGCCAACACACATTACGCTCCGTGAACTTCAATTTTAGTTGGGAAAACTGCAAGAAGATGCCGTCTTGGCGGTCGCGTGGATGTGTGTCGTGTGTCGCGTGAAAACATCCAACAGTGAATCGACAACGCTACCATTGGAAGCCCCGTCAGGCGTTTTGGTTACCACCAGGTAGTCGTCCACAAATCGATATGCCTTACTGACACTGCTCGCTTGACGACTACCTGGTGTTTGTGTTTTATGTCTGAGGCGCGTCCGCTTTGACCTTGAGCGCTCCCGTCGGCTTCCGTGACGAAGCGTCTGCGTTGCTGTGCCTTTCTTTGTGTTTTATTTCTGAGGCTCTTGCTTGATGACGGGAATTGAAGTGCCGTTTCGCTCAGCCAATGGGAATTTAGTTGCAGTTCCGCTCAGCCATTGGGAATTTAGGCGACGTTTTTCGCTACTACAGAGAAAGCCGGCTTCGCTCCGTGCGACAGATAATGATTTCGCATTAATAAGAGACCAGAAGTAATCCCTTATATACATAAGATATACAATATTATGAAAACGATAGCGGGACGCTACGATGTGGCTATTGTCTTTTCAGCGCCAAGTAAGATGTCGCAGTTATGCCCCTTCAGGGTGACATATTTGGCTGGGTGTTCCATTTTCTCTTCTTCTCCTTGCCGCTGCCGTTTGAATTGTCTTCTTCTTTTGTGACACATATCGAAGCCCGTGGATATGACTATTTGGGAGAGTACCGATCGACCGGTTCAGGTTGTTCTTTGTATGCTGATTCTGCCATGACTCTAAAAAGAATAGTCTTTTCCAGTTTATTTCCGTGTCCAGTACTGAACTGCTGTCGAAGTCGATGACGTGGTTGTTCTTTTCTGCATGTTCCTCTAGAGAGTTAAACTTGGATGTCCTTCTTTTTTACATCATATTTGTGCCTCTGTAGACGTTCGGGGAAGTTCTTGGTTTCCCCCCCCCCCCCCCCCCCCCTTTATGAGGTGTTGCAGTCGGGGTAACTAGTGCGGTAAACAATGCCTTGGGCTTTTTCTTATGGATGACAATCTTTTCAAAGAGGAAGATGATGGCCAATAGTCGAGAGGGGCTTACGTGCCACTGCTATGCCATATGGTTTGAGAGCACGGGTCAGAACTTCCCTCGCGCCTCTGAGGTACGGGACGCACACGCGGCTGGAGAGATGAGTTTTCTCGGCTGCAGATGGGTGACGAAGTATCCTGTCGATATTGTTAACGAATCTTGTTGGATATGCGTTTTTTCGAAGGTCCCGTTTTATAATATCAACTTCCTCTTCAAGTGTCTTATCTGTGGAACACACCGTGATGGCACGTCGAAATAGTCCGAAACTACCGAAGATTTGTGAAATGTGGGGTGGTTTGGATAAAAATTTAAGTATCGCCCGGTGTTCGTTGGTTTTCTTTACGCCTGGGTCGCTAACCTTGTCAAACGCAAATATTCTTTGCGTTATGACATAGTGGGGGAGGAGCCGAAAGATTGCCAGGAAGTTGTCTTTTCTCACAAACCCGCCGATCCGTATATAGTCGCGACGTTTTTCATTAAAGGGGTGAAGAATCCCGAGCACTCCCTAGACGCCGAACAAGAGACGCGCTCTCCGTACGAGAGAGCGCGCGGAGACGACCGTCGTTCATAGGTGTAATGTAACGAGAAAAATGATCAGCTGAGACCAACTGGTTTGATAGTCGCTCAAAAGCACGGCGGAGGGTAGGGGTAATTGCATTTTAACATCAACACCGTCGTAGTTGGCAGTCTGATATCGTTCTTATTTCCGTCGATAAAGCAGAATTTTCTGAAAAAAACGTCCCTGCCGTTCCTTTCATTTCTCTCATAAGTGCAACCCGACGTGGCTAGGTCAGAACCAGCCAAGTGGCGTTGTCCGCTTTCGGGCGGATTTCGCCTCCCGGCAGTTGTCCCTCCATCGGCGGTATAAAATCATTTTACTGCTTTTTTCTAATTAATAACTATTGGCCACGTAGGCCAGAAAAGGCGTCGGTGTGGTCGGCTTTCTAAGGTTAGCCAGACTGGGATTAATTCTGCTTTCATCAACGGAAATAAGAGTAATGTCAGGTTGTCATTATTGACGTTGATATTTTAAGAACGGGATGACTGCAGGCTTCCATCGTACGGAATCAGACTTGTCACCGTCAAATCGAACACGCACCATTCAATTTATCGTTCCCAACTAATAATCCTCATCCTGACGTCAAGGGTATAAAAACTCTAAAAGGACGCCACTGAACGCGCCTGCACACTGCGAGCCCTAGCACGGGCCTCTCTCTTGAAAATCTGTCATAGCCGCCCGTGACTTCATAGAACGTGAGCCATTTAAATTCCAGAACCTCTAAAACCATTATTTCCAAAAATGGCACGCTGTGCTGTTCCTCGTTGTTGCCTAGTTAAAACGCCTCTAAGCAGGGGCGTCGAACTCGAAACAGGAGGACAGGGAGGGGGGCGGGTCACCCGCCTCCTCCCCCACCTCTGTAGCATCGAAAGAGGGGGCAAATGGCATAAAGGTGGAAGGATGGGGGGGGGGCGGGGGGGGGAGGGGGTGGGAGGCGATCGCACCAGCCCCAGACCATTCCTACATAGTGTCCATACGTTTCAGAAAGATATACTAAAAGATTTAGGAGAAGCGATATCCCCTCCTCTCTCCCGAACATTTTCTACGGCACTTCCTGACCTTTATTTGTGTGTGTGTGTGTGTGCGTGTGTGTGTGTTGGCCGTACCCCTTTTTATTTTCCTTCCCTCGGTTTTCCCTCGCCATTTCCCGTCGTCTCCTCATCTCTCGCACACTACGGACGTCACTACATAAACCCCCTCTGGGCAACACCTCCTAGACAGCTTTAAAGCCTGCGCGTTACGTCACATGACGTCACATCCGGGGGTCCGGCACGGGCTGTGGTTAGATGCGAGTGCCGCTTCAGCGTTCGCGTGGGACTATGATAGAAAACGAGCCCCATGACGAACACTGACGCGGCACTCGCATCCAATCAGCGCCCGTGCCGGACCCCAGACGTGACGTCATGTGACGTAACGCGCAGGCTTTAAAGGGATACTGAACCAAGAAATTTAGTGTCCATAATAAGTGGCGCACGTTCTTTCCACGAGCCAGCAGCCGTCGGTGTGCGCGAGCACACGCAACAAAAATGACGTCAAAGACCTCCATTCGCGGTTAAGATGACAGTGAAATGTATGGGCTTCGGGCCAAAGGAGAATAAAGACAAGTTTTTCATCTACACAGCGGTGTCTGGTGTAAAAGATAAGCGATTAATTGGTCTGACAATCACGTAGCTTTAACTTATAGAGATGACAAGCCTGTCTTTTCTCCCTTGGCCCGAAGACTATGCATTTCACTGTCCTCTTAAAATGGAGGTCTTTGACGTCATTTTCGTTGCGTGTGCTCGCGCACACCGGCGGCTGCTGGTTCGTGGAAAGAACGTGCGCCACTTATTATGGGCACTAAATTCTTTGGTTCAGTATCACTTTAAAAGCTGTCTAGAAGGTGTTGCTCTGGGTGACCCCGGTAGCTTTGTTGGAAGTGGCGTAAGATGAGCTCTAAAGCCACCTACACGGCGCATGGCTCCACAATATCACGAAGTTCAATCTTCGCCTCCATTCCGAAGTGAAGCTTTTGGCCTCGAATGGCTTCTTCCCAAAGTTGTTAAACGTCACTTTGTCGTCATCGATAACTTCTACAAACGACGATCTTGCGACGAGAAAGTTCAAAGTATTCACAGCCTGCCTAGGGACAATCTAGATAGCATTGACTAACGCAGCGTATACGATGTAGGGACACGCGGGCGCGACGTCATTACTGCAGCCGTTCAATCGCCTGACACCACGGTGTTGATCACGCGCGCTACGGTGAAGCTTGCTACGACTTTGTGTTTCACAATGTCGCTGGAATTTGAACACCGAGAGTTCGGATAGAGTGTTGTTCGAATGATTGACATCTCGTCCCGCGTGACGCCATCGCCGCGAGAGTACAGCCAGCACTCTCTGCGAACTTCGGCCCCAACTTTGTGTTTGACGAGCTTAGCGACCCTGAAATATTAAAAAAAATTGCCTGTTTTTTTTTTTTTTTTTTTTTTTTTGCGCAGACGCATTTAGAAGTAAAATGCAAGCATTAGATTCACGTTCTACTGTGAATTGAATATTTGGCTCGATGGAATTGAGGTGGGTTGCGTAGGCAGTCACCTTCGCTGGTTTTCACAACGCAGGAGCAATCGTCTACTTACTGAAGAAACATAGTGGGTGTCGTAAAGAACGTACTTGATGTCTTTTGCTCGATGGCTTCCATTGTGAGGTTGGCTACATAGACGGGCACAGCAGCTCCCATGGCGGTACCACTACTTTGCTTGCAGAAACTACCAGCGAAAGAGAAGTAGGTATTCGTCAGGCACAGTTCTAGTCGGCGGCAGATTTAGTTCACGGAGAGTTGGGTTTTTTCAGGGAAAGTTGTGTCTGATGTAAGTGCCCTTCTGATGACGGGCACTGCGAGCTGAACGGGGATGCCTGTAAACACGGACACTACATCAGAGGAAACAAGGCTCCCGTCGTCGTTCACTTGCAAGTTCGAAGCTAGTTCAATGAAGTGGGGCAGTGTTTTCAATATCCGTGCTAGTTTTTCCCATAAGTGGAAGTTGCAGACGATGGACATGGTTAGACAAAGCCGGAAGCGGTGACGTCATGAAGTCGACTAATGGACGAAGATGGATTCCTGGTTTGTGATTTTTCGGTAAGCCGTAGAATGCTAGTGTTGAGCCGTTTCAGCCGATGAGGTTCAGGTAGAGGGCCCGACATTATGGATATTTGCCGAAGATAGAAAAAACGTGTCTTGTTTAGGACTGCTTGAACTTTTGATGTTGGGTCCTTCAGTAGCGTCTTGTAGGCATCTATGTTCAGGAGTTCGAGCACCTTCTTTTCATAGTCTGCATGGTCCAACAGCACGGTGGTATTTACTTTGTCAGCTGGGAGGATTACGATGCAGTTATCTTCCCTTAACTTTCTGATGGCGGATTTTTTTTTTTTTTTCAGCGTTGTACTTTCGATGCTTCCTTGCGTTTCTCTTCGGTAGTACAACAATGGCTTTTAAGTGGGCTTCCTCGCGGACGTTAGTCTAACTTCTGTAAACCCTCTTCAACGAAAGTTGCAATCAATGCCAGGGGAGGAAGCACAGTTGTATGAATTTTCTTTCTTTCGCCAACACGAGGATTTCGGTGGGAGACAGGCCTATCAAAGAAAGGTTTTCGACAAAACCTTTGCTAGATGTCTGAGGTAAGGTAGAGCGGACCTTGAAGATAAACAAGTTCCTTCCGACTTGGCAAATTCCTTCATGGCCCACGCAAGTGTCATGCATGTCACATGTGTGTAAAAGCCGAAATTTGACAGCATGATTTTTGGCAAAGGCGCTGACAAAATTGCAAGGGAATTGCTGGAAGCCTTTGAGATAGTAAAAGAGGGTGATAATTGTGTCGCCAGTCAAACATCGGTGCTTTTACACAGGAAATAAATAACTTTTTTAAGCACGTGTTGACGATATGACGGTATGGTTGTTTACCTCGGCTTTTTTATTATACGTTTAGTTGAAGCTTTGCGATCCTCCTGCCAATGACTCCTTTCGTCGGTGTTTTTTTTTTGTTTCGCGCTGACATCAGTTTGTAATCATGACCCAACACGCCTGCATCACTACATTGATTAGCTAACGAATGAAAGCTCAGAAGAGAGGCCTTTGGAAAGAAGCGAATAAGCTGCTTCCAGAAGATGCGATTTTAGAAGGACGCGACCACTTACCGTCTTGTTCTGTTGTGAAGTTGGTCGTGAGCTCTGGACCGGGTTTGACGGTCACAGCGTGTACAGAGATGATGTAGACGGTGTATGGGCGTAGCTCTTCGAAGCTGACGAGGTGCGACGACATGGGCGCAATTAGTTTGGTCTCGGTTTGTTCGATCGGACTGCACGGGAGGACCAGGCGCAGTGGTCTGTAGACCACTTCGTATTCACGAATGCGACCATTGGGCGTGGCCGGTGGTAACCAGGTGAAGCTCGCCTGCCGTGCGAAGCTTCTTGTCATCTGAAGTTGCCGAACTTGGCTGGGCGCTGCATAGAAAAAGAAGTAACGCAGAAATAACCCTCTGGTAATTTTTGTTTGTTCGTTCGCTCTTTTCGCTCTAAGCAAGAGCAAGTAGCTCAAGCCTGTGTCTCACAACCGTGTAACGTTAAATGGCTTGAAATATGACAGGGTATACGGTTTCTGGTGTTTCCGTTCCAATCTCGCAGATTGTCGAGCGTCTCTAAAGCGCCTAAAAGTCTGTGTCCTTCTTCAAGGGGCAGCTTTCAGGGACCCAGGGAATAATAACCGCTGCCGCTTAAAAAAGTAAGGAAGTGGCCGAAAGCTGCTGGAACGTCATATATTGCCGCTAACTCTGCGGTTCAACATCTAGCGTTCGACGCTAATTGTCCCTGCGAGAGAAGCCCCGCTGAACTTCTATACGGCGAGCATGTATTCTAATATGCCTCTTTGGCGCATTGGAACGCCAAGAGGGACACGCCAATCAAAGGGCAATTCAGAGAACGCATAGATAAGGCGCAATGACAAGGCAGCGAAGCTCGCGTTCAAATTGGTTCAAAGTCGGGGGTCAACAAACGCACGAGATGCGCGAGAAGCAGACGAACTTGCACGCCGTATATACTCGTGGACGTGCCGTCCTCAGCGAACCTGACTGTCTACAGTGTCGTTTACCGACTCGATATACCGTCGGGCGTGTCCAGAAGGTGCCGAAAGGTTAGCTCACCTGAGTAAATGAAAAACTCTGTTTCCTCTATAACTCCGCATATACATTTAACAACAAAAAAAAAAATTATATTTAACTGTGGCGCTACTTTGAGCCAAATGAAGTGAAGAGTAAGTAAGTCGATTCTATTCTCTTTCCATTTCACAATTTGTTTTTCAATCGTAGAAGAGACCTTGTGCTCTATGCTTCTTGTAAACTCAGTTTTTCCGGTGACATTTTTAGATTTGATTTGTTCATATGACTACTTTGGGTCCTGACCTGATGTGATAACAATAATTAAAATGACACCGCCCATCTAACGTACTCGCCTTTTTAATAGAACGAGGAAGCAAGTACACTGTCCTTCTCGCTGCTCAATTCACTCAGAAACTAAACAAGCTCACCATGTCTTTAAAAAAAATAAAAAAAAATAAAAATCAGTTATTACAGTTCTTGTTTTCTGGACGAATTCTATTACAACCCTTCTACTTGTCTTTCAATATTAATATTTTTTTAATTTTTTTTTTTAAGGCGAGATCCCCAAGTTTGTAGCTTTATCTTAGGCAGATGCTCCTGCTGATCGAGAGTTCGCGCAGCCGAGATGCATCCTTCAGCAAAGAGCTCGCGCTTGTAGCTATAGTACTGGAATTGTTGTACACTACAAAAAGCTGGCAAGCAAAAGATAAAGCGAAACAATCCGCAGATGAACACAGATAGGTTAAAACTATGTGAATACCTTAAAAGAGCGGAGCAACTTTTCGAGCGAAAATAAATCGGCGAGATGAGAACACGATGGCGCTTGCGATTTCTGGCACTCAAAAAATCGGAACCGGGACTCGTAGCCGGTTTCCTGCGGGGTGGGTCACAGCGGATCGCGGGCCGCATGCGGCCCGCGGGCAGCGTGTTTTAGATCCCTGCAGTCTAGCCGATGCGTGCACGTTTGTCATTCACACGCGTACTCATCACCAAGCCTGGCTGCCTGATCGAGTTCTAGTTCGGCTGTTAAAGACATGCAATGCAAGACTATAGCCGGGAACACATTTGCTAAAAAAAGAACCGAAAATCGGAGAGAAATCGGAGGCTGCGAAAGTCGTAGCTTGCGATTTTCGGAAGACGAGCCACATCAGGTGGAATGCGCGGCGCGGAAATCGCAATGCGCTGCGGTTTTCGTGCTCCGACTTCAGGAGGCTGTTCGGTAGTCATGCGAACTGGCGTCCCATATTTCGCGCCTCTTAAAACTTCAGCTATTAAAACCTCGTTGAATGCCACGCGAGCCTTTGTACCACCACCCTTTGATAGAGACAGAAGGGGTTTTCAACGAAGGTTGAGATGAGAACGCAGGGATGGCATACGATGTTGCCTGCGCTGCTTCCGAAGCTGCGTGAGCCGCCATGTTGCGAGCCGATCGTAGCTTTTCGTTCCGTCCCGTTCCGGGCTTTCGCTCACCGAGCTCCTCCGCCCCAAATTCGGAGGCGCCGTGCGAAAATATCTGGCGCTGCAGATCTTTCGAACCGCTCCCGATTTTCGGAAAAGGGGAGGAGCAAGGGAGGAGCCTAGCTGCCGTGCGATTTTCGTGTGCGGTTTTCGCACAATATTCGGCTTTTTTTCGCAAATGTGTTCGAGGCTTATGTGTCAAGTCCGACAAGTCGCGTCAAGGCTTATTTCAAACTTATTGCGGAATGCGTCATGAGCCGAGCCTACCGCCAAGCTAAATGCACGCTAGTTGCCATGCATACAACACGTGAGTCCGTCTTGTTCTTAAAATCTTTCGGAACCCAATATGTTGGATATACCGAAGTATTTGAAAGTAAACTTCGCTTGCAGCAGCTAAGTCGCGTCTTGAAAGTCATAAATATCAAAGCAGAATGTGATTTTCAGCGAAGTCATCACAAGGAGAACCTTTTTTTTACTTTTTACAGCGAAGATGTTTTGTGGCTAGGGTTCCGTGGATCTTTCATGTGCGTTAACAAAAACTCTACGCCTGAAACGCCACACGCGCCGCACGCACACGCCTTCCCCGTATAAAAGATTCGAAGTAAATAAACCAAATAAAGCGTTGACGAACGCGTGTGCAAGATACCATTTGTTTTAGGCTTTTGCTCTAGAACAGTTACTGCTGCAGACGCCGGCACGTGCGGCGAGTGGAACATCATTTCCTGCTTTCTGCTTGATGCTTGGGTAATTTAGCAGTAAGTGACTATACCTATATTGCTATATTACTCAAGCGTCAAGGAGAATGCGGGGATTGGTGTTTCACGCGCTGCACGGTCCGGTGTCTGCACTGTTCTAAAGCAAAAGCCCAAAACAAATGGCATCTGGCACGCGCGTTCGTCAACGCTTTATTTTGGTTATTTATTTCGAATCTTTTATACGGGGAAGGCGTGCGCGTGTGACGCGTGGAACACCAATCCCTGCATTCTCCTTGATGCTTGGGTAATATAGCAAATGGTCTACTCAATAGATTCGTTATCAGTAGGCACCATTTTCAAGATCAATAGACTCTCAGGTAGATAACAAAGGTTTCTCAAAGATTTGCCGCTGTGCGACCCGCGTCGGCCATGTCTATACGCACGCACCACCCACTCTTTGTCGTCGTTCCAAGCGCTTGCGTGCCTAGTTCCCTTTCCTTCCGCTCTCCCGGGGTGACGGTCTCGTCGCGCGTGTCTAGTTTCCTCCGGCTCCTCGGGGCGGCGATAGTCGTCCACTCGAAATAATGACCACCGATCAAGAAACACTAAATGTGTGCGTATTTTTCGTCACAATGACCACCGATCAAGAGAATAAATCTGTTCGTACCTTTGTTCAAAATTCTGTGTCACGTCTGTGTCGTGTGCGAAACAGCTTCGCTGGTCATCTACCTTCACAGAGTGGAATGGCTCATCATTTTTTATTCGTACATTACTCGCTCGCAAATATACTTGCCGAGTATCTCCGAATGTAATTTAATTACTTCATTTCAGTAATTGCATTCTGGTAGTTAGTTGAAGCAAAAGTAACTTAAATACTACTATAGACACATTTCAAATGGGTATTTAGTACCTTAGCTTAACTACTTTTGTTATGTATTTTGCACAACACTGGTTTACACCCCATTTTGTAGCACAAAGTAAGGCACACGCGCTCCGCACACCTGCAAGGTCAGACTCGCCCCAGCATCCGCGCAAGCCCGTGAGCTCGACTCCCCTCTCGCCTTTGTCCTTCCCTACTCTCCTCCTCTCTACGCGGCGCACTTCCCTTTCCACTGTTTTGTCCACAAACGGACGCCGTCAGCTTTTCCCTGTTATGTGGGTACTAATGCTTACGCATGAAGGAGCCCAATCAGGAACTATGCGGAAAGTGAATAATGTCACCAGAATTAAACATATGTCGGTTTTAATAAGTTACCAATGACTAGTCACGTTCACGCATGTTTCTTCTCATCCATGTTTTTTTTTTTTTTGTGTGTGTGTTGTTTTTACTGATGGTACCTCAAACATATTTACAAAAACGACGTCTGTACCTTTGATTCGTGCTGTCAGTAATTCGGTGGGAAATGTCTCACCGGCAGGTGACGTGGTGAAGTTGAGCTCGGCAGCGACTTGAGAGCGACCCGCGTCGTTCTCTGCGAACACCTTGGCCCGGTAGCGCGTGTAGGGCAGCAGGTCGCTGAAGACGAGTCTCATGTCCCCCGTGGTGTGGTTCAGCAGCCTGCTCTCCCACGGGTCGGCGCTGTCCAGTTCCAAGTAGTAGCGGCGCACCACGCCGTTCGCAAGTTCACAGGGGACGGGCCCCCAGAAGATCACGTACTCGTCACCCGTCCCTTTCGAGTAGTTCAGGGCCGTCGGGGTTCCCTCGGGAACTGTACAGAAACATCAGATTTACGTTACCGGTTGTTCTCTTGAGTATTCAGCATGCTGAGTACGATGAGACATATCAACACAAGTTAGCGCCGTTGAAGATACTAGATAAGTTTGCCGCGGTATATATTGTGCTCATGCAGAGTGGAGAATAAATATCAATGTGATTTAAATCATGATTTCAACGAGACCACTTTTACTGTGATGAATTAAAACAAACCTTTCCTGCAAAAATAAATCCGAAATATTTTTTTTTTTAATTTGTCGTTTGTCTATCATTTCATGCTTTCCATGTGCATGTGTTTTGTATTTAAATCAAATAATCATTATGCAAGAAAAGTTTATATCAGCCTGAACACGAGCAAAAAGAAGTTCTCTTCTGAGCAAATTAGAGCGTTGAACTTGATTACTACCTTCTACTTCGTTCGCCAGCTACGTAGCGTCCTACTACAACAAAATCTGAACGCAAAAGCAAGAATCAAAAACTAGAAACGTAATGTATTGCATTCAAGTCGGAACTCGAGAGAAAAATCTAAAAAACGTTTGTACTAACTCAAACAAGTCAAGCTCTTTTCGATCTAGTATAGCGGACATTAGAGCAATAAAAGGTTCTTAATTAAACATGTACTTTAGATTTACAGTAATAATTTCTTCCGCATTGTTACCATTGATCGGATGAATTAATCAATCAATCTACCATGTTCTGATTTAAATAGAATAGAGCCTTATATAAATCAAACAAATCTGAATCATTTTATGTTTTCCCACACGAGCTTGTGTAACGTAGTCATGCCATACCCGGAACTCAAGTAAAGAATAACTCGATAAAGCATTTTGTTCTTCTACACATTTCCGTCTTATGCCATTGAGGGTAAAAACAAAGAGAAAATATCAGTCATTCAAAAACATTTAAAGACAGATTTTATCAAGCATTGAGTCAAAGCTTTCGTCGGTTCTAAAGTACGCGTGGAGTCCCAGTTCCGGCGAAGTGGGTTCTGTCAAAACTGTTAACCCGCAGCTCATGGTGCCATACTTATCACAACAACGAACGCCGGTTCCATTTTAAAAATATTTGAATCCATCTATGTAGATAAAGTCTACAATTGTGAGTCTGAGCTTCCTCCATGACAGCAGAGTGCATCACTGAAGAGACCTTTTGTAGACTGTCAGCATCTTAGGTTAAGACAGGGAACAATGGTGGTTGCAGCGCGAGGGGAAATATGGGACGGGGGTGGTGAAGACGGGGCTTTTGGCGGGAATGCGACACTGAGTAATTGAGCACGGGGTTTTCGAAACATGGGGCTAATAACGTGGGGCTTTTGCGACAGGAATTCAGCACGCAAGGCAGTCGTGCTACGCCCCTTTTGGCACCTTCTCGGAAATCCCCAGCAAGTGAAGGCAAGAGGCGGCGCAAAGTAAAGTACGGTGATTTCACGTTGTGCGCACTGAGATTTTGCGTCCACCGTTTCTTTCGATGGAACGAGGTCCCCACGGTCAAAAAGGTAACGGCAGAATCCTGCTCGAGTACTGGAGTTCCCTCGTTGAAGGCTTGGACTGTGCGTTGCCTTCTTCACGACATCGGACTCGAGCATCACAAAGTGAACGAAACTCGCGGTTAATTGAACGAGAGCACATCGTCGCCTGGTAGCAGAGGTACCTGCATGAGATCGCACGTCACCGGCCAGATGGTTGGAAGATCTTCTACCTGGACGAGAAGTGGGCGACGATAGGTTGCACTGTCTCAAGGGTGTGGGTAGACACGACCGTGGCCTCGCGTCTCACGACGCCTTCATGCGTGGTCTCTCGACGGGCCTCACACAGCCACCGGGGAAGGGCCAATGCCTTATAGTTACCCACATAGTCAATGAGGACGGCTTATTCGACGGCTTTCTCGACGGCTGCCTGGACGTGTTCTGTGGCCCAAAAACTGGAGATTACCATGAGGAAATGGATGGCGCCCGCTTCGATAAGTGGCCGACGGTGTTCTCGACAAACTGCCGACGGGAAGTGTTACCGTCATGGACGTTGCTTCTTACCATTTCCGGCGTTTGGAAGCAGTGCCGACGACGAGTTTCCGCAAGGACGACATCCGACAGGGGCTGATGTCTCAAAAAAATTCATAGGACCCCAAGATGCTGAAGAAGCAGCTACTCGACATTTTGGCGTTGGTGAAGTCACATCACACCTAAAGTATCGTGTGGACAGTGCTGCTGAGACGGCTACCTGCAATTGTGGTCAGGCTCCCGCCTTATCACTGCGAGTTTAATCCCATTGAACTGATTTGGGCCCAGAAAAAGAATGACGTTGCTGCCCGAAACACGACGTTCAAGATCGTCGACGTGGGGACACTCCTCAACGAAGAAGTTGGCTAGGTCACTACTGACAACTGGATTAATGGTGTGAGACATGTTATTGACATTGAAGAAACGTTCAGGCGATGGGATACCACAGGTGCTCACATCCAGCTCATTCTCATCCAGTTGAATGGAGAGGAGACCCCATCCGAGAGCGACCTGTCTGGTGTTGAGCAACTTGACGAAGCGTAACGCAAACATTATGGAGTAAGCATGGATTATATCAAACCACAACACTTTCCTTTTAAGAACCACTCATGTGCTGTAAAATCGAATAGTCATACTTGTCCACAACTAAGCATCCGTCTCTCATGTAGTCATTCTTCTTTGCTTCGTTTGCTTATTGTTCATGGCTTTTCGATATAACAGCTACCAAGCAAACTTTTATTTTGGTTGCAATACTGCCTAAGCTCGTGTATGTATTCTACTGTGCCATGAATCACCAGTTTGGAGATCAATTTCGCCAAAACAAATGTTTGCAGCCCATCTACGGCAGAGACATGCATCATATGTCATATTGGCCTTCCCGCTGTCTAAACATCTTCACTGTGAAGCAAATCAGATTTTGGTGGTAAATAAGCTCTTTTTTTGTCCGAGAAACACGACAGCACAGATCACTGCCACTGCTGTGCTTTAAAGAATAAACGGGTGTCTCCGGCCATTCACACGATTGAGGCCATTGGGAGAATAACAATAACGTGGAGAGCAAATTCCCTCTGCCAGAGCTCTGTTTTGACGTATAAAGGGTACGCCTGTGGCCATTCGCACGATTGATGTCACTCTGACAATAACATTAACGTGTGTAAGCAATTCGGGCAGCGAGCTCTCATTGCCAGTGATCAGTTTCGAAGCATAAATGAGACGTCTGTGGCCACTCACACGACTGAGGCCACTCTGAGAATCACAATAACGTGCGTCAGCACTGTAGGCAGCGAGCTCTCACGCCAAGTGATCTGTTTCGAAGCATAAACAGGACCTCTGTAGCCATTCACACGGTTGAGGCAACTCTGAGAACAGGAGTAACGTGTGGAAGCACAGTGGACAGCAAACTCTTAGTGCCACTGGTTTGTTTCGAAGCATAAACGGGACGCCAGTAGCCAAACCCATAGCAGGGCACTCTAGGAATAACACTAATATGTGTTAGCAAAGTAGAGTCATAATCCAAGTGCCAGTGATCTGTTTCAAAGCATGAGCAAGACCTTTGTGGCCATTCACACAACTGAGGCAACTCTGAGAATAGCAATTACGTGTGGAAGCACAATCGACAGCAAAATCTTAGTGCCCGTGATCTGCTTCCAAGCATCACAGGAATGCCTGTGGCAAAACACACAATTGAGGGCACTCTGTGAATAACAATAATGTATGTTAGCATAGTGGAGAGCAAAAACTCAGTGCCAGTGCTCCGTTCCGTAGCATTAACTGGACGTCTGTGGCCATTTACATGACCCAGGCCACTTTGAGAATCACAATAACGTGTGTCAGCAATGTGGGCAACGAACTCTCAGTGCCAGTGCTCCGTTTCGTAGCATAAATGGACGTCTGTGGCCATTCACATGACTGAGGCCACTATGAGAATCACAATAACGTGTGTCACCAATGTGTGCAGCGAGATCTCACTCTCAGTGGTCTATTTCGAAGCATAAATGGGACGTCTGTGGCCATTCACACGACTGAGGCCACTCTGGAAATAACAAAACCTTGTATTAGCACAGTGGAGAGCAAAATCCCAGTGCTGGTGCTCTGTTCAGAAGCGTAATAGGGACATCGAAAGCTCCCTTGAAGTTAACGGCCATTATGACTCTCGGGTCGCACTTCGGCGAGTTGACTAACAAGCCGTGGAGGATGAGGAGCAGGCTGCCCTGGGCGCCGAGGTGCGGTCTGAAGGGGTGTGGCATAGATTTCCTGACTTTCAGCTGTGCCATTGTACTCGCTTGAAATATATTGTGAAAACAGCACCGATTGTTTGATGTGAGGGAAAGTCTGCTACAACATCGGTGAAGGGTATGTGAGATGACTGAGATCTGGGGAATGCCAATGCCTTCGCTGGTAACTGGGCCTATTGTCAATCTGACTCAAGCTTGATATCGTGAGTCTTGCAGGAATGTTGTGATGAAGTGAAGCGGTCTTCCATAAAGCCCTCAGTTTTGAGCCCCCCCGGACTAGTGCAGTGTACAGAATTATATCGAACCTTTTTGGAGCCAATTAGAACCGCAATGCACAAATTGCAGCCAGACTTGTTGCCAAGGACAGCGTTGTGATGTGAAGTAATGAATGGCCGTGTTGAGCGCTTGGATAGCTTCTGAAACTGGTCTAGAATGAATGGAGGTGTTCCTCGGTTCTGTGATGCTGTGGTCTGTAGCAGGTATAATCCTGTTTTCCGTTGGCGCTGCTGCAGTGCCCCCGTCAGCTGGCCCAGAGGTCAAATAAGTGTAGGTCACGATTTTGGGTCCCTTCTCGTACCCAGATCAAGTGGGTCGCCTCCTGGAAGGCGTGGGGATGTACTGCTGGAGCGTAATCTTAAGATTCCTCTGATGGGTTGCTGAGAAGATATCCCATATGATGAATCATGCAGAGCCCTTTGAAGGTTGAGGTCGTAAGGCTTGCAACGAGATCAGATGGGTAGTTGGTCGCTTCCCACTGTTGGTGTACCCTCGCCATACGCCTTGGCTTAGGGAGCCCCACGGGCCACGTTAGCCATTAACTCTCAGGCCCGAGCTCGCTGTACTCGTCATAATTAACAGAAGCATTTTAATTCTCCTAAAAGAGACGAACCAGCTGCTCCTTATGCAATTCCAGGTCGAGAAATTTAACAGCAGAGGAACGTGAAATTTATTAGTTTTTATTTTCTGTTTAGAATGCATTTTGTCTGGCAATGGTTATCCAAAAATGATGTCAGTTCGATGGTGTTGCAGTAAAGCGACTCGAAAACAGGCTTTTTCTGCGGTGGCACTCGTTTCATCAAACGACAATTTCCCGGCAGTTTGTTTCATCGACACTGCAACGTTTTATCAACAGATTGTTTCATCGACACTCGTTTTATCTACATAACTTGCTATGTTTGGTCGACAACATTTTTTTTTATTAGGGATGCGCTGGTCTGTTGGTGCGCCAAGGTACGGGTACGGGACCACCTGTAAACGCTGCTGCGAAGCGGCATGTACGGGTGGGCCAGGTGGGTTCTCATTTTTGTAATGAGCTTCCGCAGACTGTAAACGCGAAGCGTTGTGAACGGGGTGGGTGGGGTAGTTTAATACGCGCCCCAGTGATAAAGGCGCGACGAAATTATTCTTACTGCGTGCAATCCAAATGTCGATGAAACTTCACAGCACCGCGTGGTAGTGCCTATGAAATGATCAGTGTCGATGAAATGAGTGTCGATAAAATGTTGTTGATGAAACGTGGGTTGATGAAACGAGTGTCGATGGATCGACCAGGACCCTCTTCTCTGATAGTTGCATGGAAGCTTTGACAATGAGGACTGCGAAGTTACCGCCAAGAAGTTCGACATGTTTTCTACACGTATGTATGCCACATGTATGTAACAGCTCATTATTGCCAACGAGGGTACATCCAAGGATAATATTGCAATCATAAATTAACATGCAGCTGATTGCGACGCGGAAGCTTGACAAGGACGCCACGCTTCACAGATGAATACACACTGCTTCGAAGCCCGATTGAAAAATCCGGTAAATACTTCCAGTGCCATCCGGTGAAAACTGATAAAGGTTCACCCGTTTTCATTCGAAACAAGCGTAGTTTACCAGTTTTTGCTGGAAGATTTGCCGGCACCTACTTTCAGTTATCAGATTTCGCTGGAATTTTACCGGCAGCCACTTTCGTTTACCAGACGACCCGGCTATGCTGGAAATTTTACCGGCTGTCACTCGTTTCCCCGTTTACCGAACTTCACCGGAAGCCGACGCGAGGGAAGGTGGAACGACTAAAGCCGAGACGTGCTGTGGACTGGGTGTGTAATAACGGTGCCTAGAAGGCAGCAAGGACGAGACCCCACGCACCGCCTGTCCTCCGCATTGGCTGCATGAGGGAAATGTGAGGGAGACTTTTCGCTGTTTTTTCTTTTTTTTTTTTTTTTAAGAAAACCGGTTTTTTCTTCGTCAAGTAACGCAAATTGGGGAACGAACGGACGCTCTCAGTGTCCACTTCCCGTTTCATATGTGCGACTTGTATCCTTCAGAGCAGCTGGGTGTGCGGATAAAAAAAAAAAAAAAGATATTTCAGTGCCCTGTTGCTTGTGCCTCTTCGTCAGTCCGGCTTCAGAAGCATCCAGCGAGCGAAGAAGACGCCGGAGACGCCGCTGTGACGGCATCAGGAACGACACCGTGACTGTGCTCAGGAGTTTTCAATGGCGGCAGATGTTGGTTGCGCATTCGCGGTTTTCGCTAAACGTGCTATTGACAGTGTATGTGTGTGTCCGTGTGGTGCACCTGGTAGGTTTTATTTGTTCAACTACCGTACATCTAGGAAGTTGCCCAGCGGTATTGTGAGTACCTTGAAAGATATTTTTTGAGACAAAGAACTCGGCTGTTCCTATTTGGTCTGATTGCTTTTGTCTACAGCTGTGCAAATGGTTTCACTGGTATCGACCCTGTGAAATAAAGACATGGAACTTTCAGGTCTATATAGACTAACCGTTTTAATCGTTACGGAATCGTTCAGCTTCTGGTAAACATCACCACTCACGGTTCGCAAGGTTCTTCCTAAATGTCTTTCACTGAAGTCCGAAAAAAACACAGTAAGTTCCGGTGAATTCTGGTAATATCTAATGAATCCAGGCAAATCCGGTGACTTCCGGTAAATTCCGATTTTACCGGAAGTGAAAAGAGTCCTATAACCCAGTAAAACAGATTTTTTATTGGAAATGAAATTCCGGTAAAAAGTCGGGTGACTTCCGGTAAATTCCGGCTCTCCGGCTTTCCGGAAGTCAAAGCAGTCCCATAATCCAGTAAAATATATTTTTTTACTGGAAAGACAGATTATTTATTCACGCCAGCAAAGATACGGTCGAAAGAGGGTGAGGATACTCACTGAGTTCGCGGCTCACTCGTGCCCATCCGACACAGCCCTCTACACTTATAAAAAAAGAGTTTGGTGACTGCTGAATTTTTACGTCACTCCACGGAAACCACTGCGAAGAAAACCCGATGCCGTCACGATGTTGAGATGCAGCCTGAGGCAGACGAAGAAACAGACGGTGTCCGACGTACGATGGCCTAACGCCCACAGCGAAATTTCGATGGCAATGTTATCGCTGGACTCTCACGCTGTCGAGCAGAACCTATTGCGAATAAAAGTGGGCGCGGTTATGAATTAGTGACGTACGGTGGGATAAGTGTAAAGAGCAACATAATTGCTGCAAAATGGTGGAGTCGTAGAAAATCTGCCCAGCAGCCATGTTGGCAATATTCATTTGCAAGAGCAACATTGGTTCGCGCAGGTAGTGACGTCACGGAAACGATGGGACGCAATTGGTGGCGGAGGAACACATGATTCCCTTTGAGGGGCATTTGCCGCTACTTTCTTGACTTAATTGTTACCGACTTCAGGATTCCCTGGATTTTTCGTGTTCAGTGACTGCAAACTCTACGCTCACACCGCAGCGCACGCCTTCTGCGTATAAACGATTTAAAATAAATGACCAAAATAAAGCGTTGACGAACGCGGGAGCAAGATACCTATTGTTTTAGGCTTTTGCTTTAGAGCAATTACAGCTGAAGACGCAGGCACGTGCGGCGCGTGGAACACCATAGCCTCCTCAGTACTCACAAAGCCTGGCAGATCACCACGAGAAGCGGCCGCCGAAATTGAAAAGGTAGAGCGGCAGACAACGGACCAGAGGAAAGCCCCGTGACGGGCGCCCCGCTGCGGCGAGACGCCACACTTCTCCCGAGTGATGGAATGTCCGCTCGTGCTCCTTGCGTTCCTCGCGCTAAGGCTTCCTTTCTCGTCGGGTTTGAAAACCATGTTTCGGGTCCTCGCCGCTGCAAACGCTGTGCGCTGACAACCAGGTTCCCCGAGAAATGCTTTGTGCTACCGGATCCTCGCGCTCCAAATCTGCGACCGGGCACTCTATGGCTCCGTCGTCGAACTTCCAGGCTTTGTGAGTATAAAGGAGTCTATTGAGACACCATTCCCTGCATTCTCCTTGATGCTTGGGTATTTAGCAATAGGTCTGTTCTGTAGATTAGTTATCCATAGGCACCATTTTCAAGATCAGTAGACTGTCAGGTAGATAATAAAAGTTTCTCAAAGATTTGCCGCTCTGCGACCCGCGTCAGCCATGTCTACGCTCTCACCGCTCTCCCCTTGTCGTCGTTCCCTTTCCTTTACCTTTCATTTCCCTTTCCTTTCCTTTTTTTTGCTTTCCTTTCGCTCTCCCGTTGTGGCGGTCCCGTCGCGCCTGTCTACTTTTGCCGGGTGGCGGTTCCTTCGCGCGTGTCTGGTTTCCTCCGGCTCCTAGTGGCGCGTCTGTATGGTGTGCTAAACAGCTTCGCTGGTCATCCATCTTAACAGAGTGGAATGGCTCATGATTTTTTATGATTTTTGTTTTAACAATTCAGGTGTCTAGCAGGGACTGTTTTCGGCACCATGATAGAACAGCAGACGACAAAACAGCACGGTCATAGCAGCGCGCGTCAAAACAACCCAGCGTCAAACCAACACGGCGGCAAAACAACACGCGTCAAAAGAACACGCGACAACACAGCATAGCAGCAGAAGAGCACGTGCCAAAACAGCACGGCGTCAAAACAGCAGAGCGTCAAAACAGCACAGCAACAAAACAGCGCAGCGTCAGAAGAGAACAGCGTCAAAACAGCACCGCGACAAAAAAAGCGCAGTGTCAAAACAGGACATTGACAATATGGCTAGGGTTTGACGTTTTCGGTTTTTCTTATTTTGAAATTCGGCGTGTTTTTTCGGTTTTACTCTAAACAGAAGTTTTCGGTTTATTGCAGTGAATATTTGTAGACTCATAAACTTCTCGGTCCTTTCGGTTTATTGAGGAAAACCAGTATACTGACGAAAATGTAGTATTAAAAAGCGTTTGTTTAAAATGTATAGTGAGTAAACCAGATACTGGTTTTCTTCTTGTTGTCTGTGGCAGCCTACGCGACCTGTTCTGCAAGACGCACTGGGGCCCTATCGTGATCTGACATTATCGTCGTGTGCTCGTATTTGTACACAGGACGAACATGAGCTTCACTACCATTTCGGTCGGAGAGGCAAATATCCAAATCAAGAAATTTGCAAGCATTGTACTCAGTGCGTTTTCCCCCCATTTTCACGACTGCGAGAGGTGGTAAATTCGCTTCGAAAACAGAAAAGATAATAAAACAATCGTATTTATGCCCTCCTCTAGTAAACGGAAGCTAGGAGTATTGAAAAATGTGCGGCATTTACGGACGCACTTGATTTTCATTGTTCAGTTCACGATGAAGCTCTCTATTTTGAACAAAGAATTTGGCACACAAATCCCTATCAGGTGAAATATCCAGATTTTGTCCTGAAGACTCCTGCGCCCTCGGAGCTTTTGTTGAAAGTTTAACCGATCTCGGATACAAGCTGAAAACTACGAAAGGAAGTGGTTACATCCCTCCCTCCCATGAGATTATGGGAAACGTCCCATAATGCACCGCGGTGATGTTTCGGCACCATGCCGATTTTTCCGCGCGGTGCATTATGGGGAACATCCCATAATGCACCGTGGTGATGTTTCGGCACCGTGCCGAAACATCCGCGCGGTGCATTATGGGAAACGTCCCATAATGCACCGTGGTGATGTTTCGGCACCGTGTCAAAACGTCCGCGCGGTGCATTATGAAAAACGTCCAATAATGCACCGTGGTGATGTTTCGGCATTATGGGACGTATGACACGGTGCATTATGGGACGTTTCTTAAAATGCACCGCGCGGTTACGCTGACGGCGACGCCAACGGCGACGGCGACGCCGCTCAAGCCGGAAACGGGTGCCTAAGAGCTGCGCTCTAAAAATGCATGTCTCAAAGTAGGCACTGTAATGGAATGGAGGGTCTAGGCCAATTCGTCGAAAGCCGACTCGTCAACGGCCAATTTGTCGAATTCGTTCTCTTGGGAGAAAGTTCGGAGTGGGGAGTATAAGGAGTATTCACTGGGCGCCATATTTGTGGGTGCTGTTTAGAGCGCATGCTCAGAACGAGCCAACATTAATAGGCTGCTAAGACCGGCAATCTTGAGGGTGCGGAATGCACGTTACAAAAGAACTGTGGAAGCTCGCCATCAGCACGCTCTCAGCAGTCGCGCACACAGCTATGACCGCCAGTGAATACTTCCTCTACTCGATGCGCACATGAAGGCTCTCTGGGCAGTGCCGAAGCCCCCGCTGGTGTGTATTCTGGCTATTTCTCGAGCAGTTCTGCTAATTTTGGCGCGCAAGTTTGCTGGTGATGTCGTCTACAATAAATGAATCAATCGCACGGCAATATGCTGTCATTAGTTCTTAAAAGAAAAAAAATGTAGAGCCCTTCCACTTCACGGGAAGATGGAGGACCAGCGACGCTGTTATCTTTACGACGTCTAGATGACGGCTTCTGGGACGACCTCAAGGACGACCTCTTCGACGATTCCAAGGACCCCGCCTAGAGGACGACGTCTAGAACGACCTCAAGGACGACTTCGAGGACGACGCCTAGGATGACCTCCAGAGCGACTTACAGGACGACCTCGAGGACAACATCTCGGACGACCTCAAGGACGACTTCTAGGATGACCTCGAGGACTACCTCAAGGATGACTTCTAGGACGACCTCAAGGACAACCTCAAGGATGACTTCTAGGATGACTTCGAGGACAACCTCTCGGTCGACGACCTCAAGGACGACCTCAAGGACGACTTCTAGGACGACGCCTAGAGAAATTCAGCCTTGCCACTCTGGTAAAAACCACAGTGGAGAAGCTGGAAAGGTGGCCGCCATCTGTGAGCGACTGTTACCACTCATAGATGGCGGCAGCTGTCTGGAGTTTTGTGTCGACACGCCGCTTGTCAGCGGACAGGATACTGCGTGTGCGGCATCGGTGTGCTCCGCCCATGGTGTACAGCAACCGCATTGAGGCTGTGACATGTTTCTGCTTCACTGGTTTGCACTCGATCGAGGCCTCCTTCGTCGGTAATAATCTGTGAATTTAAAGGGGCAACTCCGGTCCATACTTTCGATTTTGGGATTATGACTGTTTTTAGCACAGTCAGCGTCCCTGAATTGCAAGGCGTAATTTTTTTCTCGTTATTGTGCGTACTTTTAAAGATGTCGACGCCTCAAAGTTCTGTTTGGGGCGCGGCCAACAATACCGAAACTAGCCGCTCAAGGCCCCGGTAACACTGGAAATCAGCCGCTATGTGAACGTGACGTCAGGATCGTTCTCGTTCAACGAGTACGCAGGCCGAGCGGCACCCACCTCTGTTGCGTTAGCCGTCTAAGGATAGGATGTAAGCTGATTTTGTTTTAATTTTGTATATGTGGTACTTATCCAGCATATGTTGCAAGAGTTAGTGCGTACACCCAAAAGCTAGCGACTGGAAAACGAGTGAAATCGTTTGGTGCCGTACTCGGCGGCTGTCGCCGTGCGTGCGGTCTTCCGTATTCGGCGCTTAGTCTAAATTGTCATCGGGCTCCGTGGATGGAGCGGCGTTGCTCTACGCCGCGCTACCAGTAACGTACTGCACTGGGAGCCCTCTCGCTTTCGCGCTGCGGGTCAGTCCCAGACACGAAGCAATTGAGGCTCTCCGGCGCGGGCCGCGGCGCCCGAACACACGTGTGCTGGGCTGTAAACGTCTGTTTTTTTCGTTCTTTTTTTCCTCGGGCGCGTAAAGGACGAAGTCCAAAGTCCACTCGTCGAACAGCGTTCACCCACACCTTCTCCAATTTCCGGTCCGTTGGAAACTTGTGAAAAAGCACCTCCGGGTTGCGCAGCGGGTTGTTTGAGCAGCCCACAGCGCTATATGTTATACTTGGCATCTTTCAAGGAACAGCTGTGCAGTCTTGGGCGCACCGAGTTGCTCGCTAAAACGAGTCTTGGGGTCCTCACAAGCAAATAAGCAAAAGGATATATACCGAAGCTACATGGGCTACAGATAAAAGGGATACAGACACGCCAATCACAAGCCGAAGTACCGCTGGTAGTGGCTCAAAGAAGCGCACTCCGCGCAACGCCCGGGCCGGAGGAAAAAATGAGAACGATGTTGACGTCACGGCCCAATGTTGCTTTAGCGATCGGCAACCCGCTGGCCGCCTGCTAAGGAGCAGCGGCTCGCGGAGGGTCGCATTTTTATTATCGGCATTAGTTAAAAATGCGGCGTCCCCCGGACGTAATATTTTAGCCGGGGTTGTATTTTGTGTCACTACAGCGATACCAGCAATTTCTTTCTAGTTTTGGCCGGAGTTGCCCTTTAACTGAAAACAACTTTTCGCCGGCAAGCTCCAGCCGCGTGTTTACGGGAGGTTTTACTCACGGCGAATGAACCCCTCAGAATCGGTGCCCATGGTACAGCTTGAATACGCTCGACATTAAAGTCACCTTATTTTACCAGTTCTATCAATGCATCTGTAATCGGCGCACCTCCCTTTTTTTTTTCTTTTTTTTTTTAGGGGGGGGGGGGGGGCGGTCTACGCTAGGTGGTAATTACGAAGCGACGAGTACTAAGGAACATCACTGAACCGTCGCAAACCAGACGGTTCATAACTTGAACCTATGGTTTTTTTTTTCAACTTTTCCTCTTTCGCTGGTTCTACAAAAAATACCAGGCAACGCGGCAAACATAGATGCGAAGATATCAGCTCTAACTACCCAATCTTTTCAGAGATCAGCAAAGTTATGTAGCAGTAGTAGTAGCAAGACCTCATCCTTTATAACCTAGCGACAATAAATGATAGGGTCAAGTAGGTTCGAAATTATTCGCGCGGAGAGAGGCGAAGAGCGCGCTCGAAGTTGCTACACGCGTGCTGTCTTGTCGCTGTGCCGTTTTGACACGTGCTGTTTTGTCGCGTGCTGTTGTGTTGTGTGCTGTTCTGTCGCATTCCCACTGTTTTCAAGTTCCAAACATCAACAATGATGATCAGAGCGGTCGTTTTCATGCTTCGATTTTTTAATTGCTCGCTTTCGTGGATGATTTTTATTAAATTTTATTAACGGGTGACTAGGTGGCGTTTTATTTCACTAGCAGTGATGTGAGCTGCTCTCTCGGCAGTTCTAATTTCACCGACCGCCTGAACGTTTATAGCTGTGACCATTTCGACAATCGCTTTCCGTAATTACGCAATAAAAAGATTAATAAACTTACTTTAGCTGCACGCCCCTTTAGTTATTGTTAAATAGCTCTTAAATAAGCACTTTATTAATAAAAAAAATTCTGCAATCGAAGCTATCTGTGTTGTCAACCTGTTGTGTTGGTGGGACAAATTCGCTTATCCACCGATAGGGGTAACCGTAACACGCGTCGTTCAACAAAAGTTGCTGCTGTTTTCGTTGCCAAAAGCTGCATTATCGAGGCAACACTGCTGCTGTCGCCCGTGTTGCTGATGTACCCGCGATATGACAGGTTTATCGGGCAACAGGGCGACCGAGAACAAAGTTAGCAAAAATGTTGATGAACATGTTGTCTTGCTGTCACCGCCGTTGTTCTTCGAAGCGAGGGCCTTAAAGAAGCAGACAGCACCAACCGTTGGAAGTGTGGGGGCTCCGCTTCGGGCGGTGCTCATTCTGCGCCATTTTGGCAAAAGTTTAAGGTACCATGCCTAAAGCGTGAAGCTATCGCATACAAACTGGCAGCAGCACGCAAAAAATCCACGCACAAAGGGAGGGATGGACAGGACTAAAGTCACTGGATCTGAGAAAGTAGTGCCGTTGCCTTCCTACCTGCTAGCCGGACACAAACAAATACAAACATACATAAGACAAATCCTGTCAAGGTGATTGGCTTATTGCTGTCGGTTGCCATGATGATCGCCATTTTGGATCTTTTCATAGCTTCGAAGCTTCGAAAAGGTCATTAGCACCAGTCGCGCAAAGATCGCTATGGAGCTTCATCGTATTGAAAGCGTTCCTTGGCCAATATGAGTGTCTTTGGCACTGTGCATGCAATAACCTTATCACTCATGCTTATTTCCTCTGATCCCTTACAATTATGTTGCTCTTCTCGCGTGTTTAACGACGGTAAAATTATTTTTCGATGTCTCCACGCACCGACGTTGCGTGTGATGGCGGTAGGAAGATGTACGGCATCACACACGGCGTCGGTGCTTGGGGGCATTGAAAAATAATTTTATTTTCTTGAAACACGCAAGAAGAGCAACATAATTTTAAGAGATCTGGGTAAATAAGCGTGAGTGATAAGTTTGTTGCATGAACAGTGCCAAAGACGCTCATATTGGCCGAGGAACGCTTTCAGTACGATGATGCTCTATAGAGATCTTGGTGCGACTGGTTTTAATGACCCTTTTGAAGCTTCGAAGCTTTGAGCGGGTCCGAAATGGCGATCACCATGGAAACCAACAGCGATGAGCCAATCACCTTGAGAGGTTTTGTCGTCTGTAGGTCTGTATGTTTGTATTTGTTTGTGTCCGGATAGCAGGTGGGAAGGCAATGGCGCTACTTTTCCAGATCCAGTGACTTCAGACAGGACGAGTACCGAACTTCAACTGAACGTTTATTGAAAAGAAAACAGCGAGGTAAACAACCACACCATCATAGCGTCAACACGTGTTCAAAGCAGTTATTTCTTTATCCTGTAAATACACCGTCCTTCCCTATCTCGTGGGCTTCCAACAATTCCCTTGCTGTTTTGCCCGAAATTGTGATGCTTTCAAAGTTCGGATGAGAGGTGCATCTGACGCAGGTAAAAGAAGTTAACCCCCAAGTGATAGACCGCACCGAAAGTTTATGTTCGCGTGCTCGATCATTGACACACTCGTCCACAGCTTAGCGCAATCTGATAGACCATCCCGATTGTGCACTACAAGTACTCATTCCCGAGATATCTCGCACATTTGTTGCCTCTCCCATCTCTATCAGACACTCTGGGGCATAACGGTGACATCTTACTTGGCGTGAGAAGACAGAAGGCAGATCGTAGCGCCCCGCAACCTTTTCCTATTATGGTAGATCTTGTGTATATAGGGGATTACTTCTGGTCTCTTATTTGGTCGAAATTTGACAGCAGGATTTTGGGCTACGTCTGTGTATTTTTGCGCGCTGCCACCGGTTTGTAATCATGAAGAAACTCGTCTGCATCGCAACATTGATTAGCTATCGAATGAAGGTTCAGAAGATACGCGTTCGGATAGAAGCGAATAAGCTGGCTTCCAGAAGCCGTGATTTCAAGACACGACCACTTACCGGTTTGTTCCGTTGTGAAGTTGGTCGTGAACTCTGGACCCGGTTTGACGGTCACAGCATGTACAGAGATGATGTAGACGGTGTATGGGCGTAGCTCTTCGAGGTTGACACGCTGCGACGACATGGGCACAATTAGTTTGGTCTCGGTTTGTTCGATCGCACTGCACGGGAGGACCAGGCGCAGTGGTCTGTAGACCACTTCGTAATCACGAATAAGACCATTCGGCGTTGCAGGTGATAACCAGGTGAAGCTCGTTTGCCGTGCGAAGCTTCTTGTCATCTGAAGTTGCCGAACTTCACTGGGCGCTGCATGGAAAAAGAAATACACAGAAGTAACCCTCTGGTAATTTTTGTGTGTTTGTTGGCTCTCATTATTCTCTGTTTCACTTGAACTGGACTGCTTTAAGCAAGGGTAAGTAGCTTTTGCCTGTGTCTCACAGCCGTCTAACCTTAAATGGTTTCGAATTATGGCAGGGTATACTGTTTCAGGTGTTTCCGTCCCAATCTCGCAGACTGTCGAGCGTTTGTAAAGCGCCTAATATTCTCTGCCCTTCTTCAGGAGGCAGCTTTCAGGGGCTCAGTGAATAAAAACCGCTGCCACTTCAAAACGCAAGGAAGTGGCCGAAAGCTGCTGGAACGTCATTATATGCCACCAAGTCTGCAGTTCTACATCTAGCGTTCGACTCGTATCATCCCGCTCAACTTCTATACGGCGAGCATGTATTCTAATCTGCGTCTTTGGCACATCGGAAACGCCAAGAGGGGCATGCCAATCAAAGGGCGACACAAAGAACACGTAGATAAGGCACGATGACAAGGCAGCGAAGCTCGCGCCAGCATTGGTTCAAGTCGGCGGGAAAGAAGCGCACGAGGTGGTGCGAGAAGCAGACGAACTTGGAAAAGACGTTTGTCACATCACTACATCTGTTGGAAAGAAAAACCGACATTTTCATAACTTCTTAAATTGTCGGCCATGGCCCGGGAAGTTCAGCCGATTCATTAATCTGTTCTATCCAATTTATGCTAAGAATTGTTTCCAGATTTATAATGGCTCGCTGAGAAGTGCATCACGCATCATGCACAATTCTTTTGGTCCGCAAAATTAAACATACAAACTGGAGTAATCCCTAGCAGGTATACACCTCATTTCTCGGGACGCTGAAGTGCCACCGACTTACTAGATTTAATAGACCTCGATCGCGGGGGACCTCGCACGTTTCGCGTCGACCGGATGAATAAGCAAGGATGTAATTGCAACGACTCCGGAAGCCAACCACCGCTTCTTCCTGCAAGTTATTTTAAGGAAATCTTTGTTTACTGGTTTGCAAGATAAAAAAAAAAGGAATCAACTTGGAACTAAAAAGAGACCGGCACTCCCAGAACAGAATGTACCCAAGAGGATACAAGGAGTCTCTTTTACTGAAGTGTTTACTACACACGCGAAATGTTCAAGAATTTAGCTCTTTCATTTTCAATTTGACGAGAAATTCCTCCCTTAGTTTTATTTTGTTCGAATCATAATAAAAATATAACCCTATTCACCGTTTGAGATGTTGTGGTGGGGTAAAGCGCTGGATATTCTATTTTCATTATCAAAATTTTTGTAGTGGGGTAGAGAACAGCCAACGAGGACAGCAGACCCCCATCACAGCGCTTCGACAACTCAGCGCCAAAAGTGTTTGTTAGCACTACAACGCGTGCCATGTTTTCAAGCTTTGGTAAACTGTCCTACTACAAATATCACTTCACCAAATAAACACAACACGTGAAACAGGCTTTGCCACGTGTAAACAGCGCACGAAGCGAGCTTACGAGGCGAGAGACGCAAGGCAGGTCTGCGCAGTCTACCCTGGTATGTCCTACCCGCCACTTCAGAAACGATGATGATCATATCTAGAGAAGCGCCCCCTGTAATTCGTGCTCGCCGCCACTGTCTTCATTCTCGTTCACCGGCTCGATGTACCGCCGGGCGTGTCCAGACGAAGCAAACGGTTAGCTCACCTGAGTAAATCAAAAACTAAGTTTTCCTTATACTTTGCATGTGCACTAAGAAGACATATTATGTGTTGCCTTGGCACTTCTTTGGGCCAAATGAAGTGAAGATAACGTAAGCCAATTCTATTTTCTTTCTATTTCACAAGTTTTTTCAAGCGTACTAAACGCCAAAACAGCCCACATCGATTTTATGATGATTTTGAGATAAAAGGCTTAGCAATCATTTTTCATCGACAAACCCAGTTTTTATTTTATTCATGCTCTCAATTAACGAATCCACCAGCTTCGAGCACCTGTGTAGTAAATCTCAGTGCGATAAGTTAAAAAAAACGATTTATGCGGTCAGTTTCAAGTGCCTTCAATCCATTTCGCTCACGCTATAGCTCGGCTGGCCGCGTTTTGCCCTGGCAAGCTGCTGCTTCCTCTCCTGTGTTTCGTTCTCCCACCTTGCACGCTTAGGAGCGTCATCCAAATTTAAAAGACAAGTGACCTCGTGCTCAAAGCTTTTTGTAATCTCAGCTTTGCAAGTGGCATTTTTAGATTTGATTTGTTCATATGACTACTTTGGGCCCTGACCGGATGTGATAACAATAATTAAAAAGACACCGTCCCGCCAACGTGCTCGCCGTTTTTAATATAACAAGAAAGCAAGTTCACTGTCGTTCCCGTTGTTCAATTCACTCAGGAATTAAACAAGTTACACGTGTCTTTAAAAAACAATCCGTTAATTGACAGTTCTCGCTTTTCTGACAATTTCTATTAGAACACCCATACTTGTATTTTAATGGTGATATGTTTTTTAAGGCAAGGATCCCGAGCTCGCAGCTTTATCTTCGTCAGTTGCTCCTGCTAGTCGAGAGTTCGCGCAGCCGGATGCATCCTTCAGCAAAGAGCTCGCGCTTGCAGCCTAGTAGCGGAATTGGGAAGCAAAAGATAAAGTAAAACAATCGGCAGATGAGCACGGATCGGTAAAAACTATGTGAATACCTTAAAAGAGCGGAGCAACTTTTCGAGCAAATATGTATCGGCGATATGAGAACACGATGGCGCTTGCGATTTCTAGCACTAAAACATGGGAACCGGGACTCGTAGCCAGTTGCCTGCGGGCTGCATGCGGCCCGCGAGCCGCGTGTTTAAGACCCCTGCTCTAGCCGATGGGATTACGTTTGTCATTCACACGCGTACTCATCATCAAGTCTGGCTGCCTGATCAACTTTTAGTTCGGCTGTTAGGGATATCCAATGCAGGACTATGTGTCAAGTCCGGCGAATCGCGTCAAGACATATTACAAACTTATTCCGCAATGCGTCATGAGCTGAGCCTGCCGCCAAGCTGAAGCACGCCAGTTGCCGTGCCTACAACTCGTGAGTCCCCCTTGTTCCTAAAATCTTTCGGTACCCATTATGTTACATATACCGAAATATATCAAAGTAAACACCGACTGCAGCAGCTAAATCGCTTCTTGAAAGTCATAAATATCAAAGCAGAATGTGATTTTCAGCGAAGTCATCACAAGTAGAAAACACGCTTTTGATTTTTTGAATTCTTATATTACTCGCTTGCAACTATACTCGCCTAGTACCTTTGAATGTAATTCAATTCCGTTTTCAAAGTAATTGTACTTTACTTAAGATAGTTCGTAGTAAAAGGAACTTAGATACCACTCTAAATACATTTTCCAATGGGTATTTAGTACTTTTGCTCCAATACTTTTGTTGTGTATTTTGCACAAAACTGGTTTACACTCCATTTTGTAGCACAAAGCAAGCCACACGCGCTCCGCACACCTGCAAGGTCAGACTCGCCCCAGCATCCGCGCACGCACTGGCTTCCGCCCCGTGAGGTCGCCTCCCTCTCGCCTTTGTCCTTCACGACTCTCCTCCTCTCTGCCCGGCGCACTTCCCTTTCCATGGTTTTGTCCACAGACGGACCCCGTCAGCTTTTCCCTGTTATGTGGGTACTAACGCTTACGCATTAATGAGTTCAATGAGGAACTATGCTAACGGCGAATAATGCCACCAGAATTAAGCATATGTCGGCTTTCATAAAGTTGCCAATAACTAGTCACGTTCACGCATTTTTCATCACATCCGTTTTTTTTCTTTGACAGTTGCTACCATAGACATATTTAAACAAACGACATGTGTATCGGTGATTCGTGCTGTCAGTCATTCAGTGGGAAATGTCTCACCGGCAGGTGACGTGGTGAAGTTGAGCTCGGCAGCGACTTGAGAGCGACCCGCGTCGTTCTCTGCGAACACCTTGGCCCGGTAGCGCGTGTAGGGCAGCAGGTCGCTGAAGACGAGTCTCATGTCCCCCGTGGTGTGGTTCAGCAGCCTGCTCTCCCACGGGTCGGCACTGTCCAGTTTCAAGTAGTAGCGGCGCACGACGCCGTTGGCAAGTTCACAGGGGACGGGCCCCCAGAAGATCACGTACTCGTCACCAGTCCCTTTCGAGTAGTTCAGGGCCGTCGGGGTTCCCTCGGGAACTGTACACAAACATCAGACTTAGGTTACCGGTCGTTCTCTTCAGTATTTAGCATGCTGAGTACGATGAGACATGTCGACTCAGGTAAGCACCGTCGAAGACATTAGATACGTTTGCCGCACTAAAGAAAGCTTTTGCAGGGTGGAGAATAAATATCGATATGATCTAAATCGCGATTTCAGCGAGACCAGTTTTACTATGATGATCTATACAAACCTTTCCCGCAAAAATAATTCCGAAGTATATATTTTTATTTATAATTTTGTGCTTTTCAGTTGCATACGTTTTTTATGTAAACCACATAATTATTATGCAAGAAAAATTTATATAAGGCTGAACACGAGCAAAAGAAGTTCCCTTTTGAGCAAATTGGAGCGTTGAACTTGATTACTACCTTCTACTTCGTTCGCACTACGTAGCGTCCCATATTGCAACAAAATCTGAACGCAAATGAAAGAAGCGAAAACTAGAAGAAAATTAATGTCCATGTGCATTCAAGTCAGAAGCCAACAGAAAAATCAAATATATTTTCGTACTAACTCAAACAAGTCATGCTGTTTTTCATCTAGTATGGCGGAGATGACAGTAATGAAAGGTCATTGATTAATCTTTGTCTCATTTACAGTATTAAGTTATGGCGCATGGTTATTAGTGATCGGATGAATTGATTAATCAAATCGACCATGTTGAAAAATACATTTAGTGGTAAAAAATCACAGTTTTCTATAGATACATTGAATTAAATCAATGGCAATCTGATTTAAATCAAATAAAATGTGTCTTATTTTATGTTTTCCCACCCAAATCTCATATACAGAAAAGGAGAAAATATCTGACCGTCTTTCGTCAACAATTGAAGAACCCATCAATATGCAATCTATTCAGGGTAGTACATCCAGCTAATAAGGAGGCACAAAAATGGGTTTCCATAGGTGTTTAGCAATTAGAGCGTACTGCAATTCAAGAAACCTTTGACTTTAGACTCCAGGTCATGCAGGGGCTTGACTGAATAAGCGTTCGCTATGAGGCAGGTGCATGCTCGATGTCAGGAGTATGACATGCTGTAATCCTGACCATAGCCTCCTCTATACTCACAAAGCCTGGCAGTTCGACGACGGAGCCATAGAGCGCCCGGTCGCAGATGTGGAGCGCGAGGACCTGGTAGCACAGAGCATTCCTCGGGGAAGCCGGTAGTAAGCGCACAACTTTCGCAGCAGCAATGACGCGCGAGGAACGTGAGGAGCACGAGCGGACATTCCACCGCTCGGGAGAAGTGTGTTTCGGCGTCTCGCCGCAGTGGGGTGCCCGTTACATGACTCTCCTAGTGTGCCTCAATGTCCTTCTGTTTAGGGTGATGCCACCCTTTGTAGTACCCGATGCCGACAGCACGCGCTCACGGGTAAAATACAAAGAAATCGACGAAAACAAAATGTCGCCGGAGCACAGTCAGCGCCACGAGCGCGTGCAGGGACACGTTCTTTCACGCGCTTCTGAACAAAAAGTAAAAATAAAAGTGTGAGACAAAATGGCCAGATGTCTCCACCCTAAGCAAAGCGCACATGAAGGCACCCTAGACTCTCCTCTCATCGGTTGTCTGCCGCTCTACCTTTTCACTTTCGGTGGCCGCGTCTCATGGTGATCTGCCAGGCTTTGTCATTATAGAGGAGGCCACCTCCTGACCTGCCCACAGAAGAATGCGCCAGCGCGCACATTGCAGTGCATGGCCGTGGCCGAAGCGTTTCGTCTCGCCATGACTTCGCCGCGCTGCATCAAGGCTTTTTTTGTTTCCTAGTGTATCCGCATATCAATCGAAGGCCCGCAAGGCGCGACTGCCTTATCTGGTCCTGACCTGCTCTTCTCGGTAGGCCTCGCCCGATCGAGTCGTCAGTCGGCGGTCGCATGACAGATTCGTCACCAGTGGCGCCAGCTGTCAGCACAGTGGCTATATTTATGGCTCATCCGAGAATGCACCTGATTTCGACGATGCCACAAGAGCAATCCTGCCTAAAAAACGACCTTGCTCTTCCGTGCCTGAGAATCGCGCTCTTTCGATCCAAGCAAACATGAAAGCGATGCACTCTCCACCATGCTACTGCTACTGCAATTGCAGCCTGCTGGCGCCACCCTACGGTAAGTGTTTCTGAGAAACACATATAACTAGCCGCGCGCCGTGCGGGTCGTGCGCTAGACAGGCTGTGAACCGCGTTTGGGTCGCAGAGAAGCCTTTACCGAGCGCCCCCAATGGCAAAGCGACGCCCTTCATTGGCGACAGCGTCTTCCATAGGGAGCCATTGTGTGGGCAGGTCAGGATTACAGTTGGTTGTGCCAGAAGCACGTACTAGCATAGTCTCTACAGCACAATCCACTTTTGGGGAAGCCTACAGCAGCCTGATCCGTAGCTCCAAAGGCGCTATCAAATTGAGGAAACAGTGTGACAACTCTGTCCATCAACACGATGGAAAAATGTTTTCCGTAACCGTGTCGCAATAAGGCAACGGCAACTGTCGGGAAACATGCTTTGGCTGTTCGACAACCGTCTTCGACGATTTGTTGTCCGAAATTCGGAGAACACCCTGTCATACCGCGCTGAGGGCGCGGCAAACCAAGCCAAACACGGGGAACACTCCACTTTCTTGATTGTTTAATTTCGTACGTAGTGGCGCGGCAGCACAAGAAAAGAGAATCACAATGTGCTGGTGCGTTAGAAGGGACGGAAATTACCACGGCACGATATCATCCAGTGACTGTGATTAGAAAACTTGACAGGGGGAGTATTGCCCACTCTTTATTTCATTAAAATGTTCTTCATTCGCTGAAGAAGCTGCTGGCCCTAACCGAGGAAGATGAGATTGCTGCTATGTTCGTGATTTACGGCACCGCATTAAATGTTTCTGTCCGGTTTTGTTCTTCGCGCAATTCCTATTTCTATTGTAAAATCGAGTCAGCACCGGCAGTACCCAAAAGTGTCTTTTGTAGCGTGGTATTAAGCTGAACTGACAATATTTTTAAAACTGCGACACCGACATGATCGGCCTTCAACCGATCGGAAAAATAAATGTGTTTCAACGCTATTTTCCTTTATCGCCTGCTATGTGATCGCTTCATTCCCTAAAACGTCATGGGCATTTTGGAAAGCATTAAGCTGTCTGGCAGCGACTATTTTCAAGTTCCAAGCATCAACAATGATGATCAGAGCGGTCGTTTTCATGCTTCGATTTTACAGCGAAGCTGTTTATGGCTAGGGTTCTGTTTATTTTTCGTGTGCAGTGACTAAAAACTCTACGCTCGCACCGCCGCACACGCAGCACGCGCACGCCTTTCCTCTATAAAAGGTTCGAAGTAAATAACCAAAATAAAGCGTTCACGAACGCGAGTGCAAGAAGCCATTTGTTATAGGCTTTTGTTTTAGAACAGTTACTGCGGCAGACGCCCGCACGTGCGACGCGTGGAACACTATCCCCTGCATTATCCTTGATACTTCGGCAATGTAGCAATAGGTCTATTCTGTAGATTAGTTATCAATCGGATTCATTTTCAAGATCAGTAGACTCTCATCTCGATAATAAAGGTTTCTCAAAGATTTGCTGGTGTGCGACCCGCGTCGGCCATGTCTACGCTCGCAGCGCCCTCTCTTTGTCGTCGTTCCAAGCGCTTGCATGCCTAGTTTTTGTTTTTTTTCCGCTCTCCCGAGGTGGCGGTCCCGTCGCGCGTGTCTACTTTGCGCCGGGTGGCGGTCACGTCTCACGTATCTAGTTTCCTCCGGCTCCACGGGGCGGGTCTGTGTCTTGTGGTAAACAGCTTCACTGGTCATCCAACCTCAAAAAAAAAAAAAAAAAAAAAGGAATGGCACATTTTTTTATCTATTTACTTTGTGATCTTGCTGTCCGCACCAGAGCATGCACGCATCTACGTGAGCGGCCCTTTGAGACGCTCGAGTTTGTATCACCCAAACCAAGTCCTGACGAGTCCCTTTTCGCAGCGCTCCACGGGCCTATACAATGCAGCAGAAGGAGGTTAGCTGATTTGTCCATCCTCCTTTGACCTCGTCTTCTGATAAGCCTCCCCACCTTCTTTTGTGTCTTTATGTGACTGTGAGCGCGTGCGAAGGCCGCTTCTAGCGAATCAAAGGGGTGGAGCGAAATATGTGACCGCTCTCCGTAGGACAAAAACGCTTGGACCAAAATTTGCCACGTGACTCGCTCTGACGCTTAATGGGCTCACTGGGGTCATAGTCTTCGCCGTTTCCCAAATTATGGTGATGTGTAGGAAGCCACGTAGTTCCGCGGTTTGTGAAAAGAGCTGTACAGTTTTCTCCAGCCTCTCGTGCGTTGCGGTCGGGGCCGTGGTTTTTCGTCGTAAACGGCCGGAATACTTCCATGCCAACCTCTCGGTAATGGCCCTTTTCTTCGTCGAAGTCCATGGAATTATTGGGCTGTGTTTGTTAGAAGTTGGTCCTTGTTGGACACGTTTCGAAAAAGAGCGGCTTATCGGCGACCGCAAGACTTCCGTTGAATATGCGCAACCGCCTTCATTCTCGACATTACGTTTGCGTTGTTTTGTGCTGCCCGAATCGGATTATGCATCTATCACGGATTACATGAGATCGCTGTTTTATTCGTAAGCACTCTGCAAACATGCTTCGGATAGTATAATCTTGCTTCCGTCTCAATAGATCATTTTACTGTTTACAAACATGAACTGCCGCTTGCGTCCTGAGCGACTCCCGGTCGTTCCGTCTTTGCAAGCCTGTCGAGTTTGTTTACGTCACAATTGCTAGAAAATATGACTGCTGCATAGAAAGCAATGTGGGAGATTTAACTAGGTCCTTCGCTTGTACAATTTAAAGGGGTCATGAAACGATATCTGGTTGGAATGTTCATCACCTACAAAGGCTTACTTGTCCTCTCGCCCCAGTATACTCGCATGGACTGCCACTGATTCAGAAGCGTCCTCGTTGTGAAATTGCGAGCATAAAAGGGAACTATTTCTTTTATTCTTACCTTCGAAAAGCTTGATGACGTGCGCGTGAACGTAGCTTTCCGTTATTGCACTCCATTTTATGGGTGTTGGTTATTGCGCCTCTTTTTACTACCCTTTCTAGCGGTGGTACAACCAATTCGGAGGGCGTACTGCAGTCATAACACCCTAATAAGAAGGAGTGCAGTGGAATAACACCTTAATTTAAAAGTGTTCGGAATAACGCCTTTATTTAGTGGTGTTAGCAATAACGCCCTTTATTTAGGGCGTTTTGATACATCAATGAGGGTGTTAGTTATAGGACACGCCATTTACATCCTTAAGGGTATAATTATGTTCAGTGTGATGTTATTTTATTTAACTAGCAGTAATGTGAGCTTTTCTCTTGGCTGTTCTAATTTCAACAAACGTCTGAACGTTTACGACCGTAGCTTTGACCATTTCGACAATCGCTTTGCGTAATTACGCAGTAAAAACATTAATAAACTTATTTTAGCTGCACGCCGGCCTTAATTATTGTTAAATTGCGTTTTTATGGCCTTTCTTTGAGTAAGCTCTTAAGTAAACACGTTATTGATAAAAAAAAAAAAAAACTTTGCAATTGGAGCTATCTGTGTTGCCAGCATGCCGCGTTCACGGCACAAATTTGCGTATCCATCGACACGAGCAACACGCGTCGTCCAACAAAAGTTGCTGCTATTTTTGTTGCCAAAAGCTCTCACATCGAGGCAACACTGTTGCTGCCTGCCTGTTTTGCTGATGTTCCCGCGAAGTGACAGATTTGTCGGGCAACAGGGCTACCAAGAACAAAGTTGGCCAACTGTAATGAAGATGTTGTGTTGCTGTCGCCGCCGTGTTTCCTCAATGTGAGGGCTTTAAGAAAGCAGACAGCGCCAACCGCCGGAAGAGTGGGGCGCTCCGCTTTGGGCTTTGTGCTCGTTCTGCGTTATTTTGGCAAAAGTTTGACTGACCATGGCTAAAGCGTGAAGCTATCGAATAGAAACTGGTAGCAGTGCGCAAAAAATACACAGACGAAAAGCGGAATGGACAGGTCGAGCGCGCCGAACTTTAACTGAACGTTTATTGAAAAGAAAACATTGAGGTAAACAGTCACATATTCACAACGTCAAGACGTGCTGGAAAAGTTATTTCTCTCTTCTCTAAATACACCGATGTTTGACTGATAGAATTATCACATTCTTTCCTATCTCGTAGGCTTCCAGCCATTCCCTTGCAGTCTTGTCAGTTCCTTTGCCGAAAATCGTGATACTGTCAAATTTCGGCTGACACATGCATGTGATGCAGTGTAAGGGAAGGTGCTTTCTAGTGGTAGACCGCAGCGAAAGTGCATGTTCGCGTACTCGTTCATCGACACATTGGCCAGTCTAGCTGATGTATACTCGTCCACAGCTTAGCGGAATACGATAGACCACCCCGACTGCGCACTCTACGTGCTTATTGCTCAAATTGATCGCACATTTGTCGTCTCTCTTACATCTATCATACGCTCGGGGGACATAACTGCGACATCTTACTTGGCGCCGAAAAGACAACAGGCTCATTGTAGCGCCCCGCTATCCTTTTTCTTATCACGGGAGATCTTGTGTATATAAGGGATTACTCCTGGTCTCTTATTCGGTCGTTCCCTATGTAGTTGGAGTGCCTGCTTTAAATTCCACATTAGTCTTTCCGCTACCGCCAACAATATTCGCCGAAGATTATAATGCGAAAGCATGATGGGGTGAAATGTTTTCGAGTAATGTTTCTAGACATACTAAAAGTGTTTCTGCAGGTATTGTATTCGGTGTGTGTGATTGCGAATTCGTTGGCCTGCTTCCTCGGCTGGGGCGTAAAATACGGTACATACCCACGTTTGCCTCTGGGTATGTACCGTATTTTCTGGAGCTATAGGTCCGCACCCCGTGTATAGTCCGCAGGGGCCAATTTAGGTCAAAAACAAAAGTTTTTACTTGGATAGTCCGCACCCGGTGCATAGTCCGGACCTGGTGCTTAGTCGACAAGAAAATATTCTGATAAACGGCGCATCTTGACCTATGTCTGCTTTCTTAGCTCCCAAGGAAGCTTGTATTATGCATAAATCATCAGTAACATATTCTTTCATTCACAAATTCCGTCACGTCTCGTCACAATGAACGATCTTGAAACACGAAATTCCCGTATAGTCCGCACGCGTAGATAGACCGGACAGCCAGAACTTTCAACTTTTAAAGATGTATAGTCCGGGAACTATAGCCCGGAAAAAACGGTAGACGTCGTACGCGTTTGCATAGAAGCGAATAAGTTGGGTTCCAGAAGACGCGATTTCAGAAGGACACGACCACTTACCGTCTTGTTCCGTTGTGAAGTTGGACGTGAAATCTGGACCGGGTTTGACGGTCACAGCGTGTACAGAGATGATGTAGACGGTGTATGGGCGTAGATCTTCGAGGTTGACGCGCTGCGACGACATGGGCACAACTAGTTTGGTCTCGGTTTGTTCGATCGGACTGCACGGGAGGACCAGGCGCAGTGGTCTGTAGGCCACCCCGTAATCACGAATGCGACCATTGGGTGTGGCCGGTGGTAACCAGGCGAAGCTTGCCTGCCGTGCGAAGCTTCTTGTCATCTGAAGTTGCCGAACTTCGTTGGGCGCTGCATGGAAAAAGAAATAACGCAGAAGTCACCCTCTGATAATTTTTGTTTGTTCGTTGGTTCTTTCATTATACTCTGCTTCATTTCAACTGGACTGCTTTAAGCAAGGGCGGGCAGCTTTTGCCTGTGTCTCACAACCGTCTAACGTTAAATGGTTTGATATCTGACAGGGTATATTGTTTCAGGAGGTTCCGTCCCAATCTCGCAGAGTGTCGAGCGTCTGTAAAGCGCCTAATATTCTGTGTCCTTTTTCAGGAGGCAGCTTTCAGGGACTCCGGGGAAAATGTAGCTTAAAAAAGTAATAAAGTGGCCGAAAGCTGCTGGAACGTCATATTATGCCGCCAACTCTGCCGTTCAACATGCAGCGTTCGACGCTTACCGTTCCTGCGCGGGAAGCCCCGCTGAACTTTTACACGGCGAGCTGGTATTCTATTAATTTGGCGCGTCGGAACGCCAAGAGGGGCACGCCAATCAAAGGGCAATACAGAGAACGCGTATAGATAAGGCGCGATGACAAGGCAGCGAAACCCGCGCCAGCATTGTTCAAGTCGGGGGAAACAAACGCACAAGCGGCGCGAGAAGCAGACGAACTTGCACGCCGTATACTCGTGGACGTATACCGTCCTCAGCGAATCTGACAGTCCACAGTCTCGTTCACCGACTCGACGTATGTAGGGCGTGTCCAGACGGATCCGAACGGTTAGCTCTCATGAGTAAATCAAAAACTCTCTTATATCTATACTTTGCATGTACAGTAAAAAAAAGTTTGTGTTACTGTGGCGTTTATTTGGGCCAAATGATGTGAAGATTAGGTAAGCCAATTCTACTTTCTTTCTATTTCACAATTTCTTTCAGTCGTAGTAAACGCCAGAATAGGCCACAACGATTTTATTATGATTTTGAGATAATAAGCTTAGCGATAATTTATCCATTAAAAAAAAAAAAACAGTTCTTGTTTTCTTTCTTTTGACTCCGAATTTTTCTTGTATTAATGCTCTCAATGAACCAATGCACCAACTTCGAGCACCTCTGTTGTTAGTCTCAGCGCAATAAGTTAAGAAACAGATTTAAGCGGTCAGTTTGAAGTGCGTTCAATCCATTTCACCCAAGCTGTAACTTGGCTGCCCCCAATTTAGCCAGCCGACCTATAGGTGTTGATTCTGCGCTGCCTGACGCTGCTTTCGCTGCTTTCGCTGTTCACCTTGTTCACCGGTTTCGACAGCCCACCTTCATCGTTCACAATCTGTCTTTTTTTTTTTTTGCTGCCTACTTACACCAGCCTTAGCACTTGCTTCACAGCTGTCACCCCATTTTGCGGCACAAAGCGGGGTATACCCGCTTGGCACACCTGCAAGTTCAGGCTCGCGCCAGCGTCCGCGCGCGCATTGGCTTCCGTCCGTGACGTCGCCTCCCTCTCGCCTTTATCCTTCACCACTCTCCTCCTCTCCACTTGGCGCACTTCCCTTTCCACTGTTTTGTCCACGGAAGGACGTCGTCAGCTTTTCCCTGTCATGTGGCTACTAATGCTATCGCATTAATGAGCCCAATCACGAACTACGGGAAAAGCGAATAATGCCACCAGAATTAAACATATGTCGGTTTTAATGCAGTTGCAAACGACTAGAAACGTTCAAGCATCTTTCTTCACATTCTTTTTTTTTTTTTTTACATATGCCACCTTAAAAACATCTTTACACAAACGACGTCGGTATCTTTGATTCTTGCTGTCAGTCATTCGGTGGGAAATGTCTCACCGGCAGGTGACGTGGTGAAGTTGAGCTCGGCAGCGACTTGAGAGCGACCCGCGTCGTTCTCTGCGTACACCTTGGCCCGGTAGCGGGTGTAGGGCAGCAGGTCACTGAAGACGAGTCTCATGTCCCCCGTGGTGTGGTTCACCAGCCTGCTCTCCCACGGGTCGGCGCTGTCCAGTTCCATGTAGTAGCGGCGCACCACGCCGTTGGCAAGTTCACAAGGGACGGGCCCCCAGAAGATCACGTACTCGTCACCAGTCCCTTTCGAGTAGTTCAGGGCCGTCGGGGTTCCCTCGGGAACTGTACACAAACATCAGATTTAGGTTACCGGTCGTTCTCTTGAGTATTCAGCATGCTGAGTACGATGAGACATGTTGACACAAGTTAGCACCGTTGAAGATATTGGGTACGTTCAACGCTGTATATATTGTTCTCACGCAGCGTTGAGAATAAGTATCAATATGATTTAAATCGTGATTTCAAAAAGACTAGTTTTACTGTGATGATTTAAAACAAACCATTCCCAAAAAAATAATTCCGATTTTCTTTTTTTTAGCGACCCTTTTTTGGTAAGGGTTCCGCAATTTTTTTATATGCGTCAAAAAAAAAAAAAAAAAACTCTACCCTGGCACCGCTACACACGGCCGCACGCCGCCCACCTTTCCCGTAAAAAAAAAAAAAAAAAAGAGATTCGAAGTAAATAACCAAAATGAAGTGTTGACGAACGCGCGTGCAAGATGCCATTTGTTTTAGGCTTTTGCTTTAGAAGTTATTTCTGCAGACCCCGGCGCGAGCGGCCCGTGGAACATCGTTATCTGAATTCTGATTGATGCTTGGGTAATTTAGGAAAAGGTCAATTCACTAGATTAGTTAAGAATAGGCAACATTTTCAAGATCAGTAGACACCCAGGCAGATAAAAAAGGTTTCTTAAAGATTTGCCGCTGTGCGAACCACGTCGGTCATGTCTACGCTCGCACCGCGCTCTCTCTGTCGTTGTTCCAAGCGCTTGCGGGCCTATAGCTTCCTTTCATTCCGCTCTCCCGTGATGGCGGTCCCGTCGCGCGTGTCTACTTTCCGTCGGGTGTTGGTCCCGTTGAGCATGTCTAGTTTCCTCCGTCTCCTTGGGGGGCGATAGTCGTCCACGCGAAATAATGACCACCGATCAAGACAACAATAAATGTGCGTGCGTACCTTTCGTCACGATGCCCACCGATCAAGACAATAAATTTGTTCGCACCTTTGTTTAAAATTTTGTGTTACGTCTGTGTCGTGTGCTAAACAGCTTCAGTGGTCATCACCCTTCACAGAGTGGAATGGCTCATGATTATTTTTTTACAGTTTGTCTATCATTTTATGCTTTCCATGTGCATGTCTTTTGTATTTAAATCAAATAATCATTATGCAAGAAAATTTATATTAGGCTGAACACGAGCAAAAAGAAGTTCTCTTCTGAGCAAATTGGAGCGGTGAACTTGGATTCTACCTTCTACTTCCTTCGCCAGCTAAGTAGTGTCCTATTGCAACAAAATCTGAACACACAAGCAAGAATGGAAATCTAGAAACGTAATGTCCTATTTAATTAAAGTCAGAATTCGGCAGAAACATCAAATACTCTTTTTTACTATCTCAAACAAGTCAAAGTGTTTTTACCTTGTATGGCGGAAATTACAGCAATAGATGGTTGTTAATTAATCCCTACTTTAGTTTTACAGTAATAATTTCTTCCGCATTTTAATCAGTGATCGGATAAATTGATCAATCAATCTACCGTGTTGAAAAACTCATTTAGTGAAGAAGAATCACTCTTTTCTATAGCTACATGTGTTTAAATCAAATGTAATCTGATTTAAATCAAATAAAACCTGAGTTAAATCAAGTAAAATCTGACTTAAATCAAATAAATTCATATTTAAATCAAGTAGATCTGAATGTTCTTTTTAGAAATAATAATTAAAGAAAAGCCAAACACGGGGAACACTCCGCCATCTTGATTGTTCACCTTCGTTCGTAATGGAGCGGCGGCGCAAGAAAAAGGAATCTACAAAGTGCTAGTGCGTTCGACGGGCCGGGAATTACCACGGAACGACATCATCCAGTGAATGTGATTACAAAACTTTACAGGGGAAGTATTTTGCACTCTGTATTTTACCAAAATGTTCTTCAATCGCTGACGAAGCAGCTGGCCCTAACCGAGGAATATGAGATCGCTGCCATGTAGGTGATTTACGGCACCTAATTAAATGTTTCTGTCCGGTTCTGCCTTTCATGTAATTAATATTTCTAGTGTAAACCTGTGTGAGCACCGGCACTACCACAACGTGTTTTTTTAGCGTGGTGTTGAACTGAACTGACAGTGTTTTTGAAACTGCGACACCGAGACGATCGGTGTAATAAATGTGTTTCAACGCTATTTTACTTTTCCATCTGCTATGTCATGGCTTCATTCCCAACACGTCCTGGGTATTTTTTAAGCAATTCAGATGTCTGGCAGCAACTGTTTACAAGCTCCAAGCATCAAGAATGATGATCAGAGCGGTCGTTTTTATTCTTCCATTTTTTAATCGCTCGCTTTCATGGACGAATTTCAGAAAATTTATTTAAGGGGTGACTAGGCATGCTATTTTATTTCACTAGCAATATTTCGAGCTGCTTTCTCGACAGTTCTAATTTCAACAATCGTCTGTACGTTTACGACCGTAACTGTGACCATTTCTACAATAGCTTTCCGTAATTACGGAAAGCTATTGTAAGCAATGAAGCAACCGTGAGCCGTGAGCAACGAAGCAACCTTGGCAATGGGTGAATGTAAGTGCATCAATCCAGTCTTTTTAATATGCTGTACAAGTTGTCAGTGTCTGTCACTTCTTACTCATCAGATGCCTGCTTTTGAAAAACCATGGCCCCCATGTTGCGAGGCGTTAACGATCTTCAATGTCTCGGCCACAATTAAAGGAGATTATGGTATATGGCATCGTTTGCCGAGTGTATTGACTCCGTACTATTAAGAATTGATGATGGACGGTGTCAGCAGCTCGTAGGTTGTCTCTGGGTAATACTAGAATGTACAGCTTGTTCTTGCAATCTGTCGACATTTGGTAATAGTGTGTCCTCAAAAATTGTGCGAGCTGAAGCACACATTTACACAAATGATATGATTGTGTGCTTATCGCTCAAACAGGTGACGCAAACATGCAGCCTGGGAACCCAGCCGTGAGCAAAGAAGCAACCTTGGCAATGGCTGAAAGTAAGTGACATCAATCCAGTCTCTTTAATATGCTGTACACGTTGTCAGTGTCAGTCACTTCTTACTCATGAGATGCCTGCTTTTGAGGAGCCATGGCCCTCGTGTTGCTAGGCGTTGACAATCTTCAATGTATCGACCACAAAGGAGATTATGGTATATGGCATCGTTTGCCGAGTGTACTGACTCCATACCATTAAGAATTGATGATAGACGGTGGCAGCAGCTCGCAGGTTGTCTCTGGGTAATACTTGAATGTACAGCTTGTTCTCGCAATCTGTCGACATTTGGTAATAGTCTGTCCTCGGAAATTGTGCAAGCTGAAGCATACATTTACACAAATGATGTGTGTGCGTGTGTTTTCTCCAGACAGGTTACGCAAACATGCGGCCTGGGAACTCGGCCGTGAGCGAGGAAGCAACTTCAGCGACGGCTGAAGGTAAGGGACATCAATCCAGTTTCTTGAATTCACTGTAGTTCTCGGTAGTCACGAGTGTCAATCACTTCCCACTCACAAGATGCCTGCCACTGTTCTTTTCCCACCTAAACGGGCGTCATGGGGATTTGCAGACGTTCAGCACTATTGCTAGACGCATGTTTAGGGCCATAGGGAAGTTTTTGTACTGCATTGGCTTAACTTCTCATCTGCTGCATTAGAAGTAAATGGCAATGTTTTGCTTCGTCTGAAGAGGTGACTCATACATGCCTCCTGGAAGCTCGGCCATGAGCAACAAGCCTGTGTGTGCAATGACTGGAGGTAGGAACTCTTGTCAAGCCCTATCACTTCAAATTACCACCTGTTGGCAAAACTGTAAACATTTTTATGTTGATATGTTCTCATCCATCTCTTTTGTGCAGGTTAAGATGAGGTTTTTGTATCTTAAATATTCAGATGGGTGTTTATTTTTGTTTCAGTTTGCCTCATTCATGAAGAGCGGATTAAATAACTTTAGAGAAAACTACTAAATGCAGAAAGACGAGCAAGGAAGCTTCAGAAAGAAAAAGAAATCGTCCTGAAGGACCATCGAATGCTCCTAGCAGCTGATACGGTACATGTTTATAACTATTTTTGATGTTTATATATCTGCTGGAGTAGATGCAATATGCCTTCCATATGTGGTCGCCAGGAATTGTCAGTGGCAGAATCCCTGTGCTTCAGTATTTTCGCAACATGTCTAGTGCTCCGGCAAGGAAAGCACCTTCTTGCCTATGCTCCTCTTAGTGCTGTACAGGACCATTAATATAAAATACTTTATGTTGGTGAAATAACTTTAAGTGAATTGTGTGCCCCAATTAATATTGTGCACTGGCCGGTTATTTGGAGCTTGTGTTTTGTGTTTGCTCTTTTAATGTGGATGTGGTGTTTTACGCTCTTTTTGCTACTATTCAGGTGGAGTGCATACGAAAGAATGGCTTGCGAGGTGGGCGTTGGTCAAACAAGGTTATCCAGTTGGCTATGAAGCTACGTTGTGCGTGTGGGAACAAAGGCTACTCGTGCATCAGTGAGAATGTGGTGCCACTGCCCAGTGTTCGTACACTTCAGCGAAGGATAGAAGATGTCTAGTTCAGATTCGGTAACTACATATGTCTTCTGTCATATGCAATGTAAAGCATGTAAAATTTGCAAAACAGAACTTTCTTGGCAAAATTTCTCCAGTGTTCTACAATGCACCAATTATTTCCAGGCAGAACAATCTCATTTTGGCAGATATTCCTCACAGTTTGTTGTGTTTTATTAGTGACAGAATGTAATTTGAAATTTCTTATCATATGCAGGTATCTTGACCGAGCTTTTTTCGTCGCTTAAGGCCAAAGTTGCCTCAATGCTACCTGTGGAGCGGCATGCTGCTCTTATGATTGACGAGATGCAGATAATCCCAGGCAAAGACTACGACTCATCCCTGAAGAAGGTCATCGGAAAGATCACGGTCCCACTGGCTCCAGGGTCGATCTGCACTGATGAACGTGCAACTCATGCTCTCGTCTTCAAGCTTGGAGGAATGTCGTCACGATGGAAGCAAACTATTGCGTACGAGTTTATAGGTAACCACACATTTTTTTTAAACGAATACCTACCGTTGAGATTTATTTAGTTTCTAATAGTATCTTTAAATATAGCATGGCAGTATTTCTCACTAATAAATTATGTGACAATCAAATCCAATGAAAAGTGGATAAGGTTTATCTTTCTTTTTATTTGAGACGAAAGGGGATGACAAAAGAATATTAGCCAACATCAATGCTAAAAGCTACTCGATCTGAATCATTTTCTTAAAGGGACGTCCAGTTGTTCGGCTAAAGTGAAGGACCTCACATTCGACCTCATCAGGAAGTGCGAGTCGATTGACCTTACCATTGATGCCATCATCGCGGACATGGTCCCAGAGAACCAGGGCCTTTGGAGGGAATGTGGCATTACTGCCACTAAGCTTGGGAAGACCTGTGTCTCCTGTAAACATCCATGTGCCAGCGGGTCTGACAGACAGCATGTCATCATTCCGGACGAGATTGTACAGAAGCACAACCTTCGATCAAACGAGGTAAATTTGCAATCTTGTCAATCATCATCAGTCACCAGTTCTGCTCAAAACTTCATCTCACAGTATATGTGTCGTTACATATCACTGGTGCTCTCCCCTTGCTTACGTTAACATTTTGTTATGCAGGTGTCGATCAACTAGGGCCGAGAGGTGGCCCAAAGAGATGGAACGAGCGAGTTGAAGCTGGCACCGCACCTAAAGGACAGGCACCTTGACCTCAGACACTACGAAATGATGAGCGTTGCCTCGGCCCTGGATGGCATAAACCATAGCATAGGGTCGGCAGTACGAGCGCTCGTGAAGGAGGGCCGGATGTCTTCTGTAGCCATAACAACGGCATGGTTTTTGGAAACCGTTTTTAAGTGGTTCCACCTGTTATCATCTCGCAAGATGAGCCTGGCAATGAGTGAGATTGATGTTGGAAAATATGACGACGCCGTGGGAGTTCCTGGCTGAAGTGCTGGTCCTTTTCAAATGACTGACGATTCAAGGACCAGGCAAGAAGCCAGCATGGAAACCTGTACAAACGGGTGTCCCAATCGCAACAACTGCCGCTCTCTCTATCGAAGACCTGTACCTAAAAGAGCATGGTTTCAGGTATTTGTACCTCAATCAACTCTCTCAAGACGCACTTGAGAACCTGTTCAGTGTTATTAGGCAAAAAATCCGATCCCGCGACCTGTGCAGTTTAAAACCGCTTTGCGCACAATTACGCAGTCGCAGTTTTTTCAACCATGTCACACAGGATACTATGAGATGGATGACTCTCAGTACCTAGCGGACTTTATTTCTTAAAGTCAGGCCGAGCCAAAAGAGGTGCTGCATGAGAAAGACGTCGTCGTTCAAGATGAAGATGAGTGCGAGTTGCCTAATGAAGATGATCAGATGTTAGCGCAGCTCGTCGACGACTTTACTGTTACCCAATCAACAAGTGGGCTGAAGCCGACCGATCGGTTGTCATTACACTACCTTTGTGGGTATAGGGTAGAAGCCGTCTGCACAAAATACAAACTTTATGCCATGTGCAAAGCCGCACTAACAGACCCTCAGAACACAGAGCACGCCTCTCTGACTCAGTTGAAGTCTTATATACCGAAACCCTAATGAGGCAAACGCACTGTGCATGGTGTCGACACCTGCTTTTGCCTTGTTGGAGAAATGTGAGGTTGTCTTTCGAGCACAGGAATCGAACATTGTAGATGGTGCTGTTGACGTCCCTAGCATAACTGCACTGGTGCTTTCTGATTTCTCGGGAGAACATATCCCGAACTGTCATGGGGTTGAACAAAAACTTCTTTCAGCTTTCTTGTTGATGAGGCTGCGCTTCGCTCTGCGGAAGTACAATGAGCGTCATGCAGCAAAGCAGAGAAACTCGAAGTGTGGAAGCCGTAGCGTAGGGATGCGACACTGTTCTAATAGCTTGCGCTAGCAACTTTAGCTAGCAATAGACCAATCTCTCCAAGCGTTTGCCGCACGCATGGCGCTGCCATAACTTTAGTTCACATGACGAGCAGCAGTGCACGAGACGGTTTGTGCCGTCTCGTGCTCGGCACACGCATAGTCACTGGACACGCACAGAGCTCCAGCGAGGTTGTCGCACGTGCAGAAAGACTAAAGTTCCCTTCATGCATCACGGCAGCATAGCAAGACTGGCTGTGGAGATTGGTTTATTGTATTCTTGCATCGTGAAGGGTTAGAAACATTTTACATATTTTTGTTGCGAGTGGCTTTTGCTATTTGCTCTTGCTATGTGACATTTTTTTTAGAAACTATATGGAAAGCGTGAGCTATTTGCATCGACCAGTTACTAATTTTAAAAAGCCTAGTATCATTCTGCATACTTCCTTTGACCTCACTTATTTTCTTTATGGATTGCCAGTGCAGTATGTTTTACTTGTTAAATATGTTTGTGTGTGTATTATATGTGTTTTTGAGAAATATTGCATTTTTATAGTGGACAGTGCATTGTAAGTTAAGAAAATTTATATACTTTTACACGGCATTTTACGAACTCGTTTCTTCATACACCTTTACAACTTTTTAGCGCTGTAACGACTTGACTGCTTTGGTCTCATAGAAATTTGTGTTATTCTAATTCTTTAGGATAGGTGCTATGCAAGGTGCTTTTGTTATGACCATTAATACATACCAATTGAGTGTTCACTTATGAAGAAGGATATTGAATAATTTGTGGCTGCATTTTTGTACAAAGTGGCAAATGGTGTTACTGAATCTTCTTAAGCCGTTAAAAATTACCTTCTACGTTATATTCTGCTTACTTCACACCTCATTTGTTCAGATATCTGCTGGTGTTGTGATACATAGTTAATCGCTTCATATGATTCAGTCATTATATAACAGCGGTCTGCTTCACCTCAGCATATGTGCATCAATTACAATCTGTTGCAAACAATTAAAGGGTCATGTGCTTATTCTATAACATTATGTATTTATGTTTTGGTGTTAGAATTATTTCTGTTGAGTATGTGTGGGTTTCTAATTTTTTTCTTCTTATTTACTGTTTTTGCGTTAGAGCATCAAACAAGACTTGTCAATCATTCTGGACACCCAAAAATAAAGATTACTTCTTTAATCTTTGCAGTAGTTGCATGTGCAAATATACGGAGTGATTTTGCCCTACACAACTAATAACTCAGTTTATTGTTCCTATGATTTGAGGTAATGGAAATGTATGGCAAAAATACCAAGTAGACTTTTGTCCTCTTAATTCTGTTTGTTAATGTTTATAATCACATGTGCAAAAAAAAAAAGCAACTGACGTATTGTGCACAAGCTGTTGGCATTGGAGTCACTGAATTCACACCTAATTATTCACTTACTTGGCACAACTCAGTGTAGCGTAAAGCTGATTATGAGACAATTGTGGTATATCTAATTGACTTCAAGTATAAACAATACTGTCCTTTTTTAAGGTAATTTTTAGTCTTAGAATTTTCGGCATTCATCTCGTGAATTCCACGACGTGCCATCAATGGTTAGAGCAGCATTTTGGCCACTGACATTCGTTACAACTCTGATTAAAGTTACCGTCGCACTTCAAAATATTTAGCTTGAGAGTGACTTGAAAGTCCCATTCTAGATTACCGAATGAGCCACGAGCGAAGAGAGTTTTTGAACGAGCGACGTAAGTCGCTCGTTCAAAGGTCAGCCAATAACATGTAACTACTTTCGTAGCTGCTGTGTAGTACGTGAAGTTTAGAACTTTTTTCTGAAGCTCGAGAAAACGATGGTTCTTTAAACATACAGCTGACACAGAGTTCTAATCCGCTTTGGCCTGCGCCGCGATACCGGCATTGAAACCGCTCGGTCGCTGGATGAAAAACAATGTCCTTTTTTCCAGAATAACTAGGTGCATATGACTACAACTCTTTCTTAACGTTTTGTTGATTTGTTGGGAAGACATTAGTTCAACTGGAAACGCTTCAAAAACCGTCAATTCTCTCGTGCAAGGCGTTTACCGCCACACGCACCCTCCGAGCGCGCTGGTTTGAGGGGGCCAAAATGGCGCCCGCTCGGTGTCGCTCGGCGCCGTTCCTCACCTTGGCGCTACTTTCCCCCTATCCAGTGACTTTAGTTCACGCCTGAGCGTTTTAAAAGCTAAACTGCAGGCCAACGAGCTATGCGCTTTGTGCCATGTGACTTCCCACTAGCGGGTTAGTGAAGCAGAAGATGCATGCGTCGGCAATGTGACACTGGCAGCTTATTGTAACAGCAAAATTGTATTATAAACTCCGCTGTCAGTTTAAACGGAGATCGGCCTAAACCCCTCGTTACTTTCAACGTCTGGCAATGAGCAGGCAGGGGAGCGCTGCCAATATGGCTTCAGACTTTCAAGCCGCATTCTTAGAAGGGAGAATGTTGGAGGAAGTTCCATGCTGTGGACGGTGGGGGTTCTCGTTAGCGGACTATGCATGCGGGATGTTATACCGAAACTTTGGGGAATGCGAAGCACTGAATAAGCAGTGGCTGACATGGACACTCGAGTTGAGATCGGAGAGAACGGCTGTAAACGTGTGAGAGGCGGGCGCGTGCTGGATTGCGGATGATGATGCTTTTTGATAATTTCTTAACGGCATAGTCAATTCAGCTGTGACTTTGAGCATTATTATTTCAATTTGGTGGACAAGAAAAAAAGAAGTCATTCTGTCGGAGAGCAACCTTCATAAAACAGGAGGCTTCGAAACGTAGCAAGCACGTAGAGCATTTGTTCTCACTATAAACCGTTTAAATGAACGAAAATAGCCCTTTAGCAACATGAAGCAGTCAATGCGATCATGAGGAAGCAGTGTTCTGCAGTATTCTGATGCTGAACTATGAGTATTTGAAGTGATGTGCGTGCGCGGCCTCCACCAGCGTTAGTAAGGTTAATGCCCAAATGTATTCGTTGTATGTTTGTGTGATGCAACAATGTCTCGGTCGACCAGCGCAGGACCCATTTATCTCAAAGACCACTTTAAGTCATTTATTCTTGCATATATTCGGCCTCTTAAAGTTCTTAACCTAAACATATGTGAAAAATTTAATTGGAGTGTATTTGATACGGGTTTTTTTTTTAGATGAGTCAATAAATTCCGCCCCAAAAACACGCAGTAAACATTGAATATCTTTTGCGAGTTTGTTTAGAGTAACGCAAAAGTAATTAACTAAACGAAGTTATAAATCGATTATTTTTTACGGCGAGTAATTCGTAAGGTAATCAGTTACATTTTAAGGCACGTAATTGTAATTATAAATAATTACTTTTTCGAGTAACGGGCAGAAGTCTGAGCCTGTCTCCCCTACCTCGTCGTTGAAACAAAGCGCTGCAACCCCTGGAGGTGGAGTTGAAGAAGACGACCGTCGGAAACATCCTCCAAGAATGTCGGAGGGCCCCCACCCACTCTAGCAACGACAAGCATCGAAACGCCGATTCTGCAACGGTGCCCAACAACCTCAACGTTGTCATCGACGGCCACGACGCGTTGGCACTTGTGGACGCCGGAACAGATTACTTCGTTTTGAGTGACAAGCTCTCTCGCTGCCTTCGGAAAGTCACAATGCCCTGGGACGGCCCGCAAATACGCACCGCCGGAGGACATTTCATCACGCCTGTTGGGAGGTGCATTGCCCGCGTCGAAATTCATGGGGAGACCTATCCATTCAAGTTCGTCGTCCTTCAGGACTGTGTGAAAGACGTCATCCTTGGCTTGGACTTACTAGTGCGTTTAATAAGTATTTTGTAAATCTAGGTAAAACAAATACCAAGTCAGATGCTTAAAAATACATCAGTGTTCGAAAGAATCAATCTTTGTTTCTTACGCCTGTTACTAGTTCGGAAGTAATATCTGTCTCTAATCCTTTAAAAAAATAGTAAAAGTTGGGGCTCCGATGGATTACAAATTCTCCAGTTAAATATATAATTGATCTTATTTTTCCTGTTTTGACGCACATTTTTAATGTATGTTAGCTAGACAGCGTGTTTCCTAAACAAATGCAGCTGGCTAAAGTAACCGTTCTAAATAAGAAAGGTAGTAAAAATGACTTCAATATTAACCGACCTGTTTCAATACTTTCTGTGTTTTCTAAAGGCCTAGAAAAAATGATACTTCTACGACTAACAGCATTTGCTGATAACCATAAAATTTTAAGTTCATCGCAATTTGGGTTTCGCAAACAACGATCTACGGAACTCGCACTTCTCGCGGAAAAAAAAATACTCTTAAAAATTTTAAAAAGAAAGCTCACGCTTGGTGTATTCATTGACTTTACCAAAACATTCGACTATAGAAATTATAATTTATTATTAAAAAAATTAGCCATGTATGAATTTCATGGGCAAGTACTAATATTTACAATCGTATTTATCCTCCCGTAGGCATTATGATAATACAAATTGTAACTTATATGAAATCAAACCGATTGAATCAGGCGTTCCTCAAGGAAGTATCCTCAAGGAAGGGGCTTTATCGTTATTTAAAGCCATGTTCCAAAAGGAGCGCAAGGTGCGTCGATGCACGAGGCACGGGCAACGTGCAGCCCTTGGGAAGATCATGGCTGCACAGCAGAGCTCTGAGCTAGATTTCAGACGCCATGTTCTTCCCAGATTTGGCGTGCGGGACGTGTCTCGAGCATTTTCACAACAATAAATGGCGCCACTTTTCCCAGGATATAGGGGCTTTAGCGTTAACAGCATGGCAGCTCTCCAACGGGACGATCCTGAACTTCGCGCACTGATCGACCACTTGGAAGGACGAGGGGGAACGATTCCCCAAGACTTTTCGCGTGCCCTACCAACATTCGCCGTCCTGCAAGGTATTTTCTAGAAAGAGAAATTCGAGGGCAGCAACTCGACGAGGCTGCTGGTAATCCCTACAAGTCTCCGAGAAGAGATCTTCCAAGCCTGCCACGACGACCCGACATCTGGTCACCTTGGCCACAGCAGGACTCTCACAAGGATCCGAGGGAAAATTACTACTGGCCCAGGTTCCCGAAGACTCTGCAACTCTACACACGATTGTGCCACGAGTGCCAGCGACGGAAGAAACCGCCGACGAAGCCGGCAGGCCTTTTGTCGCCGATCGTGCCCTCGACTGCACCGTTCCAGCAGACTGGAATGGACCTACTTAGACCATTCCCGCCGTCGACGCGTGGAAAACGTTGGATAATCGTTGCAAATGTTTATCTCACTCGGAACGCCGAGACAAATGCACTCCCTTCGGGAATCGCTCTGGAACTAGCCAGGTTTTTCGTTCAATCTAGCGTCCTCCGACACTGCGCTCCACAAGTCCTGATTACGGGCTGGGGCTCGTCAGTTACGGCGCAACTGACACAAGAGATACTCCGCCTGAGCCACACCGATAACCGACGAACAACAGCATGCCACATGCAGACCAACGGGCTGACGGAGCGATTAAACAAGACCATCGCCGACATGATCTCAATGTACGTGGACGTGGAACACAAGACGTGGGATGAGGTGTTGCCCTACGTCACGTTCGACGAGCTGGTTACCACCAGGTAGTCGTCGTCCGAGCAGTGTCAGCAAGGTATTTCGATTTGTTGATGATTACCTGGTGGTAATCAAAACACCTGAGGGGGCTTCAAAAGATAGCGTTGCCAATTCAGTGTTGGATATTTTTACGTGACACTCTGGACGACTAACATTTAGACACGAACGCCAAGACGGCATGTTCTTGCGGTTTCTTGGACTAAAATTGAAGTTCACGGGGCGCTATGTGTGCCCGCTCTATCACCCTCGCACTAAAAAAGGACTTTTGCCTTTTGATTCTCGTCACTCGAAGCTAGCTAAAAGGGGCATCGCGTCATCGTGTCTGCAGGTGGCCCTAGAGAAGTCTTGCCACCATACTCCCCAGGAAAACTTAGGGAGGAAGGTTGAACGACTTAGCACCGCGGGCTTCCCAGCTTCAGTTTTGTTGGCGATGGCGGAAAAGCTACTAAAGAAGATAAGGACGGGACCCCAACCACATAGGAAACGACCAAATAAGAGACCAGAAGTAATCATTTATATACACAAAATCTCTCACGATATGAAACAGATAGCAGGGCGGTACGATGTGCCTGCTGTCTTTTCTGTGCCAAGTGAGATGTCGCAACAAATGTCCGATAAATTACAGGACTAAGTACGTTGAGTGCACTTTCGGGGTGGGTTACGCATTCCTCTAAGCTATGGCCGAGTACACATCGACCAAACTGGCCGATGTGTCAGTGATCGAGCACGCGAACATGCACTTTCGCTGCAATTATCCACGGGGGGGGGGGGGGGGGGGGGGGGGGGGTCTTGACAGCTCGATTTTGGGCAAAGTTGCTGACAAAACTGCAAGGGAATTGCTGGAAGCCTACAAAATAGGAAATGAGGGTGATAATTGTGTCAGTCAAACATCGGTGTTTTTAAACAAGAAATAAATAACGTTTTGAACAGACGTGCCGACGCTATGACGGTGTGGTTGGTAACATAGGTATTTTTTTTTTTAATTAAACGTTCAGTTGAAGTTTGTCGCTCGTCCTGTCTATTCCTCCCTTCGTCTGTGTATTTTTGCGCGCTGCCACCAGTTTGTGCTCATGAGCGAACTCGCCTGCATCGCTACATTGATTAACATCGAATGAAGGCTCAGAAGAGACGCGTTTGCATAGAAGCGAATAAGGCATTCTTCCAGAAGGCGCGATTTCAGAACATGAGCACTTACCGTCTTGTTCCGTTGTGAAGTTGGTCGTTAACTCTGGACCGGGTTCGACGGTCACAGCGTGTACAGAGATGATGTAGGCGGTGTATGGGCGTAGCTCTTCGAGGTTGACGCGCTGAGTCGACATAGGCACAATTAGTTTGGTCTCGGTTTGCTCGATCGGACTGCACGGGAGGACCGGGCGCAGTGGTTTGTAGGCGACCTCGTAATCACGAATGTGACCATTGGGCGTGGCTGGTGGTAACCAGGTGAAGCTCGCCCGCCGTGGGAAGCTTCTTGTCATCTGAAGTTCCCGAACTTCACTGGGCGCTGCATGGAAAAAGAAATAACGCAGAAGTCACCCTCTGGTAATTTTTGTTTGTTTGTTGGCTCTTTCATTCTACTGTGTTTCACTTCAACTGAACTGATTTAAGCAAGGGCATGTAACTTTTGCCTGCGTCTCACAACCGTCTAACGTTAAATGCTTTGATATAAGACAGGGTATATTGTTTCAGGTGGTTCTGTTCGAATCTCGAAGATTGCCGAGCGTCTGTAAAGCGTCTAATATTCTGTGTCTTTCTTCAGGAGGCACCTTACAGGGACTCAGGAAATGATAACCGCTGCCTCTTCAAAAAGTAAGGAAGTTGCCGAAAGTCTGTTGGAACGTCATATTATGCCACCAAGTCTACCGTTCAACACCCTAGTGTTCAACGCTTACCATCCCTGCGTGGAAAGCCCCGCTGAAATTCTATAAGGCGAGCAAGTACCGTATTCTAATATGCGTCTTTGGCGCATCGGAGCCCCATAAGGGGCACACCAATCAAGGGGCAATACAAAGAACGCGTAGACAAGGCGCGATGACAAGGCAGCGAAGCTCGCACCAGCATTGGTTCAAGTCGAGGGGAAAGAAGAGCACGTGGGCACATTTGGGGGTAAACAATCGCACGAGGTGCGCGAGAAGCAGACGAACTTGCACGACGTATAGTTACTCGTGGACGCACCGTCCTCGGCGGACCTGACTGTCCATAGTCTCGTCCTACCGTCGGGCGTGTCCAGACGGAGCCGAACGGTCAGCTGACCTGAGTAGTCAAATACTATGTTTTCTCTTCGCACGCTGTGTTACTGTGGCGCTTCTTTGGGCCAAATGAAGTAAAGAATTGGTAAGCCAATTCTATTTTCTTTACTTTTCACAATTATTTTCAATCGTTTCAATCGCCAGAATAGCCCACAACGAGTTTATCACGACTTGGATATAAAAAGCTTAGCGATTATTTTTCCATTGCCATGACCAGTTTTTACTTTCTTCCTTTTGACTCCGGAGGTTTCTTGTATTCATGCTCTCTGTTAATGAAAGCACCAGCTTCAAGCACATCTGTAGAAAATTCCAGCGCGATAAGCTAAGAAACCGATGTATGCGGTCAGTTTGAAGTGCGTCGAATTTATATTTCGCCCGCGCTGTAGCTCGGGTGGCCGCATTTTGGCCAGCCGAGCTATAGGCGCTGCTTCCGCTTCTGTCTCGTACGCTCACCTAGCACGCTTAGCAGCGGCGTCCATTGCCTGACGCTGTTTTCGCTGTTCACCTTGTTCACCGGTTTCGGCAGCCCGTCTCCTTCGCTCACAAACCGTCTTTTTGCAGTTTATTTGGACCAGCGCTAGTACTTGGTTGACACGCAATTTTGTAGCACAAAGCAAAGCATACGCTGTCCGCACAACTGCAATTTCTGACTCGCCCCAGCATCCGCGCGCGCATTGGCTTCCGCCCCTTGTCGCCGCAGCTCCCTCTGGCCTTTATCCTTCCCTTCTCACCTTCTCTCTATGCGGCGTGCTTCGCTTTCCACTGTTTTGAGCACAGACGGACGCCGTGAGCTTTTTCCTGTCATGTGGGTACTAATGTTTTGGGCTTGGTGGCTGCGCTGCAATGCGGTACGCTCACAACACTCTCTTCTTTGCTCTGCAGCGTAGTACTATCGCCTTGTTTGCGAAAAAGGATAACAATGACTGCCTAGTGAAGCTGCCAAGTCCTCGCTGCTGTGTTTAAATTATTTTGCAATGTCCTGTGAACTGGAACTTATTTGCAAATAAAATGTTCCAACTCCTTAAACAATACATGCCATCGATAAATATGAATTGTAATTCATCTTTACAATGGTAGAAGGCCAAGCTAAAGAGCTTAAATAAATAAAAGAAGTGTGCATTTAGAAAAGCTCGGTTGGCGGGATCAGCGCGATTATGGGACACATAATATCAAATAGAGCATGAATATAAAAATACTATCAGAGAAACCAAGCGAACCTTCTTTTTTTTTGGTATGCAACTTCCGTCACTGCTTAAATATAACCCCAGAAAAAGTTTGGAAAGCGCTAAATCTCCAGAAGCCTGATGCAGCGCTAGGCATATTGGATGAATCAGGTGCTTGTGTCAATAACAACCAGTGCGGCACCATTCTTAGCGCAGCATTCTGTTTCATATTTACTAAAGAAAATCTGGACGCACTACCGTCCACCATCAGTACACAGCATCAAATGACGGATCCGATTACTTTTGCTCCCCCTGGTATTGTTAACATAGGGTGGCATTCAAAACGCCGAAAATCAAAACACCGAATTATCAGAATGCAGAAATTTAAAACACCGAAAATTCAAAAGGCCGAAAGTACAAAAAGCCGAAAATTCGAAAAAGCCGAAAAGTCAAAACATTGAAACATCAGAATTCCGAAACATCAAAATGCTGGCACAGCTAGTTATAGTAGAAGATAGTTTCTTGGCAAGATAAATATTCTTGGTAATGTGATCAAAGTTAGGAGAGAGGTTCCGCCGGCCGATGTGCGCGCGCTTTCGCCCTCCTTTCTAACAGCCACGAAAGGTTGTCCCCGACTACAGCTTCCCTTCGCGTGGTTCAACACTTCGAAAAGAGAAAAATATATTTCAGCATATCTCGTCACATAGCAGAGCGGTTCCTTGTTTATTGCATTTCAGACAGATAAGTTGTGTGCAATTGCACTAAGAAAGCTTAGAACGTCGACATTGTCCCGGTTGCCCAGAGCAGCAGCCGAACGATTTTCGCGCAACTTTTGCTTCTTGATTTGTGAGCAGCGGGGTTGACCTCTGATCGCTCTCTGGGTGTCATCTTCGACTCTAGCTTGCTCCCTTTTCATGGTTTTCATGAGCCGGAAGACTCTTACGTGGTGTCCGCCAATCCGTCTCCCATCGTCGGTGCCATGCCTCAACGGTGTTGTTGCCCCTTGGAAATCCGTTCTGAGCGTCAGTTTAATGTACTGATGCTGGTGCCTTTGCAGAACGAGTTAAGTAGGCTCGTGTCACTGGAAAGTGATCTGGTGGAAAGTGAACAAGGGGTAGTCACACAGCGCGTCATTTCTTTTTCTCCGTGGTTTTCGGCGTTATGTCTTTTTGGCGTTTTGATTTTTCGGTATTTAAATTTTTTGGCATTCCAATTTTTCGGCATACTGACGTTCGGCCTTTTCATAATTCGGCCTCGTGATTTTCGGCATTTTGATAGGAACCCGTTAACAGAATCGACTCCATAAAACTTTCCTCCTCGACGGATGTTAACGACATTAATTTCAAGGTTCTTGAAAACATTAAATATCTGCAGTGCTGTGGTGTCAATGATATTTGTTCGGTCCCTCACTGTAGGCCTTGTTCCACAGGATTGGAAAGTGGGGAGGGTTATTCCTATCTTTAAGAAAGGGGACTGGTGCTCACCCCTTAACTACCGTCCGATTTCACCAACTCGCGTATCATCCAAAATTATGTAGCACAATTACTTTCATGTTGCGTGTTCCTTGTAACTAATGATTTTATTCATTCATCGCAACATGGATACAGAAAAGGATTCTCATGTGAAACTCAACTTGCCACAGTTGCCCATGACCTGAATATGAACCTTTATAACAACATCCAAACCGACGTAATCTTCTTAGATTTTGCTAAAACATTTGGCAAGGTTCCTCATCAACGCGTAATGCTCAAATTTTCTAAACTTAACTTAGACCCGCAGTTACTAACATGGATTGATAATTTCCTACAGGATCGCAAACAATTCATAAACGTCAATAACCATTAACCTAACTATGCATCCGTAACCACCTGCGTCCCCAGGGCACCGTGTTGGGTCCCCTCCTTTTCCTTATTTACATTAAGGACTTCCCCTTCTGTTTCCTGCAATATCCGCCTATTTGACGACGATTGTGTTATGTATCGTAATATTACTAATCTTTGTGACCAGGTAACACTTTAAAATGATCTTAATAGTGTTCAAACCTGGTGCGATTTTTGGCAAATATCACTAAATATTAGTAAGTGTACATTAGTTTCTTTTCATCGGCAGTCTAACCCACAAACCTAAAACTATTCTATCAATGAGACCATAATTCCATTAGCACTAAGTTGTAAATACCGAGGTGTGCACTTCTCTAGTAACCTATCTTTTGGACTACATGTTCACTATGCAATTTCTGAGTCTAACCAATAACTCGGACAACTAAAACGTCACCTCAAATTCGCACCATCGAACTGAGTACTTGCCGCCTATAAAACACTAATCCGCCCAAAGCTAGAGTGCGCTTCCGTTATATGGGACCCATTTCAAAATTACCTCAATCATCAATTAGAAGCAATTTAAAATTGTGCAGTCATGTTCATTTTTTCTAGATATTCATATGAAATAAGTGTAACCGGTCTAAAACAACGTGCCCAAGTGGATAACCTACCACTTCGCCGAAAATGTTTTACACTCTAATCCGTTGCAACTCAAGACGACAGGGGGGGGCGAGGAGGAAACATCCTCCTCTCTCCAGTGTTTTGTCTGCTTTTTGCTTTCCGGCCTTCCTTTACCTCGCCCAACCTTCTTGAGTTGCAACGGGCTATAAAAGTTTTTAACAAATTCTGTTACGATTTCCAGCCTAATTCACCGTACATCATGCAATCTGCACGAACTCCTTATTGTACCGGTTAACGTGATGCGCGCCAGAACTGAAACAGTGACCTCGTCTGCTTCATTTTTCCCACGCGCAGGGAAAGAATGGAATGACTTTCCCCACAGCACCGTTCTCATATCTTATCCTCTTCATTTCAAAGAGAAATTGTGGGAAGTCATGCTCACCGCTGCCTCATAGTAGTAAAAAAGGGAAGGGGAATAAAACGAAAGTGCCTTCACAAAGTTTTGTTCTTGATCGATTTCAGTTTAAACATTTATACTTTCTTGTGTCATTTCATTCGCATTATTCACATTTTTTTTTTACTAATTTTTGAAACACCGGTGTTAAAACCTTCTGCAATGCACTCCCTGAGGGAGTCTTGAAGGTCATTTGAAATAAAGAAATTAATGTTAACGCATTATTGACTCCAATCAGGCACTGTGATAAAAGCCAATAATGCCACCAGAATTAAACATATGTCGGTTTTAATGAAGTTGCCAAAGACTAGTCACGTTCGCGCAATTTTTCATCACATCCGTATTTTTTTTTTTTTTGACACATGCTACTTTAAACATATTTAAAGAAGCGATATCTGTATCGTTGATTCGTGCTGTCAGTCATTCAGTGGGAAATGTCTCACCGGCAGGTGACGTGGTGAAGTTGAGCTCGGCAGCGACTTGAGAGCGACCCGCGTCGTTCTCTGCGAACACCTTGGCCCGGTAGCGCGTGTAGGGCAGCAGGTCGCTGAAAGCGAGTCTCATGTCCCCCGTGGTGTGGTTCACCAGTCTGCTCTCCCACGGGTCGGCGCTGTCCAGTTCCAAGTAGTAGCGGCGCACGACGCCGTTGGCAAGTTCACAGGGGACGGGCCCCCAGAAGATCTCGTACTCGTCACCAGTCCCTTTAGAGTAGTTCAGGGCCGTCGGGGTTCCCTCGGGAACTGTACACAAACATCAGACCTAGGTTACCGGTCGTTCTCTTCAGTATTCAGCATGCTGAGTACGATGAAACATGTCGACTCAGGTAAGCACCGTCGAAGATATTAGATACGTTTGCCGATGTACAGATGGCTCTTATGCAGGGTGGAGAGTAAATATCAATATGATTTAAGCCCTGATTTCAACGAAACCATGGTTTCGTTGAAATCATCATAGTAAAACTGCAGTTTTACTATGATGATTTAAATCAAACCTTTCCAAAAAAAAATTTCGGTATAAATTTCTTATTTCCTGAATGTCTATCATTTGATGCATTCCATGTGCATGTGTTTTGCATATGAACCAAATAATCATTAAGCAAGAAATATTTATATAATACTGAACACGAGCAAAAAGAAGTGCTCCTCTGAGCATTTGGAGCGTCGAATTTGATTTGTACCTTCTACTTCGTTCTCCGGCTACGGAATGTCATACTGCAACAAAATCTGAACGCAAAAGAAAAAAAAACGAAAACTAAAAAGTAATGTCCGATTTCATTAAATTCAAAATTCAACAGAAAAATAAAAAAAAAATGTTTTCCTATCTCAAACAAGTCAAAGTGTTTTTATCTAGTATCGCGGAGATTCTAGCAATATCAGGTTGTAATTAAACGGTACTTTAGATTTACAGTATTAATTTCTTCCGCATTGTTATCAGTGATCGGATGAATTGATCAATCAATCGACCTTGTTGAAACATACATTTAGTGGTGAAGAGCCATTGTTTTATATAGCTAGATCGATTCAAAATAAAATGAAATCTGATTTAAATCGAATAAATCGGATTTATTTTATGCTTTCCAACCCTGGTCTCTAGTACAGGAAAGAAGAAAATATCCGACCGTCTGTCGACAACAAGTGGAGAGCCCATCACTATGCAATCTATTCAGGGTAGTACATCCAGTTAATGAGGAGGCCCAAAAATGGGCTTCCTCGGTGTTTAGCGTTTAGAGCGTACTGAATTTCAAGAAAACTCGACCTCTAGATTCCAGGCTGAGCAGGGGCCTCGACTGAACAAGCGTTCGCCATAAAGCAGGTGCACGCTCGATGCCAGGAGCACGTACTCGCATAGTCTCAACAGCACAATCCACTTTTGGTGAAGCCTACAGCCTGATACGCAACTCTAAAGGCGCTGTCACGTTGAGAAAACAGTTGGACAACTCTGTCCATCAACACGAGGTCAACATGTTGTCGGCAACCGTGTCAGATTGAGGCAACAGCAACCGTCAGGAAACACGTTTTTTTCTGCCCAACAACTGTCTTCACCGATTTGTTGTACGACAGTCGTCGAACACCGTGTCACACCGCGCTGAAGGCGCGCCAACACAGGGAACACTCCGCCATCTTGATTGTTTACCTTCGTTCGTAGTGACGCGGTTGCGCAAGAAAAGGGACTCTACAAAGTGCTAGTGCGTTCGAAGGGCCGGGAATTACCAAGGAACGACATCATCCAGTGACTGTGATTAGAAAACTTGACAGGGGGAGTATTTTCCACTCTTTATTTTACCAAAATGTTCTTTATTCGCTGACGAAGCAGCTAGCCCAAACCGAGGAAGATGAGATCGTTGCTATGTTCGCGATTTACGGCACCGAATTAAACGTTTCTGTCCGGTTCTGTCTTTCGTGTCATTCCTATCTCTAGTGTAAAATTCAGTGAACACCGGCAGTACCCCAAAATGTTTTTTGTAGTTTGGTGTTGAGCTAAACTGACAGTGTTTTTTTTTTCTCTCTTTTTAACTGCGACACCGACACGATCGGACTTCATAACGATCGGTGAGATAAATATTTTTCGACGCTATTTTACATTTCCGCCGGCTATGTGACCGCTTCATTCCCCAAAACGTCCTGGGTATTTTTTTTTTTTTAACAATTCAGATGTCTGGCGGCGACTGTTTTCAAGTTCCAAGCATCAGCAATGATGATCAGACGGGTCGTTTTCGCGCTTCGATTTTTTAATGGCTCGCTTCCGTGGATGATTTTCATAATTTGTTTTTTTTTAACGGGTGAGTAGGCATGCGATTTTATTTCGCAAGCAGTAATGCTAGCTATTCTTTGGGCAGTTCTAATTTCAGCAACCGTCTGAACGTTTACGACCGTAGCTGTGATTATTTCTACAGTCGCTTTCCGTAATTACGCAGTAAAAACATTCATAAACCTATTTTAGCTGCACGCCAGCCTTAAATATTGTTAAATAGCGTTTTCCAGGCCTTTATTTGAGTAAGCTCTTAAATACACACGTAAGGAATAAAAAAAAAATAAAAAAATTGCAATTAAAGTTATCTGTGCTGTCAACTTGTATGAACGGCACGAATCGCTTATCCACTCATATGGGCAACACGCGTCGTCCAAAAAAACAAAACAACGTTGCTGCTGTTTTTGTTGCCGGAAGCTGTCACATCGAGGCAACAATGTTACTGTCGCTCGTGTTGCGGACTTTGCCGGATGTGACAGGTTTGTCGGGCAACAGGGTGACCAAGAACAAATTTGGCCAAGTCTTGATGAACATGTCGTATTGCTGTCGCCGCCATGTTTCTTCAGTGTGAGTGCCTTAAAGCCCTGTCACACTGAGGCAACACGACGGCTACAGCAACACAACACGTTGTACAACAGTCGGGAAACTTGTTGCTCGCTCCTTGTGTTGTCCGACAAACCTGTCACATCGCGGCAAAAGCAGCACAACACGGACGACAACTAAAATGTTGCCTCGGTATGACAGCTTTCGGCAACAAACACACGAGCAACTTGTGTTGGACAACGCTTGTTGCCCTGATCGCTGACTGAGCGAATTTGGGGCCGGCAACACGACAAGAGATAGCTTGCGTGGCATAGCTAGTTCCCTATTAATAACGTCGTACTTAAATGAAGGCTTCGAAAACGTTATTTAACAATAATTAATGCTGGCGTGCAGTTAAAATACTTTTTACTGCGCAATTACGCAAAAGCGATTGTCGAAATGGTCACAGCTACAGTCATGAACATTCACGCTGGTGTAGAAATTAGAGCTGCCGAGAGACCAGCTCACACTACTGCTAGTGAAATAAAATGGCATGCCTACTCACCTGATAAAGTATCATAAAAATAATCCAGGAAAGCAAAGATTAAAAAAATTGAGGTAATAAGACGACACCTTTGATCATGATTGTTGATGCTTGGAACTCGGAAAGAGCCACTATCAGACACCTGATTTGTTTAAAAAGTATCCTGGACGTTTTGGGTGAATGAAGCGATCACATAGCAGGCGGTAGACAAATAGACGGCGTTGAAAAATATTTATTCCACCGATTGTTATGAAGGCCGATCGCGTCGTTGTCGCAGTTTTTAAGCACTGTCAGTTCAGCGAACACCAGGCTACGAAAGACGCTTTAAGGTATTGCCGGTAGTAACTCAATTTTACAGTAGAAATGGGAATTGCATGAACGAAAGAACCGGACAGAAATACTCCATTATCTTTTCTTTGGTTAGGGTTACCTGCTTTGTCAGAGAATGAAGAACATTTTGATAAAATAAAGGGTGAAAAATACTCCCCGTGTCAAGCTTTCTAATCCCAATCACTGGTTGATATCTCGTGGTGTTCTCCAGCTCTTCGAACGCACTAGCACTTCTTAGACTCATTTCCAGTGACTCCGCGCCGCACACTAACGAAGGTAAACAGTCAAGATGGCGGAGTGTTCCCCGTGTTGTCCCCGCAGTCAGCGCGGTGTGACAGGGTTGTCGGACAACATGAGTTCTTCGTGTCGCCGGATAGAGTTGTCCCACTGTTGCCTCAGGGTGACAGGGCCTTTAAGCAGACAGCGTTAACTATTGGGAGTGTGGCGCGCTCCGCTTTGGACTTTGTGCTTATTCTGTGCTAATCGGGAAACCTTTAAGGTACCATGGCTAGAGCGTGATGCTATCGAATACAAACTGGTAGTAGCGCGCAAAAAATACACAAAGGGAGGAATAGACAGGACGAGCGCCGAATTTTCAACTGAACGTTTAATGAAACGAAAACATCGAGGTAAACAACCGCACAGTTATAGCGTCAAAACGTGCTTAAAAAGTTACTTATTTCTTGTGTAAATACACTGACGTTTGACTGACACAAATATCGCCCTCCTTTCCTATCTTGTTGGCTTCCAGCGATTCCCTTGCAGTTTTGTTACCCCTTTTGCCCAAAATCGTGATGCTGTCAAATTTCGGCTGACACATACATGTGACACAGTGCAAAGGAAGATGTCTTCGCGCGACACTCTGGGCGACTACAATTTACACACGAATGTCAAGACGGCATGTTCTTGCAATTTCTTGACCTAAATTTGAAGTTCACGGAGCGCCATGTTTGTCCGTTCTAATAGCCTCGCACTAAGATAGGACTCTTGCCTTTTGATTCTTCTCACTCGAATTTAGTTAAAAAATACATCGCGTCGTCGTGTCTGCTGGTAGCCCTAGAGAAGTCTTGCTACCATACTCCACAGGGGAGCTTTGGGAGGCAGGTTGAACGACTTAGCGCCGCGGGCTTCCCAGCTTCAGTTTTGTTGGCGATGGTGGAAAAGATATCTTTTACAATATGAAAAAGATAGCGGGGCACTATACGATGTGCCCGTTGTCTTTTCGGCGTCAAGTAAGGTGTCGCAGTTATGCCCCAGAGTGGCTGACAGAGGTGGGAGAGGCAACAAATGTGCAATAAATTACAGGAATAAATACGTTGAATGCGCAGTCGCGGTGGTCTATTGTAGTCCCCTAAGCTAAGGCCGAGTATACATCGGCCAAACTGGCCGATGTGTTAATGATCGAGCACGAGAATATGCACTTTCGCTGCGATCTACCACTGAGGGGCACTGTGCCACATGCATGTGTCAGCCGAAATTCGACAGCACAATTTTGGGCAAGGTGCTGAGAGAACTGCAAGGGAATTGCTGGAATCATTGGAGATAGGAAAGGAGGGTGAAAATTGTGTCAGTCAAACATAGGTGTTTTTACACAAGAAATAAATAACCTTTTTGAATACGTGTCGACGCTATGAAGGCGTGGTTGGTTACCTCAGCGTTTTCATTAAACGTTCAGTTGAAGTTCGGCGCTTCTCCTGTCCATTCTTCCCTTCGTCTGTGTATTTTTTGCGCGCTGCTACCAGTTCGTAATCATTAACCAACTCGCCTGCATCGTTACATCGGATTAGCTATCGAATGAAGGCTCAGAAGGGACGCGTTTGGATAGAAGCGAATAAGCTGGTTTCCACAAGACGCGATTTCAGAAGGGCGCGACCACTTACCGGCTTGTTCCGTTGTGAAGTTGGTCGTGAACTCTGGACCGGGTTTGACGGTCACAGCGTGTACAGAGATGGTATAGGCGGTGTATGGGCGTAGCCCTTCGAGGTTGACGCGCCGCGACGACATGGGCACAATTAGTTTGGTCTCGGTTTGTTCGATCGGACTGCACGGGAGGACCAGGCGCAGTGGTCTGAAAACCATTCCGTAATCACGAATGCGGCCATTGGGCGTGGCCGGTGGTAACCAGGTGAAGGTCGCCTGCCGTGCGAAGCTTCTTGTCATCTGAAGTTGCCGAACTTCGCTGGGCGCTGCATGGAAAAAGAAATAACGCAGGAGTCACCCTCTGGTAATTTTCCTTTGTTCGTTGGCTCTTTCATTATACTATGTTTCTCTTGAACTGGAGTGCTTTAAGCAAGTGCGGTTAGCTTTTGCCTGTGTCTCACAACCGTCTGACGTTAAATGGTTTGAAAATGCAGACTTGTACGTAGTTCAACTACTCTAGTCAAGTTACTGTGGTTAAACTACTTTTATTAGTAGTTTAGTTACTTTCAATTACATTTTCATTTCGGTAATTAGTAGTTCACTTTAATTACTTTTTCCGAGTAACTTCTACTCAAATTACAACTTACTTTCGAATTTTAGTGGTTGCTTTGCCTAGAGACAAATATTCCTGCACAAAAGAGATAAGATGTTGGAAGATCAGCTGATAATTGCAAAGAGGGGGAAGCATGTGGCGTAGGAGGAGGGGGAGGGGGAAGAAGAAAGTGGTTTGGAGAGTCCTAAACCCCCCATAATCCTCACTATCCTCCCACTCCAACAAACCTGGTAGGAGGAGCGGAGAGCGAACAGACACGACGCAAGAGAGGCCCAGTAAATGAGGGATTAGCGCCGAAAACTGGCGTTTCGTTGTGTCCCGAAGCTCAAGGAGACTTGACCCGTTCGAAGAAAGGGCTGGTCCCCGCTTCTCCCAAACGTAGGAACTCTCGCCCACTACAGGAGGTGTACACACTGCATCCTCACTTACGGGAGGCAACAAAATGCAGCACTCGCTCTGGAGCTCATCTGGTGCTCCCGTAGTTTGTGCTGTACACGAAGAATCGCGTGCTCAAGGGCAAAGCAAAGGTAACCTTTTTGCGTCACCTTTCCTCCCAAAACTCAGAATATGCAGATCTTCAAAGATTCGAAGATCGCTGAGAAACCTTAGTAATTCCCCCCACGTTTTTGTATAAAAAATTAAAAAAAAAGCAAGCTGTGTTGGGAAGTGCTCTAAGTACATAGTACTTGAAGGGGTCCATGAAACGATTTCCCTACTTCTTCCTCCTTAGCTTTAATCCTCAACTCAAATGCGAATTGTGCAATCACGTCGCCGTGACATTCTTCGGCACCGGTGCGATGACTACTTCCACCGTGCTTTTTATGCACACCATAGAACTTGTCATTCCCCAGTGACGATAAGTTCCGTCAGGGAACTCATTGGCCACGAACACGAATCTGAATATTCGTCAACGGATTTATTGTTAACGAGCGCATACGTCCGAGTGACGCAGTTCTCGTGTTCAATGCGTGAGCTGGGCTCGGCTGACGTCAGGTTGGCGCCGCTGACGCGCTTTGGGAACCGCGGATGTATCATAGTGAAAAGCATACCTCGGCAAATCTCACTCATGAGGGCCCTCACTCACCCTCACTCACCCTCACTCACCCTCATCTTCACAGGTGAGGTGAGGGTGAGTGAGTTTCTGAACCAGGAAAATTCATGAGTGTGAGGGTGAGTGAGGGCCGTGAGGGCCGTGAAGGCTGTGAGGGCGGTGAGGGCCGTGAGGGCCGTGAGGGCTGTGAGGGCGGTGAGGGCCGTGAGGGCGGTGAGGGCCGTGAGGGCCGTGAGGTTGGTGAGGGCCGTGAGGGCGGTGAGGGCCGTGAGGGCGGTGAGGGCCGTGAGGGCCGTGAGGGCGGTGAGGGCCGTGAGGGCCGTGAGGGTGGTGAGGGCCGTGAGGGCCGTGAGGGCCATGCAACTCGGAGCAATTCGAATCCGTTTGAAGCGGCTGCATGCAATCAGGGACGCAAAATTTTCACGTGATACCTCGTGCCGGTGATGATGACACCGAAAGACTTGGTTCTGGTTTGAAATCGATCGTTTTTTTTGGAAATAAACTGTTTCAGAAAGGTGCATTAGTATTCTTAACGAGATTTAAATGCATAAAAACACGTTTATAACGCGTAATTGTGTCTAAATAGTGCAAGAAAATAAAATTTTATGATGACGATGGCAAATTGCAGCAATTCGTTGCTGCGTGTGATCGCGGGCGGCCCGTGTTGCTGGTGTTGCGACGTAAAGTTTCTGGGCGAAATTGCCCCATCTGAAGCTGGCCTGAGTGGCGTGAGGGCCATCAGTGCGTGAGGGGCGACAGGGGTGTGAGGGCCGCAAGGCCGGTGAGGCGCGTGAGGGCGGTGAGTGGCGTGAGGGCGGTGAGTGGCGTGAGGGCGGTGAGTGGCGTGAGGGCGGTGAGTGGCGTGAGGGCCGTGAGGGCGGTGAGGGCCGTGAGGGCGGTGAGGGCGCGCGTGAGTGGCGTGAGGGCTATGAGTGCGTGAGGGCCGTGAGGGCGGTGAGGGCCATGAGGGCCGTGAGGGCCGTGAGGGCGGTGAGGGCGGTGAGGGCCGTGAGGGCGGTGAGGGCCGTGAGGGTGGTGAGTGGTGTGAGGGCCATGAGTGAGTGAGGGGCGTGAGGGCCGTGAGGGCGGTGAGTGCGTGAGGGCCGTGAGGTTCAGTGAGGGTGAGTGAAGGGCTGAAGGTGAGTGTGACTGTGAGGGTGAGGGTGAGTGAGGGGCTGAAGGTGAGTGTAGCTGTGAGGGTGAGGGTGAGTGAGGGGCTTAGGTAAGTGTGGCTGTGAGGGTGAGGGTGAGTGAGGGCGACCTAAAATGCCGACCTCTGGTGAAAAGGCGGAGAGCTTTCGAAGGAAAGAAAGTACAAAATATTCCCCTATATTTTCAAATGTTCGTACCGAAAAGCTGGATTTTGACTTTCTACCCTCTTTCTTTTGGCCAACTAAACGATATGCGAATAGTAAAGTCCCGATTTAAAATCATTTATCCCAGCCCCAAATTCGTTTCATGGCCCCTTTAAAGTACTACTGTTTAGAATACTTGTACTTTACTTGAAGTAAATTCTTTGAGCGTGCACAGTGCGCTGCAATATGAAAGACCCACTCGGAGCGCGTGGCCGAGCCGGTGGCTGGGGGGTGCTGCGAGCGCCTTGGGCGATTCCATTCTGCTCCGAGGGGAGGACACTCACTCGGGCGCGGGGCGGGCGGGCGGTAGGGAAGGCGGGAAGCGCTTTATTGGTTTTGGTTTCGATTTTACGGAAAGAAGCGCTTCATCTGCGTCTTGCTGCAGCTGCTTAAGAATTAAATGGGAATATCTTTATTGAGTTCTCAAACAATTCGTCTACATCGTTTGTGCTCCCTTCTTGTCAAAAGCCACGAAACACAACGTCATAATTAATGGATTTTAATGAACGGGATACGTAAGTCTCTATTTAATTCTAGCATTGTCATTGTTTTGAAAAAGCACAGCAAAACACAGGACCTCGCCTGTGGTTTTTCTTTCCATTGTGTTTAAAAGAATGAGTGCATATGCAACATGTCAGCATTTATTCAACAAAAAATCGCGGCACCTGCGTAAAACAAAGTAGAATCTGCGTCTGAAACATTTTGAAACATCAGTGTCCTCCCTCTCTTGTTACAACTTCGTTTAGTCTTCGTGGCATGGAGGTATACAAAGAGGTCGCCAGGTGATCACGCCGAGCGAGAGAAGTTCGCTCGTCTTGGACAGCCTGCCAAAGCGCGTCACGCAACGAATCAGCGAGCCGTCTCTTGGATAGGCGTTTTTTCATCAGGCCCCATACATTTTCAATGGGATTCATATCCGCGCCTTTAGGTGGCCAGGGCCTTTCCTCTATGCACAAGTCGTCCAGACAGCGTCGGACCCGTCGTGCCGTGTGCACGGGATTCCTGTCCTGCTGGAGCAGAAAGTGTCCATCCGAATGCGGTCCACCGAGCAGAAAAGGCAGCATGATGTGCTGTATACCGTCAAGGTGGGCCTCAGTATTGAAAGAACCGTTGACCCTGTGTAGCGCGCCTAAACCGTCGAGTGTCAACATGCCCGATATGGTTACGGTACAGCGTCTGCTTGCAGCAACCTGCTGAATGTATTGAAGGTCGTATCTGAAGCGAAAAGCGTACTAAAGACATGCATTGTCTGAAGAAAACATCTTTAAGAACCGAGGTTACTGAGCTGACAAAAACAGCCCCTAATACGGCTTCTATCGAACAAAATCTAGATGCCTTTAGATTGCAATTGGGCATTACTTTGTTGGTTTCATCCCGTGACTTTGCCAAAACGCCCTAAACGGTTAGCGATGGACTGATAAGCAATTGCGGTGGTGAATTTGTAGCTTGTCTGAATCGATCACGTTTCAGGTTATGTACCACGGAATAGCGAGCAAACAATGACTGCACTTAATGCGCGAGGGTGTAGGCGATTTCGAATTGATTGAAATATAAATAAATGGCACATTTTTACTTCAATTAATTAAATTCACTAGCTGTTTCCGCCACTGCGTTACACTAAGGAGCGGCTAGTGCATCTACTTGGAACTATTTAATTACTTACGTATGGAGATCGTGATGAAAAACATTATGTATTTAACCAACATCTAAATATTTACGCCGCTTTGACGTTAAACGGGAATGAAGTTTTAGTATAGCGTTAACCCATGCAGACGGGCCTCCACACTTCCTGCCTCTGGTCCCATCGGCTTGAGGAACTTGACTCGTCTGCGAAAACGACGAGTTTCCACTGGTCGTCCCCCCAGCCGGCGTAATGTTGAGTGAACTGGAGGCGGAGTTGCCGATGTTATTGGCTAAACAGTGGCTTGCGGCTGGCTACTCGGCATTTAAGCCCGGTACATCGCAGACGTCTCGCTATCGTCGATTTCGATATGCTAAGAGACAGCTCTGCCCTCAGTTCCCTCAAAGTCATGAAAGGGTTGTCAACCATGGCTGCTACAATCAGCATGTCTTGGTGCTCCGTCGCGCCCTTGGGCGCAAGGCACGCGAGGCATCTGCAATCCTTCCTTCTTGTCGGTAGGCGTTTATCCACCTTCGCACAGATTTGCGTGCGTGGCCTACTAGGAATTGCTGCCTGCGACACCCCCCATCTTGGCCAGGGCGATTATTTTGGCCCTGTCGAAGGGCATGATCCGTGCCATCCATCTGAGGCCCCTGAAAGTGGAAAAGTAGAGCGACAGAAACAACGAACGAGAGGAGAGGTATGTAACGGGCGCCCCGCTGCGGCGAGACGCCGAAACATACTTGTACCGAGCGATGAAATGTCTGCTTGAAGATCCAATCTTCGACGTATCTTATCCCCCATGATATGGGGCTTCGATCCAACTTTCGTTTTTGTTTATTTGTCCAGAAAATATTGATAAACAAAAAACATGTGATCACAATGCTTGTTTCGAGACTTTTTGACAAAACAAGTAGTATAGGCAAATTGTCCGTGAACTGGATAAAGATGTTTCCATTTAATCGTTATGCAGCTGCAGCAAGATACCGAATGAAGCGCTTTCCTCCGTAAAACCGAAACCAAAACCTGTTAAGCGCTTCCCGACTGCCCGCCCCGCCCGAGTGAGTGTCCTCCCCTCGGAGCAGCATGGAATCGCCCAAGCCGCTCGCAGCGTCCCCGCCAGCCACCGGCTCGGCCACGCGCTCCGAGTGGATCTTTCATATTGCAACGCACTGCTTATTCTTTACTAAAGTATTTCTTTTTTAAATGCGAAACATTAACTGTCTCGTGGAGCGAGCTGACGTCATCAGTTTGAAGCGCGAAAACGGCTCCTGGTTTTCGCGATCCCAATATGAGCGATTCGCCTTCGGTTCCATTGGCTGGCTCGCGTCGACGGGGCTCCCACTGGCCTCTGCGCCATGGCCTCCGAGATCCCGAAGCGCGAGCGCGCTAGTACGCAGCAGACGACAAAGGGAGCGGACGAGCAGACGACAAAGGGAGTGGACGAGCGGCTTGCATGCTTTCGTATTCACAACTCATAAGAAATGCTTGGGTGTACTCGAGCTTTTTTATGGTACTTTTCGAGGAAAGTAAAACTCCCCATTTCAATGCACATTCCCTGAATTTGAAATAAAAAAGAAAGATCGAGGTACACCTAGGCATTCCTCGTGAGTTGTGAATGCGAAAGAATGCAAGCCGCTCGTCCGCTCGCTTTTTCGTCTGCTGCGTACTTTTCGTCACCGGTCGGCGCGTGTGCTCCCCTGGTGACCTTTCAACATGGAGAATAGAAGGGTAGGAGAGGGCATGACGTCAGCCGCGTAGCCTCCACAAGCCATGCTCCCTTGACGCCTCGCCTCTTTCTCATTTTCCTCCTTACTCTCCTCACTTATCAGCCCAACATTACCACATCACGTGACCGTAGCTAGCCTTCGTCTAGCCTTCGATCTGATAAAACCTGCTGGACGGAGCCCGCGCAAGCCTGCAAGGAGTCCTCCTACAATCAACCATCCATCTCACACGTGACGTGTCACGCACACCAATCGCCAGAGAGATCTGCGGTCACGCTGGGCACAATATCGTTTAAACTTTTTATGTCTAGGCTTCGCCAATATTGCAACGTGCCCCCTCCTTGTACTTCTAACCTCCTCGCCTTAGAAGCTCCGCGCTGATGGACACGCAGCGCCATGGGGTGAGCGGTCGTGAAACTGACGAGCGCAGCGGCCAATGGGAGCCCCGTCGACGCGCGCCAGCCAATGGAACCGAAGGAAACTATCTGCCGTTTTCGCGCTTCAGACTGATGACGTCAGCTCGCTTCTTGAGACAGCTGATGCGCATTAAAAATGGCGTATCGTCGTGTGAAAACGCGCTCTTTCGAGACGTCATCTGGTCATTTCTCTAAGTGAAGTGATGGTGGCTATAAGACCGACACAAATAAGTGCCTTATAAGTTGATTGTGTCAACTTATAAGGCACGTCTCGAGAGTAAAACAACTAACATACTCTGTTGCGACTTGACTATATACAACATTTGCTGTCATTTACATAAAAAAACTGATGCAACTCCGATTACCTCTAGAGCAATGTATACCAGTTTAAAAAAAAAAACTGTATAGGATATGAAAGGGCATAATGAAAGATTGTGTTAAAAGTACTTATACTTTACCTTGAAATATTGTGAACTGATAGTACGTTACCTGAAGTACATTGCACGCGCTGTACTTACTACTTTACTTGAAGTACATAACCTCTCATTTACTTTGTACTTTACTTCAAGTACTTTTAGATGTACCTTAAGCAACACTGTAAACAAGCAAACACCCTCTAAAAAATCAAGCTCAGGCAGTGCTAAACCTCAAAGTAGAAATGACACATTCGCAGTACATCATTGACCAAACAAACAAAAAACAAAAAAAGAAACAATTAGGCACGCAGAAGCAGAACCAGCTATTAAAGCATTTCTGTGAAAAAACAAGCCGATTCATATTTGGCTAGCACAATTTAGATAACAGATCAAAACCTATGTGCTTTCTTGTTACCTTAAAAAAACATATAAAAGTAACTTCAAAAGTAAATTGCTACTTTATTACGGTAATTAGTAATTTTCTCAATTACGAAATACTAATTACTTTTTTTCGAGTAACTTGTACCTGTCTGGAAATATGACAGGGTATACTGCTTCAGGTGTTTCCGTCCCAGTCTTGCAGATTGTCCAGCGTGTGTAAGGCGGCTAATATTCTGCCGCTTCCAAAAGTAAGGAAGTGGCCGAAAGCTGCTGGAACGTCATATTATGCCGCCAAATCTGCCGTTCAACATCTAGCGTTCGACACTTATCGCCCCTGCGTCGGCAGCCCCGCTGAACTTCTATAAGGCCAGCAAGTGTTCTAATATGCGCCTTTGGCGCATTGGAACGCGAAGAGGGGCACGCTAATCAAAGAAAAAAAACATAGAACGCGCAGATAAGGCGCGATGACAAGAGAGCGAAGCTCGCACCAACATTGCTTCAAGCCGGGAGGAAACATGCGCACGTGGCCACATTTGGGGGGAAACAAACGCACGAGATGCGCGAGAAGCAGACGACCTTGCACGCCGTATAGGGAGTATTCACTGGCGGCCATATCTGTGTGCTCGGCTGCTGAGAGCGTGCTGACGGCGAGCTTCCATAGTTCTTTTGCAACGTTCATTTCACACCGTCAAGATTGCCGGTCTTCGCAGGCTATTAATGTAAGCTCGTTCTGAGCATGCGCCCTAAGCATCGCCCTCAAATATGGCGTCCAGTGTATGCTCCCTATAGATAGTCGTGGACGTACCGTCCTCAGCGGACCTGACTGTCCACAGTCTCGTCCACCGACTCGATGTACCCTCGGGCGTGTCCAGACGGAGCCTAATGGTCAGCTCCGTGAAGGGACGCGTGGGCACGACGAATCGGTCGGTGGCATTCACACCGGGTTTGGTCAGGTTGAACGACTCGGTGGTCCCGTTCACTTCCAGGGTGACGTTGGTGCTCCAGCAAAGCCACGACTCTCGAGGTGGGTTCTGCACACGTGCGACGCCAAGTGCGACAAGCTTTGGAGTGCTGTTGACTAGTAAATTAATCTCGAAAATTGCACAACCGAGCGAGTGAAGTGTAAAGCATGAACTAAACAAGTCCGGAACAAGGTCCGCACTCTAAAAATATATATATATATTTTTTAAAGGTTTTTTGGAAGTTTGAAAACTCTTTCAGGCTCGTGAAGAACGGTTTCGACTCAAGCCCTACCGCCTCCTCGCGCACTAGAAAGGGAACTGGGCGATGAATGACTATTTCGGATAAAAAAAGGTGCGTAAAGGGCGCGAAACACAGACGGCAGAATCGTCCGATCCGACGTCCGATCCGACAGTTCGAACGCCGCTCCGAATTGCCGCACGCGACAGTTTGAGGCACACGCTTCCGACCTTGCATGCGACACGACGATCCGTTCGGCTCCGCCCAGGAGATCCAAGCGCTCCAGCGGAGGTACGCGTTCCTATACAGGGTATAGATCTCTGGTCCCAGATTGACGGTTCAGCTCGCACGAGCGAAATTAGGAGCTCGTTCTCGCTAGCGCGTGCATTCTTTTCTGGGGCTATCTTTCTCGAATGTGTCACCGGGATTCATCGCCCAGGTCAGTCCCGTTTTCTTGCTCGTCTCGCGAGACCCATTACGTCATCATAACGTTCGCGCTAGCTTTGCTATCATTGGCTGGACGCTTCCGACAGTCCATCTGCCGTGCGAAACTATCTGGCATGTCGGACGCACGCCGGATCGCCGTTCCGACGTCCGAAGCGACCTAACTTTTCGGATCAGGCAGTCGTATTGCCGAATCGGACGTCGGATCGGATGGATTTTACGTGCATGTGCCTCGCGCTTTAAACAAGCCTTTATGGATTTTTCACGAAGAACTCTTTTCGGGGGTACTTAAAATAATTTTTCAGGGTGCAAATATATACAAGCCGAAGAACCCCAACGAGTTCTTTTACGACCAGATTTTTTTTAGAGCGCAGAAGCCGCAAAATTCTTGCGGGCTGCGTGACGTCACCGGTGATGTTTTGCAGTTTCCAGACCCGCAGAGGGGGGGGGGGGGGGGGGGCAGTTTTTTTCCCCTCCCTGTCGCCCCGCAAATGCTTTCAAAGTCCAATCAAAAGGGTTTGGGAGCCCCGCTCTATTTTTGTGTCGTGTAACGGGCGAGAACGAAAAAATTCGGCAGAAACACTTAAAACTGCATACGTGTGGGAATTCGAAAGCATTATAGTTCCTTGCACGCACTAGGCACGCCAGCCGGAACCTTGGAGTCGACGTGGCGTCGAGCAAGCGTGCTCGTCTCGCACCCCAGAGGCCTGGGTTCGATTCCCGCCCAGACCGAAGTGTACCAAATTTGCTTTTCGAAGCCATTAATTTACTTTGTTTACAGGAACCTCCTGGGGATTTTTTACGTATTTTTACTTTTTGCGCCGTCGGCCATTATTGATACAATCGCTCGGTCACGCCGCCGACGCCGCCAGACTTTCGCGCGATAAGGCGTATAACGGTTTTGCATAAAGAAAAAAAAAAAAAAAAAAAGACGCGATCGCCTTCTTATGTGATTAGCTCGGCTTGGAAAAGTAGCGACATCCTTTGAAGAATGCCGCCTGCTATCTTGGGCCAAAGCAGGCGGCGCTACCGTCGACGCACGGGTGTAAAAAAAGCAAAACATAAAGATAAAAGGTGTGCGCATCAGAGTAGGAGGGAGAAGGAATGCCAATGCTGTCGAAGTGTAGTGCATGCTATGAGCTCATGTCACCAATCAAATAACGCCGACTGTGCAACGTCACGGCTTTCATCGTTTTTCTTTGAGCACATCCTTCGAGGCTGGTAGTCCGTGACAGTGAGCTTTTAGCCTGTTTGTGTGTATTTGCTTGTTTTTCAGCCTTTGACTGCGCTCTGACTCAAGTATAGGAAGGCTGTCTGCTATATTGGGCAAAACCAGGCGGTGCCACAGTCGACGCGCGAGTGTAAAAAAGTAAAACATAAAGATAAAAGGTGTGCGTGTCAGAGCAGGAGGGATAATATGTCGCTGCCGTTTTTATTCAGAGGCATTAGCTCGGCTAGTTCTTCAAACCTTCCAGACTGAACCGCAAAATTAGAGAGTTTTCGTAGACCATTTTCCCACCTCGCTCTTCGGAGCGAAGACTCCATTACTGCACGAGCGCGGCGCATGCCTTGCCTTCAGAGTCCCGGAACTTGTAGCAGTTTGTGGAGGACTTTGCGGGACTACGGAAACGACCTACAAAAACTCTCTATTAGGGAGTTTTTGTTGATCATTTCTTGTGTCCCGCACCGCTTTCCGCAACCCGCTACGATATCTGGAACTCTGCAGTCAATGCTAGCGGCGCGCATGCGCACTAGCGGCGTCTTCGTTGCGGAGAGCGGAGCGGAATAGGGAGAACGATATACGAAAACTCCCTCTCCAAACGGGTAGCGAAATTTGCGAGGGCATCGCGGTTTCTATGTCCCGCAACCAGCAACCCACAATCTTATTTCGTTTGAACCAGCCTTCAGTCTCCTCCGAGACGTCTTTAGGGGGTGAATCAATTTTCAATGATTACTGGGTGATTTCAGATAAGATCGACCAAAGGATGGCTAGTCGACATTTTCAAATCAACTGATGTTTTTATATGTTATTGGATAGTGTCTGGTATGAACGAATCCAAACTTAGTTTTGACTAGAAAAAATACTTGGGGACAGGAAAAATCGTAAGGCATGAGGTGGTGGACAGTTGCATTAACGCGCACTGATGGAGGGGGCCCGTTTGAGAGTGAATAACTAAAGCGATAACATTAGGAGAACTCTAATACGTTTTAGGCGCAAACTATGGGTATAGCTTGCTTATAATATAAAGTAATCATATTTATTTAAAATTTATTTATTTTTCTAAAAATTGACAAACATGCCTGCTCAAACGACAAATGGCAAATTTTGGAGGTCTGTATCTCATGAAATAATTTAATCATTATGATATAATTTGCAGATATTATTCTACTAATATATAGCTAATATTTAAAAAATAACTAAGGTATCTGTGTGATACAATAGTTAGGATATATTTAGTCAAACATGGAAAAAAAATCAAACAAAGAAAAATTCCGATGCGAATAAAAAAAAAAACACCACCCTCGATTTTTTTTAAATTTAGGTAACCTGTTATACTCTATTTCGGCATTCATTTCCGTTAAAAACATGTTGCATCATTTTATTGAGAAAGAAGATACAACTCCCCAAAGTAGGGTCCTTTTTCAAAGCCTACACTTAGCAGTGTTTTATACAAGAACTGACTCTGAGTTCCAGTTTCATGAAACCAACACACATCTTTTATATATTTTTATTCAGATGAGGCCAATGATAACTAAAGAAATCGTTCACACACTTAAATTAAGGAGAAACTAGTGTATACAAAGAGGTATCATATTACGGACTAGTGATCCGAGAAAAGATCATGCAGCCATCGGCCACTAGGAACTTTGTTTACCTTATTCTCCTACGACACTATATGCTATTCCCTCTTCCGCTCTACCTTCATCTCTCTCTCTCTCTCTCTCTCTCATATATATCCCTGATATATATCCAGAACAAAAACATGTTCAAGCATTCCCTTTCTGCGTGGTAGTGTTCTGTGGCTAGCAAAAATCATTTCCTCGCTAAGCTCACGATTATGGCAAAATAGTTGCCGGAAACCGCAGACGACACTCGTCGCTAGTTCTGGCAAAACGGCCGATACAATCTTTTTTTCGCATTTCCCCGCTCGCTGTCAAGGACAAGGGGGTTCGCTTCAACCAGCAAAACATGGCCGCCGACGCCTGTTTACTGAGCAGTCATGCCTGTCACCATCTCACTCGCAGGCGTCACGGGCGATAATATCAGGCACAAAGGGGCACACCAACCGGCAGCATTATCCCCAAATACTCGAGCCTCGCGTAAATACATAGAGTGTAAACGCTGTCGCCATGTTATCGTAGTAAGACCGCCCCCCCCCCCCTCCCCCAACGGGGGACTGCAGTACGCGACGGCGTACTAACACAACGGCGACGATATCGACATCGCGGGCTCCGAATTTTCCCATAGTTCTACTCCACGGGCATTTCTCGAAACGCTTGATATTGTGTACGCCCGCCTGGAAGGATTTCAGGCGCGTAGTTAAGATAAGGCGGTTCTCCGCGGCAAAAGAAAGCAATTTCACAAAAGCTTAAAAGCGGCGGCGACGCGTGTGCGGTGAACGCTTGTAGTTTTGGTGTAGACAGGGTGTGTGTGTTCTCGTTGTTGACACCAGCCGGCGATAAGGCACTGCAGGCGGTAGCTCAGTACAGCAAGGGCTAATCCGAGTGACCATCAACGTAACCCCACCGCCAACCCCTCGCGAACCGGTCGCCGACATGGCTCAGGCTGTGTCATGAACCACGTGGTAGACGCTCGGGTGCTTTCATATCAGCGCGTGGAGGGACGACAGTGCGATTCCGGAAAGTCTTTTTCGAAGGCCGCTGACCACAATTTTTTGTCTGGAGACTTTCTTCCTTTGACGTGGATCAAGCTTTGCCGACAGCCTCAGTTGTGACCTCTCTTTTCAAATGTACGTTTGCAGTGAGTGAGCTCCTCAGCCTCGGACTTGTCACTTGTGCACCCAGTAGTTCTTTCACTTGGCAATTATATGCCATCAGTTGGGGTTTAATTTCTATTATTTATGTATACATTATGAAGACGTCCTGGAGCTCCGAACGAGTGTTTTGTGCAGATTACTTTTGCAAACACAAAAAGACTATACCAAAGCAGCGGAATTTTCGAAGTGTTGGCGAGTTGGACCTAAACTCGTTGAAGCAAATTCTTCCGCCTGACTGTTCCACCAAAGTGAGTGCGACGGACTACCTGTGCTACCATTTGTTCATGCACATCACTAAGGAGATCTCGATGCGAAGCTCAGAGCAGTGCCCTGACATATTTGTGCGAGCTGAAGAAGCAATTGAAGATCTAAATCGCAGCATACTACCTACAGATGTGTCGCCGCTGAGACAACCAAGCGTCGTAAGAAGTCGGGACAGGCCTGCCTATGTCAAGAGAAAGCAGACAGAACTGGAGCAGGTTGCTGTCAAGAATATACGCTCAAGGCTACGTATTGCGTACGACAGGGACGCACCATCGGGGTCGTCCGAACCAACATGCTCCACATGCACTGAGTGGGTGGACAACTTTCGGCAGGCCTTTGAAACCGCCACCTCTCTCCGGGAACGTTGTCAACTGCTTACGCTCCTGCCGTCAACACTGACGAAGAATGAGGTTCAAAAGATGATTCCACAGGCCTCAATGTACCTCATCAGTAAATCCCGAAAACTCAAGAAAAAGCATGGCGTGTGGTAGAGCCGGATCCTTACACGAGGTGCAAGGTGAGCCCTGAGAACCTGTCTGCTGCCCTAGAGTACTTCACGAAAGACGAGCTACAATGTTCGCGCCAAAGTCCCAACCACAAGGACGTCATCTCTGTCATGCTCAACGGAGAGAAAACGTTCGTGCCAAAGCGCTTCATGACACGCTCAATACGAGAGGCCTTCCGTATATACAAAGACAAGCATCCCGATTCCGGCGTTGGGCTAACGAAATTTTATTCGTTGCGCCCTAGATGGGTCCAATGTATTCCACACCAGGAAGTGTGCGTTTGTGTGCGCTGCGCCAATTATTATCTGTGTATTGCCGCTCTAGAGAACGTTACAGGCTCAACATTCAACACTGATGAAATGAACTCGGCATTTCTGTGCGACCCAGGAACAGAACTGTGCCTTCAAGGAGACTGTGATCACTGCCCAAAAGGCCAGTTTCTTACACTCCAGGAACTTGATATCCCGGAGGATGAAGAGATTGTGCTTGCAACATGGGAGTCCGGCGACCTTGTGAAAAAAACTTTGGAACCTGAGACTTTCCTAAAAGTCATCCAAGTGACGGTTGGAAGTTGGGTACTTCACAACCATATCCGGCAAACGCAAGGTAAAGCGATCTACGATGAAAAACAGTGCATGCAACGCGGGAGCATTGTCTTTCATTTTGACTTTGCTGAAAACTGGACCATCGTGCTTCCTGACGAAGTGCAAGCATATCACTGGAAAAAAAAACAAGTTTCAATATTTACATGTGTAGTGACGACAAGAAAATCTACAAACAGCTTTGCCATCATCAGTGAGGACCTGTGTCACGACGCCGCTCACGCTTGCTTGGCTCTAGAAAAAGTGAAGGAGTGGGTTGAAGACAACGTTGCGGTATACTCGTACGTGACGTACGTAAGTGACGGCGCCGCCAGTCATTTCAAGAATCGCTACCAGCTTCACCAATTTGCAAAGGACGATTGCCCACAAGCCCAGTGGTTATTTTCTGCATCTGGACATGGGAAAAATGCATGTGACGGAGTTGGCGGACTCGTGAAGCACCAGGCCACGCTGAACAACCTGAGAGAACGTTCAGTAAGCGCAATTCAGACGGCCAGGACAATGGTGAGCGTCCTATCAAAGAAACTGAAAGGCGTGCACCTTGTATATCTGGACGAAAATGAGGTTGTTCGGTATCGTGAACAAAAAAAAGAAGAGTGGCTGACGGTGCGCGCCTTCCCTGGCATTCAGTCTTGGCACGCGTGGCGGCTCAGCAAGTCATCAACAGAAGGGACCTGTGACGTATATGTAGCACGGACAGTCGGATCTGCTTGGAAGCAACTTTATTAAATGAGTACAGCAAGGAAAACCTTAGCGTAAAGTGCCGAATTTGATTTCCCAAGGACTGCTCATTTTGAATGCAGGGACATCTTATTTATCACATTTTTCTTCACGGGGTATTTAACCTACTGTTTTTGTTGGTGGTTACTAATAATTTTTATCTGATCACTATAAAAAAAATCCCAAAATGTTATCCTCGAGCAGGATAAAATATATCGGCTTGCCACGATTCATTCATACACCGAGAGCATCGAAGCTGCTCCAGTTAGGCACTATGGTATCCGTCACCTGAAATTGTTTGTAATCGTAAATACACAGCCAACCTAAATATCTTACTATTATATCTTTGTTTTTGTGTGTGGAAGTAAAGTTATTTATTTTACTCTAGATGTAAAATATACCGGAAGGTACAACTTCACACTGCATCATCTTTTCTCAAATCATTAGTCTCTAATATGATACCACTTTGTACGCTTATGTAGAATGCTGTATATAGTTTCTCCTCCCTTTTACTGTGTGACCGATCGCTCTTTTTATCAATGACCTCATCTGAATAAATGTATATAAAAGATTTGTGCAAGTTTCATGAAACTGGAACTCAGAGTCACTTCTTGTATAGGACACTGCTAAGTGTAGGCTTTGAAAAAGGACCCTATTTTGGGGAGTTGTTTCTTCTTTCACAGTGCAATGATGCAACATGTTTTTAATAGAAATGAATGCCGAAATAGAGTATAACAGGGTACCCAAATTTTAAAAAAATCGAAGGTGTTTTTTTTTTTTATTCGCATTGGAATTTTTCTTTGTTTGATTTTTTTCCCATGTTTGCCTAAATATATTGTAACTATTGTGTCACTCAGATACCTTATTTATTTTTTCAATAATAGCCATATATTAGTAAAATAATGTCTGCAAGTTATGTAATAATGATTAGATTATTTCATGGGATACAGATTTCCAAAGTTTGCCATTTGTCGTTCGAGCAGGCATGTTTGGCAATTTTTAGAAAACTAAATAAATTTTTAATAAATATTATTACTTTATATTACAAGCACGTTGTACCCATAGTTTGTTTGTAAAAAGTTTTAAAATTCTCCTAATTTTATTGTTTTAATTATTCACTTTCAAACTTGCCCCCTCCATCAGTGCGCGTTATTGCAACTGTCCACCTCTCCCTGCCTTACGATTTTTCTTGTCTCCAAATTTTTTTTCTGGTCAAAACTAAGTGTGGATTCGTTTATACCAGACACTAGACAATGTCATATAAAAACATCAGTTGATTTAAAAATGTCGACCAGCCACCCTTTGGTCGATCTTATCTGAAATCACCCTACTGCTTCTGGCCTGGACAAAGGTTACAAAAAGAAAAAGCTGAAAGTCTGTCTAAAAAGAACACGTGCAAACAAAACATCCTATTAAAGGCACGGAAAGAAATGCACAGCAGTGTGACAAGGACAAAGGAGGAATATACGATGGACATTCAAGTGCCGACTTTAAAGGGGTAATTCACACACGAGAGAAATCCCTACCTTTGCTTCCAGGGATGCGCATCACGCGGCAACAACATCACGCTTTTGCACGGAACCGCGCTGACGCCCCAGGAGAGTGGGGGAGCTTTTGCTCGGGCTGCACGAACACTCCCCCCACCTTGGCGTGGGATCTCCTTTCGATTGGCGGTATTTAGTTCGCGTGTCTGGCAACAATTACAGATTTCGCTCATCGGCATACCGACAGTGGCATCGGGATCGCCCAACGTCTTGTGACTTGCGCTGTTTGCGCGTGTCGTCCGAGGCAACCGAAGGAATCTTCAATATTCATCAATTCGCAACTTTCAGCGATGGTGGTTTCGTGGGGTGAGAATCGAGCTCCCCAGCTCCTGGATGATCGGCTTCAAATTAAATGTGTTTGGTTACATCTTCCTGACGCGGAAGTACGACGTAAGGCTCTCATATCGCTCGTATTTCACAAAATTACAATTACTTAAAGCGGCCATGAAACGAATTTTGGGCTAGAATAAATTATTTTAAATTGGGACTTTACTAATCGCATATTGCTTAGTTGGCCAAAAGAAAGAGGGTAGAAAGTCAACAGCCAGCTTTTCGGTACGAACATTTGAAAATACAGAGGACTATTTTGTTAACGATGTTGAATATACCTGGCACTGGGGGAGATGGGAATAGGTACTGATCCTTTTGTTAAATTTTGGGGGAGATGTAGAGTTATCTTTGTGAATCGGCATGAAGGCCGTCCTTAGCGCTACGTTTGTGTGTTGGAGGGTTTGGCGTTTGGACTGTTTAGAGGTTGTCCCTTTGTGTTGGTGGTGGCAGATTGTGGGCCATATAAGGAGGAGGACTAAATAAACCCGATAGCTGAGTTTGAGACGTCGTCCCGTCCCTTTCTCTTCCTTCGAGGTTTATGTTCCTTTCTGCCCCAGTCTCAGGTATATTCAACATGGTTAACATTCACCAGCTCGCCTGGACCCTTAGTATTTTATCTCTATTTTGTACCTTTTTTCCTTCGAAAGCTCTCCGCCTTTTCACTATGATACATCCGCGGTTCCCGAAGCGCATCAGCGGTGCCAACCTGACGTCAGCCGAGCCCAGCCAACATCACCTAGACAGAAGGCCTCCACACGCGTCATCATAGTCAGATCGATCGAGGCGAACGATTGGGCACGAGTGCTGCGTCAGTGTTCGGCTGCGGCTCGTGGCCAATCAGCGCGTCGAAGGTCGGGCTCGGGTCCAATAGCCGACCGAGCGCGATCCGACTGTGATGACGTTTCATAGAAGAAGAGGACACCATGCGGAGGCCTTCTGTCTAGGTGGTGTTGGCCCAGCTTACGCATCGGACACGAGAACTGCGTCACTCGGAAGTATGCGCTCGTCAACAATAAATCTGTCGACGAATATTCGGATTCGCGTTCGTAGCCAATGAGTGCCCTGACCGAACTTATCGTCACTGGGGAATGACAAGTTCTATGGTGTGCATAAAAAGCACGGTGGAAGCTAACAGCCATCGCACCGTTGCCGAAGAATGTCACGACGACGTGACTTCACAATAGACCGATCTCACTAAGTGTTCGGCGCATGCGTGACGCCGCCATAACTTTAGTTCACAGGAGACAGACGGCCTTGCATGCGAGGGCTCGTGCCGTTTCGTGCTCCACACGCGCAGAGCTCCAGCGGGGTTGTCGCACGTGCAGGAAGACTAAAGTTCCCTCGATGCATTGCGGCAGCGGTGGCGTCGTCAAACTGGCTAGCGAGATCGGTCTATTCGCATTTGAGTTGAGGATTAAAGCTAAGAAGGAAGAAGTAGGAAAATCGTTTCACGACCCCTTTAAAGGGATACTGAACCAAGGAAATTAGTGTCCATAATGAGTGGCGCACGTTCTTTCCACGAGCCAGCAGCCGCCAGTGTGCGCGAGCACACGCAACGAAAATGACGTCAAAGACCTCCATTCGCGGTTAAGGTGACAGTGAAATGTATGGGCTTCGGGCCAAAGGAGAATAAAGACAAGTTTTTCATTTACACAGTGGTGTCTGGTGAAAAAGGTAAGCGATTAATTGACCTAACAAGCACGTATACATTTCACTTGTAGAGACGAAAAGCCTGTCTATATTCTCCTTTGGCCCAAAGCCCATACATTTCACTGTCCTCTTAAGTACCAATGGAGGTCTTTGACGTCATTTTGGTTGTGTGTGCTCGCGCACACCGGCGGCTGCTGGCTCGTGGAAAGAACGTGCGCCCCTTATTATGGGCACTAAATTCTTTGTTTCAGTATCCCTTTAAGCGTCACGGACTGAACCTTGTTCAGATGATCATCCAGTTGAGCGGCATTTTGATAGGAACTAGAGCGGCCCTATAGGCCGTGAAAGTTGCGAATGCCGTCCTCAAGCCACTCTTCATACAACTGGTCTTTGACTCCACGTCCTTTGCCTTGCATCCAGCCATTCAAAAAGCATATTTCTTTTAGCCGGAAGCAGTTCGTCGCCTTGCGCATCCAATACCCGTGCCACACGGGCAACTCAAATGCCATTTACAACGAATGACATTTGAACGATTGGCCAATCAGCGCGCGACACTCCGAGCGTGGGGCGTTCCACGCGCGAAAGATCGCGAGCCGATTCGTCGATTACAGGAATATCATTCGTTGTAAATGGCATTCGAGTTGCCCGTCTGGCACGGGCATAACAGCGCTGCTGCCATAATCACGAATCGTCGTTTCATGTGCGCCTCCATTATTCTACTCTCGTCAGCCCGTGTCGAGCCCTGTTGTCGAGAGTGCGACCGCTGAATGCGTCTGATAACACTGATATTCCTTCGATTATTTTAGGTAATGACCGTGTTCTAGGCGAATACAAAATTCTAGGTACGATTCCTTCCCGTGATGCTTGAGTAGGTCTTAATCGAGGACAGCTTAAGGCTGCGGTCCCACGGCAGCCATCTTGAACAAGGCGTTAGTTCAACCAATAGATGGCGACACGCACCCGTGGGGGTGGCCGAAACATTGGTTCACAGTGGGATGGCTCGAGCACCTTCACGTTCCCCTCGTGGCCTTGCTCGCGCCGCTGCCAGCTGTGCTCAGCTAGCTCAAGTAGCGTGGCCCAGCAAACGGATGTATGCCAGAATGTCAGGCTGGGTATAAATTGTTCTCTGATATAGGGAGATGCGGTTCCGCGGTTGTAACGGGCTTTCGCAATAAACCTTACCAAGAAGGAATCAAATGTTGATTGACGTGTTAATATTCTATCAATGACAATTTCTTCTGCAGGAATGCACGCTCAGTAGACTCAATCTTCCAAGACGCCAATGGAAACGGACGTCAAGTAAAGTGCTTCGCGATTTACGGTACTTACCTCACCATTTTAATGACGACTAAAATAACGTCGCGAAATATTGTGTTTCACGGGGTCCGGAAGATGTTGTAAAGGTTGTTACACAGAAACTTTCTGGAAATACTCAAAGTCTTCCTTCAGTCCAACGCCATCATGAACAGAAAGTGAAAACGATCCACTATTCAGTCGGTGGGTGGCGAAACGTATCCGCATCTGCGGAGTCATGATCGATGCGTGCTGTAAGTGGCTGGAAGTTTACGCGATGCCTGTTACGACGGCCAAACACGTCATTGACGTTCTACGGTCTCTTTTACCTACGTTTGCCCTACCGAAAATACTTTTCTCTGATAACGCGCCAAATCTTGCTTCAAATAAAATAAACAAGTTTTTGAAGAATAAAAGAAAAAAAAAACCGGCATCAGGCATCACATTAGTGCACCATACCATCCTGCAACTAACGGGCAAGCAGAACAGATGGTGTGCGAAACTGAAAAATGCCCTTTTGAAGCTTACGAAAGAAGCAGTTCAGTGAAGAATCGCCAGGTTTTTGTTCCAGCAGCACGCGACGGTCTCATATTACAGGGTAAAAACACCCGCCGAAGCAATATTCGGCGGACAAAGAGCCACACCCCTCGATCTCATGATACTATGGCCTACGAACGAAGATCGAGAGATTCCCAGATCGGGAGTAATGGCAGTTTATTCGGTCGGAGAACTCGTCTACGTGAGGAATTTCAGCGGAAGTCGGACCTTCCATGTAAAACTTGAGTGGAAAAGTCTCTATGTTGATTGACCAGAAGGTGTCATCTCTCTGAATACGTTGGATATCAATGCCCTTGAGTGTAAATATAACTAAATCACAAAACTCTCTTTGTGTATTGTGTAACTGCCCTTGTATTTGATAGTAGAAGCTATGGTGGGGATTTGGACCTTTCACACCAGGCCCCTATTTCTTATTTTTCGCCTCATACTCCTTTGCGGTTTAAGTATGCTTCAAGAATCTTTTGGAACGGGGAAACTTTACGTCAACGAGGCCATTTGTTCCAAGCAGTCAATCAGGGAACGCTGCTAGAAATCTGTCCCTCCTATTAACGAATAGGCCGCACTTCTGCACAGAGCAGTTTTCCTGTTTCACGTACAGTTGTAAAGCAGCATCCTCATTGATTCTACCATATTCTGTTGCGGGTGAAGAAAGTCTTTGGTTACACGATACTTGAAACAAGTCTGGCACTGTACGTTGTGGTTTGACACCCACTAAAATAGTCGTCCTTATACAGCGTTATCATTTAATCATTACCTCGTCACCTCATATTGCTCTTCATCAACAGTAAGTACAATAGGCTGCCGCCATATTACCAAAAATTGAGTCGTTCAGTCCTTCAACAAATTTATTATTTATATAATGTTATTGCGTTACATTACCTCGAGACCATCGACGTCCATCGTCGATCTTCAAATACTTATACCTGTATATTAATTATATGCACAAAAAGGGAAGGGGGGGGGGGGGGGGAGTCGGTGGCCAAAGGCATGGTCTACCGCACACCAGCTCGGAGCGCTTGGACCCAAAAGCTCGCGCTGCAGAACCCACCCCGCCCCGTGCCCGTTTCGATCTGGATGAGCATCGTACCGGCGTGCGGTTGTGTATCCCTACTGCGTGGTGCACGACCCCAGGTTTGCGGTTGTACCGCGCTGGCTAAATTGCTCATCTACAGCTGAGACACCAGACGCCCACTAAAGCAGACTAACTTCCGAATGTATAAACATACACACAACAATTTGCAATTAGACGCCTAATAACAAAGAACACAGCGTGCAGCCTCTTTTATTTGGATGCCTTTTTTTAAACCAGCGAAAGCTAGCACGTTCTCTCTTTTGAGACGGTTTGAACGGTCGCACATGAAACCCGTGTTCCTCCTACCCGGCCGCTTCCTCCTCTCATTATGTGTAGTTGGTTGTAACTAAATAAGCTATAATAATGGTGTATTATTCGTATTTAGTTTCAGTTTCAGTCGGGGAAAAGGAGTTTCGCGGGAACTAGAGTCAATAAATGAGCGGCGCTTAGAGTATTGGCACTCTCTTCCCCGACAGTGTTGTGAACGCCGCCATTTTAGTGCTTGTGCAGAGCAGTCGCAACTGCCGATCGTCATGATTCAAAAGTGCGACATCCTCAGCATTAGATTCGGTGTTAGGAAGATCATGTAATGTTGCTTTGCTTTGTCGCAAACTGTTTAAAGTGGAGGACGGAAAAGCGTTTCTTGTGATTTCAGATAAAGCTTCAAATAACTGGCAACCATGATTTTAAGCCACAATATGGCCAAGTGTCGCTACTCTAAAGCGTAGCTTATTTAATGACATCATTCATGCTCTTGTACAAGAGGCTTGTAATACCTGGAGGGGCCATGACGTAAGCCCCGTGGATTCCACGAGTCACTACCTTTTGACATCTGCCTCTTCCTCATTGTTCCCGCTTGTGCCAGTAAATTAGCTACGGTTCAGAGTAACGACACTTGGCCATATTGTGGCTTAAAATCATGGTTGCCAGTTATCTGAAGCTTTATCTAAAATCACAGGAAACGCTTTTCCGTCCCCCACGAATGTTTAAACAACCCGCGACAGAGCATTGCAATATTGAATCAGCAATATTGCAATGCAGACATTGTCAACGTCTATACAGACGCAACGGCAAGAAACGACAGAGTCAGCATGGCCTGGATCTGCGACACCGACCCTCGCATACAAGGACAGCACTCATGTGCTCTCCTACAGGGCACCGTACTCCATGCGGAACTCCTCGCCAT